>NC_092517.1:21442944-22061154 GCF_047511675.1 Marmota flaviventris
ATATGAGCACCCCAGCTCCCAAGGAAAGAGGTTTTCCAGCATGCAGCGTTGCAAGGAGGCAAAGTGGGGGGTGTCTTGAGAACTTACAGATAACAAGATTTTGACAAGCATAATACAAAGGCAGATAGTAAGATAATGATCTACATGGCTTAACATTTAAAGGTAGGGAATAATTTTAGATCCCAGCATCAGAATTCATGAGGCACCCGAGAGGGTTTCTATCTGGTCAGGTGAAGCCAGGATTTATGAGGTGCCACTAAGGTTTAAGAGAGTGTTGTTATCTAGTCAAGGAAAGACAGCCATGGGTGAGTTCAAGGCATGCACAGGAATTCCAAGAAAGTTTGAAAATTGCAGTAATTTATAGTATAAAAGAAATTAACTGTTTATGACTTTGTGATGAGATGGCTCCCATTTTTAAAATGAAATTAGGCTGTGTTGATTATTTTCCCCTTGTCTTATGTGTCCCTTTCAAATCTTTGATAGGGTGGAGAAAGAGCTCTGAAAGAATTTTAGTACCTCAAGGGACATTCTCCAACTTATTGGACTTACTCAAAATTGGCCTCCTGGATTTGATCTGAGTTGATTTACTTTTCTATACTGTCTGTTCATTTAATTCTGGTTTTGTTTCCCCTTTCTAAATTTAGAAACTTTCTATCACTGTAAGGGAAATGGGTGATGACCATACTGGCTGCTTTGGAACTGAGAGAGTATGATGTGATAAAAGGCAAGAAGTTTGTAGCTTTCTTTTAGAAGTCAGGTTGGATTGAACTCTGGTTGGGGAAGAAGAGGTTGTAAAGTCCTCTGGGGATAGGTGACTCTATGAGACAGAAACAAAATACATGAGTACTGAACCAATATTATAGCCTCTGGAACATATCAATGAATATCATGAAGGTGACAGAAGTTAGTGTTTTCTCACCAGGAGGTGTGGAGATTGAGAAGTTGTCCCCATAATGAGGCCAGAGTGCACAAGGTCTTTATATAGGAATGTAAATCTTTAACATCTTTAGAGTTATCAGAAATATAAACACAACATTTAACTTTTAATATTGCAGATGTTTATCTTAAGAAGCTCTCTTTGTAGCCACCAGTCTTATGTTGGGGTGCTAACATAAGTATATATCTTAAATTATATTTAACAATTATAATTTATTTTTTAAATCACCAGGAATGTCAATGCTTTGGTTTTAACTGCTTTTTCTAGGTGTTTAAGGTTAAACAAGTCAAACTAACTTTTGTTTCATTATAGTTTTAAGAGTCAGCTGAGATTCCATAAGAGTTACTCCTGAGGAATATTTAGAGCAATTTCTTAGTTCTCCTAGTGACATTTGCAGTAGGGTGGGTTCAGGTATTGCTGACCATGTGGTTTCTCTTGGAAGCACCAGGTATGTCTCTCTTCTCCAATTACTCTCCTCTTCATGCCAAGTGCCTCAATTGGCTTTCTGTTCTCGAATGGTCTCATTAATCTCCTTGATCAGGAGGCTATGTGACCCAGAGTTTCAAAGCTCTTTAGAGAAGTTCCCTGTTCCCTAGATTTAGACTGACTCAGAGGACAAGAGCCAAATATTGGTTCTTGGTCTTTTTATTTTTTTTTTAATTTTTTATTGTTGGTTGTTCAAAACATTACATAGTTCTTGACATATCATATTTCACACTTTGATTCAAGTGGGTTATGAACTCCCATTTTTACCCCATATACAGATTGCAGAATCATATCAGTTACAAATCCATTGATTTACATGTTACCATACTAGTGTCTTTTGTATTCTGCTGCCTTTCCTATCCTCTACTATCCACCCTCCCCTCCCCTCCCCTCCCCTCCCCTCTTCTCTCTCAACCCCCTCTACTGTCATTCATTTCTCCCCCTTGTATTATTTTTCCCTTTCCCCTCACTTCCTCTTGTATATAATTTTGTATAACCCTGAAAATCTCCTTCCATTTCCATGCAATTTCCCTTCTCTCTCCCTTTCCCTCCCACCTCTCATCCCTGTTTAATGTTAATCTTCTTCTCATGCTCTTCATCCCTACTCTGTTCCCAGTTACTCCCCTTATATCAAAGAAGACATTTGGCATTTGTTTTTTTAGGGATTGGCTAGCTTCACTTAGCATACTCTGCTCTAATGCCATCCATTTCCCTTCAAATTCTATGATTTTGTCATTTTTTAATGCAGAGTAATACTCCATTGTGTATAAATGCCACATTTTTTTATCCATTCATCTATTGAAGGGCATACAGGTTGGTTCCACAGTCTTGCTATTGTGAATTGTGCTGCTATGAACATCGATGTAGAAGTGTCCCTGTAGCATGCTCTTTTTAGGTCTTTAGGGAATAGACCAAGAAGGGGAATAGCTGGGTCAAATGGTGGTTCCATTCCATGCTTTCCAAGAAATCTCCATACTGCTTTCCAAATTGGCTGCACCAATTAGCAGTCCCACCAGCAATGTAATAGTGTACCCTTTTCCCCACATCCTCGCCAGCACTTGTTGTTGTTTGACTTCATAATGGCTGCCAATCTTACTGGAGTGAGATGGTATCTTAGGGTGGTTTTGATTTGCATTTCTCTGACTGCTAGAGATGGTGAGCACTTTTTCATGTACTTGTTGATTGATTGTATGTCCTCCTCTGAGAAGTGTCTGTTCAGGTCCTTGGCCCATTTGTTGATTGGGTTATTTGTTTTCTTATTGTTTAATTTTTTGAGTTCTTTGTATACTCTGGATATTAGGTCTCTATCTGAAGTGTGAGGAGTAAAGATTTGTTCTCAGGATGTAGGCTCCCTATTTACCTCTCTTATTGTTTCTTTTGCTGAGAAAAAACTTTTTAGTTTGAGTAAGTCCCATTTGTTGATTCTAGTTATTAACTTTTGTGCTATGGGTGTCCTACTGAGGAATTTGGAGCCTGACCCCACAGTATGTAGATTGTCGCCAACTTTTTCTTCTATCAGATGCCATGTCTCTGATTTGATATCAAGCTCCTTGATCCATTTTGAATTAACTTTTGTGCATGGCGAGAGAAAGGGATTCAGTTTCATTTTGTTGCATATGGATTTCCAGTTTTCCCAGCACCATTTGTTGAAGATGCTATCCTTCCTCCATTGCATGCTTTTAGCCACTTTATCAAATATAAGATAGTTGTAGTTTTGTGGATTGGTTTCTGTGTCCTCTATTCTGTACCATTGGTCCACCCACCTGTTTTGGTACCAGTACCACGCTGTTTTTGTTACTGTTGCTCTGTAGTATAGTTTGAAGTCTGGTATCGCTATACCGCCTGATTCACACTTCCTGCTTAGCATTGTTTTTGCTACTCTGGGTCTTTTATTTTTCCATATGAATTTCATGATTGCTTTCTCTATTTCTACAAGCAATGCCGTTGGGATTTTGATTGGGATTGCATTAAACCTATAGAGAACTTTTGGTAATATCGCCATTTTGATGATGTTAGTTCTGCCTATCCATGAACAGGGTATATTTTTCCATCTTCTAAGATCTTCTTCTATTTCTCTCTTTAGGGTTCTGTAGTTTTCATTGCATAAGTCTTTCACCTCTTTTGTTAGGTTGATTCCCAAGTATTTTATTTTTTAGAGGATATTGTGAATGGAGTGGTTGTCCTCATTTCCATTTCAGAGGATTTGTCGCTGATATACAGGAATGCCTTTGATTTACGCGTGTTGATTTTATAGCCTGCCTCTTTGCTGAATTCATTTATTAGCTCTAATAGTTTCTTTGTAGACCCTTTTGGGTCTGCTAGTTATAGAATCATGTCATCTCCAAATAGTGATAATTTAAGTTCTTCTTTTCCTATTTTTATGCCTTTAATTTCTTTCATCTGTCTAATTGCTCTGGCCAGTGTTTCGAGAACTATGTTGAACAGAAGTGGAGAGAGAGGGCATCCCTGTCTTGTTCCAGATTTTAGAGGGAATGCCTTCAATTTTTCTCCATTCAGAATGATGCTAGCCTGAGGCTTAGCACAGATTGCTTTTACAATATTGAGGTATGTTCCTGTTATCCCTATTTTTTCTAGAGTTTTGAACATAAAGGGATGCTGTACTTTGTCGAATGCTTTTTCTGCATCTATCGAGATGATCATATGGTTCTTATTTTTATGTCTATTGATGTGGTGAATAACATTTATTGATTTCCGTATATTGAACCAGCCTTGTATCCCAGGGATGAATCCTACTTGATCATGATGCACATTTTTTTTATATGTTTTTGTATCCGATTCACCAGAATTTTATTGAGGATTTTTGCATCTAGGTTCATTAGAGATATTGGTCTGTAGTTTTCTTTCTTTGAAGTGTCTTTGTCTGGTTTACTTATCAGGGTGATGTTGGCCTCATAGAATGAATTTGGAAGTTCTCCCTCTTTTTCTATTTCCTGAAGTAGCTTGAAAAGTATTGGTATTAGTTCCTCTTTAAAGGTTTTGTAAAACTCTGCTGTATACCCATCCAGTCCTGGGCTTTTCTTAGTTGGTAGTCTTTTGATGGTTTCTTCTATTTCCTCAATTGATATTGATCTGTTTAGGTTGTCTATATGTTCCTGACTCAATCTGGGCAGATCATATGACTTAAGAACTTTATCAATGCCTTCACTATCTTCTAATTTATTGGAGTATAAGGATTCAAAATAATTTCTGATTATCTTCTGTATTTCTGAAGTGTCTGTTGTGATATTGCCTTTTTCATCCCGTATGCTAGTAATTTGAGTTCTCTCTCTTCTTCTCTTCACTAGCATGGCTAAGGGTCTGTCGATTTTATTTATTTTTTCAAAGAACCAACTTTTAGATTTGTTAATTTTTTCAATTGTTTCTTTTATTTCAATTTCATTAATTTCAGCTTTGATTTTAATTATTTCTTGCCTTCTAATTCATTTGCTGTTGTTTTGCTCTTCTTTTTCTAGGATTTTGAGATGAAGTATGAGATCATTTATTTGTTGTTTTTTTTTTTTTTTCTTTTTTTAAGGAATGAACTCCAAGCAATGAATTTTCCTCTCCGAACGGCTTTCAATGTGTCCCATAGATTCCAATATGTTGTGTCTGTGTTTTCATTTATCTCTAAGAATTTTTTAATTTCCTCCTTGATGTCTTCTATAATCCATTGATCATTCAGTAACCTATTGTTCATTCTCCAAGTGATGCATGATTTTTCCTTCCTTCTTTTATCATTGATTTTCAGTTTCATTCCATTATGATCAGATAAGATGCATGGTATTATCTCTACTCCTTTATATTGTCTTAGAGTTGCCCTGTGACATAATATATGATCTATTTTTGAGAAGGATCCATGTGCTGCTGAGAAAAAAGTGTAATTGCTTGATGTTGGGTGGTATATTCTATATATGTCAATTAAGTCTAGGGTATTAATTGTGTTATTGAGTTCTATAGTTTCCTTATTCATCTTTTGTTTGGAAGATCTGTCCAGTGGCGAGAGAGGTGTGTTGAAGTCTCCCATGATTATTGTATGGTGGTCTATTAGATTCTTGAACTTGAGAAGAGTTTGTTTGATGAACATAGCTGCACCATTGTTTGGGGCATATATATTTATGATTGTTATGTCTTGTTGGTGTATGGTTCCCTTGAGCAGTATGTAGTGTCCCTCTTTATCCCTTTTGATTAACTTTGGCTTGAAATCGATTTTATTTGATATGAGTATGGATACTCCTGCTCGTTTCCGAAGTCCATATGAGTGATATGATTTTTCCAAACCTTTCACCTTCAGCCTATGTATGTCTTTTCCTATCAAATGCATCTCCTGTAGGCAGCATATTGTTGGGTCTTGTTTGGTGATCCATTCTACTAGCCTGTGTCTCTTAATTGGTGAGTTTAAGCCATTAACATTTAGGGTTATTATTGAGATATGGGTTGTTCTTCCAACCATATTTGTTTATTTATGTTACTAAACATGGTTTGTTTTCCTCTTTGATTATTTTCCCCCCTTTACTTTCCTACCTCCCACTGTTGGTTTTCATTGTTATTTTCCATTTCCTCTTCCTGTAATGTTTTGCTGAGGATGTTTTGAAGAGATGGTTTTCTAGCTGCAACTTCTTTTAACTTTTGTTTATTGTGGAAGGTTTTAATTTCATCTTCCATCCTGAAGCTTAATTTCGCTGCATACACAATTTTTGGTTGGAACCCATTTTCTTTCAGTGTTTGAAATATGTTATTCCAGGATCTTCTAGCTTTCAGAGTCTGTGTTGAAAGATCAGCTGTTATCCTGATTGGCTTACCCCTAAATATAATCTGCTTCCTTTCTCTTGTAGCTTTTAAAATTTTCTCATTATTCTGTATGTTGGGCATCTTCATTATAATGTGTCTAGGTGTGGATCTCTTATGATTTTGCACATTCAGCGTCCTGTAGGCTTCTAGGATTTGGGATTCTATCTCATTCTTCAAGTCTGGGAAGTTTTCTCGTATTATTTCATTGAATAGATTGCTCATTCCTTTGGTTTGGAGCTCTATACCTTCCTGTATCCCAATGACTCTTAAGTTTGGTCTCTTTATGTTATCCCATATTTCTTGGATGTTCTGCTCATGGTTTCTTAATAGTCTTGCTGAGTTGTCTATGTTCTTTTCAAGTTGAAATACTTTGTCTTCATTGTCTGATGTTCTATCTTCTAAGTGTTCTACTCTGCTGGTAGTATTCTCAATTGAGTTTTTAAGTTGGTTTATTGCTTCCTGCATTTCTAGGATTTCTGTTTGTTTGTTTTTCATAACCTCTATCTCCCTGTATAGTTGATCTTTTGCTTCCTGGATTTGTTTGTGTAATTCATTGTCGAAGTGATCTTTCATTGTCTGATTTTGCTGTCTAATGTCTTCCTTGAGACTCTAGATCATCTGAAGCATGTATATCCTGAATTCTTTATCTGACATTCCATCTGCTGCAGCTGTTACCTCTTCTAAAGTTGAGTTGACCTGCATTGCTTGTGGTCCTTTCATTCCTTGTCTTTTCATATTGCTTGTGTTTCTTTCTGCTTGGTGAAACTGTTGTATTTTTGAAAATTTTTCCCCCTATATATTTATATTGCACTTGTATAGTTGAAAAGTCTCCCTTGCAGGGTTGGGCAGCGGTCTGCCTACATTGCAGGCGTGGGCGGCGGATCTGCTCTGCCCCTACTCCAATTGGGGTGACGTGACTACCGCGCCAGCGGGCTGCTGGGCCTGTCCCAGGCACGGGCGAAAGCTCTGCTCTGCCCCTACTCCAATTGGTGTGACTTGTGTACCATGCTGACAAGCCACTGGGCCTGATCCGCCGGTCGGTTGCAGGTCTGCCTACCTTGCAGGCGTGGGCGGTGGCTTTGCTCTACCCCTCCTCCAATTGTTGTGACTTGTCTACCACACCCGCTGACCGCTGGGCCTGTTCCGGGCGCTGGTGAAGGCTCCGCTCTGCTCCTTCTCCAGTTGGGGTGATGTGCCTACCACCCCGGCCAGCCGCTGGGCCTGTTCCACCGGTCGCTCGCAGGTCTGCCTACCTTGCGGGAACGGGCGGCGGCTCTGCTCTGCCCCTTCTCCAAATAGGGTGACGTGTCTGTCGCGCCGGCAGGCCACTGGGCCTGTTCCGCTGGTCGGTCGCAGATCTGCCTACCTTTTGGGCGCAGGTGGCGGCTCTGCTCTGCCCCTACTCCAATTGGGGTGACTTGTGTACCATGCTGGCAGACCGCTGGGACTGTTCTGCCGGTGAGTCGCAGGTCTGCCTAACTTGCGGGTGCGGGTGGCAGCTCTGCTCTGCCACTACTCCAATTGGGGTTACATGACTACCACACCGGCGGGCCGCTGGGCCTGATATGGGTGCGGGTGAAGGCTTTGCTCTACCCCGACTCCAGTTGGGGTGACATGTGTACCCCACTGGCAGGCCGCTGGGCCTGATCCGCTGGTCTGTCACAGGCTTGCCTACCTTGCAGGCATGGGTGGCGGCTCTGCTCTGCCCCTACTCCAATTGGGGTCACGCCGGCGGGCTGCTGGTCCTGTTCCGGGTGCGGGCGGCGGCTCTACTCTGCCCCTCTGGCTTGATGATAAAGTGAGAGACACTTGGGTGTTTGTGACTCACTTTCTTTACCAGGAGACCAACTGTTTCTGTCGCCGCTGGTATCGATGAAGTTCTCTACTCTGCCGCTTTCTGATGACATCAGATCTCTGCCATGTTGGTATCCCATGTGAATGGCAGCATTTCGTTCGCTTTGCTGGGTGACCAAAGCAACAGGTGAGTCCTGACTGGCCCTCACAAGCCCCGTCTCAGTCTTGTTGCCACTGCCTATGAAGGCTCGGTTGGTATTTACCTCCACAGTATTCAGCAGGACCCAGACAGAGAATCAGTTTCCACAGATTCTTTAGCCCTGGGCCAGAGCAGTTCCGGGAGCTGGAATTCAGCCTCTCCATGCTCGGTGTATGTTCTGATAGGAGCAGGCTCCAAGAAGCAGTTTCCGCGGGTTAATTCGCACTGAGCCTGAGTAAGTTGTCTGTGAGCCGCAGGCGAATGGCAGCCTGAAATTACCTGTTCTATGGCTGAATGAGCTGCGATCAGTCGAAAACAGGGATGGTGACATCAGCTCTCCAAGATGGTGGCCGCTGGCTTCCTCTGTGGTCTGACCGGTGTGGAGAACCAAATAGGACCGCTTCCTTCCCCCGTCTCAAACCCAGAATTCAGCACTTAGTATGGTGATTGCACAGCTGGCAGAAGCCCGCGGAAACTGCAGCACTGTATATTTGCGTTGCTATCTCCTCATTTCCCAGCGCGCACCGCAGACTCTAGCCATGGGGCGATTTACTGAATAAGCAGCGTGACCCTCCGTGCGGACAAATCTCTTGCGTTTGAGCCCCTGTAGCTGATCCTCGTGCGATGGAAATCCTTCCTCTAGGTTTTGGAGCACTCCAATTTTGCTGGAAATTCCTAACAAGATAGCTTTTAGCCTTTCTAACTCGTCATTCTCCCACACAGTGACGCGGTACACGGGGATAATGCACTCCCTTTGCCACCATCTTCCTCTTGGTCTTTTTAATTTAACTTTAAGTTTTGATCTTAAATCTAGCAAGTCAGCCTCACCAGTCTTAAATTAAGAATACTGGGCTTTAACTTTAATGTCTATAACCTTACAGTCATTTACCCCTTCTTTTATTATTTGGGATCTGTACTATGCTATCTGTCCTTTAGGTGATGGTTTATTATTATAAATTAAACCATGATGTGTGTTTTTGAAGCAATACCTCTGTGAATTATTAACAGGAAACATTTTGAGCATTTATAAGGAAAATACAAAATAAAATTAATAAGAGTAAAACCATATTTATGTTGTGTAATAACTATCTTGAATTATGGCTGCTTTTTAATATCCTAGTAATTTTAACAATAAAAATCAATCCTTTGAACACACCTTTAAGTGAATTGAAGTTTGGCCTGCTTTGGAGTCATTCTGACATGTAATAAGGTAGGAGGCAGAGCCGTATCTTAGGGAAGGTGGAGCTCATAAAAATCTTAGGTGAATTATTCTAGTTCTAAAGTTGATTTTTTTTCTTAAATATCATTTTACAAATTTACATATATTATTGCTCAGGTTCCCATAATAATTAGCTAACACAATATAATATTATGTTTAAAAAATGCATTAAAGAAAGCCAGAGGCCTTTTAATCTTTTGTGGAAAAGCAGCAAAATCCTTTCATGTTTTACAATATGAACCTTTATATAACTTACGCTCTCATTAACTTAAAATGTATTTAAATTGCACTCCCTTGTAAAATGTAAGATAAAATTGTATATCTTACTGATAACAGGTCCAGTTATAGAACATTAAGTGATAAATAAATCTCCAATAAAGTTTATCATCTTTATAGCCCCCAAATACAACACAACTTTAGTTTGAAAAAAAAAAAAACAGATTGATATAATGTTCTTTGAAAGCTTCTATCTTAAAAACTTGTATACCTGGATGATATGAACATATTTCATATTTAAATAAAAGTAATAGCACCACAATTACATTAATTTTTTATTAATTGAGTTTAGCTCTTAAGAAAATAACATACTATAATATTTTAAAATAACAGGTTTTGTGTAACAATAGTTGTATAATCCTTAATTTCTACAAGATTAATTGCTCAAAAAACAAGACTTAATGAACACAATGTTATCAGTAGGTTAATGTTTTAAGAAATCCTTGTCTTTTTAAAATATAGGTAAAACTTTAGTTTATCCCAGTAAATTAACATTTGACCTTATGGAATACCTCAAACATCCTTGACTTTATATATAGAGAGAGAACTTTTAATTTCTCTTTCCCATTTGTTAACCCCCTTTTTGTTCACAATTTGAAAAAAAAAATTCTTGTAAATTTATGAATTTAGACAAATTATTTTATTTTTATAAAAAAAATACTTTAGGTTGTTTACATTACTCTTAATTGAAACAGTTGAAACTTTTGGGCCTTTGTATATAGAATTCTTCTATAAGACTTTGCATATAGAATCACTTCTGTTTACCATGTCATGAAAACACAATATTTAAGTACATAGAAATATACCTGTTGGCACTTTAAATTTTTAGTAACCATTTCAGTGATGACAAAGAAACATTAAACCATTTTTTTTCCTTTTTTTACCATTTATGCAAATATCAATAGTGTTACCCAATGGAATTCAAGGAGTTAAGAGAACTTGATGGTATATTTAACAGTTAACATTTAAACTTGTAAATTAATCACATGTCTAACAAACACATGTATGAGTAATTTCATTTCGAGTTTACTTTACTTATTTTTACCAAGGTTTCAGACAAGTATATTGAATATATAAGCCATTTCTTCCTTGTTGAATAAAAGCCCTAGAATTAAGAGATATTAGACATTTTATAGACATCAATATTTTATTAGTTCTTTGACCACTTAGACTTGTGAGTTAAGTTTAATTTTAAAGATACCTTTACTTTCATCTACTTATCTAATTTAAGTTTCACTGTTTTAAATCACATAAATTAAAGGTACTTGGATCCATTTTTTAAAAAAAAATATAATTCTAATTACACACATAGAGCACAATTTTTCATATCTCTGTATATAAAGTATGTTCACACCAATTCATGCCTTTACACATGAATTTTGTTTTTGTTGCATTTCAATTCTTAATATATATATATATATATATATATATATATATATATATATATCACATTTTTATACCTCTGTTTGTATAGAAAGTACGTTGACACACAATTCAAGTATTTATACATGTACTTCATATAATGATGTCCATCACGTTCCAACAGCTGAAGAAAAATAAAGCTGAGACTCTCCTAACTCACTGTCCTTTTTGCATATTTGGCATTTTGGACCATGTGAAAATATCAACCATTTAAAAAAATAAGATCTTAACTTTAAAAAGTAAACAACCATGCTAAAATTAAGCCACTGATGATGTCTGAGATTCAGAATAAAAACCATTAAAACCCCAAACAACTCTCCAGAGTTGTAGATCCCTTAAGGAGTTCTTCAACTGTACAAGGTGAAATGTTAAAGTTGTAATTCAAACTAGGGATATCTGGGCATTATTTTTGTATTCCTTGGTCCTTCCTATAACTGTCTTAATTTTTCCATAATTACAAAAAAGAGTATATAATTTACATAAATAATATTCCCCAAATAAAACTTGATTAAACATATGAAATAATTAATGTAGAGTTTATGGCATTACTTACACAATAGAATGTTTTACTATTGCATCAATCCATTAGCAAAGTGAACAGTGGGAGATGTGTGACCTAAAAACATCATTGAATGCATGACAAGGTTAATATTAAGAAATTCACACTTTATTTAGTAACAAATTGCATCCACAATAAAATATAAGTAAAAATGCTCTGTAAAACAGGCATGTTCATCCATGCCTGTGACCCTAGAGATGTGAGAAGCTTTGCAAGTTCAAAGCCAGGCTCCATAACTTTGTGAGGCCCTAAGCAACTTAGGAAACTCTATCTCTAAATAAAAATGAAAAAACAAATCTGGGGATGTGGTTTACTGATTAACTGCTCCTAAGTACAAAAATAAAAACTAAAGGTTTAAAATTTCATATAAATCTTAAGACATTTCATAAATAATCAACTATGAGATTTATGTTTTCTCCAGTTGTGAAAATTGAGAATATTTCGTAATTGTTGATTTACAGTAAAATTATATCCTTTTAGGGATGCACTGTTCTGTACATGTATTTCCTTATTTCTACTATATCAGCTCAAGATGTTAAAAAAATTTTCAGCAAATGTCAAAAGCAATTATCCATTTTCTACATTTAAATGATTTTTTCCCTCCTAGATCCCAAATGTTTCAAGGGACAAGAAACTTACTACAATTTTTATATTTGTAAACATGTTTTTGTAAATATTTTGCTGTTATCTAAGTACATACTTTGGAAAAATGCTACTACACATTTGCTGCATATATGAGTTCAGAAATTGAAAAATGTTTGAAATTTGAATACAGTCTTGGACACATTCTTTGGGTTTCTATATGCAATAAATCCTCCAATGTTTTAAAAATGTTTGATAAATGGCCAAAAGTTTTCAAAAATTTTTCCACATGTCCTCTCACTCATAGGAATTCTGAGATGCTGAGTAGGGTGTGAAAAACCATTGGAGACTCTGTCACCTATTTTACACTTGTATAATTAATGTGCTATCATATCTCTGGTGTGAAATAGTGTTGAAATACTGTGAAATAAGGGTTGATTCATTCTTAAAGACACTGATGCAATGTTTGTGTTTGTAAAACTTCTCTGCAGTATAAAATCTATAATGTTTAGTAAGATGTGATCTTCAATTTTAAAAGGTTTGCCATTCTTCACATTTATAAGACTTTCTGTAGTATGGGTTCTCTGATGTCGAGTAAGTGATGGGTTTTGATTAAAAGCTTTGACACATTCTCTACATTTGTAGGACTTCTCTCCAGTATGAAACCTTTTGTGTTGATTAAGCTGCGAGATGCTATTAAAAGCTTTGCCACATTCTTTTACAGGTGTAGGGCTTTTCTCCAGTATGGATTCTCTGGTGTTGAGTAAATGACGATCTTTGATTAAAAGTTTTGCCACATTCTTCACATTTGTAGGGCTTCTCTACAGTATGAATCCTCTTGTGAGAGGTGTGCTGTGAGATGCTATTAAAATCTTTGCCACACTCTTCACATTTGTAGGGCTTCTCTCCAGTATAAATCCTCTTGTGACAACTATGATTTGGAATACTATTAAGACCTATGCCTTATTCTTTTCGGGTGTAGGTCTTCTCTCCAGTGTGGATTCTCTAGTGCTGAGTAAGTGCTGATTTTTGACTCAACCTCTTGCCACACACTTTACATTTGTAGGGCTTCTCTCCAGTATGAATCTTATTGTGGCGATCAAGATGTGAGTTTGTACTAAAACTTTTGCCACACACTTTACATTTGTAGGGCTTCTCTCCAGTATGAATTCTCTGGTGATTTTTAAGGCTTGGATTTGACTAAAAGCTTTGCAAAGTTGCTTATATATGTGGGGCATCTCTTCAGTGTGTGTCCACTGATGACAAATAAGATTGCAGCTTTTATTACAAGATTTGTCATATTCTTTGCATGGAATATCTCCTGTATGAACACTGTGATGTTGAGTAAAGTTTTTGAGTGTGTTGCATTCTTCACATTGGTAGGTCTTCTCTGCAGAATAATTTTTTTTAGTGTGGAGTAAGAGTTGAAGAATGTTTTAAGGCTTTGCCACACGTTTTAAAATTTACAGGAATTTTCTTCAGTAAAAATCCTCTGATGCTTAACAAGTTGTAACCTTTCACTAAAAGTTTTTCTGCATTCTTTAATTTTGTAGGGTTTATCACTGTCATAGTATCTGCTGTGTTTAAAGAATATATCAAAGCATTGGCTTGCTCAACATCTTCTAAACTTATAGGGCTCTCTTTCTCTATAAATACTCTTGAATTGAGATAGTTTGCACTGTGATTAAGAGCCCTTTCACATACCTTACACTTCCAGGTTTTGTCTTGACTGTGAATATTAGGATGAGTAATATTTTTTTGAGCACTGAAGCAAGACTTTCCTATATTTTTCATCTTGGTAAATTTCCTTTAGAAAATGACTAGGAGTTTCTCTATATTCATAATTTTTATCACCAATGTAAATATACTGGTAATTACTAAAAGTAGAGACATGGCTAATGGCGTTACTTATAGCATTACATATAGTGAACTTTCCATAAATCTGTATCAGAATTGTCAATGAGCAATAGTGAGGAAGTAGAAACCATTCAACAATTCTTAATATTGTCCATTTGGGCATAAGGAGAAATTACTGTTTTGTTGCAAGAAAATGGACATTTTGTAAAGAAACTCTCAAAATATAAGTTTTAGGAACATCTTCTCTGTGCAAATGTTTGACTGGAAGTTTAATCACTGCTACATTTATAATTGGCCAAGTTAAAAACTGATTCATGGACCAGATTACAAATTTTCCACATTAACTTTTACTTCAAAAATGGCTGTGGATATAATCTTAAAGAAATATATGGCTCCTCAAATGTAAGTGGAATATATTGATTTTTTTTAGATATTAATTGTTCCTGGTGTCTTTTGGCCATAAAACTTTTATCATAAATAGGGACTACTAATTGTTTTTGACTATTATAATATGATTTTGAACTTTACTCTCACCTATATTTTCCCATTGTTTTCTTAGTTGTCAGTAGTCAAGGTCACACTTTCCATATCTTCCCTCTCTCTCTTTTATTCCCTGCTCTGGTAAAATTTCTCGAGGATGATGAGAAGTCATGGCTGCAATAAATAAAAATAACAATCATGTTAACTTACTGTACTGGGATGAGTATATTTTGAAAACATAGGAAATTACAGCAATAAAGAAACATCAGCAGGGGAGTAGGTTATTAAATCTAAGCCCATCGTTACTGCAGAAATATATAAATCAAATAAAAATGTACACAGAAAATTACTTTGAGAACATTCCAAATCATCTTAGTGTTCACAGTATCCAAGATGAGTACATTCTTATAAAGAGTAATATAGTAAAGGAAAATGTGTTGTGTTAAACAAAGCCTTTCCTCCTTCACAATATATTTTAAAAATCTACCGACTTTCTTCTGTTTCATTAAAAAATAGGAAACATGCAAATATTTGGGGAGTGTTCAAGAAGGAATTCCTGCTTACCAACAGAAAAAACATGGCTAAATCTACTGTAAGAAAAGTAAATTATGAATTACTCAAAGGGAATAGTAAATTATCATTTAAAAGAAGTTTACTGAAATAAACCAACACACAAAGGCCAGCCAAAGTAAAAAATGCAAAGTTGTAGTTATCTTTCCAGTACTAATAAATGCATCTCAGAGAATAAAAAAAAAAAAAAAAAAAAAAAAAAAAAAAACATCCAAGCAGCTCAATTATCTCCAAGTTGTAAAGACTCAAAGCAGGTTTTAATCCAAGGTTTAAAACTTACAGATAATATTCAGAGCATCCAAAATAAAAAAGATGGGTCATATAGAAATGTGTAACTATATAACTATATAATTTTGAAATCCTTCATCAAAACTTCACAACACAGAAAGGAATTCAGGGCCATTTTCAAGGGATGGAAGAATAAAATTATCAACCAAGACATTATATTCACAGCTACTATCTTTCAACAGAGAGGGAAAATAAAGGCTTTAAGGATATAAATGCACACACTATTCATCAACACTAGATCTGTTCTCCAAAAAGTGTGAAAGTGATCCTTCATACTGAAATGTAAGTCATATGAAATTATAAAAATTTCATGGCACAAACAATTCTATTTTATTGTAATGGCGGGTCACAAAACATGTAATTTTGCAATAGTATTTGAAAGACAAAAGCATCAAAACAAAACTGCTAATAGGCGTATGTACCCATAATAATAATAATATAGTTTTAAAAGACATAAATATATTGAATTTTTAATAAAGTGAAGTCAAGTTGATACTCATACAAAGTATAAGTAGGGGATTCTTCATTTTTAGATATTTTTTGTTGGCAAATCCAATTACAAAATTCTTTATCAAAACAAACCTTGGCTATCTGAATTAACGCTAAAAATTACAACTTTAGGTAGTCCATAAGATACACTAAATCTAAGAACACACAAATACTGTAAGCAAAAGGATATAAGAATGACACATACAAAAGTGACCGATCAAAACCTGGGCTGTCTAAATTATAGTACACAAAACATAGTTTAAGACAGTTATAGGACATAGAAGACATTTTAAATTAAAAAAAAAAAAAAAAAAAAACTTTGAAAAGAGGCAAAATAGAGAAAAGGAGCCTTTCCCTAGGTTCTTTTCTCTATTAAGAGTAAATACATTCACAATGTACATCCTACTTCCCAAACACACAAAGTAAACATTGAGAGAGTTCAATAAAAACAAAGAATCAATGTTATACTAGGATACATCAATTTTCACTTACTGAAAAAGGGAAATACAGTGAAGCAAAATGGTAATTTCAAAGCATAAGAATTTGAAAATATTTTGAAACTATTTTAGACTTATAGAATCCCTGTTCTTAATCGCAAGTGGGGTATTATATTGGATAGACCAATTTTATATATTATAACAAAGGTTAATAAATATTTAAGTTATAGTTATTTTGTACCCAATATGGAATAAATATTTGAAGTCAAACGTGGTAGGGATGTTCAAAAATCCCTAAATATGTGTCAGTTGATTGAACACTCTTGAGCATGCTGTTTTCAAGAATTGGAACATCACGTTAAGTAGGATAAACATCTTTTAATTTTAACTAGAGTCTCCAAGTAATATTCAAACTCCAGTTGTTAGATTTCTCTGCAAAAAAATTCTTAAAATTGTATGAATATCCCTTATATAACAAATAACATTAGAAGAATATTTCCCTGCTAAAAAATGTACTAAAAGATACAGCATACAATTGTAAATGCAGACATGGAATAAGGTAGATGGAGTTCTGATTAAGTATGGTAATAAGCACTCACATCAATAGCAAATTAAAAACATTGCACACCAGTGTTGTTACAATGTTGCTCACAGAGCCATTATGGGGGATGCAAACCAAATATCCCTTGAAATAAATGGATGAGGCAATTTGGAATATAAAATTATAGAACTTTGAAGTAAAAGAATTTATTCTAATTATATATTTTACAAAATGTATGTATACTAGGTTAGCTGAAATATGTCACAGAAATAATACTGCAGAATTCTATGAATATGACATCTCTAAACTAAAACAGATGCTTTCTGAACAAAAGAAAATGGTTTTGTGATAGGGAGACAGAAATGAGCCCTTGCATCATAAGAATTGATTGTCTTTGAGATGTAAACTTTAGAGATACATTCATAACAATTTGAATTAATGTTACTGAACTGTATATTTAAAAATTTGGATACAGTAAGTTTTATTTTGTGGTTTTGATTATAATGAAAATTAAAAACAACACATAAAAGATAACTGCAACATTTTTCAAAGCTAAATTTAAAATAATGTGGTCTTTATTTTATAAATAAGAACAAACTCATCAATATACAAATGATGGGCATGCATGTAATCCCAGCTACTAGGAAGTCTGAGGCAGGAGAATTGCAAATTCAAAACATCGTCATTAATTTAGTGAGAACCTCTCTTCAAATATGAATGTAAAGGAGCTTGGGGTGTAGTTCAGCTTTAGAGTATCACTGCCATTAATCCCCATCACATTTACATATAGAAAATTTCAATTTCTACATATGTGGACAGAATGAAAGGCCAATCAAGATAAAATACAAAAGTCATAGACAAAAGAGGCTTAATATTTATACAAGCAAAAGCACATATAACATTACTGGCAATACAAACAAGAGTCATGCCTATCTTAATTTGTGAAATAATTGAGTGACATGAGGAAACCCAGTCTGTAACATGGAACCTCCTGTACACAATGAAAAAAATAAAGAAAAATATTAGCCAACCAAATTGTAAATATACACAGATGTATTATTTTAAACATCCTCTTATTCAACTACAACTTACACCATCTCTCAAAAGAGCAGTCTTGGTCCATCTTGACATTCATTCATGGCAGATAATTTCATGGAAAATCAATTACACATATTCAGGAAGAACTCTGATAAGGAAATTTTAGTGAAAAATATGTACAAACAAGATTATAGAAACTGACTTATGATAGTAATGTATTACATTGGGTTGACCTGGAGGTCTCCAGAAATTTGCAAAAGTTTTCTGCAAATAATAAAAGAGGGGCTGGAGTTGTAGACTAGTGGTAGAGGTCTTGCCTAGCATGTATGAGGCCCTGGTTTCAATCCTCAGCACCTCATATAAACAAATGGGAAATTCATTAACAACTAAAAAATATTATTTCAAATTATGGTCTAGCTGTCAGATATGATTGACACAATGCAAGGGGAGTGTTTTATTGTTGATTTGAATGTACAGAGACATTACTGGAGGAAAAGCAGGAGACTAGACAATTTTAAAGCACAAAACACAGGACAGGTTCTTCTATGATAACAAGAGAAAGAAAATCAAAGCGTTTCAAAAATCTTTTCTGCCTGATTATGTCTCAATCAACCTTTTTGAATTTAGGCTTCCTTCTCTACATCAACTATGTCCTCTGCTATATGTGGGCCACAGTATTTGACATCACTGCATTCCTCTAAGGAAACAATATACAAGTGAAGGATATATATCATGCCAACAAAGTTAATCATTAAGAATGAATAGAAAGATCATTAACATTTTCTTGTCAGCACCAAGAACTACCCCACCTTTTTTTATCAAAACCATTAATCTGAAACACATTCTTGTGGAGAAGTTCCCAAAAGATATATTTCAAGGAAAGTAAATTAAATAATGATACATAGGAATTCTGAAGGAAAGTTATGCTCACCCACAAAGAGCAGGTTGCTGTAGTTCTCCAACATCACTTCTCTATATAAATTATGCTGATCAGGATCCAGGCATTCCCATTCCTCCTCAGAGAAATCAATGACCACATCCCCGAATGTCAATGGCTTCTGAAATAATAATTGATAGATCAATAGCACATCTACCAAACCATTATTCAGTTTTTAATTTGAATTAAGAGTTAGTAGAACTGACTGTCATGTAGGAGAGTGACTTTAATTATGTAATAAGATACTTTCCATTATCTAATTCAGAGGAAAATACAAAAGTCCAAAAACAGTACATATATTCCATATCAGAGTGAAGTGAAGGATATATACTAAATCCCAAGCATTGAATAAAAGCCCAACTGCTAACTTTTCTGCCATCAGTGAATGTGAAATTTGGCAGACATTCCAGATGCAAATCAGACTTGTCAAAATATTCTCATAAGGTGATGGTGCCCAAGGGAGACAAAAAGAGTGGTAAAATTTTTTTCAAAACAATCCGTTAGTTATTCTCTCTGCTTTGTATCCATGAGAGAGATTGAGCTCTCCAATGCAATTAGTTTCAAGTATCATCCATGACAAATTCCTAACGTGTAAAATATTCATAGAATATTAACGTTTGGAGACACGTAAAATTACACTTCCAACTCATAAAAAGACAAATTTGAAATATATCAAGTTCTATAAGCAGTTCAATGAGTACATAAATTTTGTACGATAGAGGCCCAGACAGCAGCACGTATGTGCTCAAAAGACTGAGACAAAGAAATAGTTAATAAAAGAAAAAAGACCTTTTAATATAATTGTATTGAAAAAATAATGGTAACAATAGTTACTTAAAACTCACACAACCAAGGAAATATAAACAAGGAAAATGATGGCTTTGAGAAAAACATAATAAAATTATTAGTCATGAATGAGGCACAGGACTGTTGTCATCTCCGTGTGCCAAAGGAAGATGAGATCAGTAAGACACACCAGAAGTATCCAGAGTTTTTCTACATTGGAACTCCATGTGTGGATGAATCCTAATTACTTAAACATAGTTACTTTATTGGAAGAATTACCTTGACATCAGAGCATAATCACCCAAATCCACACAAATAATCAATTAAACATTTTCAATAGCAAAATATTTAAATACTTGAGCCAATTGAAATTGTATGGTATCAAGATTTTATCAAAGGAACAACAACAAGACAAATTAGGTGAGTAGATGATTATAATTACTGTTCACAAGACACAAAAAATAAAAATCCTGACTTGTTAGAAAAAATATATTTTCCAAACTGTGGAGCACCCTCACTGTAACTCTGTACCCTTCTAGGTCTCATTCCTAAGCAGTGAGTGAGGTAATTCTGGGCAGCTAAGAAAATGATTCTATAAAGTCCACACACCTCAGATCCCTTTTGCAAAGAAAGGAAATGCTTAGTCTTCCAGAGTCACAATTCTCACCAGTTAACAGACGCATAGCTGGAGTTAGTTTAAGGTCCTCACCTACAATGTCCTTTTAAAAATATTTTTCTAAAAGAAAATGTGTGAATTTGCAGAAAATCAAATTGGGGTTGTGGCTCAGTGGCAGAGCACTTGCCTAATGTATTAGGCAAGAGGTCTGATCCTCAGCACCACATATAAATAAAAAATAAAGGAACATCAACAACTAAAAAGTAGTTTTAAAAAATAATATTTTTGACACTGGTTGGTACAAGTGTCACTATTTCAGGTCTCAAACTTGCAGTCATTCACCTAATTCTGATACCACTTATAAATGCAGAATGTCATGTACACTGCTGATCAACTTCCTGTAAGTTGAGGGACCTGCAACTACCAAACACATAAAGGAACATTCAATAGAAAGGAACATTCAATATTAATATACTATTTATCTACAATTCTAAAAAATGAATTAAATACAACCACAATAAAATCCTAACAACCTGTTGCACAAATATAGAAAAATTGTCTTCTAAAGGATATATGGAGAAGGCAGGCATAGAGAATGGTCAACAATTCTGTAGAATAAGTTTACAGGGCTGAAATATCTGAAACTGAGATTAACTATGAACTTACAGTAACCCAAAAGGTGAGATATGTGGCAAGGAGTATACAAACAGATTAGTGGAATAGAACTGAAAACCTAGAAATAAACTCAAAAACCACACAAGAGATGGCAGGACTTCCCTGGAGATGATATAATCTTTTTAATGAATTATGAACACCTTGGCATCTGTATGCAAAGAAATGAATTTGACACAGAACTTACAACTTTTAAAAAATGAAATCATTAACCTGAAAGAAAATGTTAAATTTATAGCTTGTGTCAGACAACATAGCAGAAATTTTATGTGGCTTCATTCTTGACATGAACATTCAAAGCCAGAAGCAGGATCTATAAATGAGAAACTTAATGAACTTTTATTCTGTTGAAATCTATTCTGTATTTGGAAGTATGCTATTAACTGAATGAGAAGAAACTGGACTAAGTAGTTGCCAAATATATATATATATGATAAAGGTCTTGAAAAAAATATGTACAATGAGCTCTTAAAACTCAGCAAAATGTACTAGAGTTGTGGCTCAGTGGTAGAGCGCTTTTCTACCATGCATGAGGCACTGGGTTTGATCTTTAGCACCACACATATATTAATAATAAATAAAGGTCCATTGATAACTAAATATTAAAACACTGAGCAAGAGAACAACCAGTTTAAAAATGGGCACTAACTCAATAGGAGCAATAGTAAGAATAATATAATTAGAAACTATAATAAATATATACAGATACATGGAGATAAGATTTGTGTATCTATCTACATCTGTTTTTCTATAGATATCTATATATGTACATACATAGATTTTTAATTTTAGATATATAAAATACTGCAGAATTACATAGTTTTAGCATATATCTTAAAAACCTTTATTATAAATCATTGATTAATGACTCATTGTATGTAATTTATGCATAAATACAGAATAACCTGTAGGCTTTCACTTACAGAGACATTCACATAATAATAGTTTATAGAGATATGGTTGTAGTTAAGTTGTGCAGAATTTGTCCAACATGTGCAAGACCTTGAGTTTTATTACCAGCAGCACAAAAACAAATGCAATAGTTTCCAATAAGGCCATGATTAGTGACATTTGACAGATATTTCATGAATCTACTCTAAAGTCATTTTCTTTGAAAACCACAGAATTCAGTGGGTTTCTGTGTCTCCTATATGTACTAGAACCTTCTATGTTTGAAAAGTTCTACTTGAAATATTTTGACCACCCCCCCTTAATTTCTAATATCATTAAGTTAAAACAATCAATCATGACCCTAGTGTACCTTAAGGTCCTAAGTAAAAAATGAAAGCTTAAATAAAAATTATGCTTTTCTTATGTTTCTACTTAGTGTCCATCTTTATTTACTTTGGAGTTCATAAATACCCCAAATTATTCCTCCTGTTCAATCACCATGGTTCCAAGAATTATAGCTGAAATGTACAAACTGCCCCTTTAGGGGATCTAGACTGATAGCCCTGCCCTGGATAAGCCCATGTATCAGTACGTTCTTAAAAGTCAAAGCCACAAGGAACAAATTGTTATGCCTTTTATCTTTGTAAAGGTTGTTGTCTAGTGAACAAAACAGTATTAAATTATATACAAAATCTAAAAATGAGAAAACAGATTAAAAGTGACAAGGGATGCAAAAATTAAAAATTCTATAATTATTTGGGAGAGTATAAATGGGTGTTAGAAGGAACTAATTTTTTATGTATAAAAATATGAGAAACTAAACACTGTAGATCATTTTACAACATTGTCACTACTGTAAAAGCTATTCGATTGTAACCTTTAATATGGATTTTACTTATATTTTGCCAGAAGAAAAAAAAAGTGTTTGTAAGAGGCACAAGAAAAAAGTCAAGCCATAGCAAAAATAATAATAAACTATATAAAAATAAGATTTAAAAAGACAAACAATAATGCAAGTGATATTTGCCCAATAAATAACACTATTTTCATAATAAGAAACATTTATTTGAATGTGCTACTGCCTATGTATAATGATCAACAGTGGGTTGTTTTCTTATGCCTTACTTATATTTGTATCAGAAAAGCATGTCCGAATAGCAATGAATATTGGCTATCTGTAATTGTAAATAATATTATATTTTGATAGAGCCACATTTTGGTTCCTATCATCCCAATTCACCATAGCAAAATTATGGAAGCAGTTTCCATTATGGAAGTAGTTCCCAATAGATGAGTTGATTAATAAAATGTGATACACACCATGGAGTTTCTTAGTCAGCTATAAATAAGATTTATTGAGAAATGTCACAATTTAAATGGACAGAAATTAAAAACATCATGCTAAGTGAAATAAATCAGAGTGATTAAGGGTCAAATGTTTTCTTTCACATGCTGCAGCTACCGCAAAACAAAGGGAAAGGAGAATTTAATATCATAAAGATATAGGGAAGATTAGTGGAGTATAAGGAGATTGGGTGGGAGTGAAAGGAAAGGAGAATATCAAATGAATTTCAAAAATCATGCATAGATAGAGATTCTCAAATTAAAAAAAAAATAGAAATCCTTGAAATGAAGGAAACAAACAAACAAATAAAAAAAAAAAAACAAATTAAAAACTCAATAGAAAGCATCTCCAACAGAATAGATCACTTGGAAAACAGAACCTGAGACAATAAAGACAAAATATATAATCTTGAAAAAACTAATATACCATGCAGACAGTTTCAGCATGTTTCCAGGGTTGAAGCCATTTCATTCTTGAAGTTTTTCCAGTTAGAGAGGTAGGATCCATAAGATCAATTTTGATTTTGAATATCCTGGATGTTGTGATGTAACTCCATAAGATCCAGGCAATTATTACTGCTATGCCAAATGGCCATTAGATGATTTAACCTTTACCCAACCCCATAGGAAAGCCTTATATTTGGCTACAGTAACAGAGACCTTCATAATCAGATGGCATTTAATCCTTTCCTTAAACTTGAGAGCAGAAAGCTCATTATCAATATTTAAGACAGAAGTTTCTAAGGCATTCAATTTAGTTTCAATATTTTCATCAATATTTATGATTATTGAGGACTTTGGAAGTATTTTGAGACAAATAATTAAGAAAATTTGCATGTTGAATATTCTGAGATCTATCCACTGAGGCTGTAACTGTAGAAGTGATGAATGAAATTATATGAAATTTTAAAAGTTATAACCAAAAGTTATGAGTCCAAGAGCTCGCTTAAGTCTGGTCAACTGAGCATGCATCTGTTGTAAAACCTGAACACCAGCATCAGCATACCATGGCTCTGAAATGTTGACTAGCAGTAACACAAAGGAAGACTGGTGAAGGATTAATGTTCCTTTCCCTCTGTTATATCTACTGATGCAATTTGGTAAATTGCAGTTTTACAGGCTACAAGATATTTATCATCCTTTCTCTTAACTCTTATATTTGCAGTAATTAAAGCATAAGGAGATTGAACCAGGCCTGCAGCCATACCAGGAACCCTCTTTACACCCCCTGCCTACAAAGTCAGGCATAGGGCTATCAGTGTAATATAGGAAATCTGAGACTGCAATTAAGCTCCAAACATCTTTTTGGATACCGCCTTCACTGAAGGTTTGGATATTACCAACAAAACCTCCTGGGATCATGGCATCCTTAAGTGATTGTCTTTTGTCAATTCTTGGAGACCAGTCTAAAATTTATGTACTATCTCTAGAACCTTTTTGTTGTACTGAAAAGACATTTGCACAGTCTATTCATTTAGGAAAGGTGCCAAATTCTATTTTTTTTTTTTTTTTGCAGAATGATTCCGACAGTAAGGTATTGGCAGACGTTCTGTGGCAATGACTGGCTTGTTATGAGAAAGTCCCATTTTAATAACTGTTTGGACATACTACTTAGAGTCCCAGGGTCCAGTATGATTGGCTCATCTAGACCCCACCCATATGCCATCTTTTCTTCAAAAGATACCCCTAGATAGCCAGCATGCTTATCATGGGACCAATATATACATAGTTGTCCACTGTAACCAGTATAACTAAATCCAGTCACAGGGTTGGTTGTAATCTGAGTATCTGTAAAACCACATATTACATGAATATCATTAGTAAATACTGGGATGGATTCTCTGGTCCACACCACAGGGTGTACCAAAGATGGGTCTGGAAAATATGTCCAGTTGGTTTCTCCCTGGACTGCATTTACTGGACAGCTCAACACACCTAACATGGCCACAAACATTGTGGCTGCAGAGTTAGATCCTCCTTGTGTCGAACTATCTGTTCAGCCTGTAGCATTAGATTCTACAGTTGCCTCCATGATGGTAGTTTCAACATTCAGCCTCTCAGGGCCTTCTTCATCCTTTTCCTCCTTTGTAGCTTTCTCTTCCTGCTGGGGGTCAGGGCTGACATCTCTGGATCAATCTTCAGTCATTTGAACTTCGGTTCTAGGTCCTCCATTTCTGATAGCACATTCAGGTACCCCAATAGAATTAGAGGCACTTTCGGGGAAAACACAAGCATGACTTCTACCCCACATTATCATTGAATCTTATCCTTTCTGGTGTTATGTTTGTAAATCCTTCCACCAAACATGGCTCAAGGGACTTGCTGCAGTGGAAGAAATGTGTTTTTCAGCTGCAGTGTGACTTTCAGAGTCACAATTAAAAAAAAAATTAAAACAAAGCATGATTAAGGTTATTTTGTGGGGCCTTATCCCCACATTTTTATAATTGTAGCTTAATAGATAAATGAGCTCATTCTACAATAGCAGGACCTTGACGCTTCTATGGAACACCTGTTTTATGATCAATACAAAATTGACGGCAAAACTGCTGAAAAGAAAAATTTGTATAAGCTGGAGTATTATCAATTTCAATCTGTAAAAGACATTCTAATGCTTCAAAAGTAGCTGGACAGTGAGAAATAACATGCTGAGTATTTTATTTTACACAGGCAGTGGCAAAAATAAATCTAGAGTAAGTATCAACAATAACATGAACTTAGCACTGATTGCCAAATTGAGGGATGTGAGTTACAACTATTTGCCATAACTGATTTGGTCATAAACCATGGGATTAACCCCAATTTGTAAAGATAAAATATGTTTAAAACATTGTGGAATTTGATGAACAATTTGACAAGTTTTTCCCCAGGAATATTAAATTTTAAATGTAAAGAAGAAGCATTCTGATGATGTAAAGAATGTGAGGCTTGTGCACAATCATATAAAGATATTTATTCACAAACAGCAAGAAGTTTATCAATCTTATCATTACCTGATGCTAAAGGACTTGGAATATTAGAATGTGCCCTTATATGGCTAATGAAACATGGATAGTGACACATTTGAATTGTCTTTTGTAAGGTCTGAAACAAATTAAATAACTCTTGCAATGCTGTGTTCCCAGTAGTTGATGTTTCAATTTTTTGTAACACGAACTGCATGTAAAATATCTGAATAAACATTGATTGATTGGCTCATTTGCAAAATAAATTAAAGCACAAATGAGAGCTTGAAGTTCTGCTCATTGTGCAGAAGTATAAGATGTCTGTATTATCTCCATATCAGCCTGGCTATAGAAACCTACTTTTCCTGAACTTGATCCATCAGAAAATATTGTTAGTGCTCCAACTGTTGGTTAAGCACATACAGTTTTGGGAAATATAAATGTAGTCACAAGAACAAACTAAATAATTTTATCATGAAAGCATTGCCTTTCCATTTGACCAGGGAAATTAGCAAAAGCTATCTGCCAATTATTAGAAGATTGCCAAAGCCAATCATGCTCTTCAGTAGAAAAAGGGACAACAATAATATTAGGCTATGACCCAACTATCTACAAAACTCATGTCATTCCTTTAATAACTGAGTAATAAAGCCATGGAAATGAGTTGATGACTTTTGAGGAGAATGAGGTAGGCAAGGCCACTCAATAATTCCCAATTATTGCCATATTGCTCCTGTAAGAGTATGAATATTGGGAAATGTTAATCAATATATAGGCTCTTGGGGATTAATTCTAGTAAGCTGTGAAGTCTCCATGGCAGATTCAACCTTTGTTATGGCAATCCTTTCTTCTGCCATAAGTTGATGAGAAAGTACAGAAGGATCTCCTTGGGCAATCTGAAACAGAGGACTCAAATCTGCACTGGCTAATTTTAAACTTGGTCACAGCCAATGGATATCACCTAGTCACATTTAGAGGTCATGTGCCTTGGGCAATCTAATGTGCTTGGGGGTTCTGCCCATAGTTCCCAAGGTAAAACCTAAATCTCCATGGCCCCATACTGAGAGAAGACCCCCAAGTAATTCACGGGTGACTCCCTGCAATTTAATTGGGCCCTAACTCAAAATAAAACATAAAAATGGCTGGGGACAAGTCTCAGTTGTAAAGTGTTCCTGAGTAAAACCACCAGTACAAGAAAAAAAACAAGCAAACAAATAAAACCAAAAAAGAAAACAGCTGGAGGGCTCTGCACATGTGAGACAAAATCAGCTGTAACAGAAATTGTTAGATAGAGGCAAGAACATTATATATACTTGTAATTACATATATTAAATTATATATTAAATATAAGCATATTTGTGATAAAATTAAGATATATAATATATATCAATAAAGTGGGCAATCTCACAAGCTAAGTTATAAATGTATACATGTCTATAAACAGTGTTCCAAAATATATGAAGTGAAAACTATCAGCATTAAAGGGAAAAAAAATTTCTACAAAAAGTGGTGGATAATTTGTGATATCCCACTTTCAAGAAAGAATGAAATGACTAGCAAAAATCCATGTAAAACAAACTCACTTGAACAACAATATAACTACACTAGGTCTACAGGACTATACAGAATATTCTGCCCCAAAGAGTAGAATACATATTTTACTCCACTGTGTAGGAAACATTGTGCAGAACTTGCCATTTTAAAGCAATAAAAATATCAATAAATTTAAAAGCACTGACATCAGGACAATTATCTTTCGTAACTATAATGGAATTAAGTTAAAAAAAAGAAAATTAAAAAATTTGCAAACATGTAGCAATTAGACAGTTTACTCTTTAGGAAGAAAAAAAATAGAAAATAGTTTAGGTGGATATAAATGAAAGCAAATATGCCTAAATTTATGAGGTGCAGCTAAAGTAGGCCTTAGGAGAAAAATCATAACCACAAAATCCTACATTATAAAATAAAAACCGCCCAAACCAAAACCTAACTTTATGCAGTAACTAGACAAAGAAAAGCAAGCTGTAATCAAATTGCACTGGGGATGAATTTTGATAAAGAATAGAGCAAGCATAAAAGAAATATAAAAAAGAAAGAATTAAGAAAACATCTTGATTGTTCAAAGGATTTACAAAATTGATTGTTCAATTAACCAAGAAAAGAGAGAGAGAGAGAGAGAGAGAGAGAGAGAACTCAAGTTAATAAATACCAAAAATAAAAGTGAGACCATCAAAACAGACTCCACAAAAAATTTAGAGAATTTTAAGGGCATATTATAAACAACGATATGTGAACAAATACCTATAAAACTTCTATCAAAACTGACTTAGACATAGAAAGTCTAAAAATACTTAATAAGAGATTGAATCAGTAAAAAAAAAAAAAAAAAACACGTTAAAACATCCATATCAGAACTGAGCATGGTTGGCGTATGCCTGTATCCCAGTGACTTGGGAGGCTGAGGCAGGAGGATCATGAGTTCAAAGCCAGCCTCAGCAAAAGCCAGGTGCTGAGCAACTCAGTGAGACCCTGTCTCTAAATAAAATACAAAATAAGGCTGGGGATGAGGCTCCGGATTCAAGGGCCCCTGAGTTGAGTTCAATCCCTGGTACCCAATAACAACAACAATCCATATTAGAAATGTGAAGTAAAACTATCAAACTATATTTAACTCTAAAAACAGATAGATAGCTTTATGTGAATTAAATCCTAAGGTCTCTATGAAAGAACTATTTAAATAAAATGTTCAGCATTTGTGCAGGATATAGCACCAATGTATCAATACAATTTTTGTAGCTTTCTTATTCAAAGAAAAATTATGTTAAAAAAGCAAAATTATTTAAAAATTCCATTTATGGTAGCATCAAACATTAAGTACACAGCAAAACATTTACAAACAAATATGTCTTGTAAGCAGAAAATATTATAGAAAATGTTTAAAAGAATAAACAGTCATTGACTATTTATTGATAAGATTAATGTTGCTGAAATGGTAAAATGCAAGTTCATTTACATACCAATGTAAACCTTACCAAAATTCCCACCTATCATTTTTTACAAAGATGTAATAGTAAGCATAAAGTGAATATGGAAATTCAGTTAACCTCAAATACCAAATGCAGATTTTTTTAAGAAAACAAAAAGAACAAAATTGGGAAGACTCACAACCCAATTTTAAAGCTCAGTATAAAGTTTCAGTACTCAAAGAAACTGAATCCCTATTCCTCACCCTGTTCAAAATCAATTCAAAAGGGGTAAAAGACCTGACTGTGAAACTACAAAATAAACAAGGGAGAGCAATTTAACACTCTGGTAAAGACAACAAATGTTTTGGACAGAATTTCAAAATTACACACACACAAAAATAAATAAATAAATAAAAAATAAAAATGGCATTAAACTAAAATTCTGATGTACAGCAAAGAAAAAAGTGAAATCCCTATAAAATGGAAGAAAATCTTTTCCCAGTATGCATTTGATACAAGCTTCATATTTAGAATATGTAAGGAACAAAAAAAAAATCATAACACCAAACAATCAAAAACTAAGTAATGCCATTCAAGTGGGCAAACAAAGTAGACAGTTTTCAAAAGAAAAAACAAAAAGTTCCAGTAAACATATAGAAAAATGTTCAATATAATTAGCCTTCAGGAAAATGCAAATCAAAAATACAATGGTGAAGACTGGAGAAATAGCTCAGTTGGTAGAGTGCTTGCCTTGCATGTGCAAGGCCCTGGGTTCAGTCCCCAGCACCACAAGAAAAAAAACACATGAGGTATCATCTCATCCCAGTCAGAATCTATAACTTAGAAAAGTGACAAACACTGATGTGGATGTGGAGAAAAATCAACACTTATGCACGGGTGTGTGCAAGTAAATTGGGTAGCTGATATGAAAAACTGTGCATATTACTCAAAAAACTAATAATAGCTGGGATCATGGCACACAACTAATCCCATATATTTAAGAAGATAAAGGAGAGGATTACAAGTTTAAGGCCAACTTGTGCAAGTTCAAGGTCAAAGAGGGCAAAACACTGTCTCCAATAAAAAAGAAATGTGCTGGAAGCCAGAAATGGTGATAAATGCCTGTAAAGTAGACAACTTGGGAGACCACAGTAGGAGGATCCTGAATTTGCTGTGAGGATAAAGAAACTTAATGTAACACTCTCCCAAAATAAATAAATTAATAATAATAATAATAATAATAATAATAAGGCACTGTGATGTAGTCTAATAGTCAAATGTTTGCCAAGCACATGAGGCTTTGGTTAAGTCTTCAGTATCTCAACTAAATAATACTAACTTAAAATTACCTTATGATTCAGGTATCCCACTTGGGAGTATGTAATGAAAACAGTAAAACACTCATCTAATAACTGGATGCCCATGTTTATTGAGGCACTTCCCAGTTGAAATGATATGGAATCACCTAGGAATTCTGGGACAGATGGATAAAGAAAATATGGCATACATGTAGGCATACATCCATAAAAATCAAATCCTGCCACCAATTGGGTGAAACTGGAGGGTAGTGTGGTAAAATGAAATAAAACCAGACATAGAAATACAAACACTGCATGTTGTGCCTCATGTGGGGGAAGCTAAACCTGAATTTAGATTGGTGATTTTTAAAGGTTAAAGAGTGGAGGTGAGAAATGAGAACAGGATTTCATCAGTGGATATGGCATATGTGTTAAAATACCATGCAGAGACAATTTATTATGTATATTTAGTACATCTTCATCAAAGCTATTTTTAAAATGTTACTGTAATCAGTACTGAGTCACACATACAAAATGATTAAATGGAATAATATTGCCAGGCGTGGTTGTGGATGCCTATAGTACCTGCAACTCAGGTGACTGAGACAGGAGAATTGACACTTTGAGGTCACCCTTGGGAACATAGCAAGATCTTGTCTCAAAACAAAACAAAACAAAACAAAAATGAACTGGGGATAAATCTCAGTGGTAGAGTGCTCCTAGATTCAAATTCATTACTGCAAAAAGATATAAGTAAATGGAATAGAATTTAGAAATAGATCCTTATATTTATGGTCGATTATTTTTCAAGGAGATAATCGACCAAGACGTTATAGGAAAAATGGTTTCAAATCATCTGGAACAACTATCCATCCATATAAAACATGGAACATGATCTCAAACACTATCTCACATTTTACACAATTGATTTTAAATGGAAGAAATGTGTAAATATGAGAATTGAAACTACAAGATTCTTAGCAGAAATCATGTAAAAATCTCATAACCCTGCATTGAACAATAGATTCTTAGAAAAGACAATTTTTCTTTGTTTCTTTTCGGTACCAGGGATTGAACCCAGGGGAGCTAACCACTGAGCAACATTCCCAGCCCTTTTAAAAATTTTACTTAGAGACCAATTGCTAAGTCTGGCTTTGAACATGTGATCCTCCTGCCTCAGCCTTCCAAACTGCTGGGATTATAGACAGGCTCCAAAAGATACTGCTTATAATGACATATATTTGGAAAGTATCCACAGGATTTTAGATATGAGGTTTATGATGTGGCATAATACATTTTGTGAAGGGTAAAGAAAAATATATTTATAATTTAGTCACTATGTTTTTTTTTTTTTTTAACTATAGACCTCATCTAGGCTTCTGTATATATTATTTGAAATTTCACTGTTCCCAATGGGGACTTCTATCTGAAGTACTCCAACCATATTTACCTTGTATAAGTCAAACCTGGACATCCATTTTCTTAATCTATAGACTTAAATAAAATTGAAATTTCTCAAGAGTAATGATTATTCCCCTGGAGCCAAATGATCCCTAGCATTGTGTGGAATCATATTAGCTGAAGGGCTGTCAAACAAATAATATTAACTAATTAACTTCTGATCCCAAACTAACATCTATATACTTGTGGCTTCTTCATGTAGTCATGAAAGTATTGTTGAGCCACAAAAAAGAGAAATATTATAATTTTGTGGGCATATTTTTTAGCAAGTAATGAATTATCATGAAAATGGTTCTCATTTTCACCAAACCCACAGAAGTATCAACAGAGTAAAGATTAAGCCTATTACATTCAGAAATGTCTTTATTCCTTTAATAATTATTTGTTGGTACAGAAAATTGAACTCAGAGGTGCTTTACCCCTGAGCTACATCTCCAGTGCCTTTGTTCATTTTTAAATTTTATTTATTTTTTTTTATTAGTGAATTTCAGTTACACGTAACATTAAGGTTTATTTTGACATGAAATCATACCACTTTTAAACAGGGATTATTCTAATTGAGTGGCATAATTAAAATAAATACAAAATATTAAATAGCCATCATCACATCCAAAGTAACCAAAATTTTCTCAACTGTTTTTATGAGTTTTATGCTTCTAGCTATTACACAAAGGCCTTTGATCCTTTTAATTTTTTTTTTTTTATTTTTGTATATGTTGTGAGATACGACATATCCAAATACTTTTTTTCTTCTTGTGGATATCTAGTCATCCCAGGGCCATTTTTGCTTTTGCTTTTACTCTTGAAAAATATAAGATATGTGTGTGTGTGTGTGTGTGTGTGTGAGAGAGAGAGAGAGAGAGAGAGAGAGAGAGAGAGAGAGAGAGAGAGAGAGAGATTCATCTGAACACCAGTTACAAATTACTGCCCATGAAGGTCAGGCAAATCGCCGCACCCAACCTGCACAGTCAGCTGAACTTAAGGTGATTTATGTGAATTTCCAGGGACACCAAATAAAACACAGACACACATTACCTTTACATAAGCTTCAGGACTGCTTCTATGCTCTTGACCTCAGGCTCCCCAAAAGGGAGGGCAAAGAAAGTAATGAGAGGCTGATGAGAAAGTGACCACATTCAGAAGAGAACTTTTATTGGAGGATTCTTGTTCTTAGAAAGTTCTATTCAAAAAAGGCCAGAGTGGGCAGTGTTACAAGGGACACATGAGGGTAAGTCAACCCTCATGGGTAATGCCTATATCTGAAGACCCGCCTCTCTATCTGAGCTGGGACAATGCCCAAGTCACCACAAATGTAGTGACTGGTCAGAGTCTCCTGCTTCAGGACTGGAACACATGGGTCACTCAGAAGGGCTTCCCACATGTCTGTCCTCTTTCTTTGAAAAAGCAGGTGATGGGTCATTATTTGAGTCCCTAAATTCTTCTTCTGGGGGCACAACCTCCTACAAATACAACACATGAGAGAATTAGTAGCAATGAGAACAATAGAAGGATATAGCATGCAGAGTGTTTAAGAATATTTCCAGGGTTAAAGCTGTTTAATTCTTTAAGTATTTGATCAGCTAAAGAAGTAGGACCTGAAAAATCAATCATAATTTTCTGTATATCTTGAATCTGATGATGCAGCTCCAAAAGATCCAAGCTGTTATCATTATTCTGCCAAATATCCAAAAAATGGTTTTGAACCTTCTCCCAATACCATTAAGAAGCATTGCATTTGGCAGCAGTAACACACACATACTTAGAGCTAGCATGACATTTAAGTCTTTTTTTGAATTTCAAAGCAGAAAGTTCATTACCTATATTCATGACAGCAGCCTCTAAGGCATTTAGCTTGGTCTCAATCCTTTCATCAACATTTATTTGATTGTGAAGAGCCTTGGAAATATTCTGAGCTAAATTATTAAGAAAGTTTGCATGTTGAATAATTGAGATATGGAAACTGAAGCCATGACCATGGGAGCAATAAAATAAACCAAGGGAAGAACTCCCACTCTTATGAGCCCAAGAGCACACTTAGATCTTGCTAGCTGGGTGTGTATTTGTAGTAAGACTTGAAAACCAGCATCAGCCTACCATGGCTCTGAAATATTTCCTGGTAATAAGACAAAAGAGGGCTGATGAAGTATCATCATTCCTTTTTCTCTATTATTTCTGGTGATACAATTAGTTAAATTACATTTACTACATGTTACAAGATATCTATCATCTTCCATTTTAACTTTTACATTTCCAGTAATTAAAGCATAAGGAGATTGAATACAGGCCTATAAGCCATAGCAAGAATCTTCCTTCTAGTACTTGCTTACATAGTCTAGTAAAGGTTTGTCAGTAAAATGTAAGAATTCTGAGGCAGCAATTAAGTGCCAAGCATCTTTCTGAATGTCACATTCGCTGAAGGTCATGATGTCAATAAGTATGGAGACTCCTTGCAAAACCAGAATGGAACCACCATTTGACCCAGCTATCCCTCTCCTCAGACTATATCCAAAGGACTTAAAAACAGCATACTACAGGGACACAGCCACATTAAGTTTTATAGCAGCACAATTCACAATAGCTAAACCATAGAACCAACATAGGTGTCCTTCAACAGATGAATGGACAAATAAAATGTGATTATATATATATATATATATATATATATATATATATATATATATATATATATATATATATATATATTCCCCCCACCAATCGGATATTACTTAGATTTAAAGATAAATGAAACTATGGCATTCAGTGGTAAATGGATGGAGTTGAAGAATATCATGTTAAATGAAATAAGCCCCCCCCAAACACACACACAAAGGCCAAATGTTCTCTCTGATATGTGTATGCTAATTCACAATGGGGACTGGGGAAGAATAGTTACTTTAGATTAAGTAGAGAGAAGTGCAGCAAGGGGAGGGTATATGGGGATAGGAAGAATAGTAGAATGAAACAGATATTATATATAATATATAATATATATGGATGCTAAACCACTCAACAGGGGAGGAGGAGAGAATAGAAATTCAGTGGATTAGACAAAGTTGGAACGAAGGGAAGAAAAGGGAAACAGGAATAAAAATGACAGTAGGATGAATCATACACAAATTTTCTGTGTTCATGTATAACTACACCACCAGTGAAGGTCCACACTATGTACACCTCAAGAATGGAATACTAACTAAAATGAATTTTATTCCATGTATAATATGTCAAAATTTGCTCTACTGTCATGTATAACTAAAAAGAGTGAGAAATTTTGAAAATGATAAGGGGAAATTTGTATACAGAGAAGATTTGTGAGTTAAAAACTCTTCAATAAATGGTAATGTCATTAAGGTTAAATAAAATTATGAAAGACTACCTAGAGCCCATACAAAATAATAAACAATGGTAAATAGAGTTGCCCAAGTCAGTCTGTGCAACAATCTATTATCACAAAATTTTTGGTTAACAACTCTTTTCTATTTGTTTTACAAAGCAGCACAAGAACAATACTTACAAGTTGAGCAAAGAGGGAATAATACATAGCAGTGTTATGAATACTATTAATAGTGCTATGTGCTCTTAAAGAAAGCATTCTCAATTTCTTCCCTCATGCAATAAAAAAATCATGTAGTTGAAAGATACGCTGGTTACTGATTAGATAACACATGCTTGTGTTTATGACATTAAGTATGTGGGCTGCTGCTCAACTTGGCATGTCAGATCCAATAGATAAGGAAGACACTCTCTTCACACAAGACAGTATTTCTTTGAATAATACTATGAAAGCAAGATTGAAAGCAAAACTAACAGACACAGGCAAAGGTATGGCCAGACTAGGAAAACCCCAACACTGAACCTATGTACTAGGGAGTCCCAAACAGCTTTTCAGGGTCCTGACTGGGAAGTCCTGGGCAGAGCATCCTCTCCACAGGTGATAGTCTGAAGTCTTATTGTAACTTGTATTTAAAGTGTGGCTGAATAAATACAAGTTAAACAAAAAAAGCTTCATTCTAACAGCTTGCATAACCTAGTGATCCCATGAAGAATACTACATCCTCCCCAAAACAAGTCAGATCCCAGAGGAGGGAGTGATAGCCTTGAGATGACTAAATAAATTGAAGTTCCAATGAGTGAGCCACGGAGCCTAATGCATTGAGAAATCAACATTCTTTAGCTGTTTCAACAAGGATATGCAGACATCATGCAGGCACATGGAAAAGGAAGATCTTTAGTATTTTTTTTTTAGATCTCTGGTACTGAATCTTCCCTCAGGACCTTATAAATAGTTAAAACTCTCATATGTAAAATGAAGCCATTTTCTGTAAAAAATAACATGGAGTGGAGATAAGCATGAAGCCTAGAGATTTACCCTTTGGAATAAAAAATAGTGTGAATAATATTCTCCTAGAATTTATCATTATATTTCACTATTTATTTTCCCAAATAAAGTTAAATGTAATATTTGTAGGTGGTGCTTTGTTGACCCAAAGGGCTCACATATGAAGAGAATATTGTGTTTTTACTTTTTGAACAGATTTGTAGATTAGAGAGTAGAGGTTTATTTTAATAAAAATTGTTTTTCTCTCTCTGTGGTGTCATGAGCCCCTGGAGCTGTTAGATCTGAAGAGGGACAGAGTTAGTTTATAGTGTCTTATAATTACTGGATTGCAGAGGGGTCTCCAAGACCATGACACATTCTATCCAGCATACAATCCAATAAGTATAACAAACATTATATTGCAAGTCATTAAGTAGAACAAAAAAGGTCAATAAAATCAAAATATACAATGAAATAAAAATGTGGGGGCATAAATGCTCCTATAGTAAGTCTTTTTCTTTTTTACAATAATCATTTTACATGTTTCTGGTTACACTTTTCTATTGGGTATGCAAGAATAAAGAGGTGGTCCTATATTGGGATGTTTTTCCTACACTTGAGGTCAGTCCAGTCTCCTCAGTGATGAATGTCATGGATTCATGAGGAACTGCATGGTTTCTTCAGTTCAAATATCAAGATGGGCCTGTGGACCACGTGGTTTCCACAGGAAACATTGAGACTATTTCCCCCTCAGCAACCCTTCTTTTTTACCTGAATATGCACATTGGCTCCTAGTCTCTGGGTCTTTCTATTCTCCCAGATTGGGAACTTGTATCACTTTCCAAAGTTGTAGATCCCTCAGGGAGTACTGCACCTCTATAAGGTGAAATGTTAAAGTCCTAATTCAAACTAGGGATATCTGGGCATTATTTTAGTATCCCTAGGTCCTTCCTATAACTGTCTTAATTTTTCATTAATTACAAATAAGAGAGTATATAGGTTACATAAATAATATTCCACAAATAAAACTTGATTAAACATATTAAATAATTAATGGAGACTTTATAGCATTATTTACCCAATAGAATATTTTACTATTGCATCGATCCATTAGCAAAGTGAATAGTGGGAGATGCGTGACCTAATAGCATCATTAAATGCATAACAAGGTTAATATTAAGAAACTCACACTTTATTTAGAAACAAATTGCATCTGTAATGAAATATAAGTAAAAATGCTCTGTAAAACGGGCATGGTGGTCCAGGCCTGTGACCATAGGGACGTGAGAAGCTTTGAAAATTAAAAGCCAGGCTCCATATATTAGTGAGGCCCTATGCAACTTAGCAAACCCTATCTCTAAAAAAATGGAAAAAAAAATCTGGGGATGTGGTTTACTAAGTGCCCCTAAGTTTAAGTACAAACATAAAAACTAAAAATTAAAAATTTCATATAAATTATAAGAGATTTCTGAAATAATCAACTCTGAGAATTGTTATTTCTCCAGTTGTGAAAAATGAGACTCTTTAGTAATTGTTGATTTATAGTAAAATTATATCCTTTAAGGGATGCACTATTTGTATTTCCTTATTTCTACAATATCAGTTAAAGATGTTAATAAAATTTTCAGCAAATGTCAAAGCAATTACCCATTTTCTACATTTAAATGATTTTTTTCCCCTCCTAGGTCCCAAATACTTAAAGGGATGGGCTCTAGATAAGAAACTTTCTACAATCTTTATATTTGTCAAGGTGTTTTTGTAAATATTTTGCTGTTATCTAAGGTACACACTTTCATCAAATGCTATTCCACACTTGCTACAGATATGAGGTCAGAAATTGAAAAAATGTCTGAAATTTGAATACAGTCTTGGACACATTCTTTGGCTTTCTATATGCTATAAATCCTCCATGTTTTAAAAATGTTTTATCAACGGCCAAAAACTTTGCAACAATTTTTCCACATGTCCTCTCACTCGTATGAATTCTGAGTTGTTGAGTAGGGTGTGAACAACTGTTGGAGACTCTGTCACCTATTTTACACATGTATAATTTCTGTGCTATCATATCTCTGGTGTTAAATAGTGTTGGACTACTGTGAAATAAGGGTTGATTCATCCTTAAAGACACTGATGCAATGTTTTCACTTGTAAAACTTCTCTGCAGTAAAAAATCTGTAATGTTTAGTAAGATGTGACCTTCAATTTGAAAAGCTTTGCCATTCTTCATATTTATAGAACTTCTCTCTAGTATGGGTTCTCTGGTGTCGAGTAAGTGATGATTGTTGACTAAAATCTCTGCCACATTCTCTACATTTGTAGGGCTTCTCTCCAGTGTGGATTCTCTGGTGCTGAGTAAGTGATGCTTTGTGATGAAAACCCTTGCCACATTCTTTACAGTTATAGGGCTTCTCTCCAGTGTGGATCCTCTGGTGCAGAGTAAGTAATATTTTTTGATTAAATGTTTTGCCACATTCTTTATATTTGTAGGGCTTCTCTCCAGTGTGGATTCGCTGGTGCTGAGTAAGTGATGATTTTTGACTGAAACTCTTGCCACACACTTTACATTTGTAGGGCTTCTCTCCAGTATGAATCCTGTTGTGGTGATTGAGCTGTGAGTTTGTATTAAAACTTTTGTCACACACTTTACATTTGTAGGGCTTCTCTCCAGTATGAATACTTTTGTGCCAATTATGCTGTGAGATGCTATTAAAAGCTTTGCCACATTCTTTACATTTGTAGGGCTTCTCTCCAGTGTGGATTCGCTGGTGCCAAGTAAGTGATGATTTTTGATTAAAACTCTTGCCACACACTTTACATTTGTAGGGCTTCTCTCCAGTATGAATCCTTTTGTGACAATTATGCTGTGAGATGCTACTAAAAGCCTTGCCACATTCTTTACATTTGTAGGGCTTCTCTCCAGTGTGGATTCGCTGGTGCTGAGTAAGTGATGATGATTGATTAAAACTCTTGTCACACACTTTACATTTGTAGGGCTTCTCTCCAATATGAACCTTTTGTGGCAATCAAGATGTGAGTTTCTATTAAAAATTTTGACACATACTTTATATTTGTAGGGCTTTTCTCCAGTATGAATCCTGTTGTGATGATCAAGATTTGAGTTTGTATTAAAACTATTGCCACACACTTTACATTTGTAGCGCTTCTCTCCTGTATGCATTCTGTTGTGGCAATCAAGCTGTGTGTTTGTATTAAAACTTTTGCCACACACTTTACATTTGTAGGGCTTCTCTCCAGTATGAATTCTCTGGTGATTTTTAAGGCTTGGTTTTTGACTAAAACCTTTGCAAAATTGTTTACATATGTGGGGCATCTCTCCAGGGTGTGGTTCACTGGTGACAAATAAGATTGGAGATTTTATTAGAAGTTTTGTCACATTCTTTGCATTTGCATTGCACATCTCCTGTATGAACACTGTGATGTTGAGTAAAGTTCTCGAGTGCATTACATTCTTCACATTGGTAGATCTTCTCTGCAAAATAATTTTTTTGGTGTTGAGTAAGAGTTGAAAATTTTTTAAGGCTTTGCCACACTTTTTACATTTACAGGTCTTTAGTTCAATATAAATCCTCTGATGCTCAAAAAGTTGTAACCTTTCACTAAAAGTTTTTTTTTGCATTATTTAAATTTATAGGGTTTATCACTGTCATAGTATCTACTGTGTTTAGAAGATGTTGAGTAAGCCAATGCTTTGATATATTCTTTAAATTTATAGGGCTCTCTTTCTCTATAAATTATCTTCTACTGAGCAAGCTCTGCACTGTGATTAAGAACCCTTTCACATAACTTACAGTTGCAAGTTTTGTCTTGACTATGAAAATTTGGATGAGTAATACTTTTTGAGCACTGAAGCAAACTTTCCCACATTTTTCATCTTGGTAAATTTGCTTTAGAAAATGTCTAGGAGTTTCTCTATATTCATAACTTTTATCACCAATGTAAATATACTGGAAATTATTCAAGGTAGAGACATGGCTAATGGTGTTATTTATAGCATTATCTATATAGTGGAAATCTGTATCAGAATTATCATTGAGCAATAGTGGGGAAGTAGAAATCTTTCTACAATTCTTAATATTGTCAATTTGGGCACAAGGAGAAATTACTGTTCTGTTGCAGAAAAATGAACATTTTGTAAAGAAACTCTCAAATTATCACTTTTAAAAATATCTTCTCTGTGCAAATGTTTAAATGGAAGTTTAACTCGGTGCTACATTTATTTTGGGCCAAGTTAAAAACTGATGCATGGACCAGATATCAAATTTTCCACATTTCTTTTCACTTCAAAAATGGCTGTGGTGGGGCTGGGAATGTGGCTCAAGCGGTAGCGCGCTTGCCTGTCATGCGTGCAGCCCGGGTTCGATCCTCAGCACCACATACAAACAAAGATGTTGTGTCCGCCAAGAACTAAAAAAATAAATAAATATTAAAAATTAAAAAAAAAAATGGCTGTGGAAATATTCTTACAGACACACAGCTCCTCAGAAGTAAGTGAAATAAATTGATTTTTTTTCAGACATTAATTGTTTCTGGTGTCCTTTGATCATAAAATTTTTATCATAAATAGGGACTACTAATTAGTTTTGTCCATTATAATACGATGTTTGAACTCTACTCTCACCTATATTTTCCCATTGTTTTCTTAGTTGTAAATGGTCAAGGTCATACTTTCCATATCTTCCTTCTCTCTCTTTTATTTCCTGCTGTGGTAAAATTTTCCCAGGATGATGAGAAGTCATGGCTGAAATAAAAATAATAATCATGTTTACTTACTGTACTGGGCTGAGTATATTTTGCAAACTTAAGAAATTACAGCAATAAAGGAACATCAGCAGGGGAGTAGGTTATTGAATCTAAGCCCATGTTAATGCAGAAACCTATAAATCAAATAAAAATGTACACCCCAAATTACTTTGAGAACTTTCCAAACCATCTTTCTGTTCACAGTATCTAAGATGAGTACATTACTATGGAGAGTAATATATTAGAGGAAAATACATTGTGTTACACAAAGCCTTTCCTCCTTCACAATATATTTTTAAAAATCTACCAACTTTCTTCAATTTCATTAAAAAAGAAAAATATGAAACATGCAAATATTTGGGGACTGTTCAAAAAGGGGTTCCTGCTTACCAACAGAAAAAATAACATGGCTAAATCTACTGTAAGAAAATAAGATATGAATTACTCAAAGGGAATACTAAATTATCATTTAAAAGAAGTTTACTGAACTATACCAACACACAAAAAAATGGAATAAAATTTAGTCAAGAATTGTTAAAATAATAAGCAGAAAATGTTTGTTTAAAGACTTTTTTTAGAAAATGTCTGAAAGAGTCATGGGTGGTTGTGCATAACAACATAGGAGCTTGAGCCAGAAGGATCAAAATTTCAAGGCCAGCCAAAGTAAAAAATGCATAATGGTAGTTCTCTTTCCAGTACTAATAAATGCATCTCAGAAAATAAGAAAAATAAAACATCCAAAAAAGTCAAAGTTGTAAAGACTCAAAGAGGGTTTTAATCCAAGTTTTAAAACTTACAGAGACTATTCAGAGCATCAAAGAGAAAAAGATGGGTCACCTAGAAATGTGTAACTACATAATTGTAAAATCCTTAGTCAAAACTTCACAACACAGAATGGAATTTGGGGCCATTTTCAAGGGATGGAAGAATAAAATTATCAACCAAAACATTATATTCACAGCTACTATCTTCCAAAAGAGAAGGGAAAAAAATAAATATATAAATGCACACACTATTCATCAACACTAGATCTGTTCTCCACAAAGTACTAACGGTAATCCTTCATACTAAAATGTAAGTGTGCACAGCAACACAAGTCATATGAAATTCTAAACATTTCTTGGCAAAAACAATTCTATTTTATTGTAATAATGGGACACAAAACATGTAATTTTGCAATCGAATTTGAAAGACAAAAGCATAAAAACAAAACTGTTAATAGACATATATACCTGTAACAATAATATAGTTTTGAAGGGACACATAAATATATTCAATTTTTTAATAAAGTGAAGTCAAGTTGATAGTCATACAAAGTATGAGAAGGAGATTCTTCATTTTTAGATATTTTTTGTTCACAAAATCAAGATTACAAAATTCTGATCAAAACAAACCTTGGCTATCTGAATTAACTCTAAAAATTACAAATGTAGATAGTCCACAGTGTACTCTAAATCTATGGACACACACATACTGAAAGCAAAGGGATACAAGAATTACACATACAAAAGTGACCGAACAAAATCTGTGCTGTCTAAATTATAGTACACATAACATAGTTTAAGACAGTTATAAGACATAGAAAACGTTTTCAATTTTAAAAAGCCTTTAAAAAGAGGCAAAATAGAGAAAAGAAACCTTTCCCTAGGCTCTGAATTAAGACTAAATACATTAGCAACATATATCACTTCCCAAACACACAAAGAAAACACTGAGAGAGTTGAATGAAAACAAAGAATCATTGTCATCCTAGGAGACATCAATCCCCACTTACTGAAAATGAAAATACAGTGAAGCACAATGGTCATTGCAAAGTAAAAGACTTTGAAAATATTTTGAAACTATTGTAGACTTATAGAATCCCTCTTCTTAATCACAAGTTGGATATTATGCTGGATATACCAATTTTATGTATTAAAACAAAAGTTAATAAATATTTAAGTGATAGTTATTTTGCAACCAACATAGAATAAAAATTTGAAGTCAAAAGTGATAGGAATGTTCAAAAATCCCTAAATATGTGTCAATTGATTGAACACTCTTGGGCAACCTGTTGTTCAAGAATTGAAAGATAAAATTAAAAGATGTTTATTCTACTTAAAATTACCTCGAGGCTCCAGGTAATATGCATCGAACTCCCGTTGTTAAAAATAAGTTTTTTTGCAGAGAAATCTATCTTTTAAATTGTATGAATATCCCCCAAAATACAAATAATACTATTTCCCTGCTTGAAAATATACTAAAATTTACAGCATTCAATTGTAAATGCAGACATGGAGTTAGGTAGACGGACTTCTTAGTGAGTGTGGCAATAACCTTCACATCAAGAACTAAATAAAAACTTTGCACACCAGTGTTTTTACATTGTTATTCATCAGAGCCATTATTGGGGATGCAAATAATATATCCCTTGAAAAGAACGATGAGCAAATTTGAAATATAGAAACTATAAAACTTTGAAGTCAAAGAATTTATTCTAATTATATATTTTACAAAATGTATACACACTAGATTAACTGAAATGTCACAGATAAAATTCTGCAGAATTCTACAAATACGACATCTCTAAACTAAAGAACCAGCTTTCTGAACAAAGGAGAATGGTTTTGTGATGGGAAGACAGAAATTAGCCCTTGCTTAATAGGCATTTTTTTTTTAGATCTAAACTTTTTAGAGATATATTGCATAGCAATTTGAATTAATGTTACTGAACTGTATATTTAAATTTTGGGAGACAGTAAGTTTTATTTTGTAGTTTTGATTATAATGAAAATTACAAACAATACATAAAAAAAGAATTGCAACATTTCTCAAAGCTACATTTAAAATAATGTGGTCTTTATCCCATAAATGTGAACAAACTCATCAATATACAAATGATGAGCATGCATGTAATCTTAGCTAACTGGAAGTCTGAGGCAGGAGAATTGCAAATTCAAGAAATCCTCAATAACTTAGTGATAGCCTCTCTCCAACTATGAATGAAAAGGAGCTTGGGGTATAGTTCAGCATTCGAGTATCACTGCCATCAATCCCCATTACATTTACATATAAAAAACTTCAATTTCTATGTGCATGAGCAGAAGGAGAAGCCAATCAAGATAAAATATAAAATTCATAGACAAAAGAGGCTTAATATTTATACAAGCAAAAAGCACTTATAACATTATTCGCAATACAGACAAGAGTCATGCATATCTTAATTTGTGAAGTAATTAACTGATATGAGGAAACCCAGTCTGTAACATGGAACCTACTGTACAAAATGAAAAAAAATAAAAAAAAAATTAACCAACCAAATAGTAAATATTCACAGATGTATTATTTTACAAATCCTCTTATTCAACTACAACTTACACCATCTCTCAAAAGAGCAGTCTTTGTCCATCTTGACTTTCATTTCATGGCAGATGATTTCACAAAAAATACATTACACATATCAGAAAGAACTCTGATAAAGAAATTTTAGTGAAAAAAAATGTACAAGTAAGTTTAGAGAAACTGACTTATGATATTGATGTATTACAATGGGTTGACCTAGAGGTCTTCAGAAATGCACAAAAATTACCTGCAACAATGGAAGAGGGGCTGGAGATGTAAACTAGTGGTAGAGGTCTTGCCTACCATGTATGAGGCCCTGGGTTCAATTCTCAGCACCACATATGAATAAATGGGAAATTCATTAACAACTAAAAATATCTTTAAAAATTATGGAAGAGCTGTCAGATAATATCGACACTCACAAGGCATGGGGAGTGTTTTGTTGTTAATTTGCATGTACGCAGACATTACTGGAGGAAAAGCAGGAGACTAGATTATTTTGAAGCACACAACACAGGACAGGTTCTTCTATGGTAACAAGAGAAAGAAACTAAAGCTTCTCAAAAATCTTTTCTGCTGGATAACTTCTCAATCAACATTTTTGAATTTAGGCTTCCTCCTCTACCTCAACTATGTCCTCTGCTATATGTGTTCCACAATATTTGACATCAGTGCATTCCTCTAAGTCAACCATATGTCAAGTGGAGGATGTATATTATGCCAACAATGAAAACATTAAGGACAAAAAGAAACTTAATATTTTCTTGTTAGCACCAAGAACTACCCCATCTTTTCTATTGAAAACATGAATCTGAATCCCATTCTTATTGTGAAGTTCCCAAAAGGTATACTTCAAGGGAAGAAAATTAAATAATGATAATTAGGAATTTTGAAGGAAAGTTATGCTCACCCACAAAGACCAGGTTGCTGTAGGTCTCCAACATTACTTCTCTATATAAATTCTGCTGAGCAGGATCCAGGCATTCCCATTCCTCCTCAGAGAAATCAATGGCCACATCCCTGAATGTCAATGGCTCCTGAAATAAAAATTGGTAGATCAATAGCACAGGGATGAAACCATTATTCAGTGTTTAGTTTGAATTAAGAGTTAGTAGAACTGACTGCCGCATGGGAGAGTTACTTTAATTATGTAATAAGACACGTATTTTCCTCTGAATTAGATAATGGAAAGTAGGTCTCCACCCACGCGACCCAGACAATTGGCCTCAAGAGCAGGAGAAGTGGGGGAGGTTGAGAGGCTTGTGAGAAGCCGGTGGTGGCAGTTGGGCTCTGAGGGTTTTTCCTGAGGAGCTGTGTGGTGTGGTGTGTGTGATCTAAAAATAAAGTTCATTTCTTTTGACAAGTGGCTCCTGAATTGTGCCCAGCAGACTGTGGCAACAGTCAGTCTCTCAACAAAGATGGCAACTCACAACTAACAGGAAGGTATTACCAAAACAGTATATCACCTGGGAAACTGCTGGAGAAGGCAGAGGCTCGTGCCCCTGGAGGGCTGGGGTCAGGTGGGGTGAGATTGCATCATGCTACTCAGAACACTTTGCAATTTAAAACTCATGAGTTGCTCATTCTGGAATTGTCTATATCTCACAGAAAGAGAAACCATGAATAAGAGGAATTATGAGAGTCGAATTGCTGTAAAACAAATAACAAGAGGCAATCTCGTGAGTGGTCAGAGAGAAACAGTTGTTCAGGTACAAGACAGCATTAGTGGGTTTCCCTATAGAATCCAAGAAGCTGGAAGACAGTGGGAGGACATGATGAAACTTGTTTTTTAACCATCAATAATTTTATACCTTGCTAAACTGTGCTTCAATTGATAAGGGGAGATTTGTACAAGGAAATGTTTGTGGTGAGTTAACAACTTTTCCAGAAATGCCAATAGAGCCATCAAGGTTAAAGGAAATGATAGAAGACAGAATCTTGAGTCCACATAAGATAATGAGAAACAATGGTAGATGTAGCTCAGGAGCTCAATATGGTAGCTAAATATAGCCAGTGCCATGGAGTATTTAGCTTCTAACACTTTTCTATTTGTTTTAAAAATATAAGTGTAAAAACTTGTACTCTATATGTGTTATAAGAATTTCAATGTATTCCAATGTTGTGTATTTAAAAAAATAAAATAAAAAATAAATGAGTGCAAAAATAACACTTAGAACACTTAGAACACATAAATAACACTTATAAACAAACAAACATTGATGCTTAATGACTACAAGCATCCATTTTTATTGCTATCAGGAAATACCTAAGGCTGAGTAGTTTGTAATTAAAAAGTCCTTTAGGTCATAATTTTAGATTTTGGAGTCCAAGATAAAGGGATGCCATCCACTTGGCTTCTGGGGAGCACCCACTTTGCTCCCTTCCAGCATGATGGCTGTCATCAGAGTGGGTACAAGTGAAAGAGGAAAAATCATATGGACCAATATGAGGCACAGGTCAGACAGGGGCAGTCTTGATTTTTCATAACAACTCATTTTCTCAAAAACTCATTCCAAAAGACTAGCGTCCATTTCTCCTGAGGGTGTTTTCCCCAGTGACTGAATTAACGCCCAGTAGACAGCACATTTGAAAGGTTTCCGTGCCTCAGTGCTACCATAATGAGGACCAAGTGTCCAAAACCTAAGCTTGGTTGGGGACAAATGCTATCCAAGCCATAGAAGATACACAATGCATGAAGTTATAGTCTATAACAAAAATAAAAACCAGGACTAAGGGACAAATCTGTAAGGTTAGCAAAATTTTTCTATACTATTGAAACTAATTTGGCATGAATAAAACTGATTGTCATAAATTTAAGAGTTCCTAGAACAATCACTAAGGAAAAACTAAAACATGTGCCAAAAGAAGAAAATAAAATAAAAGTGGTGCAGAAGAAAAATTAATCATTAATAGGCAATAAAGGGAAAATTGATGAACCAAAAACATATAGGTAGAAAACAAGTGTCAAGATATAAGAATTATTTTGTTCATTACTATTACATTTTTCATGACTATTACTGAATATAGATCCAATTTGTTCCAATTTTAGAAAATATATTGATCAAGTTGGGCATGCAGCACACATCTGTGACTCTAGAAACTCAGGAGAATGAGGTAAGAGTATTGCAAGTTTGAGGGCAAACTTGGTGACTTATGGAGAGCCTTTCTAAGTCATCATCATCTGGGCACAGTGGTGCAATGCTGTCACTAAGCTACTTGTGAGACTGAGGCTAGGGTATCACAAGTTGGATGCTGGCTTCAGCAACTTAGCATAACCCTGTCTGAAAATAAAATATAATAATATTAAAAAGTGGCTGGGGATGTAGCCCAGTGTTACACCCTTGGGTATAAGACCTAGAATCCAACAAAATTATTCTGCTGTCTATGTCAGATTCACTTTAGATGTAAGACGGGATGAGAATAAAGATAAATATAAAAAATATAAAAATAGCAATCAAGAGCCCACCACAGTGGTTAAGTGACTCATGAGGCTGAGGCAAGAGGATCATGAATTCAAAACTGCAGGTGGTAAAAATAGAGTTCCTCTTGGCAGAATGGTCTGGCTGCAAAATAAAAGCTAAGAAAGGTAAATCAGGGGAAAAAACCCACAGGATACAGAAAGTACTTTTAAAAGTGGGGGTGGGATGGGCTAGCTGATCTTAGGGATGAAGCTTCTACACTCAAAAGTGCAAAGTGGAGCCCATATTTGCTTTATTTATATCAGGGAATATCAAAGGTTTTCCATGGAATGTTCTTTGCCAAATAAGGTAGAAGGTGGGCTTTGCAGTTCCAATGAGTTATGCCCAACTGCAGAGCTAGAAGAGGGGTCTTCCTGGTAGAGCAGAGATAGAGTCATGTGCCTTGGGCAATCTAGTGTACTCTGGGGAGCTGCGGATAGTTCTCAAGTTTAGATCTAAATCTCCATGGCCCCATACCCAGAGAAGACCCTCAAGTAATTCACTCTGAATATTCCCCCTATTTACTATGCAATAGAAAACGATGAGCCATTATTTTAAGTGCCCAGATTCTTGTTCTAATGGGGTGACAGCCACCTATTATCACAATACAAAAAAGAACAGGTAGCAAACACCTCATTCCAATAATATTCCATGCAGAGTGTTTCAGCGTGTTCCCAGGGTTAAAGCCATTCCATTCTTGAAGTATTTCCAGTTAGAGAAGTAGGATCCAATAGATCGATTTTGCTTTTTTGAATATCCTGGATGTTGTGATGTAACTCCATAAGATCCAGGCTATTATTATTTTCTATGCAAAATGTCCATTAGATGATTTAACCTTCTCCAAATCCCACTGGGAAGGCTTATATTTGGCTGCAGTAACACAGACCTTAATAGTCAGAGGGCCTATCTAGTGATGCAATTAGGTAAATTGCACTTTTTACAAGCTACATGATATTTATCCTCCTTTCTCTTAACTCTCACATTTCCAGTAATTAAAGCATAAGGCGATTGAACACAGGCCTGCAGGCCATACCAGGAACCCTCTTTACACCCACTGCCTACAATATCAGGCATAGGGCTGTCAGTGTAACATAGGAAATCTGAGGCTGCAATTAAGCTCCAAAAATCTTATTGGATACCACCTTCACTGAAAGTTAGGATATTACCAACAAAACTTCCAGGGATCATGGCATCCTTATGTGATTGTCTTTTGTCAATTCTTGTAGAACAGTCTAAAATATATCCACTATTTCTAGAACATTTTTGTTGTACTAGCAAGATATTTGCACAGTCTATCCATTTAGGAAAGGTGCCAAATTCTATTGCAGAATGTTTAGGACAGTAAGGTATTGGCAGACGTTCTGTGGCAATGACTGGCTTGTTATGAGAAAGTTCCATTTTAATAACTGTTTGGACATATTGCTTTGAGTCCCAGGGTCCAGTATGATTGGCTGGTCTAGATCTTTCTTCAAAAGATACCCCTAGGTAGCCAACATGCTAATCATGGGACCACTATATACGTAGTTGTCCACTGTAACCAGTATAATTAGATCCAGTCATGGTTCTCCTTTCCTGTCCATGTGGTTTTTAAAATTCATTTTGTCTCTCTAATTGATCTCGCTAAAATTCCAAATAGTATATTAAATAGAAGTGGTGAAAGAGGGCATCCCTGTCTTGTTCTAGTTTTCAGAGGGAATGTTTTAAAGATTTTTTCTTTTAGAATGATGTTGGCCTTTGGCTTAGCATAGATAGGTTTAAAATAATGAGATGTCATTCTATTATCTTTACTTTTTCTAGATTTTATTCTAGATTTTATATTTTCTTTTATTTTTTAAAAATTATTTATTTATTTTTGCATTACAATTCTTAATACACTATTATACCAAAATTTATCATATCTCTGTATACAAGATATGTTGACACCAAATTCACATCTTCATGCATGCATTTTGTATAATGATGAGGGTCTCCTTCCACCATCCATGCAATACCCCCTCACCCTCCCTTTCTTTCCCAGCCCTCTTTCCTATCTAGAGGTAATCTTCTTCCCATGCTCTTCCTCTCTACCCCATTTTGAGTCACCCCCCTTATATCAGAGAAGACATTTGGAATTTGTTTTTTGGAGGGATTGGCTAACTTTACTTAGCATAATCTGCTCTAATGCCATCTATTTCCCTGCATATGCTGTGATATTATTATTTTTTAGTGCTGAGTAATATTCCATTGTGTATAAATGCCATATTTTTTATGCATTCATACATTGAAGCGCATCTTCAATAGATGTGAAGGATGTGAATGTCGGCTCCACAGTCTAGATATTGTGAATTGTGCTCCTATAAACATTGACGTGGCTGTGTCCCTGTAGTATGCTGTTTTTAGGTCCTTTGAGTATAGACCAAGAAGAGGAATAGCTGGGTCAAATGGTGGTTCCATTCCCAGTTTTCCAAGGAATCTCCATACTGTTTTTCATATTGGCTGCACCAATTTGCAGTCACAATCATACAGGTGAATATTTTCCTCCATATTCTTGCCAGCACTTGTTGTTGTTTGTCTTCATAATAGCTGCCATTCTTACTGGAGTGAGATTGTATCTTAATTTTGATTTCAATTTCTCTAATTGCTATGTTGAACTTTTTCATATATATTTGTTGCTCAATTGTATATTATATTCTGAAAAGTGCTTGTTGAGTTTCTTGGCCCATTTATTGATTGGTTTATTTGGGGGGTTTTCTGGTGTTAAGATTGAGTTCTTTAAATATCTTAGAGATGAATGCTGTATCTAACGTGTTTATTGTAAGAATTTGCTCCCAGGATGTAGACTGTCCCTTCACCTCACTGATTGTTTCTTTTGCTGAGAAGCTGATCAGTTTGAATCCATCCATTTATTGATTCTTGATTTTAATTCTTGTGCTCTGGGAGTCTTATTAAGGAAGTTGGGGCCTAATCAAGCATGATGAAGATTTTGGCCTGATTTTTATTCTCTTAGGTGCAGGGTCTCTGGCTTAATTCCTAGGTCCTTGATCCACTTTGAATGAGTTTTGTGCATGGTGAGAGAGAGAGATTTAATTTCATTTTGCTGCATATAGATTTCCAGTTTTTCCAGCACCATTTTTGAAGATGCATCTTTTCTCCAATGTATGTTTTTGGTGCCTTTGTCTAGTACATGAGTTAGTCTCTGTGTCCTCTATTCTGTACCATAGGTCTACATGTCTATTTTGGTGCTAGTACTATGCTGTTTTTGTTACTGTTGCTCTGTAGTATGGTTTAAAGTCTGGTATACTGATGCCACCTGCTTCCCTCTTCATGCTAAGGATTGCTTTGGCTATTTTGGGTCTCCTTATTTTTTTTCAGGATTAATTTCATGGTTTCTTTTTCTATTTATATGAGGAATGTCATTGGGATTTTGATTGGAATTGCATAAAATCTGTATAGTGCTTTTGGTAGTATGGTCATTTTGATAATATTAATTCAGCCTAGCTAGGAACAAGGGAGATCTTTACATCTTCTAAGGTCTTCTTTAATTTATATTTAGTGTTCTGTAGTTTTCATTGTAGAAGTCTTTCACCTCTTTCATTAGGTTGATTCCTTTGTTGGAATAAGATTTGACATTCCCAAATGAAGTCATAGAATGAAGGAAATCACATAAATACACTGAAGGGCTTCTGTTACAAAATGCAACCCTAACCCTAACCCTAACCCTTACCCCAATCCAACCCAAGGAGCTGGGGAAAGAACTCAATGTGGAAAAGTGGAATGAATCTGATCAAATTTTTCTCTATATGCATATGAACCTACAACACTTATTTTCATCTTCATGTATACCTATAATGCACTAAAAATACAAATAAATATAAGATCAGAAGAAGAAAGAGATAAATAGAGAAGAAGAAAGAAAACACAGAGAGAAAGCAGGGGAGATAAAGTGGAAGTACTAGTCACTGACTTAGAGCAGATTATATTTCATGCTTTTTTAATTATGTCAAAATTAACCTCAATATTATGTATGTCTAAATGCACTATTAATTTTTTTAATCAAATAAAAGAATAATTTAAAAGTTGCCATAAGAGTTAGTGGAGGGATTTTGGTGCAGTGGTAGAGTACTTGCCTACACCTGTGAGGCACTGGATTCAATCCTAGCACCACATAAAATAAATAAACAAAATAAATCTATTGTGTTTATCTACAACTAAATTAAAAAAATTAAAAAAGAAGGTGGAAATTCTAGGTGAGCACTAACTGATATTAGAGTAAGATTACACACAATGAAAAGAATCAGAGCAGAGGTAGTGCATGCAATTATAGGTTTGTACTTGCTCAAAAGAAGGGTACATATTTCTAGGAAAGTTCAAACTTGTAATTAAAGAAAGTAAGTGGAAGAGAGACAGCCATCAGAGATGTACGATTTTGCAGGTCACAATGCTGCCTTCTTGAAAGACTCCCCTTGATAGATTCTTGAGAATGCCAATAGAAATATTGGTATTTTAAAGGTAAACATAGCAGATGATCTAGATCTAGTTTATTTGAATACCAAAGCCATTTTTACTATGTTGAAATATATTAAATCATCATGGTTTCCTTAAACATATGCAACTAGAAAATTTTAGTAAAGCTAGAAAAATTCATATTTAGAGGACAAGTTAAAGGGCTTAAAGATGTTTTTTAAGCATTTACTACTGTCATATGTACATTCTATCCATTACCCAGAAAAATTAAGCATTTGGCACTGAGCCAATTCAGAGCAACATCCACTGGTTCAGAACAAGATAGCTGGGTTGGTGATCAAGATAGATTAAAGCTTCTGCCAAGAAAGTTGGCTCATGAATTTGTTACCAAGAGACTTTGTTACTTTAAGAGACTCCTGCCTACTTAATCTGTAATTTACAGGCCCCAATACTGACCATGAGAATATTTTTAACCACTTTGCAAGTTATACTTCCCTTCATCCTGTGATCATCTTTCCCTTTATCATCAGTATGACAATATAAAGGGGAGAAAACTATATAGAAAATTTTGTCTCTAGGTATCATCCAAGGATAATATCAAACAAAACTCAAAATAAAAATCACTTAATCTATCAGGTGTCAGAATGTGCAGAGTGTAGTTATAGCCACAATGGAAACTTAGGGTTTAAGTTATAATCTTTCAAGAATTGTTAAACTTGTTCATATTTTCATGTATTGGAATACTTAGAAAAAGTTTGGTCAAATATAACCATCTAAATTACAAAACGTCAAAAATACCTAACTAAAAGTCTAAAAGATCAGATTACACAGAGGAGAAAATAAGGGAAGACAGTTGATAGTTTGCTTAAAGATGTAAAATGCAAAGTGGGATGAAAAATAACGTCCTAGACAAATATTTCAAAAATACACTCATTTCCTAACATTACTTCCAAAAATCTTATGGACTAGGTAGTTTTTGTATGTTACTGATCTCAGTAACCTGTCTCAAAGTTATTCTCTAGAGACAAATTAAGGAGATTAGGTTGCTTTCTTTTATTCTAGGTTTTGAGATACTTGTAGAATTTGGATTCTTCTATATAAAAGTGCCTATGTACTTTCACTTTTATTTCTGAGAATTTTCAGGTCAGATTCCAGATTGCTAATTCTGAGTTTCATCTGACTTCTTATTGAAATAAAATTAGTCTTTATTAACTGCTCTGAAGTTACTGAAGCTGTTTCTGTGTCTAAAGAAAAAAATAATATATTAAAAAAACAATTAGAACCCCAATAATTATTATATATTTATTTCATTTAGTTCTGGGTCAAAAATTCAAACAGCAATTTTAACTGTGAAGAAAAAAGATGCTAGACTTTGAACTTCTGTCATCAGTATCAATTACATTAAATCTGAACTAATAATAATTGAATTCTTCCTCTCCTCCTTTCCCTCCTCATCCCCTGCCCTCCTTCTCCGACCCATCCTTCCTCCCCCTCTTGTCTCCTCCTCCTCCTTTCTATTGTGAATGGAACCCAGGGCCTGGCACAGGCTAGGCTAGTTATCTACCATTGAACAGTGCTCTCAGCCATGAATCATTCTCATGTTAGTACCCAGTTCATCTTACAACTTAAAGAATAATAGAATCAATTCAAAATATAAAAGTTGAAAAATTTAATCTAACAATTCAAAAGTATGTTATATTTCTGCATCATATTTTTTGTTTTCTTTTCCTAATCTTATTTCTTCCCACTATTACCAAATCTCACATGATTATTTTAAGAAAATCATTACTGAGATCAATTAGCTATAAAAATGATGTAAAATAAGGTATTTGAAGGGGGCATAAAATGTCTTCTTCCTCTTAGAAATCTACAAAATATCTTTCCTCAAGAGATATAGAATACACATATAATGTATACATCCAAAATACAATTTACAGTTAAATGAATTAAAGCACGTTACAGATAAATAAGATAGTCTGTAAAACCAGAAGTATACTCGTTTTTGCTTCTCCTCTAAATTCCATCTTGCTCGCTGCTAAATATCACATTTGCACGGTACCCTGGCATCGTTCTACTCCTGTGTTCCATGTGTGCCTTAGGAAGTTTACTACATTTTCTTTCAACTTCTTTTGATTTCTGTCTATTTTTTTCAAATGAATCTTACATATTTTTAAATATATATATATATATATATATATATACAAAATCACAAATATATACAATTTTTTTTCTGCATGGGGTGGGGGGTGTTGTCTGTAAGTGTCTCATTTTTTCCCCTCGTCCTGAGTTTCCTTTTTATTCTTTTTGAGAAATCACAGTATTGTGTATTGAACGCAGATTAACTTTACCACTTAGCTACACTCTTGGTACTTTCTAAAATTTTTAATCTTGAGACAGTTGATGAATGTGATATTGAATTTGTGTCCCAGTGTCCTGAGTTGCTGGTAATGGAGGTGTGTGTCACACTGCCTACATACTCTTGAAAGTTCTAAATTCATAACAAGCAAAATTCTAAATCTAGAAAATTGTCTTCCAGCCTAAATCTCTAAATCTTGTGTGTGTGTGTGTGTATAATATATATATTCTTTAAATTCCAACTCCCTTTCCACATTCCCAATGACAACTTCCCATTTTCCCAGTATTATCATTATTTTTTGCATATTAAATACAAAAAGAGCCCAGTATTTTTCATTGTTTCACTAAAAACTGCATAGAATATTTTCAAGGATTGGTTTCCTCTCTGGGTGCAATGACAAATGCATGTAATCATACGGATTACACTTTCAAGGTCAACATGGGAAAGTTAGAAAAACCTTCTTCAAAATTTTAAAACAAGGACTGGGTATGGACCTCAGATTTAACATGCTCCTCTTTCAAATTCCGAGTATCATAGAAAAACTCAATTTCAAGTGTTTGATTTTTTGTTTGTTCATGAACATTTTACATAATATAAAAGTAGAGAAGAATCACTTGGCTTTTGAAAAAAAAAATGTGTCTCTTTGTTTTTTTCTTTGTCTCTCCAAAAGCAGACACATTGTCGAAGTTTCTTTGTGCCAAGAGTCCTTCTTGTGGAATTTATGTCAGAGTGTTCTCATTCCCCACTCTGGTATTTTCCTGGTCCTGTGTTTCAGAACTTTCTAATATGAGGATCCCACTGCTGGAATATTTTATGTCTATTGAGAGTCGTGTTCATGTCAATATTTGGATCCTTTTTTTTCTCAGCAAAGTAGCTGAAAAAAAATTTCAAATTCCACTGCTTTAAAAAATGTCTCCACTAAATTAATATTCTAGTATATGGTGAAAGTGTTACTTTCTTCCACATTCATATAATTGTTTAACATTTTCATAGTAGCCATTCTAACAGCTGTGCTTCAGCTGCAAAAGATCTTACACTTGACTGGTGCACTAAAAATTTGTTGCATTTAAAAATAAAAATGTGATTTACATACATATGAGTTTATCTATGGTGGTTTCTAAATATGTAACATATATTAGTGTCAGGTAAAGACAGCTGGTACTTTTGCTCTTATGTAACAGAAATCTTTGGAAAATTTTATAGACATTTAACCTTTTAAGAGAATTTAAAAATTTTTGCTTTGATTCTTTCTTTAACAAAAAGTAAAGTATGGTAAAATTTTTATGGGGTATTATTACAAGTTATCCTGGGGAAAATTGTCTTCTTTATAATGACTGTTTTATCTTCTATAAATAGGTTGTGCAATTGAGTCTTTTATGTGCATTTTGTATTTTTATTTTCTCAAACTCTGCACATTTCCTTTTAAAAAATATGCATACATGTAAAATGCAATATTTATGTGACATCTACAAAAAGTACACCTGGTGTTTTATATTTTTTGTTAAACTAGGTATAATACAATAAGAAAGTATCTGGCTACTATAGTCATTATTTCCCACAATATAATATTTATTTCTTCCTAAATGTACATTCACTTCAACCATGCCATGTGTTTCAAATCTGAAGGAATATAGCTGTATCCTCATATGTGCAAGTTTTATAATTTTAGTTTCTGTTTATGGTAGAAGTGTATCATGTATGTTTAATAACAAAAAAAGTTTCTATAAATAGATATGAACAGTTTAAACTCTATATTCTTTTTTCTGAGAATGCATTTATTCCATATGGTAGTCAATAATGTTTGTATATATGATGTGATTTTTTTTTAAATTATTTTTTGTGATATTGGGGATTAAATCCAGGGTGTACTATAAATGAGCTATATTCTCAGCTATTTTTTAAAATTTTGTTTTGAGATGGGGTTTTGCTCAGTTGTGTGGTTTTACTTTAGAATTGTGGTGCTCTTGCCATTGCTTTCAGAGTACAGCATATTTCAGGTGTGCACAAAATATAAACTGTATGTCTCTCTTATTTATGTTAACTTATGAATTCTTTATGTTTTCTTTTCTATTTAAGAATATTTATTATTAATTCTTATATTCAATATTTAGTGTGTGAAAATAAGCTGTTATGTGGTATGAGTGAAGGGTACAATAGCATTATATTATCACACAGATGTCTCAATACCCTAAAATTTTTCTTTTGAGTGAATGGCATTTTTCTTCTTCCATACACCATAACATCTATGAGGTACTACTGCCTAAATAGCAAGAAAGGGTTTTGTCTGGAGTTCACCAATTATTTATTTTATTTTGAGATCTGCACTTAAACATTGAGTCACATCCCCAGCACTTTTTTTTCAATTTTACTTAGAGAAGGGATCTTGCTGACTTTCTAAGTGCCTCACGAAGTTTCTGAGACTGGCTTTGAAATCATGATCCTCCTGCCTCAGACTTCTGAGACACTGGAATTAAAAGTTTTCACAACTGCTGTGGCTTATTTGCTTTTTAAAATCACCAACATTGGCATTCTTCTGTGGTATGTTAATTTTCAATAGCTTCTAATTTTGCTCTATTGCTTAGATTTTCTTTCCTCTTGTTTTTATAAAATGTACTTTTCCAATTATTGAGATGAATAATTTGCTAATTCCTAGTCATTTTATGGCTTACTACTTTATGTGTTTTTTTTTTTAATCTTGACTTTACATGCATCTCACTTTTTTACAGCCTTATGTAGGTTTAATTGGCACATGTTTACCTGTATATATCTTAGGTGTATATTTTTATCTTATTGTATATGTACAAACCCATTAAACCAGCACCAAAATCAACAAAATCATCACATCCATTACTATGTCTCCTAATGTTTAAATCCCTCATTTTACTCTCCCCTACAACATTTTGCAAAATAATATAGGTGATCTTCTTGAGCACAGTAAGAACAGGCAACATCAAAATGATAGAGATCCTTGAATCATCACAAAGTAAACAAACCATGTATTATTCCCTACATCAAGAAATTAAACATTAATGATGTCCTGAAAATCACTTCATGCTCTCTTCCTCTTAAGATACCTCCATAATCCCAAATGGTAATAACTCTTTTTGTTTTCTATATAGTGCTATTTATTTCTTTCAAAAAAAGCAAATAATAAAAAAGAAGGTTACTCCTTTTTTAATCAATACAAAAAGGGGGAATCTGTTTGGTTATTTTAAACCCTGACCTCACTTCAGCCCACTGTTCTCTGATAGAAGAGGATTGAGGTAAATCCTGATATGTAGAAGGGGGCTGAGGCAGGACATAAAACTGGGGCCTGCTAATAAAGGATACCAGATAATAAGTGGTAGGATGCAGAAAAAGAGCAAGGAAGAGGAGAAGGGAAATTGGAAACCAGGGTAAAAGCTCAAATGGAACAGGTCAGCTGGTGTAACAATGGTAAAGTAAGCAGGTCAGCATCTAGATAGGTGGAAACAAAATGCCTGAATTTTAAAAAGTGTCATCTCTGGGGCAGCTCTCCGAGCTACAAGCAGGTAAAATGTTCACACACTAGTTTTTTTTTTTTACTCTCACTACCCAAGGGGAAGCCCTTCCCAAACCCACTGTTCTACTGCTGTCCCCGCAGTTTCTGATTTCTGCCAATTGGGCTTCACTTTATCTTCTTTCTCATCTTCTGTATCCTATTTATTCCCCTCTACATCCTCATCAGATATTTTTTTCTCTTCATTCTCCCTCTCATTCTTTATTTTGGTCTTTCCAGCTTCTGTTATTCTTCATTTTCTTCTTATCTTTCAGGTCCTTGGCATGAAAAGAGCACTACCTCTTGATTTTCTCTGACATTGTGCTAACGTGGTGTTTAGACTTGTTTGTAAACTGGGTCTTAGTATCCAGGTTGAAGAATCCTGGACAGAAGAGTGTGGTGGAAGCTGGAAGAAAAGTTCCCAGTGGTAAAGGCAACAGTAGTGGGGCCCTGTTAGAGCATTCCCATAGAATACTTTTTCCACTTTAGTTTTGTGTGGGATTAGAATTAATGGCTCATAGTATATGTCTTAGTAGATAGTACCACCACATTTTCCAAAGTGCCATTACCTTTTAACTTGCCAGAGCAGGCTGGACAATTCCAATCATTTAACATGTCTGTTACCATTAGTCTTTTCTGTGTGTTTACTTCTTTTTTTTTCTTTCTGGTAAGTGTACAATAGTCTCTGTTGGCTTAAATTTTAGCTCCTCGAATAGTATTGCTTTGTACTCATGTTCAAAATTTATGTGTCATTTGAATATTTCCTTCTATATGATTTTTAAAATATTTATCATTTCTTCTGTACTCTGTTGAGATGTATTTTACCCCCAAATAAGTAGTTGACAGTGGGTTTCTCAATATTTTGTTTTTAAAAAAGTTACAATTATACCCCAAAAGAAGGAAGACCCTTCTTCACTGTATGGTCAAGGCCTTCTTACACATAGGTTACTGATCACAGTATATCTTTAATGTGTGTATGAGATCTTCAAGGACTATACATTGTTACTCATATGTATATAGCCTTAACACTTTATATGTGCCAGACTAGCCTATGGCAGGTCCTGTCACCAGGGTTTTTTTTTTTTTTTTTTTTTTCAATTTTCAAAGGCATCTTGAAATTCTGGTGCAGAGTCAACATTTGATTTGAACTCTGTAAGGCCTCACATAGATTACCTATTAGTCTAAAATTAGGTACCCAAATATGGAAGCATCTTACTCTTTTATTTAGCTTTTATATGGCTGTGACCAAAATTAAGTTCAAGAAAAATTTTAGAGGAGGAAGAGTTTATTTGGGGGCTCAAAGTTTCAGAGGTCTCAGTGCAGACATGGCTGACTTCATTCCTCAGCGCCTGGAATGAGAATAAACACAATGGCAGGAGAGTGTGGTGGAAAAAAGAAGCTGAAAAAAAAAATGTTATCAGGAAACAGAGAGTGCTTTGCTCATTAGAGAGAAAATATAAACCCCAAAGGCCTGACACCATGGACACTTCTTCTTTTGCTATACCATACTTGCCTCTAGTTATCACTCAATCCTTATCAGAAGATTAATTCAGTAAATAGGTAAGACTTTCACCAACTAATCATTTCACATCTAAACCTTCTTGTATTGTCTCATACATGAGCTTCTGAAGAAAAATTAATATCTAAATCATAACACTGATATTTCTAAGAACTCACTTACCTATGTCTGTTTCCTGACATTTATGAGGCTCAAGATAGCCTGCTTTAAATATGATATTTAATTAAGGTTCATTGGCTAATCTGGAATCCTAGATAGGTGACTTGGTCAGAAAACTAAGTCATTTTATGGACACCTCATGTCTGCATGAGATGAGGTGGTTTAATGCAGCAATAAATTATTTGAATATCTGAATTCATAGTTGGGGTTGGCTATAAACAGATCATTCGAATATTGTGAAAAAAAATTCTTTACAGCTAACATTTTAGATGTACTTGTATTAAAATAATTATATTTTTTTCAAATCCCTGATGTAAGACAACTCAGGAAAAATATAATGCTACTTTTATATTGAAGCCCTCCCAGTCAAAAGCAGGAATTATGATTTTTTTAATCAAAGGAATGCAAAGGAACACATCTCTTGAATTTTGTACTTTGAAACAACCATTGTTACATGGCATTGCCATTAACAAGTGGATTAAGTACCAGGGAATGAATATTTGAAACAATTTTATATTTAGATCTCAAATCCTGAACAAATTAGTATTCATCAATGGTTTGTATTATTATCTATTCTTTTTTAAACATAAAAAATTTGATATTGTTTTCATCTGTTTTCTGTTATGAACTGTAAACATTACTTAATAGCATAAATGACATTGGATGCTTCCCTGAGACAATATTCTAAAAAATGGATGCATATATTTTTGAAAACATTCAGCAAACATATTTGTAGTTCAACTCAAAAACAAAACATTTATTTCCACACAGATGATCAAACTAACTACATCTACAATGGAAACATTTCTGAGTAAAGGTACTTGATTTGGTGAATATATGCCCACATAGACATAGACTCAAAGCAATTTAAAATAATGTATAGACTTATTAGGAAATAAAAATAACAACCTCCAATTACTTGCTTACTCCACAAAAAAAAAAAAAAAAAAAAAAAAAAAAAAAAAAAAAAAAAACTGAGACAAATCTTTATATTTATTACCTATTTTAATCATCATTATTATTAAAATGAGAATCAGATAGAAAATCTGAAGAGTATAGAAGTCAAACAATTTTTTCACAATTTTACTAATAAGACTATATATTATGGTTTTGTTTCAAATAGTCACAGGCAACAACCACCAATGATATTAAAAGTGTTACCAAAATATGAGTTTATTTTTTTATATAATAAAAATACTAAAAGTAGGTAGCCCAGGACCAGCAAAGCAGCTGAATCATGGCTTTGGAATATCCTTATCTTGCCCTCCTTCTGCTCTGCTCCACCTGGCCTGTCCACATGCTCACTGTTGTGTTATTATGGAGGGTTATCACACCTAGAAACATCTCACTTAGAAACAATTTAATACAACTCTGCCAGAAAATGGAGGAGGAAAACACAGGCCACACAATCTTCAGGTGGAAGGAAAGCCAGGAAACTGAAGGATGTGTCTGTCATAATTTTCTTAGATGAGGGTCAGTAAACACGTTCCACAAAGAACCAAACAGCAAACACATAAGATTTGTAGGCTCCGTGTTCTCTTCCACTATTCTACTCTAACCATACAGCTGGAAAAGAAGCAAAGCCAATGTGTAGAATCAGTAAATGCAGTCCAAAAACACTTACCTGGAAAAACAGGAAGAGGGTAGTGGCATTGGTAAATTTGCCTTTTGGGCACTAGTTTGAGTAGAGAATGAGTAATAATATTAGAGGTATTAGAACAGTAGTAATTTGCACCTGGGGTGGGTTGATTACAGTGCTGTCCTGGAAAAAAAAAATGCAGTCTTAGAGAAAAGCAGAGGGAAAAGATGTGGATCAGCAGTGAGATACATGTGTCTTGGAACTGAGGCAGAGACAAGATACAAATTGAAGCCTGTGAGACTCTAGCCTGTGCTTTCAGTCATGGCTTTATTGCCTCTAGAAAGTTCACCTCACAATCCAGGCATTTGGAACCAAGAATCTTGTTGACCTCTCATGTACTAAGACATAATGAGATTCCACAGAAGAAAACAAAGTTATGGAAGGCTAAGAGACTTTCTACAAATCACAGTTGTTGAAAGGAAAGAAGAAATATATCTCTTGGTTTTCCTGCACCACTACTATACCTGCTTCCAATAACAATTGAAGAAAAGTTGGCATCTGTAGAGCACTCATAGAATGCATTCATTGTCTCAATGATTCTTCACATCTCTCTTATAATACAGATACAGCTGACTTCTCTGATATCATCCTACATTTAAGAACTCATGCCAAAAACAATAAATGATTTGCCAAAGATTATACTACCCAGCGGAAGTAGAGGTAAGGCATAAACCCTGGTGTGGTGTCTGAGCCCAGGCTCTGCACCACCAGACTGTACTGACCACAGCTTCCTAAGAAATACTCAGAAGCCTCTACATTTTGAAATAGTACTAATATACTGAACATGGTGTGTACAGCATCAAACAAAAATTAAGCAGTAGCTATGCTGTCAAAACAATGAGTATCCATTGTCTCAAAGCTCTTAATACACTCCCTGTCCAGGAACAGATACAAAGAATTTCTAAATGAGTTTCCTTCTGGAAACCTTCCATACTTTGGGAATGAAACATTTTCCTTATTTTTGTAGTTGTAGATGGACATAATGCCTTTATTTTATTTGCACATTTATGTACGTGGTGCTAAGGATCAAACCCTGTGCCCCACACATGTTAGGCAAGCTATTTTGCCACTAAGCCACTGACCCAACCTGGAAATAAAACCTTTTCTAATACTGTTTGCAGGTTTCACATTTCTCTTTCCATTCCCTGAATCTAAGCTCTTGAGATAACTACAGATTCACAGGTTTTTTTTAAAGAAATAGTAATTCATAGATGATGCATTTCCTTTACCAAATTTCCTGAAATGGTAACAGCCTAAAAAATAACAACTGGACACCTTACCAGAATGCTGCTTTGAAACAGTCAAGGCAGAGTATTTCCATGGCCACAAGGCTCTATTGAGATGTCCTTCTCTAATCCACTCACATTTGTCCCTCCTCTACATCACTAACCCCCAACAACCTGTCATCTTCTAACTTTAATAATGTTGTATAAGTGGAATCTATAGTAAATTCTGCTGTAGGGACAATGGTACATTGCTGAGAAAAATACTTTGGAAATAAATTCAGTTCCATTCACAAAATATTTCAGCATCACTTAGCATTGAACTTTCCATAGTTCCTTGGAAATATAGAAACTTTGACAGTAGTAAATAAATGGGCAAGTTATATAACCCCAGGAGCAGTAAACAAGAAGTGTGGCCAACCACCTTGACATTCCCAGGGACTAAAAAATACTAACCACTGAAACAGGGACAATCTAGGGCAAACTAAACTGATCTGGTTACCCTATACTCACATGTGCAACCTCTAGACATATGGTCTAAATGGTCTCTCTCTCTTCAACATATCCTTTAGGGTAGTATAAGAATGCTAAATATCAGCAGAAACTTCTAAGAAGACAGCTTCAAAGAAAGTAGAGCAACAAAACCATGAGACAAAGAGATATATCTTGAATCTAAATCCTACTTCCATAAATATTTTTTAATTAAAAATGTTAAGAGGATGATAGGTATGTAGGAAACAAGATTCAGCTTTTATTCTCCAACTGAAACTACCCCACTTGGAGAAAAGAAAAAAAAAAAAAAAAACATGCATGTCCACTTTTCTGATGTGAGATATTTTATTTTCATTACAAATCTTTCTCTAGCTCAGGATATAGCTCAGTTGGTAGAGTGCTTGCCTTGCATGCACAAGACCTTGTGTTCAATCCTCAGCACACACACAAAAAAATCTTAGTCTAAAAAATTAATATCATGTTTTTACTTGAGACATGGACAAGAATCAAAGCTTTTTACCCTGAAATAATTTATAATATATGGAAATGAAATAATCTGATTATTTAATCATCAAATTGAAATTTTCAAGTCTAATTATTAAAGTTCAGAATGAAATAAAATGTGTACACTGGCTGTCTGATACACATATGCACATCTGTGCAGACGCACACACTTGCAGATACATTCCATAGCTTTACCATGTAAAATGAGATGCATTTGGAGGATGCAGAGGGCAAAATATCTGTCATTGTTACTGTGCACCTCCTTCTCTGACCTAGACTGTGAGTTCGGGACCCTCCCTTCAGCAGGCATTTTAAGCACCATTTTTTTTTTCTCAGAATAACAAGAAATAAGGTCTGAATCACCAGTACCTTCTCTGTCTGCTAAAACAGGGTCTTGAATGATGAACAGCATCTTTGAAGGGTTGTCCACAGAATGGGTTTTACTTTCAGGGTTAATGTGTAAGGTGAGAAAAGGAAGCCAAGAGAAGAGGTGCTTTTCACTTCCAGTTTCATACCAAGAATCAAGCCAAGAATTTTCCGTAACCAAGAACAATGCTGTTTGAAAAGCACTGTGAGAAATTTGGATAGTAATTTTATAACCTGCATAACTAACGCACAGGGAGATCGCACCTCCTTGTAGACTCCCAACTGCAGCCACACGTCCCTCTACAGCACGGGTAGCTTAGCGTTCATGCCAGGGTACCCTGTCGCTCACTGCCTACTCCACTCTCTGCCGCTTCTCTGGGCCCAGACCGTGTGCTCCTTCTGGCATCTCTGGAACAGCTCGCTCCTTGCTTCCCAGGCGCACGGACTGCTTGATGTACATAACGGCCCTTGGGCCAGGATGGCTGGCCCGGGAAGGCTGAGGAGGATCTGCTCCTGGCAGTCCTGCTGGCCCTTATGGCATCCACCTCAATGAACAGCACGCTGGAGGCCCAGCTGGAACACCATTGGGAGAGCCTGCTGGCATGTTTGAAGGTAGCCTCACAGCACATGAAGGCTGCCATCCAGAGCTGTGCCAGATATTACCTGCTGTTCATCAAGTGGCTACAGTGGCTGTGCTACAATGTGGACATTGGCTTCCACCTGCAGGTGCTCCCAGATGGTCGCATTGGCATCATGCATGGGGACACCAGGGTCCAGAGCTCTCCCCAGTGGAGCAGGGCATCCTGAGCATCTTCAGAGTGGCCACCAGATTCTTCCTCAATGGGAAGGATCCTTATTTCATCACTATACTCAGAATAGCACATATTTGAAACTCATGAATTCTTTATTTCCGGAATTTTCCAGGCAACAACTTAGAACTGCAGATTACCTAGTAACTAAAATTATGAAAAAGAAACTGAATAAGAGTGACCTCCTGTAATAAGAAAAAGAAAAAAAAGAAAGAAAAGTTATGATGGTCTTTCTATGACCCGGGTATTACTTAAGGTCTAAAGATTTACACGTTTTTAGACATTTTTCAACAGGTTATCCTATAACAATCCTGATGCAGGCATTATTATTATGCCATCCTTGCAGAAAAAAAAAATCCTGAGATATTGAGTAGTGTGCCCAGGCTGTGCCATGTCAGAGCCAGAATTTGAGCCCAGGCAATAAGTCAGATTTCTAACTTCACATTCTTATCTACCATTTTGCATTGCCTCTTTTCAATGTTTAACTATTATATATTCCTAAAGATGTTAATAGTAAAGAACACAACATTGTACTAACTGAAGGATGTTTTCTAAGAAGAATTCAGAAATAGTGTTTTTTAATTTTTATTTTAATTACTAAATGCTTTTCAAAAATTACATGACTGCCAGTATTATTTATTTCTTCACAAAATCAAAGAAATTATTAATTTGTACCCAGGGCATTTACAATTTTTCAAATTCATAAACAGTCTAGTAGATGAAGGCCAAGCACTAAATAACTAGATAGTCCACTCACAACCAAGGATCAGAGATCAGTCAAAAGCAGGTTGCCAATGTCTCCTTTCACTTCTAATTGAATTGACACAAGTACTTTTCAAATTCATTTCTACAGACAAAATTCTTAAATTTAGTTATAATTTGACTAAGTAACTTCAGTCCAAATATGGCAGCTTCTATCCAGACTGAAATTAGGAAAAATCGATAATGAAAGTATCAGGAGTGAATTAATTTTCCAAAGTTCTTGGAATTATGTAGATTTCAAAATAAAATGCCAAATTCTAAAAAGCACTGGTAAATGATAATTTAGAGTACAAAATTAGGCAATAATGGAATCTCAATGCTTTATATAGAATAAAAGGTAGGTGTTAAAAAGATCATGAACACAGACTTCATAAAGTTGAGATTCTAAATATGAAAAATTACTCAGCATAACTCATTCTCAAAACAGCTTCATGCATTAAGTTATAGATTCCAGTTATAAAAATATACATATTGTACATATCACCAAAGGACATAATTTATCTCCCAAATAAAATAATTTATTTCTTCTAATAATGAATGTGCAAGTCTAAACTGAAGGAGCAATTCATGCTATAAATAAGTTCTAAGAATTCCTCCTAATTTATAATTTTTCCAGGAAAAAAAAAAAACAGTATAGTTTTGTGAGCATGCACTTAAACTAAGCACTAAGTCATGAAGTATAATTATCCAGGGTAAAGGCTGAACTAGTGCTGCTTGGGTTGTCTGATCCTAAATTTAGGAATCTTTTCACAGCACATTTTTTCCAGGGTCTTTCCAATTAATAATTGTGGTGAGATTGGAGCTGAACCTTTTCCCAACCAGGCTGTTGAGTTGAGTCTGTTATAAGTAGATTTTATCCAAAGGTAAACTATAAAGACAGGCTCCCACACCCCTTGCTCTCTACTTCTCACTTTTCTCCCTAATGCCTGTTATTCTCTGCCTCTGCTTTTCTCATCTCTTATTTACTCATTTTGTACAGAATTGACTTCTTATTGAGTCAAGACTCTTAAGCAGGGGTGGAATAAGCTGAAAAGGCTGCTTTCTGGTGGCTCCATGCCACCAAGCTCTCCTGATGCCTCTTCCACATCTGCACTTTGATGGCATTTTATCTCTGTCCTTCTCCAAATATAGCAGACTCTCAGAGCATGCATCTTTAAATCTGAAGCTTAACTTTGCTATATATAATGATCTTGTTTGGGATTCACTTTCTTTTAGAGATTGATATATATTATTCCAGGACCTTCTGCCATTGAGGGTTTGGGTTGTGAAATCAGCTGAAATCTAAATTGGTTTACCCCTATATATAATTTGTGTTTCTTGCAGGCTTTAAAATTCTATTCTTACTCTGTTGGTTATTCACTCTTATTATAATGTGACTTAGTGTGGTTTTGCTGTAATTTTGTTCTTCTGGAGTCTTGTAAGGCTCTTGTAGTGGATTTTCCATTTTATTTTTTAGATTTGGAAAATTGCCTGATATTATTATTTTTAAAAGGTTATGCATTACTTTGGTTTGTATCTCCAAGATGTCATCTATTTTGGTCTTTTCATGTTATCTCATATTTCTTAGAATTTTTGTTCATAATTTCTTACAATCTTCTTAGTATGGTTGATTTCATTTTCAATTTCAAGAGTATATATTTTGTCTTCATTGCCTGTAGTTTTTTTTTTTTTTTTTTATTCTAAGTTATTCCATCTGTTACTGATATTTCTCATTGAAATTTTAATTTGGTTTATTGTTGTCTTCATTTGAAGATTTCTGTGTGATTTCTTTTCATAATCTCTGCCTCTTTATTGATATGATCTTTTACTTACTGTATTTCCTCTACTGTATCATCCTTCATTTCAAAGTTCACCCAAATTATGTATTTTCTAAATTCCTTTCTGATATTTCTTATACTCTCTCATCTATAGATTCCATTGTTGGAACTTGCTGGGTTTTTTTTTTGAGGCACTTTGATATATTGATTTTCATGTTGTTTGTGTTTTCCCACAAAGCAATATGACCCTGAGGCAGTAGTTTCTACCCTGTAGTCTTATAGTGTCCCTGAATACTCCCAAAACCTCACATTTAAGGGGATGACTAATATTAATAACACCCAATGCAAACAATATACACATTTAATCCTAATAGCTCCTATTAAAGCAGCCACAGTTTTGTCACAAATAAACAGAAATGATTTATTAAATTATTGTCTGCAATATAAATAGTAAGTTTGCTAAAAGGGTTCACAATTTCTAATAATGGACAATGAGTGAACAGAAGTACTGTAAGATGTGGTGTTTTTAAGGGAGAAAGAGAGAACATAGAGGTAAAAGTGAAAAAAAATAATAGATGTTTGCTTTTAGTATAAGAGAAGTGAGAAAGAGAATCCAGGAAGACAGACAGGTGAGAGAAAAAATATATAAATATTTAGGCAAAAAAAAAAAAAAAAAAAAATATATATATATATATATATATATATATATATATATATATATATATATATAACTTTAATAAAATATTAAGACATCCCATTCCTCAATAAATTGATAAAAAAAATTGCTTTGAAAGAGAACAGAAATATGTGTGTGGGGGGGAGGAAAGTCTCAATTGAAAATTAAATGATGGCTTCTATTGGCTTTCAAAATTTTTCTCAATATTTCTTCTCCACAAGTAGATAGAATTTTCTGAAGTTTTATGGTTGCTGCATTTTGGGTTGTTCCAGACCTGTTGGTTGTGTGAGCTAACAGTATGATGCTCTTACATCCTGTTCAATCTTTACACCCATTGTAGACAGCCCTTTCTCTCCCGAGGCAGTTCAAGACTCACTGAGCTGGAGAGAGCCTGGGTTTCTCCAGTTTGTTCAACCTGATCTCCCCCTAAAAAACTGCCCCTAGTCTCTGGCTTTCCACAACATACCAGACTCAGACTGGCCCACACAAACCTAGCTGCAATCTGATGAACCTGTGTTTCAGCTTCCCCAGAATTTGCGTTGCTGCAGTTCAAAAATTTCAATGCCATTTTATTTTGCATAGAGAACACAAGAGATGCACTTACACTTAGGAGTGAACCTGCAAAGAGGCATCCTGATGGTGGCCACTAGCGCACCCAGAAGAAAGACCTCAGGTGAAACCAGATGCACAAGTAGCATGCCAATATATCTCCAGGCCCTGGCCAGTGTCCCCAGACTTAGATGACCCTGCCTCAAGATGGAATCAGTGTTTACGGCAAACCTGCAATCTCCAGTGGATATTCCAAGATGGTTGTGGTCATGTGTAAACAAAACTATGGGTACTGTGACAATGGACGTGCAGGCATCAGAGGGCAGTGATCAATGATCTAATTGCACTGTGTGGGCAGTCTTCCGATTAACATTGGATGATCCGTGAATGGGTGGCAGGTGGCAAGAAATGGGTATGCATTGGGTGGGTAAATGGGCCTTGATATATCTTTTTCATATGTTCACTCTGCTTCATTTCTTCAGGCCTCTCTTAACCAAGGCTGCCAGTGCCCTTTTCCAGGATCTCTGCAAAAGCGTCCCAAAAATTGTTTCCACCTTGACCTTTGCTATCCATTATCCACAGAGAAGCTAATTTTTCTTAAAAAATTAAATCATGGCACTCTCCTGGTTGAAAACCTCATACTGCATCTGAAAAAAATCCAAAACTGTGTACAAAGACAAAACCCCAGGTAATCTGGGCCTGCTTCTCTCAACTGTGGCCACCATCCTCACTGCACTGCAGCCACTCTGGCTTTCTTTCAGGCCTTGAAACTCATCAGACACCTTCCCACCTTAGCTCCTCTGCAAATGCTGTTCCCAGCGTCTATCTCCATTTTTTTGTATCACTAGATCCTTCATCAAATTTTGATTTAAATGTCTTATCTTTGGACAAGGTTTCTCTGATCTTTTGATTATGTTTATGTGTTTATGCTTTACTCTTTTTTGTCATTTTACCTTTATCAGACAATGAATTTAGTAACAGGGGCCAGTGGAATATGACAAAAATGAGGCTTCTGATAAGTACTAGTTGAATAAAGGTGTGCCTTTTCTTTATTCCACAGAACACAGGCCATAGAAGTACAAATGAAATGACTCAGTGAAGTACATGATGATGGTCATCAAAAGATAAGAGAAAAGAAAAAGTTCTGAGTTAAAGGCACAAATGGTGTTTAAAGGCCATGCAGTGTATGTTCATCTGTATTAAATTTTCTGAATGGAAAAATCAATGAGAAAGAAAAATTCACGGTTCCTGGAGCTAGAGAAGAAGTAAGAATGGGAATGGTTACAATTGAGTAAAGGGTTGTCTTTTGGGGTAGAGAAGAATTTCTGGTAGACAGTGGTGATAGGTGCACAACAGTGTGGATGTGCTAATGCCTAGAACAAGAACTGGGCTCTACACCACTGAATTTTATTATGGATAGAGTACATCTCAATAAATATATTATTTTTTAAAAGGTATATGAGTTGAACTGCTGTGAAGCTGCTATATCACACTAATGGAACCACAAGCCTTCAAGAGTCAGGCCATATTATTGATCATTTTGTCTGCAGAGCCTAGTACAGAGCTGGAACTTACTGCCTGAATGATGACTGGATACTAGGGACTCTCATTTGGAAGCAAATACTCTAGCCATTAGATCCTGCTAAGATTTGTTCAGCTCTAATTTTAACAAAGAGTGAGCCCTCATGAGAAATAATTTCACATTAAACAGAAATGAAACCTAGTAATCCACAAAAGACTCCTAAATCTGTGCCAGTAGTTGATAATTGTGTACACATATAAAAGTCTTCTAAGGTTGGAAGGCCCACTCACTATCCCTGAACTCCACATAGAGAGAAAAGAAACTAAGCAAAACTTAGCATTCTCCCATGGCACCTGGCTGAGTATGGTATCACAATTCCAGAGGCTGGGTAAAGTGCCTTCTGTCATATCTTCACTTTTATGGGCAAGTGGAAATGAACTGTGTCACAAGCATTCACAAAAATTCACCAAAATGTACTATTTGAACACTGAGGACCATCCTCAGTGTTAGAGCTCCACTTCTAACATATTCTTTGGCTTTAAATAACCTAGTTACTTTCTTTCCCCATCTACTTATCCACAGAAACTTTGTGATAAGACTTCTGCTATTTTCATTCATAGTATGTCATGAAGACTGAGAGCAGTCCTGCAGGCAGGTAAGAAAAGTGTTTGCCTCACATCGTTTGCATGGGCCTCATATTATATGGGCCCCACTTCTGCTTCCAGGATATTAAACTCTTGTCATCAAAGTTAAACACTACTTTGCCAACTCAAATGGAACCAAGTCTTTCTAAGGGTCCACCCTTCTAGGGCTGTTCAGTCTGCACAGAAAGAGTTCCTGTCCTGCCACTCACCACCAGTAGCATCATGGCTTCAGCTACCTGCAGTCACCAAGAGAAGATACTAGAGACCTCCATCACTTCAGCTGTACTTGGCAGTGATGCAGACCTCAAAATCAACCATGCACGTACTACCATCCAGTGCTCATGACCTGGTCTAACACTGTCTATGAGGCAGCCTTTCTCATTCCTCCTGACAATGTGAAAGAAAATATAAAGTTATCATAATAGTCTTAGTCACTGAGGCTTTCACTATGCAGAGTGGGATAATGTGTAAATCACAGAAGAGGCAACTGAGTCGACAGGCTGGATTCTATTACTTGAGCCAATATAAAACTTTCCACATTTTACTCACTCACTCTCAGGGACACTATTTTGCCTCAGAATAACATTAGCTCAGACAAAAGAATCCTGTGACTCAACCTCCGGGATGTGGTCACAACAATAACAACCAACAGCACTTTCTGTGCTTTAGAAACCAACACTTGGAAAAGCACCAAGGATATTTTACAGGAGCTGAGGCCACTGGAGTAGAGGGGCTGTGCCCTAGGCTGAAACACATCCTTTACACACTCAGTCTGCTATGAGTCACAGAACACATGTGCAAAGCCATGCAGAGAAGCCCATCTATAGCATCCTCAAGGCTACATGCCTGGACATTAGTTGTTTTTCTTTTCTTTTCTTTTTTCTTTTTTTGTGTGGGGTGCATACAGCACAGAATTCACTAATTTGGATTCTAGTAGGCAAATTCCTTTCTTGTTTGGCACCTAATGGTGAATATCATTAGTCTAGCTCCATAAATCATTCTTCCTGCTCTGTAAATAAAGCTAGGATGCCCCTGGACACATTGCTCTTTGGTGACATTCCAAGCTGCCAGAGAATGGAATCAAATGCTCACAGAGAAAATTCCAGGAGGCATTTAGAGCATCTTGTCTACCCAGATCAAATTCCCACCAAATTTATGAGCAGGCACTAGCCAACCCTCCTTCCCTTTCTATGTACAAGTCCCAGATACCTTGAAGCCCAGGAAATATTGAATTTCTTCTCAGTGCTGTTTGTTACAAGGCTCCAAAAGCTCCTGTTCCCACCCCATTTTCATGTAGCTCCTGATCTTCACTTCCCACTGACTATTATACTCATTCTAACACTTGCTTAGGTACCTTAAACTTCCCACTGCTCTTAACTTTTCCCTCATTACTATCTCAGACCTTTATTATCATGGTCACTCACTAGAATTTGTCAATCCTTCTCAAGTTCCATTCTTATGTCAAGACTTCCAATACCCCACAAGTTAGTCTAGTTTTCCTGGAAAGCACAGCCTTTGCAACAGCATGCACATCAACTGTTTACAGAAGTGATCCCAGAATAGCAGGAGGAAAGAGTGAACAACCCACAGAGAAAGCTAAGTCAGTGACTCAAATGAGACAAGCCTCACACTGATGGGGTAGGAGCCTGCCACCACACTTTTCTGGGGTCTGTCACCATGATGATGTATCCCTTCATAGTGACAGGAATGACTCCTGAAACACCCTCAGTGTGCAGTTGACTGCTGACCTTGCTCTTCTCCCTTGTACTGTCCAGGAGGGCAGATTGAGTAATTTCTCCTGCTGCAGATTTGAGAGGCAGGGAAAGCTCATCCAAGCTGTTGCTGCACATAGGCAGAAGATTTTCCATCTTCTTTAATTCTGTGAGGGTGAAGTGTTAAAAGTTCTAATAAATGTCAAAATGTAAATTTTTCCTTTTGGAGCATTTAATGCTTCCAACTTTTTTTTTTCTTTCTTGGTTCCACTGTGATTTTGTTGTTCTTATCTCAGGCAATTTGAATACAAAAGAATCTTAGAGACATATTCCCATGCCCATGAATTATCACTGAGTTTTTAGAAGGAATGTTCTTGCTGCTGACATGAAAAAACTCTCACCATCCATGATGGACAGCTCTTGACTGGACCTCTTTTACTGATTTTGGTTTTACAGGTGTGATGTACAATATGTGTTAGTGCTGTGAGCTAAAGATTTGTGGGTATGAGAGCAGACTCTAACATCACTGATGAGAACCAAGTGTATCAAAACATGCTAATGTGCTGATCTCTCACCAAGATGCAGCAGTTTTGAGCCTTGATATTACCAGAGGAAACTGCAAAGGAGTAAGCAGATCCTCTGCAGGCTGCTTGGAGGATGTAATCAGAAAGTGCTATGTCGCTGCTACAATATGCTCCTAATACATTGGATCACATGAGCCTGCAACAATAATCTAAGTTGGTGGCTCCCATGTGAGCTGCTACTAAAGCCTGCATTGTTGGTGTAATCTGCTGACACCTGGGAAACACTGGCCTCAAAGACATCATTAGCATTTGGGGCATCAAAGTCCCAACTTGGGGATATAGTCTAGTGATATTTGTAGAGGTTGTATTTCATAGATTTGGTGTCATGTTTAGGAAGTGTATTCTTAAAAAAAAAAAAGTGGAACAAATGTGATTACGCACACACTTGTGATAAAAAGTGGGTTTATTGCCAAGAGTATGATGGGCTGCTCTAGTAGAGCAGGGAGAGCAGCAGCAACATCCTATTTGATGTCACTTTTTATATGCTATATTCATGATAGTGGATTATGGGCAAGTGCAGTTCTGATTGTCATAGCAAGTATCCTCGGATTCTGTGGAAAGCAAATTTGTTTATTGGGTAAATAAATAGTCAGTTCTCCTCTCTCTCTCAAAAGGGGGAATGAAGAAATTGGCACATCCTTTATCATCTCAATGAGAGACAAAGAAACCAGCATATCCCCATCTCAGGGGCTGGTAAATTGTCTCCTATCTCTCAATGAGATAACATACAAAGATCAAAATGTTTAATTGCTGGCTAGTTTATATTTCTGGATTTAAAATAAAAACAGTAATTATAAAGTGGGAGTGGAGAAAAGGAAGATGGCTGTAGTGATCTCTTTTTTAGTGGATTAGTGGATCATGGTATTTAAATCTTATAATATTTCTGAAATATCTTACCATTATTTTTCCTGGAAGAATATTTTTATTTTATTTCATATTATCACAATGTTTACCATTTTTTATACATTATTTATGATTTGAAAAAGATTTTAAGTCTTCTGACATTGCTTAATAAAAAAAATTAATAGGACAGTCAATTTATGAGTCTAGAACACTAAAATCTTCTTTACATGGGTTTACTGGTTGTAATCATTTAAATGAAATTACATAACTAGCAAAATCACTGTTTTTTAAGGTAACAGAATATAAAAATTGATTTTTTGTAATTTCATTGAAACTCTGAAAAGCCAACCTAGAGAAACATGAATTGCTGCAAATACCACTTGACTAGAGAGTAGCTAATTGCAAACTGATTCAAGATTAAACTAAAAAAAAATGAAACAACAAGCTCCAGAAACATGAAAAAAACAAAAGATTCTTTTGTGTACATTGTTCATCTAGATTTCTCACAAATTGTTATTTCCACCATTTAAAAATTAGAGCAGTAACTCAATGGTCTTATTATATGCAATTAATACTAAGGCTGATTTAAGAAGGAATACTGTTTCAGAGCTGCCTTTGTAATCTCCAGTTCTTTCTTTTTAAGCTTCATCATCTTGTAAGTTATTTCAATTGCTTTGTGGGTGTGATATCTCTAGTTATCGGTGATGAGTCTTTCTTCCCCACATGTTGAAGTTTGAACATTAGAGAAGAACACTGAGATAAGCATATAAAATAGGGTTTACTTAAAAAGGGGTAACATAGACTTCTCCAGCAAGGGAGTAGGGGGCCATAGCTGGTATCATGATATCCCAAGAAGCAAGGTGTTCTGTCCTTTTTATATGTCCTAGGTTTCCTATGTTCTCCTGCTTTCCCTCCTTATCTTTCTCCTTCCTGCTTACTTGACTAGGTGCAGAAATGCTCCATGGGGTGGCCCAAAGGTGGGAAGCAGGTGGGCAGAAGGGGGAAGGGCAGGATGGAGTAGCCAAAGGCACATTAACAACCTTATAGCTCCATGTAGGGAGGGGAGATTCCTGGGACAGGTTATGTTGGCAACATATTGCAGCAGGGGCAGGTTCTTGATAAGATTCCTCAGGGGACATGTCCCCAACTTCCCAGAGTTCACTTAAAATTGGTCTCCTTGACTGACCTAACTTGATTTACCTATCTTCACTGACTGCCTGTCTAATTCTGGCTTCATGTGCATATGCCTATAAAAACATGTTTTTGAGATGCTGAAATTAGTCTTTAAAAATATGAAACTGGAAACTATCAGTGATGTATAAAGCAATATTGACTAAAATGCACAAATCTTTTTTTAAAAGTTAAAGTTAGAAGCTGATGTGTAGCTCTTTGGTAGCCCTGCGTCCAATTCCCAGCAGGAAAATATGGGAAATTATAAATTGTGCAGTGTTAATGGCATTTGGCTTCAAACTTGCTGGAGTTAGTAACAGGGACTTGAAATCTAGAGACTAGTATCCACATTATTTTCTGAGGTTCACCAGTTCAAGCTTAGTTTTCATTTAAAGTTTGCAAAAACTAATGGTGAGAGGTTTATCTTCATAGGATTTGGATTTTTATTTTCATAAAATTCCATAGTAGGGGCAAAGGATCAGGCAGCACTTTCAGACAGAAAATAGATGCAAGTACACAAGCAGACCAATTGGTTACAAAGTCAGCTTCTTAGGTTGCAGATGGTGTTTGTCACTTTTGGTCTCTCTGCTGTTATTGGCTGGAACTTTCTGTTAGTTACTAAGCATTCTCCTAGCTAGAATTTTAGTCCTCTAAATATTTTGAGCCAGAGAGGAGCAGGTGTGCACAAAAAAGTGGAACAATGATAAGCTTTTATGGAATTGTAAACAACCCAGGACCTTTTGCTTAAGGGAGTAAGAGCCTGTAAAGCTTTCAGTAAAGTGGCATAAAGGCCCATGCGTAGCAAACAGCATCCCACTAGAAAAGGACAGGGTGTGTGCACCTGACTATCACACACCTCAGCTGCAGCTAAACCTTGCAGGTTCCTTGTGAGATCACAAGACTCAGCAACAGCTCTATTGCTAGTTAAGCATCATGTTAGAGAAGTCACCACCATTTTTCTGAGGCTGTGGTCACTCCTTCTGGTTTGGCCAAGTTTAAATATTTGTTTACTCTCTCAGGGGCTTACAGGTCAGCTGGTCCTTCATATGTGCAGGTTGTACACTCTCATATCCAACTAAACTTAGCTGCAACATATTATAAAAAGTATTATCAGTACTAATAAATGTACATTTGTCCTTGTCATTACTGCTTAACCTGTTGCATGTTGTTTATGTTGTACTGAGTATTTTATGTAATCTACAGATGTTTTAATGTATTACATGCAACTACTATGACATTTCCTAAGAAGGACTTAAGCATCCCTGGGGCTTTGATGTCTATTGGGATTCTGGAGCCCATTCAAGCTGGAAGTTAAAAGCCAGATTTCTGGTGATGCTGACCCTCTGCAAAAGGTTAAGTGAACTCTGGTTCCAGCAACACCTCCTAACTCTGGCCCTTGTATTCTCCCTGGCTAAGAGGAAATAATATTAGCTAGTGAGTTTAAACTGTTTGAGAGATTTAATCTTAATTAAATGAATCATTCTAGTTAACAAGTTGGACATTAAGAGCCTTAAAAGTAGTTCCATTTGGTAAATTATAATTATGTAATTTCATTTTACAATTAAATTAAAATTATTATAAATATTTTATTTTTTATAAAAATTTAAAGGAAATACTGAAAAATAAATTGCATTGGCAAGTCATTAGAAAACATAGAGAATTGTAAAAACAAACAAACAAACAAAAAAAACTTCCACTATAGGTCAAAATCCAGAAACAGCTGAGTTGAGGCTGATTGATCTTCTATGGGAAGGACAGTTTTGTCATAAGAGGAGGTGGGGAAGGACTTCATAATTAGGCCAATTCCACAGTTACACAATAAGGCCAAAGGATAAAATGGTAGAGATTTACATAGGAGATAAAAGGAAGAGGTGAGGGCTACACGGGGTATGATATGAGGTGATGCAAAGCAAAACAGGAGATGAAGGCAAAAAAAATGGTCGAGGGAAACACAAAAGGAGATGAGGAGCACTGCATAGAATATGTGATTATATGACACATGAGTACACTGGAGGCCATGAGAGAAGGAGGAAGAGGGTTTTGGAGGAGGTGGTGTAGTAGAGGAATACACAGGGGCTGTGAGAGGACATAGTGGAGGGCTAACCAGGAAGACAAAGAGGAGGTTGAGGAGGGACTCTCAGCACCCTTGAGAAGAGGTGGCATAGGCAGAATTACTAGGACAAAGAGAAAGAGGTAAGAGAATACATTAATTTTTTTATAAAAATTTAAAGAAAATAGTGAAAAGTAAATTTTCCTTGTCATTACTCTTTAACCTGTTACATGTTGTTATGTTGTACTGGGTATTTTATGTAATCTAACCAGGATTACACAGAGGGAGAGAAGGTGGGGGAGGGCTTTTTAGGGGCCATGAGTGGAGGTAGTGTGGCTAAACAGGAAGAGGTAGAAGAGGTGGTCTAGGGGTACATGGGAGATGACAGGATCCATGAAAAGCTATGCTGGAAGATGTGAGAAGAGGTGGTAAAGGGCTTAACTGGGGCCATGAGACAAGAAAGGATACGGCATGCCATATATGTGAGGCAGTGGTGGTATACTCCACAGTAGAGAATGAGGAGAGGTTGTGGAGGTTACACTGACAGAGATAATAGAGGGTGGTATAAAGCCACACAGATGAGAAGAAATCATAAAGGAATGAAAGGAGAAGATGAGAGGAATTGATAAAGGTATGCACAAGGGATGAGAAGAGTTGGTAGAGAGGTATACAGAGTGGGGAAATAGAAGGATTTGGATGCATAAACAAGAAGCAGAGAGAGGCAGTGGTGGAGGGCTACACAGTAGCCTGTAAGAGATTGTGTTTGAGAGTTACACAGGGTGCTGGGTAGGAGGTTGAGCAGAGTTATACAGGAGATGAGAGCAGTTGGTATAGGAAGACACAGAAGTTGAAAGGTGGATGGCTACAGGGAGTAGGAAGAGAAGTGATGTTGGAGTGGTACTGTTGTACCCACGATGCAAATAAAAGACCACTGATGCCAATTTTAAACCAAATTAAAGCAAGCTTATATTGTGTACACAAGAGAGCTGATTAGTATTTCCTTACCCAAAAATGTGGGCCAGAGTACAGCAGCTGGTCTGAGTGCAGGGCAGTTTTTATAGCACAAAAAGTTACAAAGGCAGGTATCTTGGGAACTTACAGCTAACAGGGTTCTGGCAAACATAATACAATGGCGGGTATTTTATTGTATTATTTTAATGTACATAGTTTAAAATCTCAAGGTAGGGAGTAAATTTAGATTCCAACATCAGAATTTATGAGGAGCAGGTGGGATTTCAAGGAGGGATGTTATCTGGTCAGGAAGAGCTGGGCACAGGTAAGTTCAAAGCATGGGCAAAAGTCCTTGACAAATTTTTTAAACATCATATTATGATCAGATTGAATAGAAATTTCAGTATTTTTTAGTAAAACAGAAATGAACTTTTCATGAATTTATGATGAGATGGTTCCTAATCTTTAGACAGAATTAGGCTGGGTATCTCAGCTTAAAAAAAAACCAGGAGGAGGAAATGGTCAAGTGCTACTCATGGGCCTTGAGAAGAGGTGATGGAAGAGTGTGCAGAAAGAGATAAGAAAAGATTGTAAAGGGCTAAACAGAAAGCTGTGAGAGGAGGTGGTGGAGGGCTAATTGAAGAGATGAAAAAAGAATGTGGAGGGCTATACAGCTAGAGATGAATGTTTCTGGTGGAGTGTCCACAGAAGGAGATAAGAAGAAAATATTGAGGGATACATAAAATTGGTAAAAGGAGGGAGTGGAGGGCACACCACAGGCCAAATGAGATGTGATATAGGGATACACAGGAAGCTGTGAGAGAAGAGATGTAGGGTTAGAGAGAAATTCATAAGAGGTAGTAGTGAAGGTTAACATACTATAGAGGATAGTGTCTCAGAAATGCTGAATTCTAAAATGTATTGGTTTGATCCTGACTCTGACCTATGTTTTCCACTCCTAATCATAAAACAATAACCCTATTCCCTATCCCCTAATGCTTACCTCACCCTAGAAACACAAACCATGTACTTACTTTTCTTTAACATCTACTCTGTAAAACCTTCACACCTATTCAGTGACTAAAACCTGACCACAAACCCAGACCAAACATTTACTCAGGCCCAACTTCAAACTTATTTGCCACCCTAATCATAACAGTCACAATATAAATTTGGTTATCTGATCTTGAATTTCTAAAAGAGGTTGGGATTCAGAGTGGCTGACATTGAGAAGGGGTTGGGTTTTTGTATGGATGACATTTGAGGGAAAGCCTTTAACCTCCATCCAGGGCTGGCTGGTGACATCTAGCTTGACTCCAAAATTTTTTTGGACCAGGTTGGAGAGAGCTAAGGCCTGCTTTTTCTGAATGTGAACTTGACCTGGAACAAGTAAAGTATTTTTTTTTTTTTCACAGCAACTGTGAATATTTCATCTGAATATCACACCAGCCTTGTACTGGGCTATTTCTACATCCTGTTTATAATATTAAAACAAGCTCAGAGTACTGAAGTGAGTGCCCTGGGCCACATACTTGTGAGCAGCATGGCTGGAGTCCTGAACACAACCAGGGCCCCACTTCCTACTCTCCCACCATCTTCACCATCTCCAAGTCAAGAAATGAGGGATCTCAATGCTTGACAGGGATGTGTTCTCTGGGCATATCATGCTTCTGGTGATGAGATACTGTCCCAGAAGGGGCTAAACAAAGATGAACCAGGGAGAGGAGGAGTTCACCCACTGAACATAATCCTCAACCTCAACCTGGACCACATACTTATCTCATCAAGTATTCTGGCCTAGGATGGGTCTGAGTCCTGTCTGCACCTTTGTCAGGCAAAGAATTCTGGGATCTTACTGAAGGGCATTTGTTCATTACAAACTCACCATCCAGCCTCCTGGGAGCTACAAATGGCCTTTATCAAACAGTCTAGGTGTGTACTTGCTCACCCCAGTATCCCAATATACCTTCTTATTTGCCCAGAGTGGCTGTTGTCCACTATTACTATTTAATTAGTAATACATGCAGGCCAGACCAGGAGTTTCCCTTTTCAGGCCAGAATAAAAAGGTGGTGAGATTTCGTTAGCATCATTCAGCATTGCCATTCTACCAAAAAGTGAGGCCGGCTCCTCTAACTGGACAAATGGCAAACACAATGCTATATCTGCAAGAAAGCTTGTACCTGAAGACCTGGCTGGAAGCTGCAAGAAGCACAACATAAAACCAGAACTTGTCACAGGACTATGCACATTGGTGTTTTGCTATGTCCAGAGAATCTCAGGACCTATGGAGACTTACCTATGCAGCTGGAAGTTAGAGTCCACTATCTTTCCTTATTTCTCTCATTTCTGATGATATAATTCATGACAGCAAGGAAGAAAAACTCAGTTTTTCCTTCTTTGTTTTTGTCCATGACTTTGTCCTCTTTTTCCCCTTAATTTTCTCTATGGGATCCTAACTGCATTTAACAAGGTTAGTACACATCATGTGCCCATAGGGGACCCACCAGATTCAGCATCTGAAACCATTTTTGCCATCAAGAATTGGAACAAACGAGGAGCTCAATTGGTGCTAACAGTGTTTCCTAAGATATCTTATCCACCTTTGGGGCCTTGGGCTCACCTAGTGGAGGAATCACCCTTGAGCTAGGAAATATGGGCTCACTGCTTATGTTTTCTGTTTTCTCTGTTTCTTTAGTTAAGTCCCTTCTAACTCTGGACCTAAGGTCATCACATGTGAAGCAAGGATGTTGGATTGTGCATCCATTGTCTGGGCTGCCATAACAAAGGACGACAAACTAGATTGCTTACATAAGAAAAATGTATTTTCTCACTGTTCTGGAAGCCTGAAGTCCCAGACGTAGGGGTCGGCAGTGTTGGTTTCTCCCAAGGCCTCTAACCCTACTTACAGGTGCTATAAGCACCTCCCCTGTCTTCACATGGTTTTTCCTTGCAGTGTACCTATGTAGTAATCTTTTGTTTTCTTTTTTTTTAAATTTAATTATTTATTGATTGCTGAGGATTTAACCCAGGGTCTTTCACATGCAAGGCAAGCACTCTACCACTGAGCCATAATCCTAGGCCCCTAATCTTTTCTTATGCAGACACCATTTGTATTGAGCCCATCCTGATGACCTCATTTTACTTTAATTATCTCTTTAAAGCCCTATCTCCAAATTATGAGATATTGGGGTCCTGACTTTGACATCTGAATGTTAAGGGAACACAATGTAGAGCATAACAGACCAGATCAACATTGCCCAAAGCCCAGGCTGCTGCTACTGGTGAAGAGGACTTCATGTCAAAACAGAAATAGGACTCAGAGAATAGTCCATTCTTCTGGACACTTGAAGAAGGAAATATTGAGCTTGATACTAATGTGCCTTTAACATCTTTTTGACACTTACCAGTACAAATAGAAAGCAGCCCACATGCACAGGGCCTTAGAAGACAACCATGTATGTATTGGTTTCCTATTGCTGTATAACAAATCACCCTCAAACTCTAAGTCCTAAAAATGCACCTTTGCTATACCACAGTTTCTAGGTTCAGAAACTCAATAGTGACTTAGATGGGTGTTTCTGATTCATTCTGCTCATGGATTGCAGTCATCTGAAGGCTTGACTGATACTTGTGCATGCACCTCTAAGGAGGCTCAAGGTGGTGATGTCAGTTGGCAGGAGCACTCAGTATTTTATCTTCCAGGCATCTGCACAACCTTCCTGAATATCTTCACAGTGTGGTGGCTGACTTCCTTCATAATGAGCAATAGGGAAAACCAGAGATCAAGGAGGAAGCAGCATTTCTTACATTTAGCCTTGGAAGCCACTTTTATAGAATCCTATTTGGATTCTGTGGAATGATAGGATACAGTTGAGCCCTATTCATTGTAGAAGGATCTCCACAGAGGCATAAGTATCATAGATCACTGGGAGCATCTCAAGACTGGTACACTAGAAATTCATAAGTTTTATCTTCTGATTAACTATTTTGTCCATCGCCTCATTTTTATTTCTATACACAGAAAATGCTTATTAGCATTTTGTACTCTTTTTAATGGCATGCTTTCTGTGTTATTGTATAACCCACTTCTTTTTACTCAATATTATGTTTTTGAGATCTACATTGGTATAGTCTGATTCCTTCATTATTTTGTGAGTATATGCCAATTTTCTTTATTTTCCCCTATCAATGGTCATTTAGATTGTCTCCAACTTTTGCTCTTATGACAATAAAAAATCTTTGTACCTGCCCTATGATAAATAATGAGAAGAGAAATTGCTGATTTTACACTCTGTGTATCTAATTGTGAATTGTCCCTTAGAATAGTCACACTGATTTCACTGCTATCTTCACAGGGTATAGATGTTTCCATTTCTCTTCAATATATCCAACTCACTCTGTTGCCAGGCATTTAATTTTTGCAAATCTGAAAGATAAATAAATATTTTCATTATTTCTAATTGTGGTTAAAAAACCACATCAAATTTCCCAACATAGCCATCTTTAAAGTGACCAGTTCATAGTGTTAACTATATTCACATTGTTGTGGAACAGATCTCTAGAAATTCTTCCTCTTACAAAACTGAAACCCCCATTCATTCAACAGCTCTCCATTTGCCTTCTCCTCCATTCCCTGGCTGCTACAATCCTTTCTGTTGTAGGAACTTGACTACTTAAGATACATAGAGATGAGTAGAGAATCTGCTGAGCATTGAAGTTCTTGGACATGCAGGTTTAGTGGCCTTTGCCTCCACATAGAAGGAAGCAGCATCCAAGCTAAAACCCTGGATGAGAAATGTGTGCCCAGAGGATTTGCTCCATTGTATGGGGCTGGATGTGTTCCACCAGTTTTGTTTATGGGACAGATTGTTTTTGCAAAGATATTTGCTTCAGTAAATTTCCAAGCTCTTGAGGCCTCCTTGCCATAGAGAGGGTCAGATTTACTTGTAGCAGGGAGTGTGGGCAGGAAAGGTCTACAAAAGAACAGATGCCCTGTGAGACTTCTGGAGCTCCCTCAAAAAGAAAGATTTGTGGCCCTATTTTGTTTTATTTTTGAAGCTGGATGTGCCACATGGGGTGTTGAACTTTTGTTCTCTCTTGGTTGTCATTGTTGATATTGTTGTGTTACTGTCTCTATTCCAAATCAGCTCACCTCTGCACATTTCCTTGTATGTTGCTGGAGTTTCAAGACATTTTCTTGGTTTTGTTTTCCCTGGTCTTCCCGCCAGAAATGTCATGCACCTAACAGCACATCCATGTACCCATTTGTTCTGAATAAACTAGCAGATGTTTCCTGTAGTGCCCAAAGTAAACACTCCCCATTCAGTGGCCATCCGTGAGGCACTGCTCCTGGGGTGGTCTCAGTACTGTAGTTTTGTGACAGAATGCATTGTATCTGACATGTGGCAGGGTTGCCAGCTGCTAACATGTGCTGTCTCTTTATTGTTCCCTCTTTCTATCCACCCACTCAGCCAGATAGACAGACTGCCTCATCACTGGGATTTTCATACTGTTCTCAAACCTCAAGAATTAGGCCAGGCTGTTTGGTAGAGAAGGATGAAGAAAGCAGGAAGAAACACCAGGCTTCTTACCTCATCTGAACCTCAGTGTTCTTACCTGCACAATGGACTGATAATTTTACCCTGGAACCTGATATTCAGGTAGTCAAGCATATTGCACAGTGCCTGGTACCTGAAAACATTCAAAAATGGTTTTTGTTGTTTCCTTTGTCCAGACCCTGTGCTAGGGATGCAAGAAGATTACATGAGATGTAACCTTGTCTCTAAGAACTCAAGATCAAGTGAAAAACACAATGAACCTTCTAGTATATGGTGGTGGGTAGAGAAGAGCACAGAGTGGGCACTTAAACCTGATGAGGGTATCAGGGGAGTCCTCCTGCAGAAGGTGACATTCAAAATGAGACTGAAAAATGACTGCCTTTGCTACTTAGGCAATCCCACCAAAAGCATATTTCAAGCCTTGCTTGAAATCATTGATTTCCATGGCTCCCATAGACTCTGACTTAATCATTCATTCATTCAATCAATCAACTAAGTATCCATAAACACCTCCTGGTGACATGAAACAATTTGAGCCTTAAAATGAGGCTTGTAAAACACATTCCAGTCACTGAGTCCCCACTCTGGTCCCAGCTGTCTCCAGGCATGACTGTCCATGGGAAGTGTCCATGGGATGCCAGCAGTATGGAAGGGAAGATGGATCATGGAGGTTCCCTGTCTAGACTGTGACCTTGGCCAACCTGTTTCATGGCTCTGCCCCTCATCATCCTGTTAACATGGGGAGGTGACCTTTGTTCTCATTGGAAAAGTAAAGATGCTGAGGCCCAGAGACAGTGTGTATTTCCATGGTGCCTTCCACTTTGTTTGTCTGGGAGACCTGGAGGAAGGCAGTACCTGCCATAGCAGGACCCTCCAAAAGCACACTCTCCCTGCAGCTTGGGTTTATGGAGCTAAACTTCTTCTGGAGGTCTGTGACTCCCCCAGTATTCCTCCCAGACTCAATGCTCTGTTGTGAGCAACTAGAACTTGCCTGCAAATGGCTTCTCCATGACCCATGTTCCCTTGGTTTGAGAGGTTGTTCACCAAAAGACTTCATTGTTTAAGAATTCCTTCCTCTCTGTTTCACCAAGGTGGTGTGGGGCTGGGGAAGGGAATCCAAGATCTCAAACTACTGCTCTGTAAGCCCTCACCAGCCTCTGGGACAGTGACCTCCTTGCCCTCTGTCACTGGCTCAGAAGGCCAGTGACAGAGGGCAAGGCCTAAAACTGCTAGACTCCTAAATAGTGGTGGTACACTCAGTCCACTCCAGGCACCTTCCAGTTGACCATCCCTACTTTTCTGGTGCTGATTTTCTGCTAGAAAACTTGTTGCCCTGCCCATTTCCCCTTGGTCATCTCTGGTCACCTTGTAGCTCTGAGTCTCAGTGCCACTTCACCCCTCCCACAGAAACTCCCATTAGTCTCACTACCACAATCAGTTCCTTTTTTATCCTTCTTCAGACACATGGAACTTTCTAGAATCTTCTGGATGCAAACTCCAAACCCTCCTTCTGCCTAACCATTTGTATGTTGATTTTATTTTGCTATTGTCCCTACTAAAATTTCATACAGGAAATGATGCCAAATCTTCTCTGTTTTGGACTTTTCCATGCCCTCTATCTTCAGTCTTTTGCTAGGAGTTCTGCCTAGATGGACATCTAAAAACTGACCACTTCTCCACTTGTCTCACCTTCTTTCACACTCCAGGCTCCACTGGACTAGAGAGGGGCTAGCCTTTGGAGCTGGCAGAGAGGTGACCCAAGGGAAGACTCCAGATGATCAGAGACCATTTGGTGGCAGGTATCAGAAAATTTTACCTGTTACCCTGCCCATCGAGGTTCTTGAGAGGACTAAGTGGAATTGTGCAAATATGTGCTATCTATTCAAACAAGAATAGACCAAAAAAACAGATTGATTGGATTCACATTTGACCTTCACCACCAGGAACCTGTATGACTTTTGACATTTCATTTAAACTCTCTAAACCTCAGTGTGTTTGGCTGTAAAATGAGAATAACATTAACCCCCACCTCACTGACTCCTGAGGTGAAATAACATCTCTGAGTCCCACTCACACGTGTGTTTGGATGGTAGTGACAAACTTTAAGTGCCAGTTTTGGAGGAATATGTGTTCTTTGGTGCCACCCTAAATAAAAGTGAGTTTTTCTTCTAGTAAGAAAGAAGGAAATAGATGCAGGCTAGGTTCCTAGTAAGTGGCCCTCAGCAGAGTGCCTACTACACTAGTGCCTAGTGTCTAGTACACAGAGTAAGTACTGGAACAATTAGTTAGTGGCAGTAATACTGATCATGAACTAATCCACATAGGATCTAAAATTTTGGATTAGTGTCTACTTAGTGACAAGTCTATTATGAAAGAAAGACTGTGGAGTCCATTAGAATCGCTTGGGAGAACAAGATAGCTGCACAGGTCTGTTCCCCAGCCCAGATATATTAAACTAGGATCTTCAGGACTATGACTTGAGCTTTTGTTCTTGACCAGCTGGGCAGAAAAATGTTTGAATCAATGAGTAAATAATCATTGTCCCTTGGTATCCTTGAGAGACTTGTTTCATGACCTCTCCTGGATTCCCAAATCCATGGATGTTCAACACTTTATACAAAGTGGCATAATATTTTTATAACCTATAAATATTTTTGGTACATTTTGAATCACCTCTAAATTATGTAGAAACATAGTACAATGTAAATTCTATGAAAATAATTGTTATTCTGTATTGTTTAGGAAATAATGACAAGAAGAAATGTCTATACATGTTCAGTGTAAATGCAGTTGTTAAAATATTTTTAGTTACATACAGACTCAATACCTTCATTTTATTTGTTTTTTATCTATTTTTTAAATGTGGGACTGAGGAACAAACCCAGTGCCTCACATATGCTTGGCAAGTGCTCTACCACTGAGCCACCACCCCATCCCATAGATGCAGTTTTTAAAAATATATTTTTATTTTTGTAGTTGTCAATGAACAGCATGCCTTTATTTTATTTCTTTATTTTTATGCAGTGTAAGGGTCAAACCCTTTGTCTCACACATGCTAGGCAAGCACTCTGCCACTAAGCTATAGCCCCAGCCCTCAAAGTAGTTTTTTTAAAGAAAGTTTTTGATCCTCAACTGGTTGAACTATGGATATAGGAGGCCAGCTGAATCGATCAGGATAGACTACAACATGCTATGATAGTTATTAACCCGCAAATTTCAATGGCTTAAAATCAAAAAGGACTGTGTTTTGCTCACATTATGCCACCATGAGAGTTTGGTTGAGGGCTCTGCTCAATGGAGAAAACACCATCATGGGCATTATTGTTTGTCCTAACAGAGAGACATATCTCAGGATCATTTCTCACTAGCATTAAATGACCCACCCAGAAATGGCACAAATTTCTTCCATGCACATTCTTTGGTCAGGACTAGTCACGTGACCTGGAAGTGCAATCCTGCATGTGCCCAGAAGGTGGAAAACCAGAAGTCATTGGTGAGCAGTGAAAATGACTACCAGACTCTACAAAATTGGCAACATCAACTTTGTTTCACAGCAATACTTATGAGGTGTGTTCAAGGCCAAATAGAAAATATGGAGTGGAATTTGAGATTTTTTTTTTTTTTTTTGGTTTGGCTCAGGGCACTATATTTTTGTTTTGCTTTTTTTTTTTTTTTTTCTTAATTTAATGAGGCTAGATGGCATATGGCTTTAAACTTGGTGGTTAAAAGCCTGGAATCTGAATTGTGTCCAGACCTTCAGCTCTGCCACTTACCTGATGTGTGAGCTGGGCAAGTAAAGACCATTTATACCCATCAAATAGATAATCAAAGGATGTGAGAGGCCAAGAAAGGAGGTTCTTTCTCAAATCAAGTGCTTAGGACAAGACAGCACTTATCTCAGTAGGACTGATGTGGAGAGGGCTACTTTAGGAGGTTGCACAGGAATTGGGGTGGCTCCATGTGGCGGGGAGGATGAATGTTTATCCCATGACCCAGTGTGAATATTTGAGCTTTAAGAAACAGAGAAGCCAAGTAGAGTTGGTTTAACCACCTTAGTTAGCTAAGGAAAGGGGATGTACAGGCTTCCTACAGTCAATCTCTCTCTCTCTCTCTCTCTCTCTCTCTCTCTCTCTCTCTCTCTCTCTCTCTCTCTTCATTTTGCAGTATGGGGATTGAAGCAGGATCTTGTATGTGCACTCTACCACTAAGCTACACCTCCAGCCCTTTTGAAAAGCATTTATATTGAGATATGGTCTCACTAAGTTTCATAGGCTAACTTTAAACTTGCCATCCTCCTAGCCCAGCCTTCCAAGTAGCTGGGAATACAGGCATGTGCCACCTCATCTGCCCGGGGCTCTTTCTTAAAGCAGATAAATTTTCTCTTACCATTGTCTCTAGCAAGCTTCCCCAAAATACCCTGGGCTCTAATGGGCTTTGGCTTATGAGAGGCCAGTGTTCTGGGGTAGAAATATTAGCTGCTTTAAGTAGAAAGGGCAGTGCACTAGAGGATGTTAGGCATCCCAATGAATCATTGGTAGGGCTGGAGAAAAGAACTTGAGGCTAAGCTTCAAAGGAAAATGCCCCAAACCACATGCAGGCTTGACCACATGAACTAATGACGGCTTCTCCCATGCTTCCCTGGAGTGCCAGGTGCCAGGAGCCTTCCCTTGCTTCAACTCCTGCTACTGTCAGCCCAGTGCTGCTTATCCTAACGGATCCAGAATTATCAGACTAAATGAGTTAGTGAGTGGACAGCACTTGGAGCTGTGCTAGGAACCTTGTAGCTGCCCCTTTGATGTGATTTCACCTCCTTAACCACTCTTTCAGCTGGTGGATTGGTTTGGGTTGATATGTAGAAGGGGACTCATATGCTCTGGCTCATATAGCAGAATTATTTCCTGAAGAGTGGACAATCTTGGAGGGTGAGTGGACCTGCATTTTCTAACAGACATAAATATCATGTAAGCTGCTGTAGCCCAGGAAGACTCCAACAAAGGGGTAAATTGAACCTTAAAGGCTCATGATTTTACAGAACCTGACCCAAAAGAAGTAGACTATGCTGTCTTGTGGAACAGGATCAAACTCAGAGTCAGGTTCAAATTCTGACTAACTATGAACACGTATGCTTGTTTCTTCATCTCCAGGACTGGAAGAATATATACCTTCAATAAATGTTAGCTCCTCTTCTTTAGAAACAATTATTATGATTTCCACTGGGAAGAAGTGCCATGTGTCTTCTCCCTAACATCATGTATATTCTATGTCCTCTATGCCATTCCATGGTACTTTGTATCAGCAAAATGTTACCCAAGGAGACTACAGAATTCAATCCACTCTCATCGTTTTCTGGGTCCTGCCCAAGAAATGTCACAGGGAGGCCTTAGGAAATTCATGCAATGAAGCTGAAACAGTTTATTGATAACAATTTTATCCAGACCAGGAATATTGTAGCAGATGACCTCCTAGGTGTGTCTCTTTTCACCTTGGTGAACATTGGGGCCAGGGATGGGGTTGGGAGTAGAGACTGGGGCTAAGAGGCAGTGCCCGTGGTGCAAGCAGGGACAGAGCCTGGAGGTTGTCATGGAGGGCACTGGTATGAACATCAGAGGAGCCCAGATTCCAATGCTGTCTCTTGCCACTTCCTAGCTTTGTAATTGGAGCCCATTGCATAATCTTGCCACTCCAATTTTTCCACTCTGAAATAGGGAGGACAGTAATACCCTCTTAGGGCATTTGTGAGGACCCAAGGGGTGTCGTTAAAGATCTCAGCTGCTATGATTACTATTTTTAATACTTTTACTGTGGTCCAAGCTGGGGCTGAGGCTCCCAGGTCCAGGGCCTGGGCAGGCAAATGCGCACAAACACCTGGTGGCCATGTGAGACCAAGGAGCTGCCTAGCACCTGGGTTTTAATCCTTTGGGGTCACGGGGTGGGCGGAGTGGATTCAGGGGCGGGGCTATGGATAGAAGGTCAGAAGAACAGCTAGTCCTGACCAGCAGGCGCGCTTGGCAGTGTAAAGAGGAGGGACCAAGTTATTTCCAGGTCCGGTTTGCTAGGCAGTGAGGGCGGAATAGTGAGGGGAGGACCAAAGTCTTGGGAGATCTCACCGCGTTGGCGGTAGTGGCTGCGGAGGAGGCAGCATGAGAGGTGATCGGCGGGCTGTGGGTGGTGTGGAGGCCCTTGGGGGCTGAGGAGGGTGAGCGTGGCAGAGACCAAGGCCCCTGGCGAGGGGAGCGGGATGGGCATGCGGGTGGCCAGCGTCTTTGGAGGCAATTCCCCCACGCCCCGCGGCTGCAGTGGCACCGCCCGGTCTACAACATCCCAGACCTGTGCGGGTTGGGGTGGCTAGGCCAGGGGCCAGTCCCCCTGCCCAGTCAGACCTCGCGATTTGTGCAACCCCGCCTCAGTCTCCCAGGGTGGCAGCTCCACTTTGCTGTGTGCCAGGCACTTGTGCACTTCCATGCTCTGGCTGCACAGAGAGGGGCAGCGCCCTGCCCAAAGTTGCACTGCTGGGACGTGGTGGGATGGGGCTTCCAACACCCTGTTCAGGCCTGTGCCCCTTCCTTGCATCTGGCTTTACTCCCAGCAGTGCTTGCAGCTGGATCCCTGGGGTCCTGGTGGGGCTTCAGAGGGTGTGTCTGGGACCTACTCTGAAATTGGATGCAGCATGGTATGTGAGTTTGTTGCGGCAGTATTTTCCACGCCTTTTTTCTGATTCCCCGAAGGTCTTCCACCCCTAAACTATCGTTTTGCCCTGTGTGAGAGAGCAGAGGTGGGATTAGAGTGACCTTTGTGTGCTAGGGGTGGGGTCACTAGCCCAATGAAAGTGGAATACTGGAGCCCAAGGCTTGCCTCAGGCAAAGGAAACTTTGATTCCCTTTGAAGCAAGTGATTCTAGTCTGCTACAGGTTGTTGTCAACCACAAAATCAAGGCTCCTCTCCTTGGTGTTGAACGTTTAAGAAGCCTACTTTGCTACTGAGCAGCGAGGTTCATAAATAACAGAACCTGCCTATACACATAAGTGAAAGTGGGTATGATACTTTCACTGACATGTAGAAGAGAAATAAATAGAGAACAATGTATGATATGCAGTGCTGTCTCACTTCTAACCAGAACTTTCAGCTGTGGTGGAAGACAGCATGCATTCAAGTGCTTGCAACTACTGCTAATGAAGAAGTTTGAGTTGGTTAAAAAAAAAAGTATTAGGATCTAGTTCAAACAAGAAAATCAAAGAGGGAGATGAAGATGGAAACTAGGGAGAAAACACTTAGCATTGGGATAATCTTATTTAAGATAATAAAAAGCAGAGGCTAGATTGAAGTAGGGATGACATGCCAAGGTCAGTTACAGGCTGCCTCAGTGTACCCACAGGTCATACTATGGCCCTTGCATGGATCCCATTTCCCACCATGTTGCAACACATCCTTTGTGTCTTGTGCTTTGAGGTACTGCTACTTGAAGGAACAGTAATGAATTCCTTCAGTTACTAGTAATAAGAGTAAAATATTAACAAGATTGAAATTTTTGGATTCATTAGGGTGAGATCTATGTGCCATCTCATACTGTTAGCATATACACTAGTCTATGTATACTTGTTATAATTTTAAATTTATGTTGAGTTAATGTGTAGTGTGAAGAAATGAGCACTAATTTTCAATTTCCTTATTCTCCGGAAGCATCCCTTATTAGTTTGTCTTACATAATTTGAGGCAAGCTGTGGGGTTTCCTATAAAAACTTTTAAATATTGTGTCTTAAAGAAATGCTCATTTAAAGTGGGCTTGATTAAACCATTTTTAAGATCAAAATTCTTGTGACCAGGATGAATCTTGATGATACAGATCCACCCCACCGAAGCATTGTGTGAAACCTAGATCCTGGCCCCCAAACACTAGATGCCCCAGGGTGTCCCCCAAACTCTTTGATAACTTTTTTTGGGAAAATTATCATTTTTTCTGAAGTGTCTGACATATAACAAAGACATGGTCTTGGGTAGTGACACTTTTGTCAATTATTCTAGAATCTTGGGAGGCAAGGTTATTTCCTGTCATAAAATTTTGTCTGTGTTTGATGGGAATTCACATTAGAAATGTTGAAAACTAACACTAGAATCATTTTATCAATTTGATGTGAGAAAAGAGTTGGGAAGTGACAGCAGTGTGTATGATAGCAGGTCTGAGTTGAGTAAAATATACATTTGTGTCAACACTTAGGGGCTGGGTTACTTATAGGGATTGGATTGAACCCATAGGCAATCTACCACTGAATTCCAGCCCTTTTCCCCCTTCTTGAAATGGTATCTTATGAAACTCTTGTAGCAGTCTCAAACTTGGGATCCTTCTGCTTCAGCCTCCCAGATTTTTGGGATTACAAGCAAGCAGCAACATGCCCAGCTGTAATCACTTTTAAAATAACCCTTTCTACTTACTGGTGTTCATAATAGCAAATTTGGGAAATGTAGATAAATGTACATATACCAGTCTTCATGGTATGACTCACTACAAATTATCTTTTCATTTGAAACACTGCTAGTTATGATAGAGAAAAATTACAATAAAGTTTAGCTTAAACTAGCTAAAGTGTAACAAAAATGTCTTCAACTTGATTAAGTCTAAAAAGGATATATATTTTTATTTTTAAAAATCTTGTAAGGTGTTTTTTGCTTATTACTATTAAAACGTGCTATGAAAAAAAATATTTAAGTAAAGACTTCTTGGAAGAGGATATATTTTCAATTGTCTAGAGATATATTGAATCTGTTTAACATGAGAAGTCAGCCAAGTTGAAAATAATTTATTTTTATTATTTTGAGGAAGTAAAATGTTCCAGAGTAAAAGACGTCAGTACTGTTAAAAATACTGTTAAAAATCATTCCTTTTTTTTCATATACACATGTTACTAAGTAAACTAAATAAATAATAAATTACAATGATTTTGAAAATGTTTCAGTTTCTAAGCATAGTGGATGTGTTTTCAATGGTCAAAATATACATGACTTTATGGTGTTTTACATGTGAGAGACATACAAGTTAGCTAGGAGGAAAACAAATAATTTACCCTACAATTCTGTGGTTTATAATTAAGGCATTTCATTGGTTTTTAAGATGAACATCTGAGATTGATGGAATCTTAAAATTGGCATGTTGTAACCACATGGCAGTTTTTCTTCTGAATGGTACATAGAATAAGAATGTTCTAGTGTCTTAAAGGTGATGGCATCTCAGAGGCAATGAAATAGGAAATATATAAAAATGTCAATTTATTGGTTAATTTTTAGCACCAAAAGCTATTCAACAGTAACTTGCAAAATGAAGATACACATTTCTTTATCCTTCTTTTTTTTTTTTGGGGGGGGGGGGGTGGTGAGTACCAGGGATTGAACTCAGGGGCATAGAGCCACATCCCCAGCCCTATTTTATATTTTATTTAGAGATAGGGTCTCACTGAGTTACTTAGTGCCTCACTGTTGCTGAGGCTGGCTTTGAATTTGAGATCCTCTTGTCTCAGCCTCCAGAGATGCTGGGATTATAGGCATGTGCCACTACATTTGACTTCTAAATACTTCTGTCTAAACTAGAGTTCTTTATTTAGAAGATTCCTATAGAGATCTTTCTCCTCATGTAAAACAAATGGAAGACCAGCATTCATAAACATGAGTACCTTTTTTTTGAAAAGTGTTTGAGGGAAACAAACTTCTTGGTGCTTTTTCATGGAGAGCACATGGTGGGCAGTTAATGCATTTGAGGTTAAGTTGTTCAGAAAACACAAGCAGAATTTATGAAATATGGATTATTTTTGTTTCTTTCTCCTATTTCTGAAAGCTTGTAGGTCCACTTATACTTTTTTTAAGATATCCTTAAGTTGAATTTTGATGATTCATAGTTGTTATTGTTTATATAAGAATGTATTTGAAAACATTTATTCTCTGTGTACATAGTTTATGTGGAAAGTAGCTCCATGATATATATTTCCTAGGAAGCCTGTAAAAGGACTTTTTTCATTTGATACTGAGGACACATTTCATAGGAAACTCAACCATATGAAGGTTACATACCTTTTTCCCTATAAGGACTTCATCTTATCCATGTGTGGTCCTAGGTCCTGGAGCTTGTTTGAAATGCAGACTGGTGCTGTTGTGAACCTGTGGGAAGCACCAGACAAAATATGTGACTCTCATGCTTGAGGGCATTACCAGCATTGCTGGACTAGCACAAAGTTTCTGATTCACTTGTCTGGGTGTGAGCCTGAGAATTTTAATTTTAACAAGTTATCACATGATGCTGATGCTACTGCTACAGGAACGATACATGAAGAACCATTATACTAGAGTGCCCTCATTGTACATTTCTCTCCTCTTTCCTAAGTTCTTACTCCTTCAAATAGCTTCTTAAAAACAGATTATCATATCCTTTAACTTGATTGAAGGGGGGGAAAGCATTGTTTTTTTTTTTTTTTTTTTGCGATGACCATACCAAGATTGCTTTTCAGCATCTAATTTCAGAACTAAAAATCTCTTTAAAGCTTGGTTTTAAGTCTTATTTATAGGTGTCTCTTTCTCTTCATTCTGTAAGTATACTTTTTAATGTTTAAAAATTCTTTTAATATAGATAACATATTTTTATGGTCCAAAAGTTAAAATGACACAGGCATGCTTGGGAAAATCTGATTTCCAACAGCTTCCCCACCCCCCCCCCCTTCACTCCTCTTTCTTAGATAACCTCTTTTAATTTATTTTTCAATTGTTTCCTTTTATAGTAGGAGAAATGCCACTATACTATATTCTTTTTATATAAAATGTAGCATACTATGTAACTAATTCTGTTCCATGGCTTTTTCTTTATATGCTCCTGAGATCTTTTTCTATTAGTATTTATTTAGAAAGAATATAATATTTGTTTATAGAAAACACTTTTTAACAACAGCTTTGTTTAAACAGCATCTAATAAGTACCTTGTTTATTTCACCAGCCCCCTTGGTGGGTATTTGGGTCATCTCTATGTTTATCACAGACCATATTGTGGTGAAACAGTTTGTATACATATCATTTTATACATGTGCAGGTACATCTGTGGGATACATTCCTAGAAGTGGGATCACTGCACCAGTGGGCATTGCATTTATAATTTTGTTAAATATTTCCTTTCTTAAGTATTGCACCATTTTGAACTCCCACAAGTACAGTTTCTCCTGTTATCCATGGAGGATTGGTTGTTTGTGGATACTGAAATTCAAGGATGCTTGAGTCTCTTTTATAAAAAGGCTTAGTATTTGCATGTAACTTATGCACATCCTCCACATACTTTTAAATTATCTCTAGATTTCATAGAATACCTAATAAAATGTAAATGCCTTGTAAATTGTTGTTATTGTTTAGGGACTATTGACAAGGAAAAAAGTTGGTATGTGTTCAGTATGACAATTTAAAAAAAAAATATTTTCACCTATGATTGTCGAATCCAGTCTGGATACCACAGATACAAGAGGGCAGATTGCAGTGTATGAGAGAGTTCCTATTTTTCTGGCACCTTTCCAATGTACTATGTTTACAACCCTTGAATTTGTTAACAGTTTGATAGATGAGAATTATCAATATAGAGTAGTTTTAAGGTGCATTTCTATCATTATTAATGAGGCTGAGCATTAAAAACTAGTTGTATTTCTTTTTCAGTGAATTCTCTGTTCATGTGTTTTGTACATTTTTGTTTTGGATTCCTTTTTTCCCTTCTCAATTTCTAGAAATTTATAAATTGGAGAGATTAGTCTTGTGTGATATAAATTGTTGTTTTCCCCAGATTTTCACTTATTTCATTTACCTTCACATATTTTAATATACAGAAGTCTTACTTTTTTTCTTTGAATTGCACAGTTTATATTACTTATTATGGTATCTGGATTTTAAGTCACTGAAACTCTTTCAAGATTTTTAGAATTTGCCCATGGTTTCTTTTAGTACTTTTTTGGCATCATTTTTATATTTAAATGTTCAATCTAGGATTTATTCTGGTGTTCAGAATGATGTGTAGGTTCAACTTTATCTTTTTGTGTGTGCCTGTTATTTTCATCTGTTGGTTTTAGAGCCCTTATCTGAACACTCTTATTGTATTTTTAACTTTTGCATGTCCTGAAGTGTCTCTGGGTTTGTATGCTATTAGTCTTTTTCTTCACGTACCAGTATCACATTATTGGTTTTATAAAAGTTTTAATAACTTTTAAAACTAACTAGTTTTTCCTTCTTGCTTTTCAGAAAGGAAACAAACAGTCTTGTCTTCAAGGTCCTCCTGTTTATTGCTCTCTTGTGTGCACCCTAAAAACAGTGCTACTCAGCATTCCCCAAAGGCCCCATGTGTCCTATGATGCCATCCTTTCCACCCAGAATCTTCCACACCTAATTCTGCCACTTAAGATATGTTATACCCCCAGCCCAGTAAAAACCAGTGTCTGTCACTTCAAGCAGCTTTTCTGTGTTGTTGTGTGAGCCTTGGTAGATAGGACACTCCTTGAGAGAAACTGTTGTCTATAGGAGAGAATACCAGAACCCAGCAAAATACCTGACGATGTTCACATTGAGATGTTTGTTGAACAAACAAATGAAGAATTCACTTTGGACTTTCACCTTACATGTCTGGGTAGCTCCTCTCACCCATTACACATTAGTCTTTGTAGAATACAAAGACTATGCCTCTTTTCAATAAGAGTTATAAGAAATACAATAAATAATAGGGTGGATGTGGTGAGTGGCAGATTTTTTAATTATGTGAGAGGCTATAATGTTAAAACATTCAATGTTTGTTCTAATAACTATTTTAGAGCCTCTGATGTGGATTATCCCTCATATTCCTTAGAAATCTTCCTTATGGGCATTATTATTATACATATAAGGAACAGACTCAAAGGGGGGGGGGGGCTGACATGACTTGCCCTTGGTCACAGGCAAGTGGGAGAGGCAGGGTCCAGGTGCAGGAGATGAGTGTGCCATGGTGCCCCAGACATATGCACTGAATGCAATTATTTACATAGGTTAGATTTGTAATAGTGCCCAACTTTACTTCCCAATTGTCCTGTTCTGTTAACTTCTGTTTTGTTCTGATTGATCTCAGATGTTCCCATTCTCCAGGAGGCTTTCTCTAACTGCCTTTGATGCTGGCATGTGTTTGATAAAAAATAATCTTTACTTTTCTATTTTCAGGTTCCTAATGAAGGTGATAAGAAAGAATGTAAGGCAGGAAAATAATTAAATATTTTTACTGTGGTAAGTATTTTATGATTTTACATTTAAAAAATTCTTTAATTATTATTTGTTTAGTCTGGTTCATTAAGGTGTAAAAGGGATATATTTTTAGGAGTGTTTGAGTTCATAGAACCTATGGGTGGTAAGGTGAATGCCAGGAATATGGGCTGTTTGAATAATGATGTTTGCCTTTCTCTCTTTGACTCTAATATTTTAATTTCTATTACCTTGTCATTTTAAAGTGTGGTTTTGAGAAGGAGATCCTATATTACATCTACTTGCAACATTCCATGAATTCTTTTCTTTTAAATAGGAAGTTGAAAGTATTTGAAGTAATTTTGGTGATATAGAGGAACTTCTTTATCTTAAAGTTTGTTGTGATTTTTTATTATAATATTTAGAAAAATTTCTACCCATATAAAACAACATAATAACAAAAGTAAGTCCTCATTTCCTACACAAAGAAATGGCCACCATTAACACACTTTTGGAAATGTATTGATGTATATGAAAGTATACATAGGACTTTAAATAAAAACCAGTCTCTCTCTATATACGAAGCTATGTGGTCATTTTTAATGTGTTTTATATATCTCTATTTGTGAGTTGAAACTGATGTGCATAATCATCTGTGATCATTTTACTGGCTGCCTAGTTTTTTTTTTTTATTTTTTATTTTTTAGTTGTCAATGGATCTTCATTTACATATATGGTGCTGAGAATTAAACCCTGTGCTTCACACATGCCAGGAAAATGCCGTACCACTGAGCTACAACCCTAGTTCTGGCTGTCCATCATTTAGAGGCATCATACTTTATGTATCTACTCCTTTGATAACCATTTAGATTGTTACTTGTTTTTCTTTCTTGTGATTAATGGTATGTTGATGATAGTATACTTATTCATTTATCTTCTTAGAGGTATAACTGCCAGGTCAAACATTATACATTTTAACTATTGATAAATATGGCTAAGCTGTTATCTATAAAAACTATCCCCCCTCAATTTTCATAAGAATACTATTTTCAAAACCTTTGCTCATACCAAGTTTTGTTAATCCTTTTAATATTTGCTAATCCAATAGGAGAAAAAAAGAACATTTTTGAGGTAACATGTTTTTTATTGGTACTGGAGATTGAACCTAGTGGCACTTCACCAGTAAATTAGATCCCCAGAACCTTTTGTTTTATTTTATTTTGAGACAGGGCCTTTCTAAGTTGGTGAGGCTGTCATTGAACTTTTGATCCCCCTGTCTCAGTCTCCTGAGTTGCTAGGATTACAGGTGTGTTCCATTGTACCCAACTATTGAAGAAAACATTGTGTTATTCAAAGACTTCTTTTATTCAATATTCTTATTAACATAAAGAATTCTCTTCCTTAAGAACATACTTGTGATTCTTATGTGTGAGATATTCTTAGGCATTAAATGTAATGAAAATATTTAAACATATTGAGTTGTTTTAGGTCTTTTGCCTTGATTTTAACCTATTATTAATATTTGAAAACTTGATGGTTGTGGATGTTGCTCAAGTCATAGCACACAAGCCTGGCATGCATGAGGCACTGGGTTTGATCCTCAGCACCACATAAAAATAAAATAAAGGTATTGTGTCCACCTTAATCCTTTATTTTTTATGTCTCCTGTTACCTGCATTTGTTAAAATTTTTTATACTACCTTTAAATAGATATTAAGACATAATTACATGGCTGGGATTATGGCTCAGTGCTTGGCATGTGTGAGGCACTGTGTTAGATCCTCAGCACCACAATCAATCATCAATCAATCAATCAATAAAGCTATTATGTCCATCTACAACTACCAAAAAAAGACTTTATTACATATTAAATGGGTTGGATTTTGTGCATTTGAAACAGTTTCTTCCTATATTAGGCATAAAGCTTAGTTTAGACTGGCATAGTAATTGATCATTTAATTGGAAAGTTGGGTAGATAGAGAAGTTCAGTCTTCCTGTGCACAATTTAAGACTTTGTACCCTTTGAAATGGAACAGCTATGCATTCAGGGTGGTAGTACTGAGCTGCAGTGGGAGGAGAGATGCCAAGTGCTGATGTACAGTATAGATGAGAGCCGCTCAGGGTTTCCTTCTGTAAACTCTGCAACTGACCAAGTTTCCCCCAGGGGCACTGTTAACTCAAAGTCTTATGGGTGGAGTTTTAGAAAAGGGAGGGAAGAGCAGTAGCTTTGGGGCACAAGGTCCATAATGAGCTCAGAGCTTAGTGAAACTCCTTAGGGATATTCCAAAGTTCTGAGAAATTTCCATCCCTCTGAGGAATTTCTTCTCTTCTAACACTGAAAGTTTTTTCCAGTGTGTGGCATGATGCAAATTTGTGTGGAGCTACGCAGAGTGAGTCTATTACTACAGAGTCTAGGTGGTGTCTTTAAATAGACATCCAGCATGGGAGTGTGGCTGAAAACCACTATCCCCTTCCCCACACCTTATCTATAGCAGTGCAATTGAAATTTCACACAAGCTTTTCCTTCTTTGGTTTGTATAGAGAGGACACCTTGGTGAAGCTTGTGTTTGTGTATGTTAAACCCCATGTGTTTTGTTTTAGATATATTTCAGTCTGTTCTAATATAAGAAAGTTTTTCAGTCTGAACATTCTAGCAGCCATCACTCAAACATGAATTGCTGTCAATGGGAAAGGATATCTTCCCACATCTTCTCTTGGTGCTTGAAACCATCCCACTTCCTTTTTCTTTTATTTAAGAACAGATAAAAGACACTTGGGAATTATAATCAGATTGTATCATTTTTTATGGAAAGGTTACCAATTATTGCACTGCAAAATAGTCATTTCTTTCTAATAGAGAGTGTTTCTCTCCATGTCTCTCTTTCTCTCTCTCAGTTCAGTGCTCTGAAAATACCTCTTAGGTGAATGAATGCTTTGTGTCATGTCCTGATTTAATATGTTTAAAAGAGACTTTATTGATAGCTTTTTCAAAAACCTATGTGGGGGGTGAATGAAGGAGAAAGATTATTCATTCAATGTGAAATCTTCATAGATATTTAGATGTCCACAAGGTAGAAGGATGGCCAATGTTAATCATCCCTACTCTGATATAAGTTCTGAAATGAGTATTTGCTGTGAAGAGTTGTGAACAGTGAGGATTTTTTTGGTGGGCTGTGGATTGAGCATTGCACTGTGCTCTTTGTGTGCATTACTTCATTTTGTTCTCAATACAACAAGGACTCAGTAAAATTGTGAAGTTTGTCCTTGGGCATGTAGCAAGCATGTTTAAAAAATAAAAACAAACAAACAAAAAAGTATCACTTGAATTCAGTTCTCTCTATCTCTAAGGTCCAGTGCTTTCTTATGCATACAGAAAAGGGTATTGGTAGAAGCTTAGAAAATTATATGCGACTTCAGAGGCTGCAACAGGAAGATAGATAGTATAAGGCCAGCTTCAGCAACTTAGTGAGACCCTGTATTGAAATAAAAAGGTCTGGGGATGTAGCCCAGAGGTAGTACATCTCTGTGTGGTTTAGTCCTCAGTTCCACCAAAAAAAAAGAAAAAGAAAAAAAAAGGAGAAAGTTGTTTGAATGTTTCCATGGTTGTAGTCTAGATAATGGAAGTGTTGAAAAGACTGACAATAACTTTATTCTGTCATCACCACTGCCATTATTTATACTATCGTCTTTATTTTTAATGTTCTTCAGCATCAACTAATGAAGTCTATGAGCATGCCAGGGTGGCTCATAGGCTTGTTTAATTCAGCATCACCCCAAATTGAAAGGTTCATGCTGCCAAGTACAAACAGACATTCTGTGGATTGTTAATTTGGTTTTAGGAGAGAATGCTTGTTTTTCCTTCCTATGTGCTAATAAAGAATCTGGAAGATTTTTTTATAAACGTAATTGATTTTGACTTGTTTAAATCCATGTAATTGAAAAGAAATGGGCAGTCGTAATAAACATTTTTTCCTTTGCAGTGTTTGGTTAGTTTCATTCTGTAACATGCCAGCTAATTGTGAATTGCGTGCTCTTTTGTTCTTTACTCTTTTTACTTTGGATCTGGTTTTATGGTTGGTTTCAATAGGAATTTGTTGGTAGGAACATAGATTATTTCCCCATTTGAACAGATTGTGTGTTTTTATGACAGAATATTCTGTCACAGGCAGAGTGATTCAACCAGACCCTTATGCAGAGGTGTTACTATATGACTTTGTGCAACCATTTTTAAAAATAACAGTTTTATTGATATATAATTCCCATTACCATCAAGATCACTCCTGAAAAGTGCAATTCACTGAGTTTTAGTATATTCACATAGTTGTATGCCTATCTTGCTCTCTGATTCTGAAACACTTTTGTCATCTCCAAAGAAGACCCATACCCTTTAGTCATCACTCTCCACTCACTCTTGCTTCATGTATCTATGAATCTCCTTTTTCTCCTTGTGGATTTACTTGTTCTGGATATGTTATATAAATGTAATCATTCAATATATGGCTCTTTGTGTCTGGCTACTTAGCCTATTTTTGAGGTAGCACATATCAGAATTTTATTCCTTTTTTATTGCTAAATAGTGTTCTGTTATATGGATACACTACAGTTTGTTTATCCATTTATCAGTTGATGGATATTTGGATGACTTGCACTTTGTGGTTCTTATGATCATGCCGCTGTGAATATTTGTGGTTTTTAGTTGACTTATGTTTTCTTTGGGTATATATTTAGGAGTGAAATTAATGGACCATAAGTAACTCTGCCAGACTGTTTTATAAAGTTACTCTACCATTTTACATTCCCATCAGCAATGTTTGAAGATTTCATTTCTCCATATTCTTGCCAACAGTTTGCCATGATATTTTTTTTTCATAGTAGTCATCCCAACGGGTATGAAGTGGCATCTCATTATGGTTTGGATTTGCATTTCCCTGATAACTAATGATATTGAATATCTTCATGTACTTTTTAGCCATTATTTATCTTTGTTATACAAATGCTTATTCAGATTCTTTGCCCATTTTAAAATTGAACTGTCCTTTTCTTGTTCATTTGTAATAGTTCTTATGTATTCTGGATATACACAAATGTACTCTTATGAGATATGAGAAGTATAAAATTTTTCTTATTCTATAGTCTTTTCACTTCTTATGAAGCAAATAGATTTTTTTTTTGTTGGAGTCCAATTTACCAGTTTTTTTGACTGCTTATGCAGTTTTCTCTGAAATTTTCTATAAGTTAAAAAAAAGACCTTATTTCTCAACATGTCCTATTATAATTTTTTTCTACAGAAACAATGATCATTTCTTTAACTACAAAATAGGTTAGAGATATTAGAAAATATTTTGTGTTTTCAAATATTTTCTTCAAATTTAATGGGTGAAGCCCAAATTTTCAAACCTGATATCCAGTGTACTTTTTTTTTAAAAAATCAGAAAATGTCTTTGAGTGTTCTGCTTAGCTCAGAATGCACATGTTATTTTGTAAACATTTATAAGTGTCTAATGTATTCTGAGGACTTGACTGGGCTTGGAGATCCAGGGATGCTGGGAACGTGGTCCTGTCCTTAAAAAACAAGAGGTCATGTGCCTGGCTACCGATTTCTACAGAGTGTAGTGGAACCAGTGGAGGAAGAGGGGCACTGTCTGGGTGAGAAAGCCTCACAGGGAGTCAGTGCTGGTATTCTGTCTGCAGAGATGTGTGGGTGATCAGAACCTTTAGTTATAGTATATGATTCTTTCTTTCAGACACTTGCTGTTGTGTGTGTTGTGTACCTTGACACCAGTTACCTATTACAACAATATTTAGGGATATTGATGTAATGAAATGTAAATATCAATGTGATGATTTTGATACATAGAAACAAGACTGAAGAAAGCCACTTTTCTTTGACTTCTCCAGGTTTTCAAGAATGGGATCTTCCTACTTACTAATTAATTCAGTGTGGTGTGTGTGTGTGTATCTGAGTTCCAGCCCAAACCCAAGCAGTCTGTGTAATCAGAGCTAAAATGTGAGTCAAGGAGGAACAGCTATTTGGATGGAGAGAAGATTGTGTAGAGAGAGTGGGGTGAGTCCTGTTAAGGAATTTAGATCTTTTTTTAATAATGGAGATCCATTGATGAGTTTGGGTGTATGTGGGGAACATGGTCTCTCCTGTTAACTGTACCACAGAGGATGGTTGTGAGGACTAGAGATAGGAGACTTGTGGGGCTGTTGGACTAGTCCAGATGAGAGCCAATGAGGACTTGAGCTAAGGCACAGATGATAGAGGTGGATACACAGACTGGAAATGTTTAGAAGGTGCAAGTTGGGATGCTTTGCTGCAATCAACCACCTTAAATTAAAAGGAGGATTATTGAAGAAGGAAAATTTCTGAAGAAGGATTAAAGGAATTAAATGCCACAGAAGCCAGCATGATTTTAGGCCCTTGGGGGTAAAACGTGACAGAGAAGGGGGCCATTTTCAGACTCTCTCACAAGAGGTAGGAAAGAGAGTCTCCTGCCAGCTGTGCTTTTTAAAATCCCAAGAGCACTCTTTAAAAAATATTTTATTTCCTTTACTTGTTGATGAACTGTATTTTTTTTTTTTTTTACATTTATGTGATGCTGAGAATCAAACCCAGTGCCTTATACATGCTAGGCAAGTGCTCTAACACTGAGCCAAAACAACAGCACTGAAGAGCACTCTTAGCCTTGGGTATTGTGGCCCCTGCTCAGGCAGAAGCTTTGCTGGGAGTTCCTGCCATCATCACTAGCATTCCAAGAAGAGGGGAAGGATTGTGGAGCAAAACCATCTGTTTCTCTTTGGTAATTCAAGCTGGCTTGGGCAATTGTTGAGATCTGAAGAGGAAAGTTGAGAATACCTCAGAAGTTTGTGATGTGGATAGCCCACTATGACAGCATTTCTGTGCAAGAACAAGGTTCACAAGTGAGTAGACTAGAATGCAGAAAGTAAACAGAGTTCACCTTTAGACCAGCTTTGTTTGGGATGTTACTGTCCAGATGTTATGTTTTTGTGACTATTCCCCTCTAGAGACTGGTTATTTTCTTTGCTATGACTTTCCAGCATGGATTTTCAGAGGTACCCTTATCAGCTCCTAGGAAAAGTAATTAAAATTCATTTTATACAGTGCAGCTTATTGAGTTTTTTTTTTGTTTGTTTGTTTTGTTTTTGTTTTTGTTTTTGTTTTCTGCCTTTTTTGTACTAGGAATTGAGCCCACAGTGCTCAACCACTGAGCCACATCCCCAACTGTTTTTTTTTTTTTTCTTGAGACAGAGTTTTGTTAAGTTGTTTAGAGCCACACTAAATTTCTAAGGCTGGGTTTGAAATTGCAGTCCTCCACTTCAGGTTTACAAGCCATTGGGATTACAGGTGTGTTCCACCAACCTGGTTGAACAATCTTTCTTAATGGCCAAAGAACAGTAGATGCTGTTTAACTGGTTCTTGCTCCTATGCTAGTGAAGTGTGAATATAAATTTCTTTATGCATCTCAAAGAGAACATAATATTGTACAGCAATTCTAAAAGGGTGGAAGTTATGTGGTTTCTGTAAACTACTTTTCTTGATGTTATCCATGAAACATCAGTGTGTTTAGCAGTTAAATAGAAATTTTTGTCAGAGGACAGTAGAAGGCTGTACTGGCACTACACTGTTACACCAATAACAGCATCATTCAAAAACAAGCATTCTTGGCTGGGAATGTGGCTTCCCTCACATGTGTGAGTTCTTGCGTTTAATACTCAGTTCCACAAACAAATCACTGTTCTATGTTTTCATTAATGAAATACAAAGTCATTTTTGGAGGAATGAAGTATAAATTACTCATTTATGTATCTTATTTGTTATAACATGGCATGAATCATTTGCTTATGTGATAAACACTGCTACAGTTAAGATCAGAATTGTCTTGAATATTTAATGTCACTTTAAACATGATCAGGATTAATAATAATACTGCTGGTAAGGCCACTCTATAGATGTCATTTTACTAAGGATCTTGATCTTGCCTAACTTTCCAAGATATAACAATAAAGGCTAGATGAAAGCCAAAACTTGGAAGATAAATTGTTGCACACACCCAGCTCTGCCACTATGTTGTTTGTCCTCCATGCCAAGGCAGATGGTCAGATTAAGGTGAATTAGAGAAAAATAACTGTACTGAGATTAAATGGGAGTTACTCATGATGGGATGAATCCAATTTCTCTGGCAGTTTTGGTCCAATTTGGGGCCCTCTTGTTAAAAGGTTTAAGATATACTCTGTGTTGTCAGTAATGAGAAGTAGCTCAGTGACCTTGGACAAGTTATTTAAGGTCAGTTACACTCTACCTTTCTAAAATATTCTCCATTGTAGCATTGTTTTGAGGATGAGCACAGCTTCTGAATATAAATTGGTAAGCACAGTGCCAAGCACATTACAAATTAAAAGTAGATCTTACTCCATGAAACAGTGTTTTTCTTCAAGGTAAAATGCAACAGGAGGGCAGAATTGACTTTGGATGTATCATGAGGAACCACAAATTGGCTCTTAGCTTCAATGGAACTCAAGCTGTAGCAGGCATTATTTCACAATTTTAATTAAAATCAGTATCAGAGGTGAGATGTAAAGTTTCATAATTTTAATTAAAAGTGGTTAAATGTCTTTGCTTTTTTCACCAATTTACCTAAAGCAAACCATTTACATTTGTAAAACTCCAAAAATCATTAAATATAAGATGCAATAACTGAATACTATGGTTTGTTTCATCTTTTGTTTAGTGGATATTGGTTCTCCATGAAGATGAGAATACTTGGATATTGTGCTTTCAGAACTTGTGTTCTGCATTCCATGGTTACTGAACACTCAGGATTAGTAGTGTTTAATGTAGATATTAATTTGGGTATGATGTGTTTAGAACACATGCAGAGGAATCATGTTAGTCAAAATTTACTAAAAGCTTATTGTTTAGCAAAACTCTTTGAGAACACAAAACATGACAGTTCTGAAAATCCTGAAGAAATTTAGAAGAAGAGTGACTTTCTAAGTGAATCAGAAGCACATGCCATCCATAGTTATTGCTAACAAGTGATTTTTATAGATTTTTGTGTACCTGGCATGGGTTCATTGGATTCTTTTTTTAATTATTCATTAGTTATGATCAGTTATACATGACAGTATAAAATGTTTAAATTCATTGTATACAAATGGAGCAGATGTTGGGTTCTTTTAGAGAAACAACCTTAAAGGATAGTATCATTTCAAGGGAAAAAGATAGTGGAATGTTTACAAATGGATTCCCTTGCTAGGCTGTAAAATGTCTTGTATATTGTGGCAGAGCTATGGATGATTTTATTTGTGATGAATAATTAAGCTTGTATCTTCTATAAGATATAGTAATTTCCATTCTTGGTCCAGTTAAATGAACTCAGTAATGAAGAATATGCTGCTACAGAGTATTATCTTTGATACCAGCTGTTAGAGAATTCACTTAATATTTCCTATTTGTTATTGGTAATAAAAAATCATTTGGTGTCTGTCTTTTCACATCTTTTCATATTTCTAAGCCAGAATGACCTCTTAGAGCTGGCAGACTTCATACTCACTGTGTGAGGAAGTAATTTGTAATCTTTGTTCTGAGTTCACTTAAGATGAGAAATACTTGTAATGTTGGAATTAAGCTGTTAGGATACAGTTCTTCAGTCATATTATCATTGAAATTTATTATTTTAACCTTTAATTAGGAGAGTCACTGTTCTTGGCTGTCTGTGGCCTGTTTCCATTGCTATTCTTTCATCATGTGATTTAAGTGTTTCTAAATCTTACAAATTATTCCAAAAGAAGACATGGAATAACTTTGTAGATAGGTACTGTCCATTTTGCATGAAATCCAGCCCTTTCAACAGTGGCATACAGAGAGCACATGTGCAGTAAACATTTATTTGAATTAATAAATTGTTTTAGGGCAACTTGCCAAAATAATGTTTTCAGTATTCAGTGACTGAGCCTTCAGTACTGGTAGTTCAGATAAACATTCAGACTTCATTTGAAGCCAGTAAACAGACAACTGTGCAATCCAGATTTTTTTTAATATTTATTTTTTAGATTTTGGTGGACACAATGTCTTTATTTTATTTTTATGTGGTGCTGAGGATTGAACCCAGTGCCCTGCGCATGCCAGGCAAGCACGTTAGCACTTGAGCCACATCCCTAGCCAGTAATTTACTTTTACAATCGTGTTTATGTAGAGTAAATGTCAAAAGAAAAAGGTGTATTTGAAGCAGTTACATGAGTAAGTTTGCTACAGTGAAAGATTTTTGGTATGCTGATGGAAAAGGGCCAATTTAAAATTGATATTATAAATTTCAGGTAGCTCTTTTTAAAGACAGTTTTATTGAAGTCTAATTGACATCCAATAAACATCATGTTTAAAGTGTATGATTTAATCATTTCTGACACATGTGCACACCAAAGAAACCATCATCACAATAAGGAGAATGAACAGATCCATCACCACCTCAAATTTCTTTGTTCTTCTATCCTCAAGGTCCTCTGTCCCTTTCTCCAGGCAATCACCAACCTACTGATCTGCTATCAGTGTAGGTTAATTTGCTTATTCTAGGGTTTTATGTAAATGGAATTATAAAACATTCTCTCTCTCTCTCTCTCTCTCTCTCTCTCTCTCTCTCTCTCTCTTTCTCTCTATCTTTGGTCTTTCACTCAGTGTAATTATTTTGAGATTTGTCTCTGTTTCTGATTATATCAGTAGTTTGTTCCTTTAAGTGCTCAAAGTATTCCATTGTATGGATGTGCCTGTTCACCACTGACAGCCATTTGGGTGTTTCCAGCATTTGGCTCTTAGAACTAAAACCCATCTGAAAAACTGTATTACAGATCTTTGTGTGGACTGAGGCTCTCTTTTCTCTTTGGTAAATACCCAGAAATGAAAAAAGTAGATCATGTGCTAGGTGTATTTTTACTTTTTTAAACTGCCAAAGTGTATTCCAAGTTGTTGTTTCCTTTTACATTCCTACCAGCAGTGAGTGAGGAATCAGTTGCTCCAAGTCTCTATCATAAATATTACTGTGGTAGTCTTTTTAAATTTTAGTCCTTTAAAAGATACATAGTATTACCTCAATGTGATTTTTAAAATTTTTTTAGTTGTATATATACACAATGTCTTTATTTTATTTATTTATTTTTATGCAGTTCTAAGGATTGAACCCAGTTACTTATATGTGCAAGGCAAGTGCTATGCCACTGAGTCACAACCCCAGCCTCTCATTGTGATTTTAATTTGCATTTTCCTATTGGCTGATGATGATGTTGAGCATATTTTCATGTGCTTATTTGCCATTCTTTGGTAAAGTATCAAATCTTGTATGTTATTATTTATTGAGGTATTTGTTTTTCTTATTAAGATTTAAGAGTTCTTTATATATTCTAGATACAAATTCTTTATTAGATTTGTGATATTTTGTCCCAGTCTGACATGTTTTACATTCCACTAGCAGTGTCTTTCAAAGAACAGATGTTCTTAATTTTGATGAAATTCAATTTACGAATTGTTCTTTAATGCACTTTTGGTATCATATCTAATAACTCTTTGCCTAACCCCAAGTCACAGAAGTTAGCTCCTGTTTCCTTGAGGAGGTTTATTGTTTTCGGTTTTACACTTAGGTATATGACCCATTTTGAGTTAATTTCTGTATGTGGTGCAAGGCAGGGGTCAAAATTCATAAGTTTTTGTTTATGGGCATTTAGTTCCAGCACCATTTGTTAAAAATGAACATTGTCTCTTTGCTGAATTGCCTTTGTACCATTGCCAAAAATCAGTTTTTTTGTGTACATGGGTCTATTTTGGCCTCTATTTTGTATCATGATCTACTTGCTTATCTTTATATCAGTACCACATTGTCTGAATTACTTTACCTTTGTAATAGTGTTTTTATTCCAGATTTTTTCTTTTGCAAAGTTTTTTGTACTGCTCTGGGTCCTTTGTATATGCATTGGAAGTTTATAATCAGCTTACCTGTTTATACAAAACAGCCTGCTGGGATTCTGAGATATTGAATCTATGAATCAACTTGGAGAGAATTGACTTCTTAACATCATTGAGTCTTCCAACAAATGAACATGTTATTTCTTCCCATTTGTTTAGATTTTCTTTAATTTCTCTCAGCAATCTTTTAAAGTAGAAGTCTTGCATATCCCTTTCAAATTTGTCTTAAATATTTGACATTTTTGGTGTTATTATAGTGTGTTTAAAAAATTCAATATAAAAATTTTCATTACTAACATAGAACAAAAATTCAGTTTTGTATCTAGCTCTTGTATCATGCAGCTTTGCCAAACTCACCTTCTAGCACTAGCTTTTTTGGGGGCATATTTCATAGGATTTTTCTATATAGATAATCTCATTATTTAAAAAAATATAGTTTGAATTCTTCATTTCTCACTTGAATGTCATTTTTTTTTCTTGTCTCATTAATCTAAGCAGAATCTCTGGTATATTGTTGGATAGAAATGATGGGAGTGGTCGTCCTTGTCTTGTTCCTTATATTAAAAGGAAAACATTCAATCATTTTTTATTATGCGGGCTGTTAACTGTAGTTTTTTTTTTTTTTATTATTCCTTTTATGAGAATGAGACTGTTCTATTCCTAAGGATTTTATTGTTGTTGTTTTTGAACTAAGAATGGGTATCAGATTGTTATTATTTGTTTGCTAATATAATGATGTGCATTGTGTTTTGAATGGCAAATCAGCTTTGCAATATTAGCATAAATCTCATTTAGTCATGAGGTATTATTCATTTTATATATTATTATAATTAATTCATTAAAATTTTGCTTGGGAATTGGATGTGGTGGCATACAATTATAATCCCAGCTACTCTGAGGCAGGAAGGACACAAGTTCAAGGCTAGGCTGGGTAACTCAGTGAGATCCTGTATCAAAATAAAAAGGACTGAGGATGTGGCATTAGCCTAGCCACATTAGAACATTAGCTTAGCATGTGTAAAGCCCTGGGTTCTATCCCTTTTTACAACCCCACACCCCCTCACAATTTTGTATAGGATTTTGCACCTGTGTTCATGAGGGGTATCCCAACCTCTTGTAATGTCATTGTCTGGCTTTGATAGCAGGTTAATGCTGGCCTCAGAATAAGTTAGGAAGTATTTCCTCCTATTCAGTTTTCTTATTGAATATGTATATTTTTTTCCTACATGTTTATTGGAATTTTCCAGTGAAGCTATCTGGATCTGAAAAAAAAATAAATAAGAGAAGATTTTCAAGCTACAAATTTTCTTCAATATAAACCTGTGATTAATCAATTCAGGTTTTCATTGTAGGTGAGTTTGGTGGTATCTTTCTAGAAAATTTGTTCTCTTCATTTAGGTTGATGGATATATTGGCATATATCCTTTGCATATCTCTACACACTATGGTGATATTATCTTTTCCTTCCTGATTTTTGTAATATGTATATTCTCTCTTTTTTTTTTTCTCATTAGCCCAACTGGAGGTTTCCACTTTTTTTCTGTCTTCTCAAAGAACCAGTGGTTGTTTTTTTTTTTTTTTTTTTTTTGTTTGTTTGTTTGTTTGTTTGTTTTTGGGGGGCTTAGGATCAAGACAGGGCCTTACACATGGTAAGCACACACTGTACTATTGAGCTATGCCCTAGCCCAAGAACCAGCATTTAATTAGTTTATTTTTGTCTATTTTTTGTTGTTTATTTATTGATCTTTCTGCTCTTTCTTCATTACTTCTCTTTTTCATTTGCTCTCTACATGTGATTTAATTATTTCATTTGCCATATTTTTAATTTTTTTTTACTAAAATATGGTTCTTTGAAGATTGTGATTTAAATTGTTTCCTCCCTGAGACATAACGATATTGAGGCACAGAGAAGTGTGCTGTAGCTCAGTGGTAGAGTGCTTTCCTCACACATATGAGGCACTAGGTTTGATCCTTAGCACCACATAAAAATAAATAAATAAAGATTAAAAATAAATAAATAAAGATTAAAAAAGTGGAACTAGAAGAAACTAATGTCTGAGGTACCTTACTTTGTTGAAATCTGTGGAAAAATTTCTGAGAGCAAATCCTAAGTGTTACTCTTTTGTCACTTTCTTTTGCTTTTTTGCAGTGGCAGGGATTGAACTCAGGGATGCTCTGCCACTGAACTACATCCCCAGCCCTTTTTATTTTGGGGCAGGGTCTCAGTTGCTGAAGTTGGCCTTGAACTTATGATTCTACTGTCTCTGTCTCCTGAGCAGGTGGGATTATAGGCTTGCACCTGTGTGCCCAGTTTTCCAGTGTTAGTTTTTTTTTTTTTTTTTAAGATGGACACAATACCTTTAATTTATTTATTTTTATGTGGTGCTGAGGATCTACTTGAGAAGAACATGACTCTCTGAGGAATGGAAGGTAAATAAAATTTGTGATTTCAAAGTGATTTCCTGGAATTAGTGAAAATAGTAATTAAACCACATCTAATGCAAAGGTGGCATAGCACATTTGAAAGGAACCCTCTTTTATGATTTTTAGCTCCAGAATATGATGTCAATTAGATACTGCCTTTGCCTTATTGAAAGATTTGCATCCCCATGCAACTTTATTTCTGGCAAGGGTGACACTGACGTAGCTCAGTGGTAGACTAGCTTTGTTTTCAACATGTAGTAATAAAAATAAATAAGCCCAACATGTTGACCCCATGCTTTATTTTACAAGAAAATTCTGGCTTAACTGCACAGGATATGTTACATTTCTTATCTACAGAAGAAATGCAGTTTCAAAATAATGTTTATTAGAGCAACTTAAGTTACCCTGAAGTGAAGACTTTTGTGACCCTGCTATAGACCAGATTCTGGAATTCAGAGAAATAAAGATAATTCTTACTAATCATAAAATCTGTGAGAGGTTATGCTTAAGAATTCAATTAGAAATGGTGAACATGAGCCTAATTAACCTAAAGTTGTCATGGCAGAGGATAGATACTTGAGAGTTTGATGTTATCCTGTTGTCAGTCCATAGTCAAGAAGTGTACCTGGTCAGGACTCTTTGGGATCTTTTTTTAGATCTTCAAAAACATCTGAAGTTCAAGAGAGCCATGCTATTTTCTTTTCAGAGAGAACACATTTTCTTCTGTCAGAGTGTCACCCTGTTCTTCCTTCACATCACTTCTAATAAACTCATTGCCTGCCACTCTGATTGATAAGTTTGGAAAGTTATGTCTTGATTGAAAAAAAGTTTGCATTTGAAGGGAGTGGTCTTCATTCTACCTCAATTTTTCAGAATATCCCAGCCCTGTATCACTAAAAGATCCTTGCCAGCTGAAGGGCTATCAGAGACTCCCTGGAGTGCCTTCACTTCATAGTTTATACTGATCTCTAGAGGGAGAGACCCAGGGAATGATATTCACTAGACACTCCAAAATAATTTAGAGATGGTGGAGAGACCCAGGGAATGATATTCACTAGACACTCCAAAAGAATTTAGACATGGTGGCTCTTCAAACCTTTTGTTAAGCAGTTATGAAACCCACAAGTAGAACAATATAGGAGGTTAGAGTGAGGACACATCACACAGGAAAATCTTAAAGGAGGAATTTCTAATCAGATATTGTGATAAGGTGCCTGTACCTGGGAAGACAGAGAGCAGAGAAAAATTGTTCTTATTTTTCAAACTGTCAAGTTACACATGTCTGCTTTTTTCTCATGTGAAATGCTCACAAAGAGAAACCAATATCTTTAATCTGACATCCAGTTCTTGGAGAAAAATTAGAAATACTACATTCATTTGAAATGTAAAATAGAAAAAAGAAAACAGTTGACAAGACAAAGGGAATTCTGGCATTAAATATATGAACAGAGCCAAGTGCAATGGTGCACTTCTGTAATTTTTGAAGGCTGAAGCAGGGGGATCATGAGTTCAATTTTAGCTTCAGCAAAGATGAGGTGTTAAGCAACTCAGTGAGAATCTTTCTCTAAATTAAATACAAAATAGGGCTGGGGATTTGGCTCAGGGGTGCAGTGAGTGAATACATTTTAGAATGACTTGTTATCCAATGACAGATAAATAATCCACTCACTATTGACTAGATGCCATGATTGAATCACAAGATACCAACTAGTTTCTATGTGGAAAATAGCTGGTATCTTATAGACAGTGTGACGAAGATGCTTCTACACCTCCTGTCTGACAGGGTCACAGTGTGGGGGATTCTGTGGCAGGGCTGCACCACCTGGAAACCAGAACCATGGGGAATGTTAAGTGTTTTGTTTATGATACTCATGAGATAGATAATAGGGCATACAACAATCAATAATAAAATTACATGTTGCCTGAGATTGCAGAAAAATTCCCAGAATGAGATTAAGGATACAAATAAGATATACCCTGAGATGTATTTTAGTTTCTTTGACAAAACAAAATAGTGTTTTTTCTTAAGAAATTCACAGGGAAAAGATTGCAAATCAAGGTTCCTGAGAAAAGCTTAACAATTTACACTAAGCCCCTCATTCTAAAGCCACAACCTATGCAACATACATTCCCTTTACTAACAGAGCCTTCTTTGCCCTACACAGGAATTCATGATGAAAATAGGAAACACAGATTCAATACTAATAGCAAATGAGTTGAAGTGCAGAGCCTGCTCTTTAATTAAAAATTATAAATACAATAGAATTCATAATTTGATGAAGGATCAAAGAAACTCTTTAAAAAAGCAGTTAAATAGGTCATGTGAAAAAAGAAAATTACTTTGAAAAAAACAGAATAATGTAAAATTTTATATAGATATATTTTAGAGTCAGTTCAGAGGAGTAGGCTTTTAAGTAATAGGCTTTCACTGTTTTAAGTGTGTATTATTAGGACTTTAGAAGCAAAAAAGCTTGCCAATAATCATATGTGTGCTTTAAAGTTAAAAGTTAATAGGTCATGATACAGGTAGTCAAGTTGCATAGTCTAGTACTTAGTGATTGATGTGAAAATGTAAAAGCTTAATCATGACTGGCAAAGGTTACAGGAACATATTTTAAACAATGTGTTCAATATCTTATGAAGTTAATATATGTCAGAAAAGATTGCAACTCTTGAAAATTATGTAAATGAAAAAAGTTTTGGGCTTTGATGCTATTTTAACTACATGAATAAATACCTTTAAAAAGGATATACAAATAAATGCCCCTCTATGGGCATCAGATCCTTCTGAAGGCAGCTTGTAATTTGCAACCTGTTATCCTGTCTCCTCTTTTTTTTTTTGCTGAGGCCACATATCCTTCAGTACCCAATGCCATTCATACTTCAGGACCACTGGATTCCTGCTAGGGCTGGACCCTGGCAATAATAATTAAAATTTTCTTCATTTAAATTTGAGGCTGACTCTGTTGATGAGCTGTATTGAATTATAGAAAAAATATATATTTATAGACATAATGCCTGTGATTTGTGCTAATATTCTCATAGTACCCCATACCAAAGAAAAAAACAGATATCATAATTCTATTATTATTCTCAAGGCAAAATTGCAAATAATTTATTTTTTAATTCCTTATACTCTAGGTTCTGGAATACTGAGACATCTAGAGACCTGGCACCATTCACCTCTTGTTTATTTTATTAAACTAGAAACTTTAAAATTTTATTTTTGCCCCATTTTTTGTAGGGGAGTGGGGACAATGCTGCCTCAGGGAATTACTTATGAGTTGAAGTCTTGAAGCCAGATTTAAAATTAGGTAGTCAGTGTAGTTAGGTAAATCGGGTCTAATATCGAGTAAAATCTAAAATGGAGGCCGTGCGGAGAATGACTCGGGAAAACACAGGACAACTCATGGAATGTTAATGAAGTCCCAAAAGGCCCTAGGCCAAAGTCCACCTCAAAGAAATGTTAATGAACAGCCCCCATCAAAAAGGTGCTGACTCAGAAGTCCTTCCTGACCAGATTACTTTTTGGCCCACCTGTGTCCCACCCCTCGGGCCTTCCAACCCACATTCCATCACCAAACCTATAAAAAGGGGAACACATTTGCCCGCCAACTGGATTCCACCTCTTGGGTCCCCTTCTTCCTCCGGGAGAAGTCTTTTCTGCTGTCCTTTAATAAACTTCTAATTTCTACTCTGACCTTGCCTCGGCATTAGTGCAGCCGCCACTCTTCAAGACTCGGGTGAGAGGTTTCCCGGCCTAGACAGCTCTCAATCACCTGTTCTATACAGAGCAGACATGTTGGGTTCTGCCAAAGCCGCTTCCAACTTTTCTGTCTGGGCCCGGAGAGCAATTGGCGTGAGTACACAGTGTCCCGAATCCCGATCTGCCTCCGATGCGTGGAGGTGGAGGAAAGAGTTTGGAACAACTGCGGAATTCCGGTCTGGGCTACACTCAGACGTATTCTTAAGGTTCCTTTCTCTTGAGCCCCCTCCCGACAACCCTCAGGGGTATCTAGGGTGATCGGTAGATGAATGGCACTGAGGGAAAGCCCCAATCACATTTGCCTCCGTATGGGCCATGCAACACTCCCAACCCCGCATCCAATCCCTCCTGGATGCTCCCCTTCCTTCGTTGGTCAGAAACTTTAGCAATTCAGGTTGTAGGACTGAGAGAAAGGCATGGGATAATTAGTAAGATCTACCCAGGTTCCCTAAGGTGCATAGGTAACTTTCACTAGCCTGTTTTACCACCCAATGTTTAAAATGTGCTGCGTTCCTTAAGCTGCTAATAGAGGCATTTTTAGAGTCAACTCCTCCGGTAATATGCTAGTCTACAGAGCAAAGGCGACAAAAGTGCATGATTTTCTTTTTCTGTGGGTTTTAGTGGCCGGGAGGATAAGCAGTAAGGCCCTTAAGTCTGAATCCTCCCAGGGTCTCTGGCACAGGGCAAACTGAGACCCCAGCAGTTTGCTAAAGGGGACCAGAAACCCCTTGGCAAAAGCAAGGTGAGAGACGGGTTTTCTGGACCGTTTAGGAGGCTCAAACTTAGGGAGATCAACAGTTTTCTCCGGCGCGGGCGCCTGAGTTCTGTTTTTTTCTCTCCTTACTCAGATGGGAGCCTCACTCTCTAATACATCAGGTACGCCACTTACCTGCGTATTGAAAAATTGGGATAAATTTGACCCTCAGACGCTCAAGAAAAAGCGCCTCATTTTCTTCTGCTGCCAGGCCTGGCCTCAATACAAACTCCCTGACGGAGAAACCTAGCTACTAGAGGGAAGTATCAATTTTAATACTATTTTACAACTTGATAAATTTTGCAAAAAGGAAGGGAAATGGTGTGAGGTGCCATATGTTCAGGTTTTCTTTGCTCTAAGGGAAAATCCTGAATTATGCAAATTATGCCAACAGTGTAAAGTAGACTTAGCCATGATATTTGCCATGAAGAGAGAAAGTCTTGGGGACTCAACTACTGAGGAAAAAGAATCAGGAGAACCCACAAAATCCCCATCGGCTGTTGGTGCGCAACAACAGCCTTCCTGTCCTCCATATCCTGGCCCCCCTGTGTCTGCCCCAACAAGCAAACCAAATGTATTACCTCTCCAGGAGATGCCAGGAGGAGAATTTGGGCCAATCAAAGTACATACCCCCTTCTCCCTTCAAGACTTAAGGCAGATAAAAACTGAATTGGGGAGTTTTTCAGAGGACCCAGATAGATATATTGAGGTATTTCGAAACTTATGCCAGGTATTTGACCTTGCCTGGAAAGATATTATGCTATTACTCAACCAGACCTTGACTTTCAATGAGAAAGAAGCAACTCTAAGAGCAGCTGAGGAATTTGGGGATGAACTATACCTTGCTCCTTCCCCAGCAGAACAGACTAGGAGCAAACCTAATTACCCATCTGGAGCACAGGCAATTCCCAGAAATGATCCTGAGTGGGACCCAAATGATGAGCAAGATGCTTGGAAAATTAGCCATTTTCAAGTATTGATCCTTGAGGCCCTTAGGAGAATTAAGCAAAAGCCCATTAACTACTCTAAGATTTCAGAAATTATTCAGGGCCCCCAGGAAAGCCCTGTTGTTTTCATGGAGAAACTCAGAGAGGCAATGAGAAAACACACCACCGTGGATCCTGAATCCACAGAGGGCCAACTACTTTTAAAGGACAAATTTATCACTCAGTCAGCCCCAGACATCCGGAGGAAGTTACAAAAATTGGCATATGGCCCTGATCAATCTTTAGATAACATCCTCCGAATTGCTACTTCGGTTTTCTATAATAGAGATATAGAGGAAAAAAAGGAGAAAGAGCTTAGAGACAGAAAAAGAACTGAAACGCTGGTATTTGCTCTTAGAGGAGTAAGCTCCCAGGGTGCAGGAGGAAGACGAAATGCTCCTCAATCCACAAAAGGGACGTGTTTCCAATGTGGAGAGGAAGGACATTTCAAACGGGATTGCCCAAAGGCCAAGCGACCGCCTCCACGGCCCTGCCCTAAATGTCAAGGCAATCACTGGAAGAGTGACTGTCCTCAGGGGCGTAAGTCCTTGAAGTCAGACCTCTCCACACAAGCCTGACGGGGCCCGGGCTCAACCTTGGCTCCTGTGACTCCTATCACCGCATGTGAGCCCCGGGTATGCTTCTTCGTAGGGAGCCAAAAGGTCAACTTCCTTTTAGATACTGGCGCCAGTTATTCTGTGCTCACCTCTTATCCTGGATCTCTTTCCTCTAATACTGTAACCATACAAGGGGTGTCTGGACGGTCTATTACCAGAAGGCTTACTCCCCCACTGAGTTGTGAGTGGGACGGGGTGATGTTTTCTCATGCATTTCTGATAGTCCCAGAATGTCCTACCCCTTTATTGGGAAGAGACATACTTTCAAAACTTCAAGCGTCAGTTACAATGAATTTAAGACCAAGAGGACCATTATGTCTGCCTTTATTAGAATGTGATATAAACCCTGAAGTGTGGGCTACTGAAGGCAAAATTGGAAGGGCGAAAAGTGCAGTTCCAATCAAAATAGTCTTAAAGGACAGTTCTGTCTTTCCACATCAGAGACAATATCCCCTACGCCCAGAGGCAAAAAAGGGTTTATTGAAGATCATTCAGAACCTCAAAAGACAGGAACTTTTAGTGCCCTGCAATAGCCCATGTAACACACCCATTTTAGGAATTCAGAAACCCAATGGGGAATGGAGACTAGTTCAGGACCTGAGAATAATTAATGAGGCAGTTGTTCCTCTCCACCCTATGGTTCCTAATCCATACACTCTGTTATCTGAGATTCCAGCAGCTGCTGCCTGGTTCACGGTGTTAGATTTAAAAGATGCTTTTTTTTTTGTATACCCTTAGACTCCCAATCTCAGTATCTGTTTGCCTTTGAAGAGCCAGATAGTGGATCTCAACTAACTTGGACTGTATTACCCCAATGGTTTAGAGACAGTCCCCATTTGTTTGGCCAAACCCTAGCTAAGGATTTAACAGAGTTCAAAGATAAGACATCTCTGACTGTCCTGCAATATGTAGATGATATACTTTTGTGTGCCTCCACTAAAAGGGAATGTCAAGAGGCTACTAAAGAGCTTTTAAACTTCTTAGCTGATAAAGGTTACAAAGTCTCAAAGAAAAAAGCTCAATTGTGTCAAAAACAAGTTCAATATTTAGGATTACAGCTGTCTCAAGGAACTCGCAAGCTAGGACCAGAAAGAATAACCCCCATAGGACAATATCCTCTACCTCAGACCATAAGACAACTTAGAGGCTTCCTAGGGATAACTGGATACTGTAGGCTTTGGATCCCTGGATATGGGGAAATAGCTAAACCTCTCTATAGCCTCCTCAAAGAAACACTACGCCAAGGAATGACTTCCCTCATATGGGAACCAGAACAGATTAAAGCCTTCAAGGCATTAAAGGGGGCCTTACTCCAAGCCCCTGCCCTCAGCTTACCCACTGAACAAGAATTCAACCTATTTGTTACTGAGAGAGGAGGGATAGCACTAGGAGTGGTCACACAAAAGAAGGGACCAGCTCAACAGCCAGTAGCTTATCTCAGTAAGGAGCTTGATCTTGTGTCTCGAGGATGGCCTCATTGTTTGAGGGTAGTAGCAGCTGTGGCCTTGCTAGTTCCTGAGGCAATTAAAATCACCCTGGGAAGAGACCTTATTGTCTACACCTCCCATGATCTCTCAGGAATTTTAAATACAAAAGGTGAACTATGGCTCTCAGACAATTGCCTTCTAAAATATCAAACCCTACTTTTAGAAGGACCTGTAACTCAAATAAGGACTTGTTCTAATTTAAACCCAGCTACCTTCCTCCCAGAGAAATTAGAGGGAAATCCTGAACATGACTGCCAACAAGTCCTGTCTATAAATTACTCAGCTAGAAAGGACCTTCAAAACCTTCCCCTATCCAATCCTGACCTTACCATGTTCACAGATGGGAGTTCCTTTATGGAACAAGGAGAACACAAAGCTGGATATGCTGTGGTGACCTTGCATGACACCATAGAAGCACAGTCTTTGCCCCCAGGCACAAGCTCTCAACTAGCTGAATTGATAGCCCTAACAAGAGCATTAGAAATAGGGAAACAACAGAGAATTAATATTTATACTGACTCCAAATACGCCTACCTAATCCTGCATGCACATGCAGCAATTTGGAAGGAAAGAGGATTTCAAACTACTGGGGGAACTTCTATAAAGAACTATGAGCAAATCTTAAGACTGCTAGAGGCTGTCCATTTACCCAAAGAGGTAGCAGTAATTCATTGCCAAGGGCATCAAAAAGGAATAGATGAGATAGCAGAAGGGAACAGACTAGCAGACCAACAAGCCAAGGAGGCTGCTAAGGGTAATTCACAGATAACTACCTTAGCCCCTTTGATATGGACAGGCCCTCCCCCAGAGATAAGACCTCAATACACCCAGGAGGAAACTAACAAGGCACTATCTAAGGGAGGTATTCTTTTACCCTCTGGGTGGATTCAAATGGAAGATGACAAACTTTATTTACCTGCTAATTCCCAGTGGAAGATTTTACATACCTTACATCAATCTTTCCACCTAGGAGAAGAAAATACTCTCAAACTAACCCGAGAGATATTTGAAGGAAAGGATCTTTCAAAGACTATTCACCAAATAGTCAAAGCCTGTGGCACATGCCAAAGAAATAATCCACATAATTCTACCCAAAAGCCCCCAGGATTACAAAGAACGGGACAATTCCCTGGGGAAGACTGGCAACTTGATTTTACCCATATGCCTAAGAGTAATGGATTTCAATATTTATTAGTTATGATAGATACTTTTACTGGATGGACTGAAGCCTACCCCTCCCGAACTGAACAAGCAGGAGAGGTAGTCAAGGCATTATTACAGGAAATAATCCCACGATTTGGGTTGCCTCAAAGTCTACAGAGCGACAATGGAGCAGCCTTTAAGGCAGCTGTCACTCAGGGGATATCAAAAGCCTTAGGCATTAAATATCATCTCCATTGTGCTTGGAGACCTCAATCCTCAGGAAAGGTAGAGAAAACTAATGATATTTTAAAAAGACATCTAAGAAAGCTCACTCAAGAAACCCACTACCCATGGCCTAAGGTGCTTCCTTTAGCACTGCTCAGAATCAGGAACACCCCAAAGACATTAGGGCTCAGCCCATTTGATCTCCTATATGGGAGACCATTCCTAAGAAATGATATTCTTAAAGACCAAGAAACTGCAGATCTAGTAACTCATATCACAAAGTTGGCCAAATTTCAGGCTGAAATTCGCAAGTATCCTATATCTGAGCCAGTTACTTCTCCACCTCTATATGAGCCTGGAGATCTAGTTATGATTAAGACCATTCCTTCAAACTCTCCAAACTTAGACCCTATTTGGAAAGGACCTTTTTCTGTAATCTTATCCACCCCTTCTGCAGTAAAGGTGCTGGGACAGGAGAATTGGATCCACCACTCTCGGATTAAGGCCTGCCATCCTGAGCCGATACCTAAAGAGACTTCTTCTTCCCAAGAAACTGAGGAACGATACTCCTGCACTCCAGTAGAGGACCTAAAGTATCTCTTCCGCAGAGAAAATGGTGATATGTAAACTTTTCCTTCTCTTTCTCTTTGTTACCATAAACAGACCAACTGAAGCTAACTCTTTTCTAATGTGGGCTCAACAATATGCCATTAGGTTACAGAAAGATAATTGCTGGATATGTGGACTATTACCCCTTTCCAGCACTTCTGGACTACCTTGGTGGGTATCCCCATTACAAGGAAAGGACTGGATAAACTTACAATCCTTAATGTTACAACAAAAGAAAGAAAGACCCTATTTACAAAATGCCTCTCGTGCAGATGTTAATTTATGGCCTATAAATGAAACTTTATCACAACCTGGTCATGGAAAGATTTTCACTTTAAACCAGACTAACCTTCAGACGTCCTCTACTATTAAATCCCATATAGGCCCATCTAATTCTCTCCTTCCACTACCTGCACCATCAATATGTCACAGGTATAAAGATGGTTATTATCAGATTTGGGACGGAGATTTATGGCTCACTCCCACTATTGGGCACTTAAACCAAAAGGCCCCACTCTGTTGGGAACAGCGAAACCATACCTATGACACGTGGCCTAATGCTACTCGAGAATTAGGATGGACCCCAGAGTCACAATGTCAAAAAATTATAGTTTTACAAGCCAATGATTGGTTTGGAACAGATTGGCTTTCTAGACCTAAAACTATTTGGCCAGCACCCAATGGGACTCAATGGATATGTGGAACTAACCTATGGCCCTGGCTTCCCCCGGGCTGGATAGGAAGATGTACTATTGGGTACCCCTGGATGCAGGGGAGATGGACCCCAAATATAACACAGCCAGCAAACCTCCCCAATCTCAAACACAGATGGGGACGATCTGTGTTCCGTTGGTATGATCATCTAGCTTCTTTGTTTATCCCACAAATTGGTTTAGAAGATGTAATGTGGCATGTGGAGACTTTAAACAATTATACTCAAACTGCCCTCCATGATGTTGAGGAAAGTATCTCTCTCCTTAATACTGAAATAACACTTATGAGGAAGGCCATCTTACAAAATCGAATGGCTTTAGATGTCCTCACTGCAGCCCAAGGTGGTACTTGTGCTGTTATTAAAACTGAATGTTGTGTTTACATCCCTGACAATTCTGGCAATGTGACAAATATCCTTAAAGATTTACATACTCAGATAGAAGCCATGTCCTCACCAACTTTGTCATGGGGACAATATCTTAGCTCCTGGTTCTCTGGTACTTCCTGGTGGAAAACATTGTTAGTCTCTGTCTTTGGTATCATACTTATTGGTATATTCCTGTGCTGTGGTATTTATTGCTGCATCAATATGGTTCCAATATTAATGAATTCTTGTCTCTCTTATAGACCGCCCATCGCTCAAATGGCCCTCCAGCCTATTACTTCTCAATCGGACTTCTATCATGGACCACTCGATAGACCCGATTTTTAAAGGGGGACTCCAAACTGCTTGCCCAACATCGTCCCTTTTGTCAGCCTGAAGAAGCCAGAACGGTCTTCGCCCCCATTCCTTACAGCAGTAAGGAGTTCCCCAAATTAGAGGGGGGAATGAAGCCAGATTTAAAATTAGGTAGTCAGTGTAGTTAGGTAAATCGGGTCTAATACGAGTGAAATCTAAAATGGAGGCCGTGCGGAGAATGACTCGGGAAAACACAGGACAACTCATGGAATGTTAATGAAGTCCCAAAAGGCCCTAGGCCAAAGTCCACCTCAAAGAAGTGTTAATGAACAGCCCCCATCAAAAAGGTGCTGACTCAGAAGTCCTTCCTGACCAGATTACTTTTTGGCCCACCTGTGTCCCACCCCTCGGGCCTTCCAACCCACATTCCATCACCAAACCTATAAAAAGGGGAACACATTTGCCCGCCAACTGGATTCCACCTCTTGGGTCCCCTTCTTCCTCCGGGAGAAGTCTTTTCTGCTGTCCTTTAATAAACTTCTAATTTCTACTCTGACCTTGCCTCGGCGTGCTCTCTGGTGTTATTCTTCAACATTGGGGAAGCAAGGACTCGTCACCGGTCAACAGCGGTAACAGTCTCAAGCTCTTTTCTCATAAGGCCAGAGAACAGAAATATTAAATAAAAATTTAAAGTAATTGTGATATTTAATTTTTATATAAATGCACTTCTGTCTGGACTAGATCTAAATATTGGGATGAAACTCTGCCATGAAATAATTTTATCCTGAGGCACTTAATGCAATTCACAGCAAAATAATAAAAATAAAAGTAAATAAAATAAAAAGATTCCAAGGCTGTGGAGCAGTCATGTAATATTGTAATATCAGTTACTTGAAAAGCCATCAGAGGAGAATTTGTGACCCTTCCGCAGGACTCTATCTATGTTTCTATCAATTCATCAATCCATTCATCTGTGGTCCTGGGACTCTGTAGTGAATAATACCCCTGGGTCTGATCTCCGGTATTTTTTTTTTTCTACTGGCAATTGAACTCAGGGGCACATGACCACTGAGACCACATTCACAGCCCTATTTGTATTTTATTTAAACATATCATCTTAGTGAGGTTCTTAGTGCCTTGCCATTGCTGAGGCTGGCTTTAAACTCATTGTCCTCTTGCCTCAGCCTCTCCAGTTGCTTGGATTATAGGCATGCACCCCTGCATGTGGTAGATCCCCAGTGTTTGAGAAATAAAACAGAGCAGACAAAAACCTGTCTTTGTGTCCTTATTTGATTGTGATCTGGATGAAATTTACTATTACTCAAACAGTAGGCCTACTGAATTAGACAGGCAGTCAGTGTAGATAGGTAAATTGAGTCAGAATGAATCTTGGAAGCCAATTTTGAGTGAATCTGGGAAGTTGGAGACTGTCCCCTGAGGGATATTATCAAGAAACTGCCCCTGCTCCAACCTGTTGCCAAGGTAACCTGTCCCAGGAATTTCCCCTCCCTACAGGGAGCTATAAGTTTGTAAATGTGTCCTTGTCTACTCCATCCTGCCCTTCCCCCTTCAGCCCATGGTCTTCTATTCCTTTTGTTTTTGGAGCCTGCCATTCATTGAATCCATTTCTCTGCTTCCAGGTTTCTGTGCTACACTGCAGCTGAAAAAAAAAAAAAAAAAAATATATATATATATATATATATATATATATATATATATATATATAGGAAAAACTAAGCATCCTGAAAGCCAGGAAATGGTAAGTGTGTGTTCTTATTTTGAGACTGGGTAGGGAGGCTGTTTGAAGCCAGTAGGATTTGCAATGGTGGCTGAAAACTCCTCATAATTGTCACCAGAGTCTGGTGGCTAGATGGTCTCTCTTGGCAGCTCAGACTTCAGTTTTCTCTGACTAGTCTAGTGAAGCGTAGATCAGTATTTGAGACCTCAAGTGTTTTGTTCCATAATTGAATGGTGTTTTCAGGGCTTTCCTGAATTCCTATGTGGGCATCTGTGTGGCATTAGCTCAGCATGTGCCCAGATTGTGTGGTGAAGTCTGGGATAATCATCAGAAGAGGACCTCAACTTCATTAGTTGTGTTCCTGTGTGAGAGAAGCTGTGGTGTTTTTCAGGACCCCTGTTCTTATTCCTCCTAAGTGTTTATTGTTGTTGTTTATATGTTTGTTTATTTTAGACCAGGAATTATTCCCAGGGGTGTTTATCTACTGACCCAGATTCTCAACCTCTTTTTATATTTTTATCCAGAGATAGGGTCTCACTGAATTTCTTAGAACCTCACTAAGTTGCTCAAGCTGGTTTTGAACTCAACATCCTCATGCCTCCTGAGCTTTCTAAATGCAGACTAAGAAGTATCTCAAATCCAGAATGGCTATCTGATAGTTTAGCTATTTATAGGTCTGAGATTAAATCCCAAATTTCCAGCTCTCTTCACATTCTCACAGGCAGGGTTCCCTGCTCACCTTGATTGAGAAAAAAATAAAATAAAATAGATAGTAAAAAGACCAGGCAGCAGCATAATGGACATCTTATTTAACCACACCTGAAGGATAATGGATAGATATGTTAATGAGCACCATTAAGGCCTATTCAAATTAAAAATCACTTGAGACTCACTTGTGGGAATACCTTCAACCAAATTCTTTGTCCTTGGGGTGCAGCCAGTTGGAAGTCACTGGAAGAAGGATGGGTTACAGAAAGGACAATCAAGAACCCAGTTGGTAATAAGAATGCCTTTTTCAATACTTATTTAAAATAGATTTTGCCCCATGCTTTGCCAAAAACCAGAAATAAACTTTGAAGCTGACACAAAAAAAAAAAAAAAGGATTCTTCTGCTTTCATGGTACCACATTGTGGGAGTTATATTTCTTATTCCTAAAATAAATCCTATTCTTTTACTATTACCTTCCCTGTGTGTCCATAGATTTGATTCTTCAAAATTTGTGAGACAAGATCCCAGAGAAAATTGGTTAAATGGGAAATTTAGTTTCATCTCAAAACTTCAGTTTCAACATAATTATTTTTCCCCATGTTTTGTTTTAAAGGGATGCCTTATTTGTAATTTTTTTCTCCAAGAACTGGAGGGCAGTTTTAAAAGATTTTGATTTATCTTTGTGAGTCTTTCACATAAGAAAAAAGCAGGGAAAATTAGATGACATTAAAAATAATGACTTTTTTCTAAATAAAATACTATAGTCCATGTGTCCCAGTTGCCAGGGGTCAAAATTGTGACATATGCAGTCAAGGAGAGAAATAAAATGTGCCCCCATGCTTCTGCCCTTTCAATGCTTTATTCACTCAAATTGCACTCTATAGGTTCTTACTCAAGAAAATAACAATCCTGCATGCTAGGCACTGCAATAGACATAATCCATTCACAGCAAAAAAAAAAAAAAAAAATAGGTTGATTAATTTACTGCTAACAATCCTAGATTAATTCTAAACACTGAAAAACTCACTTAATCATGACAGGCTATTGACAGACATTCCCTCTGTGTGCTAAGTTTAAATGTCAGATCAATAGTTTTAAGCCTTAGGCTTTTAGTCCAGCAGATGCACACTCACTCAGACCATGGTGACCAGGTCCAGAACCAAGGCAGGCTTCTCCTGGCTTGGAGTGGACAACAGGTTGAAGAGAGAACCTATGGAGAAGTTGTGGCTTTCACCAAAGTTCAGATGAAGTGGTAGAGTTTGAGAGATGAGAAATTCATGCAGAGGTTCAGAAGAACAATGACAAGTGATGGGATGTCAGGTCCTCATCAGGCTCTTCAGCTTGAGTGCATGCTAGTTTCTGCTGGCTAAATCCCTGCTCATTAGCTCTATGATTTATACTAAATTTGGGGGCTTTTAACCTTTCTTTCAATTTTTATTATCTATCATGGGATTTCTCCATGACATCATTTACCCTGGGGTCAGAAACTTCTGGTCTTGTGGTCTCCACTCTGACTTTCTTGTCTTTCTCTCTTATCAGGCAAGTGTAGCCTGCCAGATATTTCACTCTGTTTATCAAGTTAAGGGGAAGTAACATTTTTAGGCCATACTGGAGGATTCTGTGGGTGTGCCTGGTGCCACTGCATGTTTCAAACTGGAGTTTTTAAAATGGAGTTGTTTAAGCTCAGGGCTAAGGCCATCCTCACAGTCCCAATTAAAGACATTTTAAAAATGTAATGGGACCTTAGTTGATGTTTTTCCCTCAATATATGTAAGACCATTTTATTAAAATGACCTGTAGAAGCATTCCAAACATTTCCAGGAAACATCTTTGTCCTAGTGTGGAGGAAAATAAAGATGGGACTGGACTTGATTTAAACTATAAGGAAGTTTAATCACAAAGGCTAGAGTAAATAGTGAATCTGAACATCAAAAGCCATGTGAGTAACCTAGTACAATAAAAAAAAAAAATAGTTATCAACAGACTTTTATTTTACTTATTGATATGTGGATCTGAGGAATGAACCCAGTGCCTCACCCACCTTAGGTAAGCATTCTTTTACTGAGCTGAAACTCCAGCCACCCAGTGCCTCACCCATGTTAGGCAAGCATTCTTTTACTGAGCTGAAACTCCAGCCCTAATCTGATACATTTTTAATAACCTGTTTTACATAGACATTAACCAATAGCCTTAATACTTTTTCAATATCTGTTTGGATTGAATTAATAACCCAGAAATCAGTGAAGCAAAGAATCTAATTTTATCTCCAACTGTGGTTTCAGATATCACAGTGTATGAGTAAAGATTCCCCTTTGAAGAACTTAACTGTGTGTTGTGTTCTCATTCCAACGTCCCATATTTGCCCAGTCCTTAGTTTTAGAACAGTCTGACATAAGGTGTCCACAGATATCAATGTCTCTTAGCCTATTTAGAAAATATCATTATCTGAGTCTTGTCTTCTAGAGATCAGTTTGAACTATAAGTGTGTAGCATCTAAGGGGAGTAGTTCAATGCTGTGAAGCTGGAAGAAATCTTTTGATATTCCTTTCATCTAAAAGGATGTTTTTTGGGAGGTGCATACCAGGAATTAAACTCAGAGGCACTCCATGACTTAGGCTCATCCCCAGCCCTATTTTATATTTTCTTTGGAAAGAGTTGCTTAGTGCATTACCATTGCTGAGGCTGCTTTGAACTCTCCATCCTCTGCCTCAAACTCTCAAGCCCCTGGGATTAGAGGCATTTCCCACCATGCCTGACTGGCATTTCATTTTTTTTTATTAGATACTGTGAATAAAGCTACAATAAAAATGGAATTGCTGTTATTTCTTTGAGAAAAGTTTTCCAATTCATTTAGATGTATGCCCAGAAATATTATTACTAGATTGTATGGCACTTTTTAGCCAGATTTATTATTATTATTTTTATTTATTGAGTCACTATAGATTAACCCATGGGCACTTTTTCACTGTGCTATACACCAACATGTACCCCTTTTTTGAGACAGCATCTCACTCATTTGGTTACAACCTTGCCAAATTGCTAAGACTGGTCTTGAACTTGAGATTCTCCCTTCTTATACTCCTGAGCCACTGGAGCATGGGCATGTGCAGCCTTGCTTTGCTACCCAAAATTATTATTAGTGGATTATATGTCATTTTTATCTTGAGCTTTGGAAGAACCTTAACACTTTTTTCAAAAAATATATTTATTAATTTTTAAATTTTCACTAATATTTTTACATGAATATGTACACTGGCATAATTATAATCTTTCAGAAATTGTTCACCTTAGTTGGTTTGGCACTGGGAGATAAATCCAGGAGTTCTAACCACAGAGCCACATCCCCAGTCCTTTTTATGTTTTATTTTGAGACAATGTGGAGAAAACAGGAGCCACTTCAATGAAACTAAAAATGTGTCTGATCCCAAGAAAGCAATTTTTTCAAACTATAGCATTTATTTCATTTTGAATGTACCTCCTCTTTTCACCTATTTTTTCTGGTTTCAACAGCGTGGACAAACATATCTGTAGCCTTATGCTATCATATAACTACATATTATCAGGATCAGAAACACAGTATTTTATATAGGCTTTGCTACTGTTTGAGGAATATCATATATATTAAATAAACACTTTACACAAAAAATAATAGCAATTAATATTCTTTCTCTAATTCAAGAGAAATTCTTTCTTGTCCTCATCAATACTGTGTAATTTTTTTTGGCATCAGATGTTAGCTTGCATTTTTATAATTTGTTAAGGTGTTAAGAGGTTTTAATTTTTGAACATTTTTCTAAGTGTCATTTTCTTTTTTATTAAATATTCTTAACTTTTATGTGAGCTCATGAGTTCTCCCACTTCTCTTTATACCTTTTCTTAAAATTATGTTATTATTTAGTTGTGGCTGGACATAATACCCTTATGTTATTTATTTATTGTTATGTGGTGTTGAGGATGGTACCAATGGCCTCACATGTGCCAGGTGAGTGATCTGCTACTGATCCAGAACTCCAGCCCATCTTTGTACCACTTAATTAAAAAAAAGTTTATTTCTTAATGTTGCCCAATTTATAATTTTTAACATATTTATGTAACTTTCTGAAAATAAATAACTGCTCTGTTTTGTGGTTCTTGAGATTTAAACCAAAGTTGCCATTACACTCATCAACATCCCCAGGCATTTTTTAAAAATCTTATATAGAGACAGGTTGTTGGCAAGTGGCCAAGCTAACCTTGAAATTTTAACCTTTCTGCCTTAGTCTTCCAAATAGATGATATTAGAGGCAAGTACTATGACATTTTTCAATATAAATCCCTTTTATTCATGCGGGGAATTGAATGCAGGGGCAACTGACAAATGAATCACATTCCCAGGATTATTTTATATATTATGAAGTGACAGAGTCTCACTGAGCTTTTTAGTGACTCTTTTTATTGTGTCTGGCATTGAACTCACAATCCTCCTGCCTCAGTCTTCAGAGTTTTGAATTGCAGGCATGTGCCACCACACTTATCATAAATTCCTTGTTATAGTAACTTTTGACCAATATATATGGGTTATTGAATCTAGGGGTGGTATACCCTTAAGTCACAGCCATATACCCAGGCCATTCAATATTTTATTTTGAGACAGAAACTTCCTCATGGTGGTCATAGCCTTCCTGTGTTGACGAGGCTTTCTTTGAACTTTTGGTTCTTCAGCCTCTACCTCCCAAGTCATTGAGATTATTTGTGTAATACCATCCACAGTTCTATTTTATTTTTATATTGAAGTATATAATACTTCTGAAAATGAGTTTCTTCTGGTATTAAGAAAGCATATAATATAGTTTTCCCCCAAAATAATTTCTTGTCCCAATGATTTTTTTGGGAAGAATGTCATATTTCTATTTCTGCAAAGCACTTCAAACTTTCTCTAAATTTCAAGTTTCTTGTTGTTTGTTTTGTTTTGTTTCATTTTATTTTTCTTAATAAAGGTTCTCTGTTACTTACACACATCTATTTATTCATATTATTATAAGGTATGTAATTATTTCTATAAGTTCATATTGTAAAACAATGTGTGGTAAAATCCATCTGTTGTTCAGTGATGTACTTCAAGCAAATATAATATGTAGCCTGAACATTTGGCAATACAAAATTCTAGATGTCAGTATTCACTATGACATATAAAAATAAATAAGATAAATTAAAAAAAAAGTTTAAAAAGTTTAAAATTCATTTCTTGCAATGTATACCTATTATTAAATGAGGCATATTTGGTACAGGTACATATATATTACTATTATATACAATTAATATTTTATTGCTACATCTCAAATTAATCATATCTCTTTCAATTTAATTTGTCTTCTGGAAGCACCCATACATGACACTCTATGCAGATGTACATTTTTTTGTGTTGTGAAAATTTTGCTTTTGCTTAGTATGTTCTGCCCTTTACTCTCCTTTTTATGAAATTGTCATTTAAAAATTATTCATTTTCCTGAATTTTAGACCTTTTATTTTAACTAGTGAAGTCTGTAGATTTTCTTTTTATCCTCAGCTTTAGGTGCTTCCCACTATATAAATTTTTAATGTTCTGTAATTGACCTCTAATATTCTGTAAAATTTACCCCCAATTCTGAACACTCTGGACTATTGATGTCTGAATGAAAAAAAATCTCAAAATTATTCATGCAAAAAGCAGGAAATGGAAGGATCAGAATGTAAGACTGGTGGATGCTAAGTATGTAGGTGACATTATTTTTTTAAAGTATTGGTGGAGGGGCTGGGCTCAGCTCCAGATTTCTGACCTCACACATAAGAGGCCCTGTGTTTGATCATCAGCACCACATAAAAATAAATAAATAAAATAAAGATATTGTGTCCAACTACAACTGAAAATAAACACATTAAAAATTGTGGAATATATGGGGGTAGGGAGAAAAAGATAATGAAAAAAAACTTGAGCAGCAGAAGGGTTCAGATGCAGCAAGTCTACAATGGCATCATGAGGTTAGAGGGGTAGTGTTCTTGGAAGCAGAAATAAAATTTGGGAAGAAAGAAAAAGGTAACTGTTGCACTATTCCCAAGTGAGAGAGCCAGTTGAGTGGGTTCTGTTTTTAACTCTTCCCATCTATAAGTGGAATTTACAGTTCATGAAGTATGCCTCAGTAAGTAGTAGAACACCATATCGAAGTACCTTTACACTTTTTCAAGGCTACAAGCTCTCTTTTACAATTGCAGTCACATTACATCTTTGTACTTTTAAGTTATTCATTCATTCATTAAATTATTTATTTGTTTCTTTATTTACTCACTTTTTCTTGTCATTGTTTTTACATTACTAGTGATTATATAATGGCATAAGTATCCTGAATGTTAACTTCTCTAATATCGGTTTATGTGTTTAGGTATATACTTATTATTTGAACAATTTCCCCCTTGCCAAGCCTGATTTATATTAGATCTTAATCTTGTTTTATAAATACTTGCTAAAAACACATTATTTTAAACAGCTTAAGGATCTATCTCCTGAGCATGATTCCAATCACAAACTAAAGTGAGCATCTGGGTCAATTAAAAGCTGTGTCAAATCTTTTCTTTGTTCCTATTTACACCTTAAAATAGGACTCCTCTCTCACTTGTATATGTTTGAGAATATATTAATTTCTGAATGCAGCATTTAATAAATATAGATGAGTTTTCATCAACAAACCCACTATTGTTTTTAAATTGTTTAAATCCTTGACACTGAAAGTTTCACTGATTACCCCCCCAACTCTCTCTCTCTCTTTCATATTACAGATTGAACCCAGGAATGCTTTTCTGCTAAAAAAAAAACATCCTCAGCCCTTTATAAAATATTTTATATAGAAAAAGGGTTTTGTGGAGTTTCTTAGAGACTCACTAAGTTGCTGAGTTTGGCTGGCTTTGAACTAGTGATCTTTCACCACAACTTCAGAAGACTCCAGAATTACAGGCATGCACCACTGCACACAGCTTTTGATACTCTCTTTAAAATAATCAGTCACAACTCTAATAATTGAAATTGCATTTACATCACTCTTTTCTAATGCAGTAATATACTACCATCTAAAATATTTTTTGAAACAAATTTATTAGATGACTACTATTTTATTCCCGGAGTTTATTCTGTTACCTCTTTTAGGATTGATAAATGGTCTTCTTTCTTCTTCTTAGATATGTATGGTCTCTTGTTATCAAATGGGTCTATGATAAGTGTGTTGAAAATTATGATTCTAAACCTATCATGAATCCCAACATTTCCAAGAGTATTGAGAGCAGAAAAAGAACAATATTCATAACTAATGAATCACTTTCAGTGGAAGCATAGTACCAGTGTCCAAGGTGGAATGCAATCAAGATGCTTCAGTGGTAAGGTGGTATCAGAACACCACCCTAGGGATTTTGGGACCTCTAAAGCACCATGTCCATATCAGAATCTTTTATTCACCTTTTAAATACAGTTACTGCTGCTTGCATAAAAAAATAAAACACTATGTATAAGAAAGGTGAATGAGAATTAAATCCTCTGGAGGCACCAAGGTTGATCTTTAATTCTAGCAGATAATTAGTAAAATAAGAAAGACCTTGCAATAGCCCCATCTTTCCCAATTACATGGAATAAAACATTTAGATGTACTGAACTGAAGTGACAAAAATGCATTTCATGGAGGTGGTATCAAAGAAATTTTAATGGCAGAATCCTGGAAATGTTAGATAAAAACATACACATACATATACAGTTATACAGAGAAAAAGATAAATAATAAGCTCATAAATGCAAGGGTAAATTCGGTGTACATGAGTTGTATGTACAAGGTAATGATAACAGCATGAGTTGTATGTACAAGATAATGATAACACCTAAAAGATGAAGAATGTAGTAATTGAGGTGATTCAGAACTCTATAATTGTGGGGAATTATAATAAAAATTTAATAAAAATAGATACTGTTATATCCCTTTGGGTATGCCTCTTTCCTCTGCTGTTCATCTGAATTTGATTCTCTCAAATAAGCTTAGGTGGGTAAAGTGCTTTCTGAATTTTTGTTTTCTTTTGTTTTCAGGATTTTGTCAGCTAAGTCTTGTAATGTCCAGTCCTGAACTCACTTTTGTTGCTTTTTTCAACTTATTCTCATCTACAGAGGCACAAACCCACTTCACTCATTTTGTTCAATGAACTGACTTTTTTATATCTTTGCAAACAATGTTTGGAATAGTCAGTCTATAGGAGGGTCTTCCATATCATATAATATGGTTCTCAGACCCTGTGGGAATTGAGGGTAGTTCCCTGCTGTTTTACTATCATCTCCCATGTGAGAAGGCTTATCTATCTTCTGTATTCCACCAACTCAGAAGAGAAGTATTTGTGGTCACAAGCTAAAGAACCCTAGAAGCTATAAGATTTGAGAAAATGCAAGGAATAATTTTCTCTTAGACTTTTATAGGAAGTATGGCTATTTCATCAATTTGATAAAAAATTATATACTCACAGTCATTCACACTGTGAAAGTCTTGTATTTAAATAATCCATAATTGTAAGTAATAATTTCTGGTTATTTCATTCCAATAAGTGACTTAATTTTTTTAGCCATATTAAAAATCAGAAATTACTGAAAATTAAATCTATGTATTCAAATTTCCATCATGATAATGCAATTAGGATTAAGTAGGAATTAAGAGAACATTGAACAAAGATTCTATAAAATATGATTGAAACTTCCCTGCCTTTTCTGAGTGTAAGAAGCAGGTTGATAAAACAACATTAAATTTCTGAATAGTATGTAAGTTTATTTGTGATTCATTTTTCAGTACTAGTTTCCAGTGCTGAGAATATAGCTCACTTGGTAGTGTGCTTGCCTTGCATGCATAAGGCCCTGGGTTCAATCCCTAGCACACACACACACACACACACACACACACACACACACAGAGAGAGAGAGAGAGAGAGAGAGAGAGAGAGAGAGAGAGAGAGAGAAGACACCTGTTTCTTTGTGATGTAACTTATTGGTGTTCTTTGCTAAACCATTCTCTTCATGTTAGATACTCACATGTTCTCTTCGCTTTTAGTTACTTATGATAACTTCTGCCTTAAGTATTATTTTCTTATGAATCTAATAGGGATACATTTTATTTTTTGGAACTAAAAAAACTGATTTTCACAAAAGGAGGTTTTCTACTGTTATATATATATATTCTGATCATTCTAGTTTTATATTTTGGAGATTGGCTGTTTTATTTTCAGCTTTTTAACCTACTCAATTTAAACTTGGTCAATTTGTTGGCTAGTTTCCTACCATTTGTTTCATCAAGTGAATGTAGTTTGATCAATTTTATGGTCCCATTCTCTACTTTTCTACCTCATTGATATTGGTTTCTTCAAAGTTTCCCATCAATGTCTCTGATTGGTGGTGGGGATAATTAGAAACTAAACTCAGGGCTACTGGAGTACTGAGCCTCATACCCAGACCTTTTTTGTATTTGATACAGTGGCAGGGCCTCACAGATTTGCTTAGTGCCTTGTTGCTGAGGATAGCTTTGAAGTTGAAATCCTCCATCCTCAGTCTCCAGAGCTACTGGGATTCTAGGCTTAAGCCACCTTAACCAGATAGATCTTGCACATTAAAATTTGATGTCATTTTAAACTTGCAAATACAACTATGTTGCACTTACAGAAATACATTTCCATTCATTATGCAACTATTATTGTGGTAGCAATTTTTTTTGGGGGGGTAATGTTTCTCTATAATTTTTCTGTTGTACTTACTAAATTAAATATATATCATATTAATGTCATGTTATTGACAGTGTTTTACAACATTTAATATTTTTGTAGCTATGTAGTAACTAAAAATGAATAAGCTCATATTTCTTCAATCTTGTATGACCATAATGTAGCTAGTTTCAGACATACATTTACTGTTTGTACTCAAATTTGTCATTTTATGATGAGTAGGCCAATGGCAAAATTTAGTTTCATTCAAAAAATAAATATTTAATTATGTTTATTCAGGTTATCATCACATCTGATAAGCCTATAAAGAAAATAGTAGTGTGACTACTTCATAGGTGATTGTGAGTTGTTTTAGTAATTAATATGTTACCACAATGTGTCCATTAGAAACAGCTCATAATTTACTCAGTGTACATTTACTCAGTGTATCATTAAAATATGATATTTTGAGGGACCTTTTGCATGACAGCATGAAGATATTCATGAAAGGTTAGCCCAGCAGAACTAGTGAACAGGAAAAAAAATTCCAACTATTTATAATTGATGGTCCAGAAAAGTAGCTCAAGAAAATAGACAAGTAAATAAATGTACAAACAAAAGTATAAAAGGCAATAGAAATACACATTTTCTAATTTCTTAATGGATATTGAAAGCAACATATAAAACTGCATATTTAGAATATATGTCCCTAGTTCCTCAAAAACCCTAAACTCAAAAATAAAAACAAAAACAAAAAAACCCTTTCACTATGTGGTAATTCTTAGTATTCTTCTTTATATTGTTTGACACATATTTTGAGGTTTCTAAAGAAAAACATGTAAAAAATAGAGAGTGTCTTCAGACTGAAGTGTTTAACATTTTTTTTTCATCACCCATACACATACATTTGGCTTGGTACAAAAATCCTTGTTTAATTCTACTAATTTGCACTTTTTTTTCAGAGTGCAACCAAACGTTTCAGGATGTGTATCTTCTAGTCTAGTATGCACTTAGTGCCACATTAGTTATTCACCAATGGAAATCAGTCCTCAAAAGGCACTGATTATTTAATTAATTAATTTTTAATTTTACTGTGGAATTGACTTAAGTAAATGTGTGGCTGTTTATTTTATTCTTCTTATTTTTTTCTTCTTTGTACTGGGGATAAAATCTAGCAGTGCTTTATAATTGAGCAAAATCAACTCTGCCTAAGTTGCCCAGTTAGGTTTGTACTTTCATTAGTATCAGGAATTAAACCCAGAGGAACTTAACCACTGAGTTACTTGCAAAACTTTTTTTTTTTTTTTTTTGGTTAAATTTCTGAGGTTGCCTTTAACCTTGAGAATTACCTGCTTTTTTTCCTTCTGAGCTACTGGTATTACAGAAGTTCACCATCATAACAAGGAATCTTGTACTTATTTGGTTGGCCTCACCATCACAACTTACTAAAATTATAGATGTACACCGTCATGCCTGGTGCTTGCTGAGCAAGTTTGAAGTACTGGGTTCAATTCTAAGCATCACATATACATAAGTAAATAAAAATTAAAAGTCCATCCACAACAAGATACATACTTCACATTTATTTTTTTTATTTTATTACTAAATTAATATTTGTTAATAAAACTGGTTATTCAACCCATACTATTATAATTAGGCTTTATGAAACTGGATAATGAATTAAAAGTAATGTATATGTCCTGGTCTCAGGAGATTACAGTTCATCAGTTATTTACAATATATATCATGTTCCTTTGATTTGCAACTGTTAGTTATCTCCTTCAAATAGAAATTAAAGTAGAGGCTAAAAAACTTGTAGGCTATATTTGTTTCACCTAAGTGCTAATTTTATAATTTAAAGCACTATTAGATAATTAATTCTTTTAGTAAATTTCAGATATTAGTCATTTTAAGGGTTTTGGTGATTGACCCCATTGACACTTTACCAATGAGTCACAGCCTGAGAATTTTCAATTTTAAGACATGGTTTCTCTATGTTGCATAGGATCTCACTAAGTTGTTGAAGTTGGACTCCAACTTGCAATCCTTCTGACTCAACCTTCAACATTTCTGTGATTACAGTAGTGTTCCACTGCCCCCTAAAGTTATAGATTTAAAAGAGCACAATTGGAAATAGAATGACATTGCTTAGTTTGCTTTGTATTTGTAATCCTCTGACCTCAGCCTCCAAAATTGCCAGTTTTACCAATGTATAATAAATTATGTAATTTGCATTTTTGTGAATTACTCATATAACTTATGTGTAAATAACATGTCAAGAAACTTTATGCTCAGGATCTTATTTCTCAGGTTTCATTTTGTCTTTTAGTAAATACCTTGTGACTCCTTTTTCATAAATGTGACTGTCCCTATGCATAGTTTCTTCTGTCTGAAAACATAGCTATGAATTATGGATGATTTTTGTTTGTTTTAATGCAGACTTGTTCCTTGCTATGTTAGAGTAAGACCCATGACATATGCAAGAGCATAGGTAAGAGAGATTGCCAACACTGAACTAGAGCAAAAGCAGGAGTGAGGAGGCTGAGGAGCCCAGAGAACTGAGGATTGTGTGAGACTGAGCACACTAATCAGCAGAGAGATCACGTTTATATTCTACATAAAATAAATAGGCAATACAAGAAAGCATATATGTGAAGTATTAGAAGATACTAGTTAATCATGTGAAATTTTTACTCATAAAACAGCAACAACAATCAACAAAGTATTAGCAGAATGTTAATTAGAACATAATAAATGTTCACTTTTGCAATAAGAAATATATATATATATATAATAGAGTTGAAAATTGGCATTAGATATCTTTTCAAAAAGAGAAAATAGATATAGCAAGACACGCCTGTAATCCCAGGACTGAGGGCTGAGGCAGGAGGATTATAAATTAGAGGCCAGCCTAATACACTTAGAAAAACTCTCTGCCAAAAAAAATCAAAAGGACTACGGATGTAGTTCAGTGGTAAATGACCCCAGGGTGCCATCTGTGATCAAATATACAAAACAGAGAGAATGAGAGAAAGATAGAGAGTGAGGGGCTAAGAGAGAGACAAAGAGAGACAGAAAGAAAGGGAGAGAGAGAGAGAGAGACAGAGAGAGACAGAGACAGAGACAACCAAGATTAAAAATATACATTTTACATGGGTTGTGGTAAAACAGTCAAACACCTGCCATGCTTGTGCAAGATCTTGGGTTTTATCTCCATTGGTGCATGCACACACACACTCACAAAAATGAATATTAATTCATATGAGAATATTAAAAGCTTGACAACTTTACAATAGTGGTTGATGTATAGACATAGTTTTCTTATATACTTATTACAAATTATAAAGTAAAAATGAAAATTAAAAAAGTCACAGTATATTCACATAAATGTAAGTGGATCTCATAATGAAAACTCAGTGTTTTTTTTTAACAGTAATAAGTTACATTTTTATTTCCCTATTTTACAGGCTTTAATTTGGCTGCTTTATGAATCCCATAAATTATTTATCTTTTCATTCCTAGAAAGCACATGTGAACTTAAAATTAACTTTATAAATATTTTCAGGGTGTAATTCTTTATCATTTAGTATATTCACATGTTTACCATCCCCAGCATTTAGTTTCAGAAACTATTTTAGATGAAAAGAAATTAGTGCCCACTAGCAGTTTTTCCTTTTTTATTTTTCACATAGCTCTAGGCAATGACTTATATGTGTTTTGGATTCATGAATTTACTTGTGCAAAAAGTTAAATATAATATTAATTGTAAATCACATTACAGTTTCTCTGCTTACTTTCAATTAGCTAAAGGTTTCCATGTACACAGTCATTGTAACATTTAGTGCTCTCATGAATCATACTTGCTCAATATGGCCGGGATAATAACTCAGAGGTAGAGTGCTTTCCTAGCCTGTGTGAGGCCCAGAGTTCAATTTCTAGCAACTCGAATATAATATTCCTGAGTAACAGTCTACTGTGAGGATTTACATGTTTCCATTTATCTATTTAACTTGAATTGATTTTACATTTTCGTTCTTATGAATAGTTCAGTTATAAATATTCCTATATGAATGACCGTCTCAATACATTTCCAGTTACTTTTGGTATATTTCAGAAATAAATGCTTCTTCATCTAGCAATTTGCCACAGTCTGGCTGGGCACAAATGCCGCAGTCTGGCTGGGCACACAATCACGAGCCACCACACAGCTTGTAGATTCAAACAGCAACTCTTTATTCCCGAACTCACACCAGCCGTCTACAATCACGTTCTGGGGAAATCCAAGTTCTCTGCCCAAATCCACGTTCTCTGCCCAAATCCACCTGCACTGGGCTTCTATCTCCAAAATATACTGTCTGAATCCCGTGAGAACTCAAGGGGAATTTAGGCAGCAGGATACGCCCTATTCCCAGCAGGAATAATCTTAAACCTTAAACCTGGAACCTAAACCAGGAACGCCCTAATCCACCTTGGTCCTTGAGCAAGGTCACCTACATTCAATGTCACTGCAACATGGGGTACGCTGGCAAGGAAATTGTCATACCTACTTGGCTAATGGCTCCCAGCAGCAATTCTTTATTTTACCAAGAAACCATCAATGTAATTTTACTTTTGTATCAGAGAGGCATGGAATTTTCAATATTCTGCATATTTACATTTTTTTTCTTTTCCATATTGTTTTTTGTTTTAGGGTATTTTTGCAAATATTTTTAATTTTTGTTTACATAATATAAAACAATTGCTTTGGATAGGCAAAAGGAACAAAAAAATAATGTCAAAAATAAACACATAGTTGTTCATTCAAAGGTATAACAAAGACATATTAGAACTGTGGTAGCAGTTCTATGTACTCTGTACTATATACTATGTACTATGAAGTCATCTAGATTTTAGGAATTATTATTGACTTAACAGCTTAAAATTTGGGGGTTTCTGGGATGTATAACTTTTTTTCAATGGTTTAGTCCCTTATTGTTGGGTAATTATGAAGGGCGCATTTTGGCACTGGAGTATGAGAGTATAAAAAGGTAATTATTTGGGCTCTGGACTCACTCATCCTCTCAATAAGGAGGAATGACTGCCCTCTAGCCAATGCTAAAAACTTGGAAAAGATAGTTCTTAGAAAACAAAAAGGAAAACTTTATAATTATGTCTTCACTTTCATAGTGAGGTTATTTTTTTTGTACAGAAGTTTTTTGAAGTCCAATTTCTTATTTTTTATTTTTACTTTGGAAGCATAATGAAGACTCCACAGCTGAATCTGATTTATAAATATGTATTTTTATTCTTCTTAATTTTTTTATAGTTTTAATTCTTATATTCTAGTGTAAAACACATTTTTTGTTAAATATTGTACATAATCTTATGTAAAATCCAATAACATTACTTAAAACATAAACATGCATTTATATCAATCTACATTAAAGAAGAGACTACTTATTCTCCATTTAATTTTTCTGACACAATTGTTAAAATTAAATTGACCAGAGGTATGGAGTTTACTTATAGACTTCTAGTTTTCTTCCATTGTTGTGTTGTTCAATTTTATTTGTATATATACTCCCTGAATATTCAAATAATTATAATGATTAAGGTAATAGGATATGTCAATGTTAGTACGATATAATATGTAGTGACAGAACATTTTTACTTAATTTTATGAGACATTAACAAGAACAACTAGTGAAAAAAATTGAAACACAACATTTTTAGAAAAAATAAACAACACTTTTTTTTTTTTTTACCTTGGATTGAGTCAGAGGCACTTCACCACTAATCCACATCCCCATACCTTTTCATATTTATTTAGAGACAGAACCCCTCAAAGTTGCTTAGAGCCTCACTAAGTTGCTGATGCTAACTTTGAATTTATTATTTTTCTACCTCTACCTCTTGAGCCACTGGGATTTTTAGATATGTGCCACCATGTTTCATTAGTTTTTGTATTTTATAAAGATGAAATTATTGTTAACTTGCATTATTGAAAATCATTCTCACTTATTAACAGAAGTGTTAATAATCAGAAAACTTTAGGATAAATGTGGCCTCTTTAGTTAATAGCTGGAACTGAATTTTTATCTGTATACCAGGGATTACTCTTGTGACAGAGGGGGGTTTACATACCTCAGGTTTCTCTTAGAATTGATTTTTATTTAAATTATTATTTGTTTTCTATTCATTTATATTTATTTTTTTACTCTAACTCATATATGGATTTCTCTTATTATATTTAAAATAATTCTTGCAATTAAATTTAAAATAGTGCTCTATCAATGCATATATATCATAATCATGGAATGCATTTCCCAATTATGTCTATTTGAAATCCTTTTGTATTGACACAAGTTCCATGTAGCTTTATGTTCTCATATAGAAAGGCACAGATAATAATCTCATCAGGGAATTCTAGTGTATTCTGTGGTATCTTGTTTAAAAGTGCTGTGTTCTTCTACACTCTTTCGTGGGTTTTTATATTTTCATTTTTAGCACTTTTGGGACACAGATGATGTATTCTTTTTCTAAAATTTCCATAGAATATTTTAATGCCATGCATGTGGGATGTATTGTAGCATTTTCATATTTCTCACATGGTAAGAAATTAAGAATATATTGTTGATTACTGATTTTTTTTTAATTGAGACACCAGCCATTACTCAAAATTATTCCAAGTTATTTTTAGAAGGCCCAGAAGAACACTCTTGAGTATATTATCCCCACTGGTGATGTACACAATATGGATACAGATCCTGCTCTTTTTGGTATGTCTCTGTCCAAAACCTCAGAGAGTAAGCAAATTTGCATGTAGTATGTGGTTTAGTGGAAATCTTTGGGATTTGGAGTCATGCATAGTTGATTCTGAATTCTACCTGATCTCCTTAATAGCTGTGGATATACAAACACATTTTTTCCTTCAAACCATTATATAAGCTTCATGTATAAAATAGGGTTGAATGATATAGAGTGCTTGATATCAGCAATTCTTTCTTATTTTCTGCCTTTATAAACTATGTATTGTGTTTTTCATCTTCACCTGTTAAAATGCAGAATCTATTCCTAAGTCTATCTAATATTTATTTCTTTTTTTTTCTTTCTTTCTTTTTTTTAATTGGAGTGGGGGTGGAGTACCAGGAATTAATGTCAGTGGCACTTGGCTACTGAGCCACATCCCCAGCCCTATTTTGTATTTTATTATAGACAGGGTCTCCCTGAGTTTCTTAGTTTCTCAACATTGCTGAGGCTCAGTTTAAATGTTTTTAAGAATTCTCCTGCCACAGTCTCCTGAGACACTTGTATTATGTTCAGGCACCACTGTTATTTGCATTTTTTTAATTTATTGTGGCTCATAGGAACCAGTAAAGATGAAAGTGTATAGTATAGTACCTACACTCAGAAGATCTTGATTTCTTTTGATTTTACTTTTCAAATCCTGTTGTGTCCAAAATAACAAGAATACATTAGTGGAGGAATTATCAAAGCAGAGAATCAAGGTGCTGCTTGTGAGGATGATATCTAACCCTCTGAAGTTCACCAGCCATCAGCTAACTTTTTCTACCAGAAAAACCCAGATAAGCCCAGCTTGAATTAATAAAACAGCCCAATCATAATCTAATAAGCTCTAGAGTGAATCATTCACCATTTATAATTGGAAACCAAGATTCTGTCACATGCTTGGAGAAAATTCTGTGGAAAACAGCAGTTGCCTATTGGTACTGTTTTCTTTTTCCCCTAAGTTAAGTCTGGACCATTATTGAGGTGCTTTTAGCTTATGCAGACATGTACCTCATACAAACTGAGGAAACAATATCAGCCTACGTAGGCATTAGGTCAAAGGCTAAGTTACAAAATAAGATATTTGTCTTTAATATATTTAAGTTTTAGAGTCAAGGCTGTGAAAAGATATACCAAAATGAGACATCCAACTCTTGGAACTCGCTGTTATGCTATCTGATATCTGAAATGGGAATGAGTCTGTGTCCAGCATCAAATAGAAAAAGAAATCATTATCTTTTATACCTTGTCTTTTGGTCTTCCTTCTCTTTCTGAGGGCAGTGCCACTACTGCTGTTTGGTTTTGTGGAAAAGCATTTATTAGAAAGTGTATTCTCATATCTCTTGTATGGAATGCAGGGGTCCAGGCCCTTTGACTCCCCAAGGACAGGGAAGCCATATTCTCAAAATGGAATGTGATCATAAATTTCAACTATGTCTTTTTTATTTTATATACTAAAATATTTAAATCTACACCTGTGCCTAACATATTATTTGTAGTTGGAGGTTAGGGGAGTGCTTCCCAGTTGAGAGCTCTAACTGTCTTTTTAGAAATTAGATCAAGAGACTTTAATTAAAAAAAAAAATATTGCCCATTATATAGTTTTCAGTAATTAGCAATATGTATGCATTTAATTCATACATTGATATTATCCTATATAAAAGGCTTAATGTAAATATCCTATTGCCAGGCTAGACTCCATAACTTTTGAATAAACTTGCCTTTTAAAAAAGCTGCTGTCTGTACTCAATTATAATCACCTTTAAAAAATGAAGTAAATGCACACAAGAACATGCCTATCTTGACTCATTCTGGCCTCATTCATTCCTGGAGTTGATGCCATCTACTGTTATTAGATAGTAGGCTCAGTGGATTCAGACTAGGAGAGCAGCAGTTTCCAATCGGGTGCTCTTGGATAATTGTTTAATCCAACATATGATAAGTACAAAAGGTATGACTTACACTATCTGATCGAGTTTTAATTTCTGGAGCTTGTCATTCTTTCAGATTCATTTCTAGGCTTTCTTCACAGTGCTCAGGAGACTGAGGTTCTGCTTCCACCTCGATAATAAAAAAAATCTATTGGGAAAATGCAAGTCACCCTGAAAGCCAGGCAATAGTTACTGTGCAGTGTATTGAGACCATATCTGTACACTGTAAAGGTAGAAGCACTCTGAAATATTGTGTGGAGATTATCTGGAGAGTAGTTGGATGCCCTGCACATGAAATAAATCTCCTGAGACACCCTTCACTTAAGTCTTTTTTTTTTTTTCTTTGACTATTGGTAACACTGCTACATGATAATGGGCATGCAGCCATTTCTTTTACTTTCTCATTTTAACTCCTTGAATTTATATCCAGAATTAATTTAACCATGTTATATGTTATTTCTGTTTTAAATACTTCAAGGAGTTTACATTATTTTCACAAATGACTTTTTTAAACTTACATTTTCACCAACAGAGTGCAAGCGTTTTCTTTTTTTCCATATCCATAGTTTCTTGACTCTTTGTTTGGTATTAGATTATTGACAAAACTATTCTCTTTTTGGGGGGGTAGGCACTTGGGATTTAATTCAGAGGCACATCCCCAACCCTATTTTGTATTTTATTTAGAGACAGAATCTAACTGAGTTGCTTAGTGCCTCACTTTTCCTGAGTCTGGGCATTGAACTTGAGGCCCTCCTGCCTCAACTTTCCAAGCTGCAGGGACTACAGGCATGTGCAACTGTGACTGGTGATGAAAGCTACTCTACCACCTGTGTTCAGTATACAAGTGTCCACTATTTGACTTGTTTATCAAATATGTCAGGGAAGATTGTGGAGTCCAGTTTGTCAAGTATCCAAAGAGAGAGAGTGTGGAAACCTTTTCTGGGAATTAACAAATATATGTGCTTTAAACACCTTATCTGAACTACTGCTTGGGATTTTAGAAGCCCATTTAGATGCTTGCAAATCAATAGTAAACAAATATTTTGTGATCTAGGGCAGATTTACATATGATCAGTAAGCTTTATTCCCAGAACTTGAACATATCGAATGGCTTTTTATTTGGGGTCCTCTGCCTAAGCCTCCTACTTTTCTTTCTCTAGAGTGTTTTCTTATATGTGAGGAAACTAGTTTCTTCCATTGAATGGAAGATGTTGAGATATTACATCAGTCAGTACAAAAAAATTTTCCTGCTCGGAAAAATTGGCTGTCATGGAATTTTTAGAGGGGCAAGCTGAAGACTGGAGCTCTTTGTGTGCTTAACACCCATAAATGCATAAACCAAGTTATTTGTGATTTAACTTCTCTATCCCAATCCCAGGGTCTTAAGCCCATGGATGCCCTTGCAAGAACTATATTTTTTTTTCTGTATTCTTAGTAGTATTAATGTGAGGATCCTTCTTCAGCACTAGCAAAATTAAGATCTAAAGCACAGAAAACAGTTTAGAGATAGGGTGTTATATATATGGTCCCAATCTTCCTCTTCTTGGGGTTTCACTAGCTGTTGGTAATTCTGTTCCAATTACATAGCACATTGCCTAAGGCTGGACTGAAATCCCAGCCTACCCTAGCTTTTTTTAAATCATCAAAGGGTAGACATTTTCCAAGTTGTACAGTTTATATAAAACTTTCAACTCATTTTTTTACTTTGCCTAAGAGGAACTTGAAATATAATATTTCCATTTAATGTATTCATTAATGGAAAGTGAGTCAGGAGCTACTACTTATTTATATTCCCAACATTGCCCTCACTTAATGTATGCCTTTTATCATTGGGCTATTATTGCAATCCTGTGTTTTGCAGATTATACACAAACTACGCCAGTGAATTCTGCCCCCAAGTCGATCTTTCTTCAGGTTGGCCATGTCAACCATTCACATGTGATGTTGTTCTTGAGGTGTTTAGATTTATGTTGACCTTTCAATTCCTATTAAGTATACATAAAGTTTTAAATACATATACATTCATCTATGGATTTTGTTTTTTATTATTGTAAAATATGTTCTTCTTTAAATTCAGAATTTGGGGGTTGCTGGTTTCATATATAACATATAACATCCAGATGAATTTTAGAATTCTTTCTCTGGTCACTTCTCTCATTAAAAGTAAAATATGCTAATATTTTAATGAAGTGATATTGTAGATTTAGGGGAAATTTTACATCTTGGTAATGATGAATTTTATCATGTACACAATGATGTGTATGATAAAGTCTTTTATGTTCTTTTGTATATTTTTATTTTCTCAAACTCTACATATTTTATACATGCATGAATGCAAAATAACACATGTACTTCATAAAATTATGTGATGACTCACATATTTGTCAAACTGGATATATTATGATGAAAATGGGTTTTGAAAATCATTTTTCTCACTGTATTCCCTTTGCCTTTCTAACCCTATTCTTGTTATATCTTTCTCAGTGTGCATTGCCTTTTCTCCATGTCCTGGATTTCAGCTGTTTGGACCAATACAGCTATATCCTTATATGTTATCATGGTTCAGATATGCAATAATTTTAATAAGCATATGCTTCTCCTGTGGAGTAGACATGTATTTTCAATAGCCATTTCTTAAAAGAAATAACAATTTTTACTCTCTCTTTAGTTCCTGAGAATTTACTTGCTCCATGTTTTTATATATACTATTTAATTTTTGTGCCACAGATATGGTTTTAATTGCCATTTTCAAATTTCTAAAGCTATTGAGCTATTTTATATTTATTGAACACTATGTTTCCTTTTAAAAGGTGGCTATTGAAGTCTTTTCCCTTCCTTTTATTGGCACCGAGGATTGAATTCAGAGGCACTTAACCCCTGAACAACATCGTAGATTTTTTTTAAATATTTTCTTTTGATACATGGTCTCACTTGATTGCTTAGGCCCTTACTAAACTTCTGAGACTGGGTTTGGACTCACAATTCTCTTTCCTGAGTATCCTGAGCTGCTGGGGATATAAAAATCTGCCACCAATCATAGCTCTTACTTTCTCTATTTTGGAGTCTCTGCGTTTGATATTCTTTTTATTTTAATTTACTGTTTTGGAGCCCAGTTTTAAAATCAGGGATTCTTAACTACTGTGCAACATCCTTTAATATTTTTATTTTATTTTTTAAATTTTAGACAGGGTCTCTAATTTGCTTATGGGCTTGGATGTGTTGCTAAGGCTTGGGATATTTTTGTCCTAGCTTCTGTTACTCCTTTTTTATATGTGAGATAATTAGTTTTTTCCACAATTTGTTACTTCAGTTTGTATCCTTTAATGGTATCATATTATAAATATGATTTTCATTTAAGTATTTTCCTGGTTTGTTATAAAGGTATCATTTAGGGCCTGGGGATGTAGCTCAAGCCATAGTGCACTCACCTGGCATCTGTGTGGTGCTGGGTTTGATCATCAGCACCACATTAAAAAAAAATAAAATAAAGATGTTGTGTCCTCTGAAAACTGAAAAATAAATATTAAAAAAATTTCTCTCTCTCTCTCTCTCTCTCTCTCTCTCTCTCTGAAAAAATAATGGTATCATTTAACTTTGAAAATAAACAACCATATTTCTGTCTCTTAATATTATTATTATTTTATTATTCTTCATGATTAAAAAAAGGTGTGTCATACTACTCAGACACATTCACAGCCATTTCTAAAGTTTATTTTGAGTAAGTATCTCACTAAGATGATTAAGCTGATCTTAATTTTGCAATATTTCTTTCTTTTTCTTCCAAGTAGCTGGTATTGCAGTCACCAACCATTATGTACACTGTATAAATTTCTTTCTTGTAAAAACTTTGGCCTATCTTATATTTTTCTTTTATATTAAGGTATATTTTACCAGTGAATGATTTATTAAGTAATAACAAAAAATGCCATCGTATCATTTCCTGTTATGCAGATACTCCATTGTTTAAGGAGTTTTTTTGGAAAGTTTATCTTTTTTTTCTCCTTCATGGTAGTTCTGTTTCTGTGTTATATCATTGTCTAAATGGCCAGAGTCTTCTTAAGTATTCTGTGTTTAGTTCCACAGGGCTAATAACTCACCTCATCATGATATATATAGTGATTGCTATAATGTTAAATCCAATAGTCATATGTAGCACAATGTTTTCATTAATTATGGACTTTATGTACTCTAAGGGCTAAATTATAACCTAGTTTTGTAGTGGTATATACCATGTAGAATTATGTAAGTACCCTGCATCATTAGTAAAATAACAGAATCCCCTTATGGTGCATTTCCTCTAATGTATCCACATAATTAAATGAGCATCATTATACATACCATGCATTTTACAAGTATATAATATATAAATAATATAAAAATTTTACTTATAAAATTTACCAGAGCTCTTTTAATTTTACTTGTGTTTTCAACGCAACATTTAGAATTACTGATACTTTCTATTCTATATTCACTGTTAATATGTTCAAGTATTACTCCTTTGTTAGTATTTTCCCTATACTCTCTACCTATAAAAATTCCCTTTCTCAAAATATTGAGACTGATATTTAGTGAATGAATTCTTACTTTAATTTTGAATTAATCATTTAATAGTGTAATTTCTAGTACCCTAATTTTTTAGTCTCCCTTATGCTCTTCCCCACCAACTTTTATGAAATTAATTTGATTATTTTTAAAAATGCAAATACTTGATCAGCATCACACTCTACCGATCAATGAATTATTACAAGTGGAACATACTATATGACTACTATTTCTATTAAGAAATAGAACATTAATGATGCTACAGAAAACAGCTTCATGTCCTCTTGCTTTCACTATACACTCCAGTCACCCTAGTGGTAACTTCAACTTTTTTGTTTCAACTAGTTATTTTAAAGTATTATTCTTTAAACAAACAAACAAACAAAAAACAAGTGGGACCATTTATTTATTTTATTAATTTTACAAGAAATGAGTAAAATATGTATCTAATTGTGTAGGAAACACAATCTTACACCAATTATGCCTGAAGATTTTTTGGTGGAGCAAATAGGAGGGTGATCCAGGATTCATAAAAAAGAGGGGTAGCTCAAAATGTCAGGGATGGAGCATTAAGAGTTCAGTTATGAGAGGTTACCCGAGTATAAGGATTGGTGGGATGGTTTGAAGAAAAAGAAAAAAAAAAAAAAAAAAGATTAGGTATGAGTTACTGGAGACAATCTGAGGGAGCTCAGACAGAACAGTTTCAGAAGTAGAGGACCAGCAGATTTAAGTTGGATGAGCAGTGCCTGGAGAGGGATAAATTCAAAGTCTTGAAAGAAAATGAGAGTGACATTTCTGGTAAAGCTCTAAGAGCAGGAAGCCAAGTGTGTTGCATACTTGTTTGATTACAGCATTCTGCTTTTTAAGAATGTCCAAATATGAGGCCACTGGGGTAAGTATCCTGCTGCCACAATATTTCCTGTCTTTTTCCCCATGGGATCAACCTCTTTTCTCATCTAATACACAGTTAGCAGTTTCTTCCTCCTCCTTATATCCATTCTTTTAGTCCTTCACCATTTTTTCTTCTACTTGTTCCAATTTGCTTTTTCTTTCATTGTGTCCACATTCAGATCCTTGATTCTCAAGGATGCCACATTCCTTATGCTTTACTTTGACATTGTTGTGGGACTGGGCATGGGCTCAGGGGAATCTTGGTAACCAGGGCCCTGACTTAGAGAACCTGGACAGTGGAAGATGGTGGCAGAAGCAGTGTAGTTTCATGATGAAAACAGCAGTGGCAGTAACCTGTTGGAAAATTCAGAATATTTTGGTGTCCAAGAGTAGAACTGATGGCTCATTGAGGTATACCTATGTAGGCAGTACCAAATCAATATTCCACAAGGCTTGTAATTTCAGTCATTTTTTTTTTTGCTGTTCTATTTCATGTTCTCCTTCCTGATTTATATGCAATAGTGAATTTCCTTTTTTTGTAAACTTGTCTAAATAGTCATGATTTATACTCCTTTTTGTAAATTTACATAATGGTTTAATATTTCCTCTTTAATTAAGTGAATTTAGAAATATTTTGACTGAAACATACTCTTTTGGTATGCCTTCTTTTCCTCACAAATATAAACCACTTTCATTCTGTCATATCAACTTTTTGCTACATATGTACTTTGCAAGTATTTTCTCTCACTTTATATTTTAGCTTGGATACCTGAGTGTTCCTCATCTATAGTATTAAAAATTGGCTTTCACATACATAAATCTATGAAAATAAACAGGAAATGGTCTTAAAAATTGAGTAATATAGGTCACTGATATAGTTTCTCTTTTCACAGTATTCAAATAAGTACCAGGCACATTCATTGTAAGAGGATGACCAAGGACAGGCAGAAAGTATAAATAGAGTATTAGTTGGAATAATCCAAAGCTCCATGTAATTGAAAGGGTTTACAGGGTTTCAAGAAAAAAATAAATAAGGGGCTGGGGATGTGGCTCAAGCGGTAGCGCGCCTGCCTGGCATGCGAGCGGCCCGGGTTCGATCCTCAGCACCACATACAAAGATGTTGTGTCCGCCGAAAACTAAAAAAAATAAATAAATATTAAAAATTCTCTCTCTCTCTCTCTCTCTCTCTCTCTCTCTCTCTCTCTCTCTCTTTAAAAAAAAATAAGACTTCCACTCTGTACACAGCTCTGTCCTCTGCTCTGCATCTGGAGACAGTGTATGATGTCATAATTTAATATATCATAGTCAGTTTTGTGCATAATTAACCTGTCTTGCTACATTCTCCTGGATAAGTGTCCCCTCTCTTCCTTCATCCACTGTGCATGAAATTTTATTTTTTGTGATTCTGTCAAATACTCTGTGCAAGAATAAAAATAAGCTCAATGGAGGATCTAACATCTACGTTGCTATAGTTCTCAGATTCTATGAGGCTTGAATGTTGTAACTTGTTATGACAGCACCATTCTCTCTCTCTCTCTCTCTCTCTCTCTCTCTCTCTCTCTCTCTCTCTCTGTGTGTGTGTGTGTGTGTGTGTGTGTATAGTCTCTCTATTCTTTTGAAGGCTGTATCAGTACTATAAGAAGGGAAACATTTGTAACCACAGAAAAAATACTGATAGCCATTAAAAGCAGGAATGATTTTCTTCCAGAGTTTCTGAAGGAGTGTGTCTTTGCTAAAATTTGTTGTTAATCCTCTATCCTGATAATAAAAACATCCATAACTATAAAAGAATGAGTTTTTATTATTTTAAGCTGTTATATTTGTGATTATTTCCTTTAGTAGCAATAGAAATCTAGGGATTTTCTTGCAAGTTTAATTGACAATGTAACCAAACTGAATCCTCCTAAAGTGGTAGGTATCAAATATAAATACTGGTTGTCCAGGTTGTTAATATATATTTGCAAGTTTAATTGAAAGCTGCCTAGCATATTTTCAGAAACAGAATGAGCTTGGTAAGGCAAATTGTTCAGTATTTCATTTATTCATTTATTTATTTAATATCTTAGCTGCTGCTTACTGCAGATGTGACTCTTTTTACTTATTCTTTATAAAATATTTTGTTCTAAAATACTTTTTAATATATTTTATTTTTTTCAGTTTTCAAAAGTGTAGGGCTGATTCTGACAAACTTCCTGAAAATATGTTTTTACTTTTAAAAATTGGAGGAATTCTTTATTGCTTCTGTAATCTACTTAATTGAGAACAGAAAATTTACTGGTTCATGTTTCTTTCACTTCTTTCACTGAGTAGATGTATTTGTTTCTCTTTGGTGGTCTTGTTTTTGTTGTTGTTGTTTGTTTGTTTTGTTTTGTTTCTGAATTGTAGATTTTTGAGATTCAAACCAACGTTTTTAATATGGTAAAAGTAAGGTATATACCAAGTAGCTTACTTGTGTCTCTTGCTATTTAATTTTGTTTTTTCCCCAAATGAGTTATAACAGAGCTAAAAAAGTAGATATTTTCAAGGTCACCATAAATGAAGTGTGTAAAAATAGAAAAAAAATAGACAAAATAGAAAAGTCAACAAAACATGCACTTGCGCTTCTGACTAATGTGGTGAATTTCTGGCTGAATGTTATCTAAAGTGTGCTGTCATTGTGTACATAAAAATTTGAGAGTGAAGACTTAAATTCAGAATGGTCACATAGAACTGTTTTTCATCTCTAATGTGTCTTAGAGTTTTTACCAGGGGTATTAAAGGATCTCTATACTCCTTATTGGGTAGTGTTCAGTGACTTTGAAACCGTTTATGAATTCACTTTCCTGAAAACTTTAAAAAGCTGAGAAAAAGTGTCTTGTAAAACATAAAACAATCAGTATAAAAGAATACTATATTCTGTTGTTTAAATGGTATCTCAAACTATAAATAGTGATATTAAAAATCTATACTTAGAAATATGTGCACATAGCAAAGAAAATTTACCAAAAACTACATACCTATTAATATTGCAGCCAAAATGTCACTAATAACATTTTATAATTTCTCAGTATTATCCATTAAATTCTGTATGTGCTGTATTATTGTCAAAGTTTTACCACACTGCCTAAATTTTGTAATATATTAGAAATCTTCTCTTTTTTTGGGTACCATTGATTGAACCTAGGTACACTTAAGCACTGAGAAAAATCCTGTGCTCCCATGCCCTTTCTATATTTTTATTAGAGACAGTGTTTTGCTGAGTGACTTAGAGCCTTGCTAAGTAGCAGAGGCACTATTTGTCCTTGTGATCATCCTGCATCATCCAACCAAGTCACTGGAATTATAGGTGTAGACCACCATGGCTAACATATATTAGCAACATTAAGATTGACACTTGTTTCTCTTTGTTTTCTAATAACCTATGGTTATTTTGTACAAAAATTATGCAATGTATTTTGGGATGTATAATGTGTTCATAAACATTTATAGTACTTGCACAAAGGTTACAAGAAAATAAACAGTCTGTGGTAAGGTTTTTACTTTGTATTTAGTAAACTCATATAATATTGGCTCTAATTAAATTGAAATGATAAGATGGAAATTATAATTTTCTTAGCAACCAGTAAAAATAAAATATAGTGTCATTGAAATACTAGGAAAGAATAAGCTGAGTGGAATAATTATTTGTTTAAAATTATTGATGGCCCCATTCATCCTAATGGTCTAAAATAAGAAATAACTCAAATGTTCTTGAATGTTGAAATGAACAATTTGTAGTGCATCCATAAAATACAAAAACAGTCATCAATATAAAGGAACACTTTACTGATGCACACATGATTATTGACTCTTACAGCAGCTGTATTTAAATTATATTGCATTATGACAGGCAAAATAAAATTATAGTTTTTATAATGCATTACAGTAACATCATTGTGGGGAAAACAAAGTTGCATGTAAAAGAAAAATACTTTAATGAAAATTTTAAAAGTTATGTTTCTGAAATAATTATGTTTCTCAGAATACTAGTAACAATTTATGATTTGGTATAAATCTCAAATTGGTTTTCTTTCTATTTTAATATTTTATCATTCTCAAGCATTTATCCATGTTCTAACACTTGGACGTAACTTTATTTATTTATTTAATTCAGCAACCATTTGGTAAACATTATTTTTTTTATTCACTTTTTCCCACAGTACACAGGATGGAAGTAAGTATCACCAAACACACACACACACACACACACACACACACACACACACACACACCAGTGGAGATATATATATATATTCACTGGTAAAATATTCACTTTGTGAATATTTTTTTTTTCTTTGAAATGACACCATACTACTATGTTATGAATTCTGTCATTGAACTTGCAATCCAAAAGCATAAGTCACATTTATTGCTAGGATTATTGGCATGTAGCACAACACATGGCTTAACACATTTTTTAAATAATTTTCTCCAATTAAATTATTTGATAAAATGATGTGGTTCATAATCAAGCCACTTAAAACTGTGCCTGGTGTATTCCCAGTAATTTTTAACTGAGTTGAATTGGCAAAATGAATATCAATGATCCGTGTATGCAAAGGATATCAATAATATAATACAGGCACTCTGGTTTGAATAATTGCCCAATAATAGTCCATATATATAAGGTTTATTTTCAAGGGTGTTTTATTTAGTGGAAACTTTGCAAAAATAAATCATATTTGGAATTGTTTAGTTCATTGTACAGTATGTACTTGAAAGGAATTGTTGACACCTGGTGGTTCTGTTTGCCATGGGCTTCTGTCATAATATACTCACTCACCTCAAACATAAAGGAATAACACCAAGCATTTATCAACAATAATCTCCAGAACTTTGATTTAAAAATAAGATTTTTTTTATTTGTTAGTTGATTATCACAAGTATATTTCATAGCTAAAAAAAACACACAAACAAAAAATACTGAGAAATTGGGTGGCCAAAGTCATGAGCACATATCTTATATGTCTTTGCAACTCATTCATCAAAAGATGTTAATTTAAAGTAGTAGTTTTTTTGTTTTTACTACACATGATAATTTATTTCATATCTTTCAAAGACACACATGCCTGGGTTTCTCTCCAGGGATATGGATTACATTGTTTTAATGCAATATTTATTTATTTTTATTTTTGGAAATTAAGGAGCCCTTTAGGTGACTGTACACTTTAGCCAGAACTAGGAACCATTGGTTCATAGTTGAAAACACATTAGCTCTGTGTGGTTTTCTTGTGTGTTTTGTAGAGTTGCCCACTTCAGCCTTTCATGTGGGGGTATATAGAGAATAGATTTGCCATGTTGAAAAAAAATCAATAGTCAAACTAGTTGTGGAGGAAATATTTTTTTCAGTATACCTATCTTGTTCTCTTGCTTTCATATTAAGAAACTCTTTTATGAAAATAATATCTACGATTATTCTAGGTTAAAAATCATAAGTAGACTATGAACACCAAAAAAAGAGAATAAACAAAGTTGAAGATACATTGTGTGTTATGCACATTTTTACTATTATCTCATGATGAAAAATAAAAATGAATCATTTAGCTTTATTTTCAAAACATAGTCCAAATTGATTTACCCAAATTATTCCCTATTAAACACACACACACACACACACACACACACATGCACACACACACACACACACATGCACACAAACTTGAATGTTCTAAAAAGTGTTTGAATAGGAAAAAAATAGTAAAGGATATGAGGCCTAAAAAAATTGTGCTTCTATAGCATAGGTGTAATTCTTTAGTTTCTTAATTATTAGAAATTTTTTTATGATTTTTTTTTTTTTTTTGGTGCTGGGAATTAAACCCAGGGTCTTTTGCATTCAATTGAACTATGTCAAGAGCCCTAGAAAAGTTTCTTGATTATTGTGACCTGGGGAAAATCTGAATTCTTGAGGCAGGCTGTTGTGATTCTAAGTTTAAAACCTGAATAACCTTTTAGTACCTGTGGCATTGTAAAGTTTTATTAATTTAGATTAAACATAAAAATTATTCTCCAAAAGAAAAGAAAAAAAGCATAAAATGCAAAAATATCTCCAGTTCCATATCCTTTCCTGTATCCCAGCAATTGGCAGTATTCTTTTATAACTGTCCTTATGAAGAGGCAGTATCTCGTTGCCAATATGTGAATTTAAAAATAGCTATTATATTACACCAAGTAGAAGAGAGAGAATATGCAAATGTACTGTTATTGTGCTTAGATCTAAAGTGTCTTGAATTCTTCCTGTTTTTGTCTTTGTAAACCTCATCATCTTAAGAAGAAGAAGCTCATATTAGGCTTATGAAGGAGAAGAGGTTATGTGGATGAGAATGAAAAGACCACAGTAGATGAGAATGAAAAGACCAGAGTGGACAGCCATCTCTCTTCCAGAAACAGTGTAACCATGTCAAGTAGCTGAGCTTACACTTGTAAAGTATCTGCTGAAATCAGAATAGCCCAGATAAACCCAGTCCAAATTTGGCTTGCTCATAAACTGCTCATTTGAATCATGAATTAGTTTGCTGGTAGTTTGTGATACTTAACAGCTTTGTAATACTTAATAGCTTAAATACATTTAATAGAAACAGGAAGCCAGAATTTACACATGCTAATTTCAAGTTAACTGCATAGATTTAGGCTTTGAGGAAGCACTGAATTTATTTTTCTGGATTTAATGTTGAAAGTCCTATAAAATTATATTGAGTAATGCCAAAATTCATGTAGACATGAAAATGTTATTAGTACTTTAACTCACAGCATACTCTGCAACAAATATAAACCAGACAACCATAGCTGGATCACTAGGATGAAGGCCCAATGGAAAAACAAACAAACAAAAAATGATCTTTTTGTTCACAACTAAATTTCAGTTTCAAGGTGTTGACAGATATGAAGACATGAGGACACTTTTCCCTGGATTTTTATCATCCTTTGTTTTCTGTCTAATATATGAAAAGGCTACTGACCTTAACAGTTTTCAGTTTGGAAGAATGGCCTGCCTTAGGCAACTCTCACCTTATAGCACACTCCTGGGTCTAAAAATACCATTTCTTTCTCATTTGGTTTAAAGGAGAAATATTGTTAAGGAAGAAATATTTCCTCACCTCTGATAAGAAAGGAGGGTTTTAGTCATTCAATTATCTGCAGTCCAGGGAATCACAGCATATCAGATATACACTTGTGATGTGACAGCCATTTGCCACATGTGGCTAATGAGTTCTTGGAATGTGGTTGATCTTCATTGAGAAGTATTAGAAGTGGAAAGAAGTGTGAGATTTGAAAAATTAATGAAAAATACATGTAGTTAGCTAACAATTTTCATTGTTTCTATATAGGAATGATAAAATTATGGATATTTGGGTTAAAATATAAAAAAAATTACTTGGAAATTATAATCATGATTTTATTATATAATGTAATGTTTAATTATTTTATAACTTAAATTATTATAAAGTACCAATTATTTGTAATAACCTATAAGTTATAAGAATTTATAGGAATTTATTTATACATTCTTATAATTGTTTTATTTGTTTTCCTTAAAAACTCTAAAAGTTCAGTTACACATATATTTATCATTTTATTTCTTCCAACTATTATGCTGTAGAAGATTGTCTACTTTTTCTAAACTCTAGTTGCTTCAAAATTTCTGAACATGAGCTGGGTGTGTTGTTGCATACCTGTAATGCTGGTGAATCAGGATACTAAAGAAAGTTAATCATAAGCTTAGGGACAGCCTCAAAGACTTAGTGAGATTCTGGCAAAATAAATAAATAAATAAATTTTGAAAACAACTGGAGATGTTCCTCAGTAATGCATCCCTGGGGTCTATCTCTGGAACAAAAACAAACAAACAAACAAAAAGCTTTATTTAGCCAGAGTATGAAGGTTATGAAATCCAAAAATGTAATGTAATTCTCACTCTATTATTTGCATTTGTGAAACTGTCATTGGTGTTACTGTTATTGATAATTGATATAAAATTATATTCAACATTAAATACTTATGTCCCCTTTTATGGCCAGGTATTCTTGCACATAGAAAGCTCTATCTGAGAAGGAATATAATTAACATTTTGTTATTTTGGGGTCCTACAGCCTGAATTGAAATTATTCACCTTACACTCAGAGGCACAGGGGTCTAAGCATGGTATTTTTCTATTCAGGTAAAAATTATAAAATAAAAATGATTGAGGTGATAATTATTGAATCAGAGGAAAAAACAAAGAATAGAGGTAAGGCTTCAAAATCTGGGAAACAATTCATCTCTGTCTCAGGCAAATCTCTTGATCCATCTCCAGGTTTTTGGATGCCTGAATGGCTCTGTAATGGGCCCTTTCCTTCTGACTTTCCGGGTCTAGAGTATTTAAAAATAAGAAGTCTTCAGGGCTGGCCATTATAAAATAAAAACAAATGGGCTGAGTAAAAGTATTCATAACTAATTGAGAGAACTGCACTTCCCTGAGGTTACCTTTGTAATATTTTAACCCTAGTCTAAATTTGATAGAGCTCAATATACTGCCACGTCTGTCCCTAAGAATGGGGTTGACAGTCAGGTTTCTACTTTTTGTCCTCTGGATGGTGACCTCTGTCTGGCCTGAAACCAGCTCTGTACTTTCTTACCTACACTCCTTCGTAGTGGTTGTTAAATACATGATCAGGACATGAGAATTTTGACTCATATAAATAATTCATATTTGAGAGGAGTTGTGGTCCAAGGAGTTTTCATTTTCTCTTTTTTTTATCAGGGGGCACCCACTTTTTAAGTGCATCTTCCAATGTAGGCAAGCATGATTTTCCTAAATGCCATATTTTCTCTGCTATATATTATGAAGTATTGTTCCCTGGAACATTTCAAATTACACAGAGTTTTAATTCATCTTTTCTCTTAGTTTTGTATGGAATTTTAAAAAGTGAGTGTGTGTGTGCATTTGTGTGGTTGTACTTTTACATGAGAGGAACGTGTGGTTATAACTTGAAACTCTTTAAAAAGTATTTGTACCTAATGTCAGGTGTGAAGATGCAAGTTCATAATCTCAGCATTTTAATAGGCTGAAGTGAGAGAATTAATATATTCAGAATAAAAAAATATAAAGGGGAGGTGAATGTTGCTCAGTGTGTAGGCACTGCTGAGTTTAATCCTTGATATTAAAATAAAAAAAATCTTTGAACTTTTGTTTATTTGTCTTTCATAAGCATAGACAGCAAGTTCAGGCCCCCCTTAAGAAAGTTTAGAGTATGATGTCTCTTCATTATCTGCCATGTCTTTGAGTGGCTCTGGGGTAAAAATTACATGAAGCTGAACCAAGGTCTCCACAGGTTCCATGTTTGTTGAATTACCTAGAGAATGCTAACCTGTGTGTAATCCTGTCTTCCTACAGAGCAGCTTGTGGTCAGAGAATGGAACACCTTGTTGGACTAGCTGGATACTCTAGATACTCTCGAGATTACAGGAATATCCTTTATAGGTTTCGTCTAAATAGTTCAGATATTGGAATATTAATATTATTTTCCCCAAATGTTAGGTTCAGCTCCCCAGAAACACATTACTGCTCAGATCTATTGATTCTGTAACTGAAAAGAAAGGGAAATTTGATTTTTGTCTTCCTTTTTCTTTCTCATGCAGGGAAGATTGAGTATAAGGGGCCAGAATTTGAAATGAGAATAAGCTGTAGCAAGGATTTAGAAAAAAGCATCCTAGTGTGTTTGTGCACACATCTTCAAGGAAAAACTCAGTATATGCTAATTGGAAGACATAATGTAATGCCTAAAGTTTGGGGTGGTAACTAAATATTTAAATAAATAGGATGGTGGATTTAGCATGTCTCACTTAGTCTAATATTTTTATTACCTATGAAATGCAATTTATCACTAATATTTGAAAGATTAAGAAAAGTTGCCAAAGAGAAAATATAGAGGCAAATTTCAAATAAAATTGTATTCAAACTAAGGTAATTTTTTGAGCCTGAAAAAGAACATCATTGAAGGTTAAGTAAGATCTTAGTTGTATCTGTGGCTATAATTTTCATTGCTGTGGAGCTATTTCTAGAATGTCAGATTGGAAAAAAAGTAAGAGATAGGTAATAAGCAGCTTTTGTTTTTCTAAATCTACTTTGCAATACTTCAAATTCATCAAATATAAGATATGGATGCATCCAAAATCTTAGGCTGTCAAGGCTTTCTTTTTAGAAGAAATAGTAAATAAATAAGGTGAAATGAAAATGGACCAAAGGAAGTTAGAGCATTCATATTTTTCTGGGCATATTGTGACATGCCAGTAATCACAACAACCTGGAGGTTGAGGAAGAAAGATCAAAGCTGAAGCTTAGTGTAGCAACTTAGTGAGAGACTGTCTCAAAAAATAAAAAAATAAAAATAAAAGGCCTAGAATATATCTTAGTTGTAGAACAGCCCTGTACCAAAAAAATCAAAATTCCAAATGAAGTATCCTTTTCCCTGAAGCCAATGAATACTTAGGAGTTTTAAGAAAATTGTGTGTATGTTGGTTTGGGCTGCCATGAGATGGCTCAGTATTCTAAGGGTTTCATATAAAGGAAATTATCTAAAGAATACCAACCTGTTTTTTTTTTTTTTTTTTAACAAATATTTTGTTCTTACCGCTGAATGTAAAAGTGTTCAATTAAATATTATTTTATGTAAAACAATGGGAATATTCAGAATGAGTATCTGAATCAGCATATTTAAAATAGGATCTTCTAAATCATATTGGGAAAGGGGCTCTTCTATAGCACAACATAAAAAATGGAGGTAATATCTTCAACCACTTATTTCCTAAAATGGCCTATATAGTGTCCCATTTTCCTCTGACATTTTTTTTATATTCTATGCAAGGTTTCAATTGTCAACTTCCATATTTATATAATTTATCTCAAGCTGGTATACATAACTGTGTTCTTTTTTTTATCAGAATAAATAACTTGAGTGAGTAAATGTGGAGACCCCTAATTTATAGGAAATTGATTATAAATATGAATATCATTCTATTCTGGGGCTTGAAACTGGCACTTCAGTTAGTAAAATTTGATAGTAGCGAACATCAAACTTGTGGGATCTGTACTAGATGGTATCAGAACTGAATTATTGGACTACTAGTTGTTGAAATATTGGTTTTTGTGCAAGTTTGCACATTTGGTATCAAAAGTGGTTGCAGAGTCAGGAAATGTGGCACAAACCTATAATCATAGTGATGTGGAAAGATGAGGTAGTAAGAAAGTAAATATGATTCAAGACTCAGTAATTCAGAGACCCTAAGCAACATTGTAAGCCCATTTATCACAATAAAAAAAAAAAATCAAAACTTCTTGAAATGCACTTCAGGGGTAGAGTGCCCCTGGATTAAATCTCTAAATTAAAAAAATAATAATAATAATGCTGTTTCAGAAGAAAGACATCACAAATCAGAATGTTAAACTAACTTCATGTATGTGTTTGTTCACTAGTGATAATTGAGACCCTGGTTAAAGGAGTATTTCCAAGCTGTCAGAGAGGCATTTAGGGTGCAAGAACGTTTCAGAATTTTTTTCTTAACTGCTTATTATTCTCTCACTTTCTACTTTGAAATGAGCCAAGTGAGGATACAGTTTCACAGTAAGAGTGGTTTTACAAATCTGTGAATGTTAAACCTGATATGTCAGTTTCCTTATGAACTGAGAGAGTAACAGTCTATTCACTTAATTTGCTTTTTTATTTTTATTTTTTGTTATAACTTTGTGCCATGTGATTCAAGTTCACCTAAGTACATAAGTGTTTTGTAATAGTTTGATAGTTAAAAATTCTTTTGTTTTAGAAGTGAGTTGTGATTTTGTAAAAATAATTTTTTAAATACAGTATAGATTTATGTTATATTTAAATAATGAGAAGATAGACAACTTTGGTGATAAACATTCAAATAATTATGTGGACTGTTGAAAGTTTTGGTGTGTCATTAGTGATCTCTAATGTCTTCTACACACTAAGGTGTCCACTGTCATAGTTATTACTTACAATTTTGTTATGTATATCTCAAGTATCATTGATTTGTTTCATTGTGCTTCTTTTGAATATTTGATAACTAATTGCAAGTATTATTTATCCTTTGGAATTTTGTTGGATTTTTTCCCACTTTTTTTGCTTCATTGATTTGCTTTACATGTGCTGCTCCCTGGGTTTCATTATAACAAAATTATCCACCAATTTTACTGCTTAAAATGTATTATTGGGGCTGAGGATATACCTCAGTTGGTAGAGTGCTTGCCTTTCATGCAAAAGGCCTTGGGATCAATCCCAGGCACCACAAAAAAACGTATCTTATTGAATGGTTGATATCACTACCATTTGTGAAACCCACCTCTTTTAACTCTCATTAAAATTTGTATGAAATTAAATACTATGTCATTAATCTTATGATTTATGTGTTATGTATTTCTTCATTTTTATTTCAGGAACCATTGACATTAAGGGATGTGGTCATTGAATTTTCTGAAGAGGAATGGAAATTCCTGGACCCTTCTCAGCAGACTTTATATGGAGATGTGATGTTAGAGATCTGTAAAAACCTACTCTTTATTGGTAAGCCTAAATTTCATTCAGAATTTTTAATTCAAAACCAATATTTATTTTTCTAACTTTATACAGTATCTTATGGTAGCTTTTATTCTGCATTAAAAAGTTTGTTTCTTGTTTTTAGTACAAAGATTGGGCATTTGTTTATGTAGAAAAGAAAATATTAAAGATTTTTTTTCTTTTTAGGTTTAACTTATCTTTTCTAAGTAGTGCTCACAATGTAGAGAATGAAAATGGTTTCAAAGTATTTTAGTGTTTTTGTCTAGAAAAAAAATGTTTAACAAAACAATTGTGTAGACTCTTATAGGATATTTTCTCTTTCTTTTTTTTTCCTAATGAGGGTAACATTAAAAAGACTTATTTAGTTTCCAAGAAAATAACAAAACATGACATATTGCATCAAAAAATATTGATGTCTCTATGTAATAATTGTTGGTCACCATTTGATCTCCAATGAAATAACCTTGGGATTTGAAGAGAAAAGTGACAGTAGACATATCAAATTGGGTAGAAATCAATGAAGCAAAGAATACAGATAAGAGGTCCAAAATTAAAGAGGAATTCACATTTAAAAATGTTAATTGATAAGCTAAAATCTGACAGAAAATATTTTTTCAAGCCTAGGTTTGTTTCAGTTGCACTCATTAAAGACCATTTCATGCTCTCCATTTACCATGCATATCAATTATTTAAGCTCCTTTGCTCCTTCTTGTTCTTCAGTGATCTCCCTACATTCAAATTAACAAAATATTGTAGGAAAATCAAAAGAAGAGGGGCTGGGGATGTGGCTCAAGTGATAACGTGGTTTACTGCAGCCTGGGTTCAATCCTCAGCACCACATACAACAAAGATGTTGTGTCCGCCAGAAAAAAAAAAAATTAAAATTCTCTCTCTCTCTCTCTCTCTCTCTCTCTCTCTCTCTCCCTCCCTCCCTCCCTCCCTCCCCCTCCCCCTCCCCCTCTCCCTCTCCCCCCTCTCTCCCTCTCTCCCTCTCTCTCTCTCCCTCTCCCTCTCTCTCTTAAAAAAAAAAGAAAATCAAAAGAAGACACAGACAAGAGACAGGAAATGTGACATAGTACAGAGAGGCCAAACTGCCAAGCTTTATTTATATCAAAAGGTTAATTTAGGTCAGTGGCATCACTAGTACATACTGTTCATTTTATTACTAAGCAGGTTACAAACTTAGCAACATTATGCAGCTTATTTCTCAGTTATATACTAAGTTGCAATGTGCAGTGTTAGGAGTTTTGTGTCGCTCTCAAGAAAGTCCATTTTATAAACTTATAGTTTTGTGGACAGGTTTAGGCTCAGTGAAACATTGTGCTTGTAAAAAAACAGAGTTTCTTTATTCCAAGGTGTTGTGTGCCAGAGATTATGTTTGAGGCTGATAACATTCTAGTGCAGAGCCTTTTCAAGCAGGGCACTGCCATAGCAGATTGACATTGCACATGTATTTAATTACTTGACTAGTTCCTAGGGAAAATTGCAGGGCATTCTAAGGCGGGGAAACAAAGTCCTGTTATCCTTGGGAGTTTTCTCACCAGAGGAATGCTACTCTGCATATTTCCACAGTCAGAATCCCTACAAATTATTCCACAATGACTGTGAGGATATGCATAACCTGCCATTTATTTGCATTTGGGGGGTCCCTAGAAAATCTGCTCATTTCCAAATATCTCTAGGTTAAACCATTGTAAGATATTAATATTACAGGAGAGTTTCTTTAATATACTTTAAATATTTATTCATTCAAATTTTTCTCATCAGAACTTTATATGAATGCTTATATTGAATATTCTGTGAAGTTTTTCTGCCATGTAATGAATAGCAGTATTTCACAATACCTGCTCCTAGTGGTTATGTAAGTATAGCTGATCAATGTGGTTTAAAGAAGAATTTTCAGGGCTGGGGCTGTAGTTTAGAGGCAGAGGGCTTGCCTCACACATGTGAGGCATTGTGTTTTATCTTTAGCACTACCTAAAAATAAATGAATAAAATAAATGCATTCTATCCATCTGTAGCTACAAAAAAATTAAAGGAAAGATTTCTATTGTCATACAATTATTCATATTATTGTAGGTAACATTTCTCTAATTCTTGTGTCCTTCTTGAATCTCACTCTTTAGAGAGCTTCAGTGTTCATTATGTTTTATCACATTAGTGATACTGTTTTTGTTTTTATATCTATATGTAATAATTGAATAGAAATTATTGTGACTTGTCACTTTAGGAAAACATTAGGTAAAATTAAACTGCACATGACCCATATGCCAATTTTCAATCAAGTTTTCTATGCTTTTACTTACATGTATAAATATTACCCCTGTTTTATATATAATTGTATATAGTGCCTTGATTATTTACTCTTCTTTTATGCTTAATCATGTAATGTATCTAAATTTTGTTACACACACACACACACACACACACACACAGCAGCTTGAACTCAGAGGTTCTTATAATATTGAGCTACATCATCACCCCCTTTTGACTTTTAGTTTAAAATAGACTCTTACTAAGTGGCTAAAGTTGGAATTGTATTTCCATGTCTCAGCCTTCCAAGTAGATAGAATTAATGGCATATTCATCATCTCTCCATATATGCATCTGTTCTTTTGTCTAGGAGTAAGATTTGAGCTTTTTAAAGGTACCATAAAGATGTTTACAATTATTTTATCTTTTATATATTTGTCAAATTTGTAATTGTGGTCAAAACTGTATATCTTTGCTGAACTTATTGTCTCATATATTTTAAATTTACTGGTCAGTTCTGTTCATTCAAATTTTTTTGTAACTTTTTTTCTAGAAAATTTGTATCACATTTTTTCTTCAAACAAGTGCTCCTTTGTCTTACTTTTTCATTCCTAATGCCATTCCTTTTGTTCTGTATATTTGGCTACAGTAGATATCTCTCAGAAGTAGAATTACCTGGTATTTTTTTTTGGGGGGGGGTGAGGTGAATTACTATTTTACTTAACATACTCTCCTGAATGTTGATCATTGTAGATATTATATAATTTATTATATTTGAAAGGATTTCTAACTTTTTCATTCCAAATTGCCTTCATGTAGTCATTTGAAATGATATTTGATTGGCTTGCCACATTGTTCTCTCTTGAATGTTGTTTAATGAGAATAGGTCTGTAAATATATTTTGATTTGACCATCAAGTTGAGGGCTAATTGATATACTTTCAATTTTATTACCCATGGCTTTCTCATTTAACCTCATTCCATTGAATATTGTAGCTTTTATTATTTTATATCAGGAAGTACTTTTAATTTTTTTTATTATGTGTAGTTATTGATGTACCAAGAATATTCCAAAGAATTGTTCAAATAACTTATTTTGTTTACACAAAAATAATATTGATTGTTTGGTATTACATAGTCTTCTTAGATTTTTTGGGGTGCTACTGGCACTTTTTTTTTAAGAACAGGTGCTTAACCAGTGAGCCACATCAACAGCTCTTTTTGGGGAAGGGTACTGGGGATTGACCTCAGGGGCACTTGTCCACTGAGCTACATCTCAAGCCCCATTTTTTAATTTTACATAGAATCATGGTCTCCTTGATTTGCTTAGCACCTTGCTCTTGATGAGGCTGGCTTTGAACTCACAATCCTGTTGTTTCAGTCTCCCAAGCTGCTTGAATTACAGTTGTATATTACTGTGCCCAGCTGGCAGCTGTTTTTATATTTTATTTTGTGACAGTGCCTAGGTAAGTTGCTTGGGGCCTTGCTTAATTGCTGAATTTGGCTTTAAACTCCTATTCATAAATTTTGAATATCACTTTCACTTTTGCTTTCTAACTTATTATTTTATGTTATAAAGCAACTTCAATATTTTAATATATTTAACACTTGTTTTGTATTTTTAACCTGATCTCTTTGGAACAATATTCCATATGCTATAAAGAAGATTTCCTCTGTAAACCTAAATAGTTTTTAATGCTTTTTGAAGTTTATTCATTTCCTGGGTACTAATGCAATGATATATATATTTGCATCAACTGGGGATTGATGTATCTTACTATTACTGTGTTGCTTTTTATGCTGTTGAATTTTTTTCTGTGATTTTTTCTATATATAAAAAATAGGATTGGAGTTACAAATATTTCTACTATGATTGTATTCCAGGATTAGTCATATTTATCTTTATGTGATATTCTATTTTGTCTCTCATTTATATAATTATTATCACCTTTGAAATTTTGAATGTAATATTTGTTATATCTTTGTTTTTACTCTTTTTGTGACCTTATATCTTAAGAAAACATTCTTTAGATTTGCATCTGACATAGTTAATATATTTTTAGGTTTAATCTTGTTAATCACATTGTTTTCTGATTTTTTTTTTCAAATTAGTTTATTTGTACATAAATTCCTGATGTGAAAGAACTTACTTCTGTAGATTTCAAATTTTGTTCATTTTTTATAAATTTTTCTACTATGAAAAAACTGCCTTAATTTGTGTTTTATCGATTTTATGGTGATTATTTTATTTTATTACCTTCAATATTTATTTTATCATTACTTTGGAATTATAGAAAAGTACATAGGATCTCACTGAGGTGCTTAGTGCCTCACCATTGCTGAGTCTGTCTTTGAGCTCATGGTGCTCGTGCATGAGTCTCCCCAGATACTGGGATTACAGTCATGTACCACATCTTCCAGCATTACCTGTGTATTTTAATTAATTCTAGCCTTTGATATATTTTCTTCCTCAAATTTCTAATTTATGAGACTGTGTGTGTGTGTGTGTGTGTGTGTGTGTGTGTGGTGCTGGGGACTAAGCCCATCCTTTTGCATGTGAGGCAAGAATTCAAACATGTGAGCTGTGTCCCCAGCCTGAGACATTGTTTTTAAAAAATATTTTTAGTATGTAATTTCTGTTGCTATTTTTTCTATTTTTTAAATTTTCTATATTGATATTTAGTTTATGAAATACATTTCAGGTGGTTTTCTGGCATTAGTTAGATAATTAACAACATCAATTTTTGAACTCTCAATTACTATTATTACATTGTTTGTTTGCTTGAGTTGATTATACTTTTTATTGTGTGAGCTATTATTTTAATTGGGATTTTTCTATTTAAAATCTGTTCAACTAGATCATTATAGTCATTTTGGAAAATATTTGGTAGTTACAAAGTAAACAAAAAAGGTTATGTGCAATGATATATAAATTTAATTCCATATAACTGGAAAGCTGAGACAGTGGAATGCCAGTTTAAAATAAATTTCAGCATCTTTTTGATAAACTGTCTTTAAAAAAAGTATATAGATATAGATATAGAAATATAGAAATGCCTGTGGATCTAGTTTGGTGATATAATACTCCTGTGTTCTCTTATGAAATAATCCCCCCAAAGATAAAAATTTAAATAAACAAATAAGAGATATTCATTGCTTGAAACATTTGAGACACAGGTAGAGTCTGAATATGTTGAAGTGAAGGGCTATGATTTGACATTGTTGTAGTAATATTAGTCAGTTTGCATTTTGTCCTCATCTGTGGTGCTATAATTTCTTAAGATAATTTTCAAAGTTCTCAAGGCTTTTGTCATCATGTTGTAGTAAATTCTATATATTTCTTGAGTAATAATATCCTTGAATCATACTGTTCTGTGGCTATTCCCCCTCACTTTGATAAAGTTTTATATAATTGCAGAGTTATTTGCCATAGTAAGTGAAATAACTTCCTATTATTTTTTAGGTATGTCTTCTAATCAAAAGCAAGAATTTTCAGGAGAGCAAGAAATACAATATTTTTTGCAAAACTTGAAAAAGCAAAGGTATGGAAAGCAGGACAGTTAATACTTGGTTTTAAACAAGAAATTGAAATTGAAAGAGAGGGAAGTTCAGAAAATTTGTCTTAATGAATGGAAAAAAAACATGAAAATTATTTATTCAGAAAATTACAAGTTCATCAGGTTATATTATTACAAACATCTCAGAAGACTGACTGCTCAATTAGTGCCATTCAGTTTTCTTTGGTTAAAACTTTAAATTACATTAATGTAATTGTAAAATTTTTACTGCTCAGTATTTTTTTTTGTAAAACCACTTGCAATACACAATATTTTAAATTGCAAAAACATGTATCAAATTACATTTACACAATGTTTACAGGGTATTGTGAAGCTGTATCTTAAAAATACCTTTAGAAAAATAAAGACTCAACCAGGTTGCTCAGCTTTAGAAATAGGATTAGAATAGAAATAGGCATTTTAATTAAAAAAAAAACTCACAAAGTTATAAAATGCTTATAGTCAGTTATGTTTTTAAAACTTTTAATAATCTCTACATAACCAGAGGATAGAGAAAAGTGTAAAGATCATTAATTTAAAGATGCAGCATTCTAATCTGTCTTTTTTATAAAGTAATAAAAAGAGATTTTCTACACAGTATAGACAGATTGTCTAATTTAAACACATGCATAGTATTTCTACTTAAAAGAAATACATGCAGATTAAGGAAATTCTGAAACAAGCCTTACTAAGACATTTCTGTTGAAAAGAACAATTCAGTAATTAAATGTGCTTACAGTGAAAGTTTGGTAGGTATTGCGTTTAAATGCAATAATAATTAAGCAAAAGAGAAGAAGAAGAGAAGCAGTTAAATCTTTCTAAAACACATCAAATAAGCATACAGCTCATCTATCATGTATGACAATCGAAACACAGGAAAGTCTCAGGAACTTCTAGCACAGTCTCCCAGAAAACCCACAGCCCAAATGGCTTGCAGGAATGCATCACACCCCAAAAGCAGACATGAGGGTCTTGTGAGAATTGTGGAAGGCTTCTGACACTTTTCTGGGCTCGTGCTAAGAGGTAGAAAACATGCCTGGGACAGATGTAGTAGGGACGTTGTGGGACAAATGAAGAACAATGAAGGGCATAAGCTAATAATTGTAAAACTCTTTGAGAAAAGTAAAGCAGCCACAGTGGTGAGGTAAGACCACCTTTGGATGAGGAATGGCTTACTATGAAACTTCTCTGTAAGAAAAAAAAAAAAAAAGATCTATAATATCTTTGTCATTTCATGATTCTATCATTCCAGAAGCCCACTTTTGTAGACCCTTCTCCCTGAAACTTGATTTGAGTCAAAGGTGCTTGTAAATAATTATTTATAATTTTAATTCAACTTGAAGCAGTGTTTGTGTAGTTACCAATGTATTTATGGCTCATAAGTTAGCATAATAACTCCATGTCATGGGACATCAAGCATCCCACCTGAGTAATTTCTTTTTTGGAAGGTGATGAGCCATCTGAAAAAAATATATATCTGAAATAATTAGTAAAGGAACATAAGACCAGGCAAGAACTTATGTTAAAAGAGGTAAAACATCTTATAGATTCCCTAGACCACATAAGTTCTGAAAAACAATTGCTAGATAATTTTTCCAGTTCTTTATTTAAGGGAGTGTGCATCAAAGTAGGAATAAGATTTCAAAAGGAAGAGTATTTCTTGAGACAGGTTGATTCGCATTCTGACATGTCTCACCATCTCTGTGATGCTATGTGGCTCCAATGGATGATACCATTTCCAGTGCCATGCTGAATTTAGACAAAACTAGGTAGTATATAACATGTACTGGATAGTCTCAAACCAGCTGGATTTCAACTGTGAGTTCTCAGATACCAGATTTTTTCCCCTAAAGGCTTCCATGCTTTTTTTTTTTTTTAATTTCATGCACAGTTTATAGATATCTTTCAGCAGCTCCATCTGACATGCACTGCTTTATCTTTCATATCAACAGGGATTTTGACAAGACTCCAAGTGAATATCCCAAAAGATCTTTGGATTTTGTGGTTTTAGGTGGAATGGAAAAAACTTTCCAAGTGTGAGACACAGAGACTTCCTGGATCCTATACATGTCCCTAGTGAACTAAATCCTGTTGCCATTAGATTTTTCTGAGGCCCTAGCACTACTCATCTGTGCATCTCAAGGAATATGTTTTCAACAAATCAAAAGTATTCTCTAACTTATTTCAGTGAGCTAGTTACATAGAAAGAATTTTAAAAACACCCTCAGTGATAGATATTTTTGCTGGAAAGTTGAGCAGCTCAGCTCACATGAAGTTTGCTCTTTGGCTTAATGAAGAAAGCTCTGGCACATCAGGGCCATGATTATGTCCCAGTGCCTGCAGGATTCCCAGCAAATTAAAACTAGACAATAGTGTGTTGGAGGCAAGGTGGAACTCTAGGGATGTGGGACATTGGCTAAGCTGGAGAGAGACAACAACACATATGGCAGTACAATTTGAGGACCTGTGTGTGCTTTTAAATATATTTGCACAGCATTTTGTAATTATACCCTTCCTCTAAAAACAGGAAAAATTTGCTATGGAGTCTATTTCATGCTTTAGTTAGTCACTAGAATAATTTAAAATGCACCATTGAGTAAATATCCACAAATATTTCTTTAGACAGGATAGAAGAAGAAGAAGGAGAAGAAGAAGAATAAAAAAAATTTTCTGAGTTTTATTAGTTTGTCTGACTGTTACTTCACAAAAATGATGAAATGAACAGTTTCTCCTTGTGGCAATGCATGGAATTATAATGAATGTGAGAGTATTTGTACTTTCCTAATATTGCTTAATTTAAAAGTAGACGTAGATACTAAGAGAGACCTATATTTATGATAAGTCTTTTAGGACCTGTAGACAGTCTCTACCCTAGGTAATTAGCAATATAATAGATTTGGTGTAAAACAATGTAAATTCTGTGAAAGTCATTAAAATTTTCTTTTTTAAAATCCTAGACATCACCCATGTCATCGTTTAAAAGAGCTTTACAATGAGAAAAGTGTTAAAAATTTTAATCGATACCCAAAATTTATTTATCCAAGCTTTTATAATCAAGAGACAAATTACAGATATAAGGTATGTGAAAGCATTTTTAATAAAACTACAAGAATTCCTGAACTCCAGAAAATTAATATTGGTGGGAAGATCTACAAGTTAAAAAAGTATGTAAAATCATTTAAAAATTCCTCAATTCTTTATCAGAGCAGTGATAAATCCTCCATAAGTAAAGAATGTAAAAAATATTTTACTCAAATTCTATTTGTTACTAAAAACAATAGGCTTTACAATGGAGATAAACCTTACAAATTGAAGAAATGTGAAAATGTCTTTAAGTGTTGGTCAAACCTCTTTAAACACTACAGTAATCATACTGGAGAGAAAATCTGGAAATGTAAAAAAAGTGTCAATGTTTTTAATCAAAAATCACACCTTACTGAACACCAGAAAATTCATACTGGAGAAAAGCCATACAAATGTAATGCATGTGAAAAAGCTTTTTATCGAAGATCACACCTTACTAGACACCAGAAAATTCATAGTGGAGAAAAGCCATACAGATGTAAAGCATGTGAAAAAGCTTTTAATCGAAAATCACAACTTACTAGACACCAGAAAATTCATACTGGAGAAAAGCCATACAAATGTAAAGCATGTGAAAAAGCTTTTAATCGAAAATCAAACCTGACTGAACACCAGAGACTTCATACTGGAGAAAAGCCATTCAAATGTAAAGAATGTGGCAAAGCTTTTAATCAAAAATCAAAACTTACTCAACACCAGAGACTTCATACTGGAGAAATGCCATACAAATGTAAAGAATGTGGCAAAGCTTTTAATACAAAATCACACCTTACTGAACACCAGAGACTTCATACAGGAGAAAAGCTATACAAATGTGAAGAATGTGGCAAAGCTTTTTATCAAAGATCACACCTTACTGGACACCAGAGACTTCATACTGGAGAAAAGCCATACACATGTAAAGAATGTGGCAAAGCTTTTAATCAAAAACCATCACTTACTAGACACCAGAAAATTCATACTGGAGAAAAGCCATACAAATGCAAAGAATGTGGCAAAGCTTTTATTACAAAATCATGCCTTATTCGACACCAGAAAATTCATACTGGAGAAAAGCCATACAAATGTAAAGAATGTGACAAAGCTTTTAATCGAAAGTCACACCTGACTGAACACCAGAGAATTCATACTGGAGAAAAGCCACACAAATGTAAAGAATGTGGCAACGCTTTTAATAAAAAGTCACACCTTACTGAACACCAGAGACTTCATGCAGGAGAACAGCTATACAAATGTGAAAAATGTGGGAAGGCTTTTTATCAAAGATCACACCTTACTAGACACCAGAAAATTCATAGTGGAGAAAAGCCATACAGATGTAAAGCATGTGAAAAAGCTTTTAATCAAAAATCACAACTTACTAGACACCAGAAAATTCATACTGGAGAAAAGCCATACAAATGTAAAGCATGTGAAAAAGCTTTTAATCGAAAATCAAACCTGACTGAACACCAGAGACTTCATACTGGAGAAAAGCCATTCAAATGTAAAGAATGTGGCAAAGCTTTTAATCAAAAATCAAAACTTACTCAACACCAGAGACTTCATACTGGAGAAATGCCATACAAATGTAAAGAATGTGGCAAAGCTTTTAATACAAAATCACACCTTACTGAACACCAGAGACTTCATACAGGAGAAAAGCTATACAAATGTGAAGAATGTGGCAAAGCTTTTTATCAAAGATCACACCTTACTGGACACCAGAGACTTCATACTGGAGAAAAGCCATACACATGTAAAGAATGTGGCAAAGCTTTTAATCAAAAATCATCACTTACTAGACACCAGAAAATTCATACTGGAGAAAAGCCATACAAATGCAAAGAATGTGGCAAAGCTTTTAATACAAAATCATGCCTTATTCGACACCAGAAAATTCATACTGGAGAAAAGCCATACAAATGTAAAGAATGTGACAAAGCTTTTAATCGAAAGTCACAACTTACTCGACACCAGAGAGTTCATACTGGAGAAATGGCATACAAATGTGAAGAAAAGTGGCAAAGTTTTTAATAAAAGATCATGCCTTAATCAACACCAGAGAATACATACTGGAGAAAATCCATAGAAACATAAAGAATGTGGCAAAGCTTTTAATCAAAAATCACACCTTACTTGACACTGGGGGCTTCATAGTAGAGAAATGCCATACAAATGTAAAGAATGTGGCAAAGCTTTGATTCAAAAATCATGCCTTACTCAATACCAGATAATTGATACTAGGGAGAAACCATACAAATATCTATAATGTAGCAAAGTTTCTAATTGAAGGTCACTCCTTAGTCAACACCAGAGACTTCTTAAGGGAGAAAAGCCATACAAATTTGGAGAATGTGGCAAAGCCTAATCTAATATAACTTATTTGACACAAGAGAATTAATACTAGGAAAAGGCCATACAAGTTTAAAGAATGTGGCAAAGCTCTTTATCAAAGATCACACATTTCTCAACACCAGAAAATTCATGCTGGGGAGAAACCATACAAATGCAAAGAATGTGGCAAAGCTATTCTATTAGGAAAAGTATTGTTGTTCACCAAATATTCATACTGAATAAGAGCCATGTAAGTGTTAAGAATGTGGCATATTTTAAGTATGCTTCATTTCCTGTAAGATCAAACCTCATTGGTCACCAGAAACTTCATACTGGGAATAACAATTACAATTGCCCAGAGATAGCTCCAAAGCACTGACTCCATAAAATTCCAACCCTTGCCCAAATGGCCATTACTCATTAGCCCATGGAAGTGGGCAGGAAGCATGATTGGATGCTTCACCTTCTTTCCTTCTGTGGACCTCTCCAGGTTCAATTGTCCTTTCCTCAGGTTCTCTGTATTGATTGAATTCAAATCATCTTTTTTTTTTTTTTCAAAAGCTATATCTGGACTTAAAGGCCTATTTGTACCAAACCAACACATTAATAAAATTATCTTTTGCCTGAAGTCTATGGTACATCAATATATTCCCCATAATCTCAGCTGGACAGCATGGTCCTATGTCAATGTCTTATTTCTTTATTTATTTATTTAATTATTTAATTTTGTTTTAGTTGTATACCGAGGATTGAATTCAGGGGCACTCAACCACTAAGCCACATTCCAGCCCTATTTTGTATTTATTTAGAGACACAATTTCACTGAGTTGCTTAGGGTATCACTTTTACTACTAAGACTGGATTTGAACTTGTGATTATCCTGCTTCAGGCTCATGCACTGCTTGGATACAAGGCATGCATCCCTGCACCCAGAAATCAATGTCTTTTGCTTTGTAGTTAGTTAAAAAATTTTACTCAGGATTTCATGTCCATAAAAAGATGGTTTTGTCACACTTCAGGCATCAGATTCTGGCTTTTGAAATGACCTGCATGAAACATCTTAGCTTTCTACATCAAATGCAGAGTTCACAAATTTGAAACCAGGTGGCTGAGAAACAAAGATATTGAACAGTAAAATGCAACATATGTTGTGGTTAAATCCACACATGTAGTAGGTATGAATGCTCACACTAAATAGACAGCAAGAGGCCTGTCCATGACCCTGGAGGGTCCTGAGCCTCCATTCATGACTTTGAGCCCCTGAGCCTTCAGAGGGTCTGAAAAAATGAGAAAGAAGCACACTACATTTTCCCACCCCTAAACATGCTATAGCTTTTACTAGACAGACCAGGGAAAGCACTGTGTATCTTTGTACCAAAGTGTGGCTCTGCTTGCATATATATGACATCTGTTTTAGAGACCACTGAGACAGTACCTGATGAAACATAGTTGCTCTTTTTTTCTCTTAATAGAAAACCACAGCCCTGCACATTTTTTAAATCAATAATTTCGTTACAGTTGAAAAAAAAAGTAAGAATGGTTAAAAAATGGTGTCAATGAAAAGCATTTGAACTAGTGAGTCCATCCTTCCAGTAACACTTACAAGGATACAATTGTGTCACTCAGAAAAAGGTCTGTCCCAAGCCACACAGTGAAAGCTCAGAAAGTTACATCTTTCCCTGGACTCATCCTTGGCTCTTCAAGTTGCTTCTTCCAAGTAAATGATGTTTTTAACAGTTAATAAAGTATGAGAAAATATCTTCCACTGCAGTACTTCAGGTCCTCTCAGGATTCTGGAAGACTCAATCTTCTGCTGGGCACACTGGTACACACTTTTCATCCAAGCAGCAGGGGAGTTCAAGGAAAGAGAATCACAGTTTCAAAACCAGCCTCAGCAATTTCACATGAACCTAAGCAACTTAGGAAGATCCTAACTCTAAATAAAAAGATTTGGGGATGTGTCTTAGTGGTAGAGAGCACTTTGGTTTGATCCCAAGTACAAAAAAAGAAAAGAAAAAAAGACAAAGAGGCTCAGGTTTTGTGGTCATCAGACTCAGTTTTTGCTGTACATAAGTCTGAACAATTTCATTATTTAAAAACTTTTTTTAAAAAATGTACTAACTATAGTTACTTAGTGATCACCATAGTGCTATAAAGCACAGATACCTCCACTAACTTTTACTGTCACAGAAATACCTCCATGATAATCCCAAAATATTAATATGGTGCCTCTGTTGATGGAGCGATTCATCTGGTAGCCTCTGTTCAATTACTCTCTCACAACAGGTGTGCACTAAACCCCTGAAAGTTTCAGTAATTTAGACTCAAAAATCATGCCTTACTCAATACCAGAGAATTCATACTGGAGAAAACCCATACAAATGTAAAGAAGGTGGCAAAGCTTTTAAGAAAACATTATGCCTTACTCAACACCAGAAAATTCAAACTGGGGAGAAACCATACAAATATCAATGATGTGGCAAAGCTTAGAAACTTATGATACTAAATAAAACAGACCCCAAGAAGGCACAGAGACACCCATGCAAACTCCACTGCAGGTGTGAACTTAGCTTTGTGCCTCACTGCTAAGTAGTTCTCAGCCATGGCAATGGTTACACCAAGTGGACATTGGGCATTCTAGAGGCATTTTTTTATTTTCAAGTAGGGAATAGGATTACTAAACATAATCATGATGGGAAAGCCCCTTACCAAAAACAAGCTTTTACCATGCTGAGGCTCAGGGTAGATCATACATGCTGAAAAAAGAACTGGTATTTTTCTAATTTATTTTTTCTCCCCGTGCTTTAAGCACAATGATTGTCTCCCAGTAGTGAGGAAGGGAAGAAAGAAACAAAAGAAGGAGCAGAAGGAGACACACAGCATATTAGCAGAAGAAACCTAAAGCCTGCAGGCAGGAGAATCATTAATTTGGGCCTGATTGTGGTGCTACTAACTCTCTGTCAAAGAGTTCTACCAACCTTCCAAAACTTACCAGTCTTGGGTCAGTTGTCAGTATCAAGCCAGATGCCCCTACTTGAACAACAGGCAAGATTCTTCCTTAGCAGAAACCCCATTGAGTAAGCAGTCTTTCCATGTCTTCTTTTCCAAGAATGAATAGTGAGTCATTGAGGACTTCACTTCACACACACACACACACACACACACACACACACACACACAAATTAATATTAAGGCCATCAGAATCTGCAACCCCGTGCTGGAGCTGGTGACCTGGGACATTATCTTGCCATCTACAAGAAAAACCTTTGACTTCTGATCCTGCACATTCCATAATTTTATGTGCAGTGTTTCACTTTCCCCTTCCAAGATGCCATCCGAGAGAAACAAAGCTACAGTGAGATTCAAAGCCTTGCCAGTGCCATCTTCTCTGTATCTGAGTAGTCTGTACTTGTCCTATACATCCTGAGTTTGCCCCAGGCAGGTATTACCTGGTGACAAATTGAGGAAAAAAGGACAGAGGAGAGATTGTTGAAAGGCATCAAAATTCTCTGCTCTGCTGGTCAAGATTTATGGCTCACTGGAAGACATTCTATTAAAACAAAGAGTCCTGGTGCTCTGAAGTCACTCACAAGGCTGCATAGGGCCCATTAAGCAAAAAAAAAAAAAAAAAATGATCACAGTTCCTTGCCCGAGGGAGCAGAGAGCAAGCCTCTAGAAGAACCTACAGAGTCATTTTCTTTTTTTCTCTGGAAATAAAAAGTACTTGTGTTACCAAGGCCTTTTACAGTTGGGACTTTCTTCTTTGACAATGGGGCTTTGCTTACCATAAAGGGGATAAATTCTTAGACTGTGTATGTGTGTGGGGGGTGGGGTGGGTGGGTGTATTTTGGGGGCAGAGGAAGTTACTGTGGATTTAACTCAAGAGCATTTTATAGCTGTTGTACTATACCTGAAGAAGATCCCTAGATGTTTTTTTTTTTTTTTTTTTAATTTTACTGTGAGCCAGGATCTCACTAAATTGTTCAGGCTGACCTTGAACTTACAATCCACCAGCTTCAGTCCCTTGAATCACTTGATTTATAGGCATGGACCACCTCACCCAGGCATGAACCACTTCACCCAGTCATGACCTTCTGGAGAGAGCTAATGTTTAGAGATAGTCAGCCATTTTCCCAAGTTGTTCATGTGAAAATTAACTAATATAATTTTCATACTACCAATATCCTTCCTATTTTGCTCCCAGCATCCAAAGTCAGTCTTTGTGTGATCTAATCATGGCATGTCTAGTTACCAGCATAACAGAGATGGCTCATGGCCCCTAAAGCTTACTGAAAATATAATAACATAATAACCCTAAATCCACTTATGCTGTATCATCTTTTCTTCCTGTGCGAATATGAAAAAGTCTCTTTTCCATGTTCTCCATCACCTCCCACACCCTCATCTCCTGACCAACCCTGGAGCTTCCCAAATTGCTCTTCACTACTGCTTATAGAAAGTTGTAGCTCTCTCTGACAGTGCATGTGTTCATGTGCATCTCCTATATATGATTAAAACAAACCCTAAGCACACTTATGACAATGGCAAATCTATAAATCTCCTCAAAAGGGCCAGAACAACTGCATCTGTAACCTGTACCACTTGGACTTGGTCATAGGGAGGCACCGAAGCCCCTCCTTTCTGTTAGGCCTTCCCCATCTTAGTGCTGGGGAACACAAAAGGCTTCCAGAGGTGGGAGGAAAGGAAGGGCTCTGCATCTGAAATGTGGGAATTGTGCAGGCACTGTTCCTGTTTCATACAGTCTCTTCCAGCATTGTTCTAAATGTGGTTGCAGAAGAGGTGCATTAGCAGATAATGTCCATAATAGTCTGGAGTAGAGCTAGGCTTGGATTCAAATTCGAGATTATCTTCCCACCTTCTCAGTTACCTTCCTTATAAACACTTTAAAGAATAATAAAAAAAAAAAAAGGCAGGCCATATGTTCTGGGTGTTCATAAAACAGAGTATACGTTTCAGGAGAAGAAAATATTGTCTTTACTTTTCTCTTCCAGATTGGTATTATTAGGGCCTATGACCATATCTCTGCCACTATCAGGACTTCAGGCTGTGGGCAAATAGTCAGCCTTTCCTGTATGAGGAGGAGGCCCTGCACCATTTTAAATAAACTTCCTGCTACAGTACTATAGTAGTACTGTAGTCAAAGACCCTGGCTTCATATCACTTCCTGGAATCTGCAGTAAAACCTACCTCAGCATAGGGACACTTCAGGGACTCTGATGGGAGCAACCAAGAGAAGCCCCCAGCCACCTGTAGAGCACCTCCACTGGCAAACAAACAAACAAACAAACAAACAAAAAAACGCTCTCCATCTAGTGGTCTTATCGGGCAACTGTGGGGATCTGAACATCATGATCCAGAAACTTTATTTAAGAAAACCATGGTCCATCCAATCATGGTTACAGTGCAGTAACATGGCCTTTAGAGATTTTTTATTTTTAAAAAATATTTTGTTTTTAATTGCTCTGGCCAGTGTTTCAAGAACTATATTGAATAGAAGTGGTGATAGAGGGCATCCCAGTCTTGTTCCAGATTTTAGAGGGAATGCCTTCAATTTTTCTTCATTCAGAATGATGCTAGCCTGAGGCTTAGCATAGATAGCTCTTACAATGTTGAGGTAAGTTCCTGTTATCCCTAGTATTTCTAATGTTTTGAACATAAAGCAATGCTGTACTTTGTCGAATGCCTTTTCTGCATCTATCGAGATGATCATATGGTTCTTATCTTTAAGTATATTGATGTGGTGAATAACATTTATTGATTTCCATATATTGAACCATCCTTGCATCCCAGGGATGAATCGTACTTGATAATGGTGTACAATTTTTTTGATGTGTTTTTGTAACTGATTCACCGGAATTTTATTGAGGATTTTTGCATCTAGGTTCATTAGAGATATTGCACTGTAGTTTTCTTTCTTTGAGGTGTCTTTGTCTGGTTTTGGAATCAGGGTGATGTTGGCCTCATAGAATGAATTTGGAAGAGCTCCCTCATTTTCTATTTCCTGAAATAATTTGAAAAGTGTTGGTATTAATTCTTCTTTAAAGGCTTTGTAAAACTCCGCTGTATACCCATCCAGTCCTGGGCTTTTCTTGGTTGGCAGTGTTTTGATTGCTTCTTCTATTTCATCCATTGATATTGGTCAGTTCAAATTGTGTGTATCCTCCTGACTCAGTCTGGCCAAATCATATGACATAAGAAATTTAACAATGTCTTCACTATCTTCTATTTTATTGGAATATAGTTTATCAAAATAATTCCTAATTATCTTCTGTATTTCTGTAGTATCTGTTGTGATATTGCTTTTTTCATCCCGTATGTTAGTAATTTGAGTTCTCTCTCTTCTTCTCTTCATTAGCATGGCTAAGGGTCTGTCGATCTTATTTATTTTTTCAAAGAACCAACTTTTAGTTTTGTCAATTTTTTCAATAGTTTCTTTTGTTTCAATTTCATTGATTTCTGCTCTGATTTGAATTATTTCTTGCTTTCTGATATTTGCTGTTGTTTTGCTCTTCCTTTTCTAGGGCTTTGAGATGAAGAGTGAGCTCATTTATTTGTTGTTTTTTTTTCTTTTTATGAGGAATGACCTCCAGTTGATGAATTTCCCTCTTAAAACTGCTTTCATTGTGTCCCATAGATTCAGATATGTTGTTTCTGTATTTTCATTTATCTCTAAGAGTTTTTTGATTTCCTCCTTTATGTCTTCTGTAACCCATTGATCATTCAGTAACATATTGTTCATTTTCCATGAGATGTATGATTTTTCCTTCCTTCTTTTATCGTTGATTTCCAGTTTCATTCCATTATGATCAGATAAAATGCATGGTATTATCTCCACCCCTTTATATTTACTGAAGGTTGCCCTATGGCATAATATATGGTCTATTTTTGAGAAGAATCCATGTGCTACTGAAAAAAACGTGTATCCACTTGATGATGGTTGATATATTCTATATATGTTAGTTAAGTCTAGGTTATTGATTGTGTTATTGAGTTCTATAGTTTCTTTGTTCAACTTTTGTTTGGAGGATCTGTCCAATGGTGAGAGAGGTGTGTTGAAGTCACCCATAATTATTGTGTTGTGGTCTATTTGATTCTTGAACTTGAGGAGAGTTTGTTTTATGAACATCGCAGTACCATTATTTGGTGCATAAATAATGATAATTGTTCTGTCTTATTGGTGAATGGTTCCTTTTAACAGTATATAATGTCCTTCCTTATCCCTTTTGATTAACTTAGTCTTGAAGTCGATTTTATTTGATATGAAGATGGCCACCCCTGCTTGCTTAAGAGGAGCGTGTGTGTGGTATATTTTTTGCCAATCATTTACCTTCAGCCTCTGTATGTCTTTTCCAATCAGATGTGTCTCCTGGAGGCAGCATATTGTTGGATTTGTTTTTCTAATTCATGTTACCAGCCTATGTCGCTGTATTGGAGAGTTTAAGCCATTAATGTTTAGAGTTACTATTGATATATGGTTTGTATTTCCAGCCATGTTTGATTATTTATCTTTTTTTAAATTTAGTTTGTTTCTCCATGATTAGCTTTCCCCCCGCCCTCTGTCTTTACTGAGGTACTTCCCACTGTAGGTTTTGGTTGTTGTTTTCATTTCTTCCTCATGTAGTGTTTTGCTCAAGATGATTTGCAATGCTGGTTTTCTGGCTGCAAATTCTTTTAACTTTTGTTTATCATGAAAGACTTTTATTTCCTTGTCATACCTGAAGCTCCAATCTACATATTGTGGGGTTGGGCTCCAAATTCCTTAATAGAACACCCATAGCACAAGAGTCAATAACAAGAATCAACAAATGGGACTTACTTAAACTAAAAAGTTTTTTCTCAGCAAGAGAAACAATAAGAGAGGTAAATAGGGATCCTACATCATGGAAACAAATTTTTACTCCTCACACTTCAGATAGAGCCCTGATATCCAGAGAATACAAAGAACTCAAAAAATTAAACAATAGGATAACAAATAACCCAATCAACAAATGGGCCAAGGACCTGAACAGACACTTCTCAGAGGAGGACCTACAATCAATCAACAATTACATGAAAAAATGCTCACCATCTCTAGCAGTCAGAAAAATGCAAATCAAAATCACCCTAAGATACCATCTCACTCCAGTAAGATTGGCAGCCATTATGAAGTCAAACAACAACAAGTGCTGGTGAGGATGTGGGGAAAAGGGTACCCTTGTACATTGCTGGTGGGACTGTAAATTGGTGTGGCCAATTTGGAAAGCAGTATAGAGATTCCTGGGAAAGCTGGGAATGGAACCACCATTTGACTCAGCTGGTGCCCTTCTCGGACAATTCCCTGAAGACCTTAAAAGAGCGTACTACAGGGATACTGCCACATCGATGTTCACAGCAGCACAATTAACAATAGCTAGACTGTGGAACCAACCTAGATGCACTTCAATAGATGAATGGATAAAAAAAAAATGTGGCATTTATACACAATGGAGTATTACACAGCACTAAAAATGACAAAACCATGGAATTTGCAGGTAAATGGATGGCATTAGAGCAGATTATGCTAAGTGAAGCTAGCCAATTCCTAAAAAACAAATGCCAAATGTCTTCTTTGATATAATGAGAGCAACTAAGAACAGAGCAGGGAGGAAGAACAGGAGGAGAAGATTAACATTAAACAGATACATGAGGTGGGAGGGAAAGGGAGAGAAAAGGGAAATTGCATGGAAATGGAAGGAGACCCTCATTGTTATACAAAATTACATATAAGAGGTTGTGAGGGGAATGGGAAAAAACAAGGAGAGAAATGAATTACAGTAGATGGGGTAGAGAGAGAAGATGGCAGGGGAGGGGAGGGGTGATAGTAGAGGAGAGGAAAGGTAGCAGAATATAACAATTACTAATATGGCATTATTTAAAAATGTGGATGTGTAACCAATGTGATTCTGCAATCTGTATGTGGAGTAAAAATGGGAGTTCATAACGCACTTGAATCTAATGTATGAAATATGATATGTCAAGAGCTTTGTAATGTTTTGAACAACCAATTAAAAAAAAATTAAAAAAATTGTTTTTAGTTTTAGGTGGATGTATTTTTTTTATTTTATTTTATGTGGTGCTGAGGATCAAATCCAGTGCCTCATGCATGCTATGAGAACACTCTTCCACTGAGTCACAAATCCAGCCCCCTTTAGTTTTTAAACAAGAGATTAGGTATCACTGTAATCTCTGGAAGAGAAGTAACGGTTAAAATGTTTACAGGGATTGACTCTTAGCTGTGGGTGTTTTGGTTGAAGGTCTTAATGAGATTATTGCAACAGTATTCCGTGAACATCTCAGCAGTAGTGATCCATGCACCCAGGCCCTTGGATCTCAGGGTCTCTCCACCAGGGCTGAAACTAGACAATTTTGGATGCAGGTCATTAAGGTGTAAGTTAGTGAGGTCATAATAACTTTTTTTTTGTAAAGTGGAGAAAAAAAATTGTTCTTGGAGGAGAGGCCAAATCAGGGCACAGATTGTAAGCCCCAACCATGCAACTGAATGGATCATAAAAATTAAGACTTGTGAGCCACTCTGAGTCTCATATAATAAAGCTGAGCTGCAACCTGAGAACCCACATTTCTATCCAGTTCTCTGGTAAAACTGATGTTTGTCTGGGGCCCAATCTTTGGGACATAGGATCAACAACAGTATGACTTAGGCAAAACTACTTCTTGCTAAATGATAGGGAATCGATGTGAGTGGTGAGAGCATGAGGTTGAGGGAATAATTCTATAAAGTGGGGGTCAGTGTGCTGACCCCCATATGCTTTTCTTTTCATGAAGAAATTAACCTGCTACCCTGCCTGTCTTAAGTGGACAGCGTATATCACATTTATCAGTAAACTGTCTGTTATCTGCAGGAGAAAGTCAGGTATAAAATAAGTGTTCATAAGAGGAAGCCATGTTACCTTAAAGAAGGGAACTTTTCTGATTTTTTCCACATACCAGATTCTGAAACCCAGAGAGATAAAAATATTTTCCTAGCACTAAAATCTACAAGAATTTATGGTTAAGAATCCACTTAGAATCAGTTGCATTGGCCAAGGTGACCTAACGTTATCTTAGCAGTGGGGACTTGACAGTGGGATGCCATCCAGCAGTCAGTTCAAAGTTAAGTAGTAGGCTTGTGTGGGACTCTTTGGAAACTTCTCTGGGATACCCAACAAAAGTGGATTGCATGAAAATCACACTGTCTCTCTCCCCTCTCAGATGACCCATTATCTACTATGTCCCCTTTCCTTGTTTATCTATTTAATAAACTCATGCCTGTTATTCTGAGTGAAATGTCTGAAATCTTTCTGACTTAGTTACAAGAATTAGAGTTTGAAAGGGGGCCTTCTTACTCTCTGTTTATTTGAAGTCACCAACCTTGTATCATTAAAAATTTACAAAGTTCTCATGATATACATTAAGCTTGCTCCAGCTACATTTTCAAGATTTACAAAGTTGTAGTCTCCAGCTCTTTCTTTCACCATTTTTAAAATGGTGTGACTGTCTTTTTCCTCACACTCTAGTGGTTAGGACCACCAGGAGATAAGGTTGATCCCAGTTCCTGTGCAGCAAAGACCTTTGTTTCCCACTTCTGCATCCAAATTACCAATGAGGTTAGAATGGTCATCATCCACAGTATGCGAGGCCAGATATGAGATGTTTTCACAAGATACATGCACATTTTCATTACTTTCAAATAAAGATTTGCATATGAGGTGTTTTATGCTAGAAACTCAACAAAACAAATGGTAAGCCTGTGCACTGGACAACCAGAAGAATTCATCAGAGGATCAGTTCCATCCTGTGTCTCCAGCATAAGGGGCTCTGGTAAATGCTTGGCTCAATAAACCACTCTTAGCTTAGAAATAAGCAATAGTCTGATCTCCACCCACAAATTCTTCTCAGCCTATTCAAACCACTAGAACATGTAGCCAATCAGAAGTTATCCCTGCTCAAGGGACACTCAAGAAACTGGAATCCATAACATGGCTCTACCTGTTCTACTCACTGAAGAAATGTATCTCAGTTGATATGGTTTTTAATATGCATTGCAGAACTAGTAAAAAAAAATAATGTGCCTGAAACTAGAAACAAATTATTGGTTATGAATGTGTTTTTTTACTATATATATAGTAAAAAAAAAACAACACTTTCAGAGTTAGTTTACCCACTGAGCAACATCCCCAGCCTTATTTTGTAGTTTATTTAGAGATAGAGTTGCTTAATACCTTGTTATTGCTGAGGCTGGCCTTGAACTCAGGATACTCTTTCCTCAGCCTCCAGAGCCACTCGGATTACAGGCATGTGCTACTGCACCTACTGCACAAATTGGTTTTCTTTTGCATGTAAAATATCTGTGGGTAGTTCTGACTGAGGCACAGCTGACTTCAGGAATCAGTGTCTTTTCATCTCTCACTTCCCATTTTATTTTCTGGCCTCCCCTGTAGTCATAGTTGGCAATAAGCTTTCCATGCTCACTTTCTATTTTTATTTGTGGCCCTCTGGATGAGTATGTTCAGACCAGCTCAAACCCACTTTGCAGGTTAAGAGCATCTTGTTCAGGGGGCTTCATGCTATGACTTCCTGGTCTGGGTAACCTTTCTGACTCACCCCACATGGAGTGGAAAGCAGAAGGGTATTCCCAGGAAAAAAACACAAGCAACTTCTGGAAGAAGAGAAAAGAATCACTGGTGATAAATAACAAATCAGACTCCCTTCTGATCTCCAGGGAAGCCATTGCCTATACTGTAAAGCTGAGAATCTATGTTAGTTCATGACACTGTTCAAGCACTCAGGGCTCAGAACATCTCCATTTTATAGATGAGGAGACTAGAGCTCACAGGGAGTTTAAACTTCCTGTCAAAAGCCACTGGCCTTGAAAGTGGTAGACCTGAGTATGAAGACAAATCCAGACTGTTTTGAATCAGTGTTGACCTCCCAGCTCAAGGCTACTCTCCATCAAGTACAAGAAGATTATCATTGACATAAAGGAGGAAGAGGGGAGGCAGGAAACATAAAGATCCCCTGATAGAACTTCACATAGACCCTGTACTGGTAAGTTTGTTCCTGAGTTTGAGAGGTTTCCTGCCTACTAATATCTTCTAGTGGTTGATAAACATATATTTCCACATCACCTTTCCAATTTTGGCATTCATATTGTTTTTTTGTTCACTTATTTTTCTTACATCAACTTGTCTGGTATACTTACAGAAATGTCCTCAAAACCTTAAGTGTTTGTGGCAGTTTTAAATCAAAATGAGTAATACTTGCCTCAAATAAAAATTACATTAAAATTCCATGAAAGAATTAAATAAAAGGCTAGTCATCTGTTCACCATTTAATATCATCCCACAACTGAGGTAGGGTCTTCTGAATCAATTTGAATAATTAGAGCTACCAGGTCACACCAGAACACAAATGACCACTATGCTTCTCCACATGCAGTTTTCCATTCCTATAATTTCCTCTGCACTCTAAGAGCAAGTCAAAGGAAGTACCAGGTCCTCTAAACCAGGATTCCAGGTTATCCTACCCCAAATGTGGCCAAGTCTCCACACCTTTCCTCAGGCACTAGATCCTGGCCACTGCACTCCCTAGTTTCTGAACACATACTTTACAGGTGTATAAATTTATTCAGGGGCCTTGGTTTCTTCCAGCACTATTTTGTGTGAACACTGTATCATGTTGTAACTCCCATTTTACCTTTAGTGTGATTATTGCTTTAAGTGCCCTTGGAAGAAATCAACAGGATTGCATTGTGTATCCAGGAAGCCAGGCAGTGCTAGGCCTTGCACATCTTTTTCCACTTTTCTTCTGCCTATCTGCTGCACAAATATCTGTCTTAGACCAATTTTCAGGGGAAGACACAGAGGCTACCAACCTAAGAATAAAGAAGGGCCTTTGAGAGTAAGAACAAATACCAGTCACTGTGAAGAGAAAAAAAGTCAGTCCTCAGGGAACTGGTCTAACTATCTTGCACAAACAGCTAGGACAGAGCTGTATTTGATCAATGTCCCCTGATTCCTTGCACAAGGATTTCTTTTATTCAACTAACATTATTTCTATCATGAATGACATTGATCTCCTTTCTCTAAGGACAGAGTGTGCAAACTTCTCATTCTAAAATTGTCTAGTCTCTGTGGAACAACCATGTAGTCACAATGACTTTCTCTCACCTAGGAGATGAACCACGTGACCTCCTAGAAGCTAATGATCCTATAGAAATAGAAATTAAAAAAAAAAAAAAAAAAAACTTGAAAAAACAAAAGGATATAGAGAGCCCCACCACACCTTGCCCTCATCCTGAAGACTCCAAGACATTTTATCCTGTGTATGGAGAAGGCTTCATGTGATTGCATAAACCAGAAGGTTGCACATAAAGTACATTTCCTCTGTCTCAGAAAGCAATATAAAGTCATTGTGGCTTGAAATCTTTTCTCTCACAGTTGGCCACTCAGCTCCCTTCTGCTCAGCCCTGTTTCACAACTGGGTTTCAGTTTGGCTCCTCTCTCAGTGCTGGTAAGGGTCATCCTTTGGAGGTCAATACATCCCACCTGCTCAAAATCAGTACAACAAAACCAGAAAGACAGATGAGTATGGGTGAGAGACACAAAGAGTCTAAGGAGTAGAGGTCCAAACAATTTAAGGACAGATATTATCCCCAAAGCCTAGACTTCCAAGAAAGTGTGGTCTTGTTGAAAAGGGAAGGGAGAGGAAAGAAATTATTCCCCAACCAAGAATATTTCCTCTACACTAACTTCTTGTTTTATTATTTGGCATAAGATGTGTATTATGATTATTTTCAGAATGGCTAAAAAGTATAAGAAACCCAATCACCCAATATAGCAATATGGCTGGGTATCTATGGTGCAACTATTCTACAAGCTCTTATGCAGACCTAAGAATGATGGTTTAAAAGAATGGATGGTTTATTTCAGATAATGTTCATATGTAAAAACAAATAGTTAATTGCATGTGTGATGAGATTACTACTGTGCTAGTTGATGCTGCATTTCTTGAGCAAAATGTTTCAACCCATATACAACTATAGTGGTCCTAGTGACCTTCTTGCTAGTGCATACAAATATAGAAATACATGACTGAAATATAATCCCTGTTTCCACTCAGTGCCTCAGAGTGGCCTGGGATACCCAACTCTGGCCTGCATGCCCTGTACAGCTGTCCCTTAGAATTTATGCTAGGAAGCTCATCCAGGTACCAAACCTGTCCTGCTTCATAGGAGGTGCCACACCAAGAAGAATGACACTGTATTTTGCAGAGTGCATGTGGTCTTGAGGAAAATTTTTAAAAAATTTAAGGCTTGGAATGGACATTCCTATGAGAATGATTGTGTCAGTGTTGCTTGGGGGTTGAGCCCTGACCCTAACCTCAGGGGGTTTACAATTCAGGATGACTATTCACAGGTCTTGCTCCTTCTCCAGTATTGTAAGAGAACTCAAGGTCACTAGTACCTGTCAAGTACCATGACCACAGTTCTCTGTGTCTGTTTATCTGTCTCTTCTTGCTGCCCATTTTTTTTTCAGCAGGATCCCACAGGGAGTTCCTTCATCAGCACTATGTAAAGCCATATATGGCATGTTTATTGTTAACACTGGGATGAAACTAGAGCTTCCTTGTTGGGGCTGCTACTTCTACTGGTCAGAAAATACAAGGGGAGTGTGGGTCATGTCTGCCATTACCAAGAGTCTGTGCCAGCATTAATCTCAGCTCTTGGACCAATGTGCCCAAAAGGGATGTCTGCATTAATTAAACCTTGAAAATTCAAGAGGATACTTACCTCAAGTTGTGACTTTCAGAGATACGTGGCACACCATAGCTGGGAGCATCTTGGGCACATTGCTACCAGTCTCAGGTTGGCATAGCTAAGGAACTGGTCTTTGGAGAAATGGCCCATCCCTCTCCTAAACATCTGAGGACCAGGCCTGGTTTGGATTCACTTACACTTAATTGAGGAAGGTGTATTTTTTGTCCCCAATATGTTTCATTTCTTTCTTGCTCCCAACTTTTTTCCCTCTTCTCACCCTATATTCATTTTTTTCCATAATCATGGTCATGACAACAGTGTAAAAGTCATCCATGGACTCATGGTCATGTGTATTAAGCTTCAGAGTCAATCCTTCAAGTGAAATCTTGTCCACACTTCATAAATAAAGCAAAACTGGTTCCCAAAATGCCATAGATGCTGCTACCAAGAAGCAAAAGTCAAAAACACTGAGAAGGCAGCACCTCTAGCAATTAGAGAAATGCAAATTAAAACTACACTGAGCTACCATCTCATTCCAATTATAATGCCAATTATCAGGAATATAAGTAAAAGCAAATTTTGGTGAGGATGTGGAAAACAAAAGGAAACACTCAAACATTGTGGTGAGACTGCAAATTTGTGTAAACTCTCTGGAATGCATTGTGGAGATTCAAAAAAAGAAATATCTAGTATTTAACCCCCCCACTTTGAATATATGACTTGTATGTATATATGTATATATGTATATATGTATATATGTATATATGTATATATGACTTGGTATCAGCATAATACAGTGTTACAATGTCACATCAATATTTATAGCAAAACAATTCACAAGAGTTGAGCTATGGGACAAAGCTAGATGCTCATCAACTGATAAATGGATAGAGAAATTGTTGTATATATAAACAATAAAATATTACTCACCCATAAAGAAGAATGACTCTATTACATATCCCAGTAATTAAATGGATATGAAGACTCACTGTGAGCGAAACAAGCAAATTAAAAAAAAAAAAAAAATAGGTGGAATGTTTTTGCTGATAATTGGAGGCTAAACCACAAAAAATGAGAGAGGAAAAGGGGAGAAGTTCAGTAGATTATCCAAAGAAGCCTTCAAGAAAGATAGAATAGATAGGAATAGGAAAGACATTAGAATGAATAATTAGAATAATTATGAATTATTGTTTTAACTGGACAAGATATCATTATTTATTTTTCTGGTGCTGAGGATTTAACCAGATCTTTAAATGTGAGGCAAGCACTTTACCAATGTACTATATTCCCAGCTCGAAATAATTATGAATTATAAATAAGAGTTTCTATGCTTGTATAATTTTATCAAAATTGATTCTATGCCATGTAAACTTAAGAATAACAACTAAAATAAATTAAAAACTAGGGAATAGGAACATGAAACAAAATTGATAGAATAAAAATCTGATGATTAAATGTCTTTAGGTTCATTTCAGAATTTTTTGAATCTCTCACTATGTGGAGTCTGCCAAAGGTATTCAGGCCTGAAAGAAAGGTAGAAGTTCAGGATGCTGCAAAAAGAAGAAGAAGGGACTGCACCCCTGCTGCATTGATATACAGGTGAAGGGATCCAAATGAGAAGATAATCTCAAGGTCCCCCATGTTTAACTAGGGCAGAGAGGAGCAATATGCTTGATTATATATTTATTTAATGGCACATACATGGAGATATATAGAGAATTATAAAAATCTGGAACTAGTTTTCCTGGATTTACAATGAAAGCCAAATGGTTTTTTTTTTTCCTTGAAGAAAGAGATCCTTGACCCTCTTTTAACAATAAGTCTCATCTGTATTATATGACTTTTTGCACCCCTGATGTTTGGGGAGCAAGATACAGATCTCTCTTTTGAATCGTAACAAAACAAGCAGGCAGAGGTGAGAAGTAAGTAATGCTGTTTTTTTTTTCTTTTTAAACTACAGAGTGTCCAGCTGCAATTAAGGATGCACCCCTTGGCAGGGCTTTTTTGACTGTTGTAGGAAGGCAGGTGAGCACCCAGGTCCCAGAATCAAGGTGAGTGGCGGGAGGCAGAAAGATTGCCCAGGTTTGCCTTGTTCTGTGGAAACCTGCAATCATGTGGCCACCATAGGTATTTCTTTCAAAAAAATGTCTCACCAGTGACCAAGGGAGCCCAGGGACAGCTGGATTTTACACGTCTGTACTCTATGATGTCTCTTCTGTGCTAATCTTCTTATTCTTCCTCCAGAATAAACCACTTAGAGAAAAATCAGGCTCTAATTCTGACATCCACATCCAAGTCTACTACAGGGCACCTGCCAAGCCTGATGGAAGCACTCACCAATGTGGGAAAAAGGCAATGTGTTTATTTGGCACTGAATATTTCTTTTCTGTTTCTACTGTTTTTGTTTTAGCTACCTGCCCCAGTTAGCCCATGTATCAGTCAACTCTACTGGCCTTCCATTACTTTTACAAGATGTATTGACAACTTTCCAACAAACTGAAAGGCCATATTCATTTGCATATGTTTAAATATATAAAAGATGAAAAGTCAGCACTCCAAAGAATGCTTTGTGATAGTCTTATTATAGGAAGTGGACCAGGTAATGAAGCTTTCAAATCAACCTCAATTTTTTAGCATTAGAACCAAATAGAACTTAGAACTCTGGTAACCAGGCACACACATTCCATAGAGGGTGCATTATTCATCTCATTTAAAGGGATATGCACAAGATAAAGAGATGTTTTCATGATGTATTCAAATCTTCCAGGGTTCTAGGCACAAATATGTCCAAAGCACATTTGCACGTTGGCTCAGCCTTCACACCAGGACCTGTGACTATTTATCAGAAGGCATTTATGGGTAAAAGAGAGCAGTTTAGAGAAGACAAATCCAGACAAGTCCTCATCTGGAATCACAGCTGGAAAGTTTTTTGACATTCCCCTTGTGTGTGGGGGGGAGGGAAGTAATTGAGGGGCACCTTCAATGGAAGAATTAGGTTATATCAGGACATGGGTGTTAAGGTGTATATTTAAATATTGGGTTCTAGATTTTTTTACTGAAATTACTATCCAAAGACCTTATTCTGTAATCCAATGTGTGGAGGTCTATGCATATATTCATCTATTTCTAATCTGTCTACAAAATTTTTCAGTGGGAATGTCATCTTTGGAAACAGCCAGTATTAATTATTGTCCTACATGTAGAACAAAATTTTTGCCAAGCTCCTTGTAGACCATAATAAAGCTACTTGTTAATTCTGTGTCCTGGGGAAAGAGGAAGTGCACCAGAAAACTCACAGTGATATCTGTGTTGCAAGGTTAGCTAAGCCTTCTGGAGAATTGTCTCTTCAAGAGAAAAAAAAAAAGCTGGAGATGGCCAGAATATGCAGAACAAATACCCAAGATGAGGAATCTCTTAAACTCTAAGAATTTTACCACTTGAATAATCTACATGCCCATTCCAAAAGAATTCAAGATTGTATTATTCTCCCTGACAACATAATACATGTAAATCTTCAGATTATATACGTGGAGAAATAACAGAGAAATCATTTTCACTTTGTTGTCAGTGTTTATTGGGCAATTATATTTCTTTTCTGTTGCTACTGTTTTTGTTTTAAATACCTGCCCCAGGTAGCCCATGTACCAGTCAACTCCACTCACCTTCTAGTCCTTTATGAGACTTATATATGAACATCCTTACTAGGAAAGTTTTGACACAAAGTGAAGTGGGAGTTACACAAACAAAGGAGGTAAATGTAGTCTATATTGTTTTATGGATGTGTCATACCAGAAAACAAGTCTCTATAGGCCCATCTGGTAAGAAGCTATGTCCTTGAATGCCTTTAGAATATTCTAGTAAGAAATTTATTTATTTATTTATTTTTGCAGCAGGTCAGCCTTTCAATGTTGTTGGAATGTGATTTGATCCAATTGTACATTCATTCAACCAAGTGGAAGGGACAGTATATGTGTATCCTAATGGGCTGCATCAGTGTCACAGGGATCTCATAAGACAATGAATAGATTAAGTTACACAGATATTTATTTGTCCTAATTCTTGAATTTTTATATCAAGATACTTGCTGGAAAGATTTCCTTTGAGACCCACTCTTTGAGATGTAGATTGCCATCTCCTGTCTCCATGTTTGCAAGACATTTATCTGGGCTTCTCTGTGTCCTTAGAAAGTAGGTTGCTCTAAACATTAAAGCTTCAAATACAATTGATCATACCTCCTGGCACTATTTGCATGTTAAGTGAACCAATTAAAATTACCAATAATTTGAAAAGAATATCCTTAATTAAGAGTCCTAACTCAGTCTTTAATGAAGAGCTATTTTGAGAATAGCTTGGTTATTTTTCAGCCAGTGCCCATGTAACATTATTCTTTGCAGCTCATAGTTCTGTTCTTCATTAGATGTTTAGGTATCACTCTTACCCCTGAATTGTGTCTAGCTTCTAGTATTAATTTGGCCAAGCCTGTTGTTTACTTGTACAGCTGTGGACTTTCCCTCGTTTTTTTTTTAATTGAGCTGCGTTTGATATCACTTTCTCTAATGATAAATCAGTAATCACTGCTTATTTTTCTTTATTTTTTATCTTATCAATTTTATTTACTTTTGTCTAATTAAAGGCAATATATTACAGAATAGTTACTTTGTGATTGGTTAAGCATTATTTCAAGGTTTTCTTGCCTATCTCTAATTCAAGACATTTTTTATAATGCCAGACAGGTTTTCTTTATTTCGAGATTTAAGTTGTTAACAAGAATATTTGGTATACATTTTTAAAGATTGTATTTTTAATTTAAAGACAATATTCTGAATATGAAGGTTTTAAGAATAATAATTTTCAAAAGAATCATGAAAGCTTGGATTAAAATATATTTATGCAGCCAAGTGGCTTCACTTAGGTGAAGAAATTTTATGTAAGCGTAAGAAGATTTTGTTGTTGAAAGCAGATATTTCTATGACAAATTTCTGAAAAGATTTTATTAAAATTATCAAATTAACTTTGGCATAAACTTTTTTTTAAATTTTTTTTATTGTTGGTTGTTCAAAACATTACATAGTTCTTGATATATCATATTTCACACTTCGATTCAAGTGGGTTATGAGCTCCCATTTTTAACCCCATATACAGATTGCAGAATCACATCAGTTACACATCCATTGATTTACATATTGCCATACTAGTGTCTGTTGTGTTCTGCTGTCTTTCCTATACTCTACTATCCCCCCTCCCCTCCACTCCCCTCCCCTCTTCTCTCTCTGCCCCCTCTACTGTCATTCATTTGTCCCCCTTGTATTATTTTTCCCTTTCCCCTCACTTCCTCTTGTATGTACTTTTGTATAACCCTGAGGGTCTCCTTCCATTTCCATGCAATTTCCCTTCTCTCTCCCTTTCCCTCCCACCTCTCATCTCTGTTTAATATTAATCTTCTTCTCATGCTCTTCGACCCAACTCTGTTCTTAGTTACTCTCCTTATATCAAAGACATTTGGCATTTGTTTTTTAGGGATTGGCTAGCTTCACTTAGCATAATCTGCTCTAATGCGATCCATTTCCCTGCAAATTCTATGATTTTGTCATTTTTTAATGCAGACTTATACTCCATTGTGTATAAATGCCACATTTTTTTATCCATTCATCTATTGAAGGGAATCTAGGATGGTTCCACAGTCTTGCTATTGTGAATTGTGCTGCTATGAACTTCGATGTAGCAGTGTCCCTGTAGCATGCTCTTTTTAGGTCTTTAGGGTCTAGACCGAGAAGGGGAATAGCTGGGTCAAATGGTGGCTCCATTCCCAGCTTTCCAAGAAATCTCCATACTGCTTTCCAAATTGGCTGCACCAATTTGAAGTCCCACCAGCAATGTACAAGTGTACCCTTTTCCCCACATCCTTGCCAGCACTTGTTGTTGTTTGACTTCATAATGGCTGCCAATCTTACTGGAGTGAGATGGTATCTTAGGGTGGTTTTGATTTGCATTTCTCCGACTGCTAGAGATGGTGAGCATTTTTTCATGTACTTGTTGATTGATTGTGTGTCCTCCTCTGAGAAGTGTCTGTTCAGGTCCTTGGCCCATTTGTTGATTGGGTTGTTTGTTATTTTATTGCCTAATTTTTTGAGTTCTTTGTATACTCTGCATATTAGGGCTCTATCTGAAGTGTGAGGAGTAAAGATTTGTTCCCAGGATGTAGGCTCCCTATTTACCTCTCTTATTGTTTCTTTTGCTGAGAAAAAAACTTTTTAGTTTGAGTAAGTCCCATTTGTTGATTCTAGTTATTAAATTTTGTGCTATGGGTGTCCTATTGAGGAATTTGGAGCCCGACCCCATAGTATGTAGATCGTAGCCAACTTTTTCTTCTATCAGACGGCGTGTCTCTGATTTGATATCAAGCTCCTTGATCCATTTTGAATTCACTTTTGTGCATGGCGAGAGAAAGGGATTCAGTTTCATTTTGTTGCCTATGGATTTCCAGTTTTCCCAGCACCATTTGTTGAAGATGCTATCCTTCCTCCATTGCATGCTTTTAGCCCCTTTATCAAATATAAGATAGTTGTAGTTTTGTGGATTGGTTTCTGTGTCCTCTATTCTGTACCATTGGTCCACCCGCCTGTTTTGGTACCAGTACCATGCTGTTTTTGTTACTACTGCTCTGTAGTATAGTTTGAGTTCTGGTATCGCTATACCGCCTGATTCACACTTCCTGCTTAGCATTGTTTTTGCTATTCTGGGTCGTTTATTTTTCCATATGAATTTCATGATTGCTTTCTCTATTTCTACAAGAAATGCCGTTGGGATTTTGATTGGCATTGCATTAAACCTATAGAGAACTTTTGGTAATATCGCCATTTTGATGATGTTAGTTCTGCCTATCCATGAACAGGGTATATTTTTCCATCTTCTAAGATCTTCTTCTATTTCTCTCTTTAGGGTTCTGTAGTTTTCATTGTATAAGTCTTTCACCTCTTTTGTTAGGTTGATTCCCAAGTATTTTATTTTTTTTGAAGATATTGTGAATGGAGTGGTTGTCCTCATTTCCATTTCAGAGGATTTGTCGCTGATATACAGGAATGCCTTTGATTTATGCGTGTTGATTTTATATCCTGCCACTTTGCTGAATTCATTTATTAGCTCTAATAGTTTCTTTGTAGACCCTTTTGGGTCTGCTAGGTATAGAATCATGTCATCAGCAAATAGTGATAATTTAAGTTCTTCTTTTCCTATTTTGATGCCTTTAAGTTCTTTCATCTGTTTAATTGCTCTGGCCAGTGTTTCGAGAACTATGTTGAACAGAAGTGGTGAGAGAGGGCATCCCTGTCTTGTTCCAGATTTTAGAGGGAGTGCTTTCAATTTTTCTCCATTCAGAATGATGCTAGCCTGAGGCTTAGCATAGATTGCTTTTACAATATTGAGGTATGTTCCTGTCATCCCTAGTTTTTCTAGAGTTTTGAACATAAATGGAAGCTGTACTTTGTCGAATGCTTTTTCCGCATCTATTGAGATGATCATATGGTTCTTATTTTTAAGTCTATTGATGTGGTGAATAACATTTATTGATTTCCGTATATTGAACCAGCCTTGCATCCCAGGGATGAATCCTACTTGATCATGGTGCACAATTTTTTGATATATTTTTTTATCCAATTCGCCAGAATTTTATTGAGGATTTTTGCATCTAGGTTCATTAGAGATATTGGTCTGTAGTTTTCTTTCTTTGAAGTGTCTTTGTCTGGTTTAGGTATCAGGGTGATACTGGCGTCGTAGAATGAATTTGGAAGTTCTCCCTCTTTTTCTATTTCCTGAAGTAGCTTCAAAAATATTGGTATTAGTTCCTCTTTAAAGGTTTTGTAAAACTCTGCTGTATACCCATCCGGTCCTGGGCTTTTCTTAGTTGGTAGTCTTTTGATGGTTTCTTCTATTTCCTCAATTGATATTGGTCGGTTTAGGTTGTCTATATCTTCCTGACTCAATCTGGGCAGATCATATGACTTAAGAAATTTATCTATGCCTTCACTATCTTCTAATTTATTAGAGTATAAGGATTCAAAATAATTTTTTATTATCTTCTGTATTTCTGAAGTGTCTGTTGTGATATTGCCTTTTTCATCCCGTATGCTAGTAATTTGAGTTCTCTCTCTTCTTCTCTTTGCTAGCATGGCTAAGGGTCTGTCGATTTTGTTTATTTTTTCAAAGAACCAACTTTTAGTTTTGTCAATTTTTTCAATTGTTTCTTTTGTTTCAATTTCATTAATTTCAGCTCTGATTTTCAATATTTCCTGCCTTCTACTTCTTTTGCTGTTGTTTTGCTCTTCTTTTTCTAGGATTTTGAGATGAAGTATGAGATCATTTTTTTGTTGGTTTTTTCTTTTTTTAAGGAATGAAGTCCAAGCAATGAATTTTCCTCTTAGAACTGCTTTCAATGTGTCCCATAGATTCCGATATGTTGTGTCTGTGTTTTCATTTATCTCTAAGAATTTTTTAATTTCTTCCTTGATGTCTTCTATAACCCATTGATCATTCAGTAACCTATTGTTCATTCTCCAAGTGATGTGTGCTTTTTCCTTCCTTCTTTTATCGTTGATTTTCAGGTTCATTCCATTATGATCAGATAAGATGCATGGTATTATCTCTACTCCTTTATATTGTCTAAGAGTTGCCCTGTGACATAATATGTGATCTATTTTTGAGAAGGATCCATGTGCTGCTGAGAAAAAAGTGTAACTGCTTGATGTTGGGTAGTATATTCTATATATGTCAATTAAGTCTAGGTTATTAATTGTGTTATTGAGTTCTATAGTTTCCTTATTCAACTTTTGTTTGGAAGATCTGTCAATTGGTGAGAGAGGTGTGTTGAAGTCTTCCATGATTATTGTATGGTGGTCTATTAGACTCTTGAACTTGAGAAGAGTTTGTTTGATGAATATAGCGACACCATTGTTAGGGGCATATATATTTATGATTGTTATGTCTTGTTGGTGTATGGTTCCCTTGAGCAGTATGCAGTGTCCCTCTTTATCCCTTTTGATTAACTTGGGCTTGAAATTTATTTTATTTGATATGAGTATGGACACACCTGCTTGTTTCCAAAGTAAATATGAGTGATATGATTTTTCCCAACCTTTCACCTTCAGCCTATGTATGTCTTTTCCTATCAAATGCGTCTCCTGCAGGCAGCATATTGTTGGGTCTTGTTTTGTGGTCCATTCTACTAGCCTGTGTCTCTTAATTGGTGAGTTTAAGCCATTAACATTTAGGGTTATTATTGAGATATGGGTTGTTCTTCCAGCCATATTTGTTTATTTATGTTACTAAACAGGGTTTGTTTTCCTCTTTGATTATTTTCCCCCCTTTACTGTCCTACCTCCCACTGTTGGTTTTCATTGTTATTTTCCATTTCCTTTTCCTGTAATGTTTTGCCGAGGATGTTTTGAAGAGATGGTTTTCTAGCTGCAAATTCTTTTAACTTTTGTTTATTGTGGAAGGTTTTAATTTCATCTTCCATCCTGAAGCTTAATTTTGCTGGAAACACAATTCTTGGTTGGAACCCATTTTCTTTCAGTGTTTGAAATATGTTATTCCAGGATCTTCTAGCTTTCAGAGTCTGTGTTGAAAGATCAGCTGTTATCCTGATTGGCTTACCCCTAAATGTAATCTGCTTCCTTTCTCTTGTAGCTTTTAAAATTCTCTCCTTATTCTGTATGTTGGGCATCTTCATTATAACATGTCTACGTGTCGGTCTCTTATGATTTTGCACATTCGGTGTCCTGTAGGCTTCTAGGATTTGGGATTCTGTCTCATTCTTCAAGTCTGGGAAGTTTTCTCGTATTATTTCATTGAATAGATAGCTCATTCCTTTGGTTTGAAACTCTGTCCCTTCCTGTATCCCAATGACTCTTAAATTTGGTCTCTTGATGTTATCCCATATTTCTTGGATGTTCTGCTCATGGTTTCTTAACAGTCTTGCTGAGCTGTCTATGTTCTTTTCAAGTTGAAATACTTTATCTTCATTGTCTGATGTTCTATCTTCTAAGTGTTCTACTCTGCTGGTAGTATTCTCAATTGAGTTTTTAAGTTGGTTTATTGCTTCCTGCATTTCTAGGATTTCTGTTTGTTTGTTTGTTATAACCTCTATCTCCCTGTATAGTTGATCTTTTGCTTCTTGGATTTGTTTATGTAATTCATTGTTGAAGTGATCTTTCATTGTCTGATTTTGCTGTCTGATGTCTTCCTTGATACTCCAGATCATCTGAAGCATGTATATCCTGAATTCTTTATCTGACATTCCATCTGCTGCAGCTATTACCTCTTCTAACGTTGAGTTGACCTGCATTGCTTGTGGTCCTTTCTTTCCTTGTCTCTTCATACTGTTCGTGTTCCTTTCTACTTGGTGAAACTGTTGTGCCTTGAATTTTCCCCCTATATATTTATATTGGTCTTGTACAGTTGCAAAGTCTCCCTCACAGGCGCGGGCGGTGGCTCTGCCCCTCCTCCAATTGGGGCAATGTGCCTACCACGCCAGCAGGCCGCTGGGCCTGCTCTGCCAGTCGGTAGCAGGTCCGCCTACCTTGCAGCCGCGGGCAGTGGCTCTGTCCCTCTGCGGGCCGCTAGGCTTGTTCTGTTGGTGGTCGCAGTTCTGCCTACTTTGCAGGCGCAGGCAGTGGCACTGCCCCTCTGCAGGCCTCTGGGGCTGTTCTGCAGGTGGGTCGCAGGTCCGCCTACCTTGCAGGTGTGGGGGGGGGCGACTCTACCCTTCCGCAGGCCACTGGGCCTGTTCTGTCTGTCGGTTGCAGGTCTGGCCTTTTCTGTTGGTGGTCACAGTTCCGCCTACCTTGCAGGCGCTTTGTGGGGGGCGGCTCTGCCTCTCAGCAGGCTTCTGCTCCTGTTCTGCCGGTGGGTAGCAGGCCCGCCTACCTTGCAGGAGTAGTTGCCAGCTCTGCCCCTCCCCGGGCCACTGGGCCTTTTCTGTCGGTGGTCACAGTTCTGCCTACCTGGCAGGCGCTGGGGGGTGGGGTAGGGGGTGGCTTTGCCCCTCAGCAGGCCACTGGGCCTGTTCTGTGGGTGTCACAGTTCCGTCTACCTTGCAGGCGTGGGGGGAGCGGGCGGCTCTGCCTCTCAGCAGGCCGCTGCTCCTGTTCTGCCGGTGGGTCGCAGGCCCGCCTACCTTGCAGGTGCGGTTGGCAGCTCTGCCCCTCCGCGGGCCACTGGGCCTTTTCTGACGTTGGTCACAGTTCTGCCTACCTGGCAGGCGCGGGGGGTGGGGGGCGGCTCTGCTCCTCAGTAGGCCGCTGGGCCTGTCTGGCATAAACTTTTATTCTCCCATAATGGATCACCAAAGGAATCTCCTCTTTAAGCCCAGTTTGGTCATTTGTCCACCTTGGCCTTCAAAGACTGTTTGAATCTAGAGTATTTTTAAGCTTATTTAGCAAATATTTCCATTTTGTTTATTGAAACAGGAAAACAAGCCTGAAATATATGTAAAAGTCATATTTAAAAATTCTAAAAGTACTAATTACCTTAGAAAATGTGATAACTGCTATCACTTTTTATTTTTTTATAAAAAGTAATTTAGATATACACTTTATATCAAATTCAATCATAAGAGATGCCTTTTTTGTTTGGGTGAAACAAAAAAGAAAGAAAGAAAGAAAGAAAGAAAGAAAGAAAGAAAGAAAGAAAGACAGACTCAATATTTCATTACCTTAGAAAATTGTTAGGCTGAGCAAATGGCAGTGCAGAGTTTTATAGAAATATTCTGGAAAATATCACTCAGAGATACTGGAGATTTCACTCAGGGGCACTTAATCACTGAGTTACAACCAACCCCATTTTTATATTTTATATAGAGATAGGGTCTCACTGAGTTGCTCAGTGCCTTGTAATTCCTGAGGCTGATGTTGAAATTGTGATCCTCCTATCTAAGCCTCCTGAGCCACTGGGATTAAAGGCATGTTCCACCATGGCTAGCTCTGTAAGATATTATAAATCAGTATATGCAAGACATTTTTTTACAAGTTTATGTGTTACTCAAAGACGTATAGCTTTTTGTTTCTAATGAAATTCTACTTTGAGTTGAAGATGGAAAGACAGTCCTGCATTGCTCCTGTCCATATTGTTGACAGGAAAAATCATGTGTCATCAGATGTGTTCTGTACCAGCAGAGTGCTTTTTAGTCTGAAAGATGTCGGGAACCACTCTAGACAGTACACAATTTAAGTTCTGAGTAAGGGGTACTGAATGGTTATTGCACCCCACAATATATTTGACTTTTACCCTCACTCGAAAAATGAGGTGTGGTTCCAATTTTGGGAATCACTCAGTGAGGTTGAGTTACACACTCCTGTTCCTTAGGAATCCTATCCCTTTGCACTTTTTTGGGATAAAATGTTCCATGGAACTTCCCCTTTTGTGTCCCCTATATAAGAATAAAAATTTCCAGTGGCTCTCACTCTTTTCATGGAAACTAAAGGTTGGAGAGCCATCCCAAAGTGTATAATGGTACTTTTTTGTCTTATGTGCTTCTTTTACCATTTTCTTACTTTTTGAAATAGTCAGAGTTGTGAACACAGCATACGTCACCAGCTCCATTGGATGGCAATAGGAACATTTGTCTGGAAGCATCCTACACATTGAAACATTGCATCAACTTTAAATTTCCTCAGTCAATTCGCAGACACAACAGGAGTGAGAGATTTTTATCGAGGAAGAGGAACCTCTTCTCCACTCCTACTACTTGTTAATGTTATCTCATGTTGAGCTTTTATGCTTACAGGTAATTTTTTTCAGTGTGTAGAGAAACAGTAAATCTTATTTTCCAACTTGAAAAATTACTTAAATAGCCTACTAATAGTTTTAGTGGCTATTATATATTGAGGACCTCTTGAAACATATTTTTTTTAATTCCTCCAATTGGATTCTGAGGCAAGTATAATTAGTTTCACTTACAATCCTCACAACTTCAGATTAGAGCTGATAACTTACCCAAGGGCACAAAGGATGAGCTAGGATTCCAACCCAGGTCTACACACCATGCTCTCTTCTGCATGAGCCTAATTCTTCTTTACAATTTACTCGCTGAACTTTTTTCATGCTCTTGATAATTTTTTCTCATATTGTTTTTTTTTTTTTTTCTTCTTCTGTGTAGAAGATTGGCTTTCAATTTGAAAAAAAAAAAAATTCCAGTTTTGGCTAAAGGTGGAAAGGCATTTTAATTTTACTGCTGCCCAAATGGTTTGCAGGCAAAAATCAGATGGCTTCAGCTGTGTTCTGCACCACCAGATGTTTCTTTAAAAACTCTGAAATATTTGACCAAAAGTTCATTGTGCAAAATAAAACATTTTTATGCTTGTTATGTAGGTTTTATTTAGACTAACCTCAGTTTGTGTAGCAGTGTCAGTTATTTCTGTAATTCAAAACTATAATCAATAATATTTTTTGATATGGTATTGGCAAGCAGCCATGGATAACACTTAGGATTTCTGGCCTGATCAACCGATAGGATAGATCATTTTCTGAAATGATGAGACCCTTTTTATATTTATTTATTTGTTTGTTTGTTTGTTTATTTAATTATTTTGAGATGCAAGTTTGTGTGTGTGTGTGTGTGTGTGTGCATTGATGGTTGTGTATGCAGTTTATTTTGGACATTTGAAATTTGAAATATATATTGCTTAGTGAATGTTTATAGAGTTGTATGTATTGAAAGTAAGAAAAGTTATCTAGGTTAATTTTGGCATGTTAATAAAATTTAAAGTTTTTTTACAAACCTTTAAAACATGTGAGGCAATAGGTCCAGCTCAGGGACTCCCATTGCATCAGGCATGCTCTTATCTTGGAGTCACAGTGTTGGTTTTGGTTTTTTGATTCCATAAAAATCATTGACATACCATTATTGCCCAATTTAGTACTCTAAATTATCATTTACCAGTGCTTTTTACAATTTGGCAAATTTTGAAATCTACATCATTCCAAGAACTTTGTAAAAGGAATTCACTCCTGATACTTTTATTAACATTTTTTTTTCTTAATTTCAGTCTGGAGAGAAGCTGCCATATTTGGACTAAAGTTACTTAGTGAAATTATAGCTAAATTTAAGAATTTTGTCTGTAGAAATGAATTTGAAATGTACTTGTGTCAATTCAATTTGAAGTGAAAAAAGATATTGGCAACCTGCCTTTGGCTGATCTCTGATCCTTGGTTGTGAGTGGGCTATCTAGTTATTTAGTGCTTGGCCTTCAGCTACCAGAATGTTTATGAATTTGAAAAATTGTAAATGCCATGGGTACAAATTAGTAATTTATTTGATTTTGTAATGAAATAAAGAATATTGGCAGCCAGGTAATTTTGAAAAGCATTTAGTAATTAAAATTTTAAAAAATCTGAATTCTTCATTGAAAACATCCTTTATTTAATACAATTTTGTGTTGTTACTATTAACGTCTTTAGGAATATATAATAGTTACAAATTGAAAAGAGGCAATGGAAAATGTTAGGTAAGAATGTGAACTTAGAAATCTGACTGACTGCCTGGGCTCAAATTCTGGCTCTGCCATGGTGCAGCCACATAGCCTGGGCACACTACTCAACATCTCAGGATGTTTCTTTCCTTTTCTGTAAAGATGGCATAATAATAATGCCTGTGTTAGGATTGTTGTAGGATACCTGTTGAAAAATGTGTAGAAATGTGTAAATCTTTGGGCCTTAAGTAATACCTGGGTCATAGAAAGACCATCATAAATTTTCTTTCTTTCTTTCTTTTTCTTTTTTTTCTTATTACAGAAGGTCCCTCTTATTCAGTTTCCTTTCCATAATTTTAGTTACTAGGTCAGTTGCAGGTCTAAGTTGTTGCATGGAAAATTCCAGAAATAAAGAATTCATGAGTTTTAAATATGTGCTATTCTGAGTATAGTGATGAAATATTGATCCTTCCCATTGAGGAAGAATCTGCTGGCCACTCTGAAGATGCTCATAATGCCCTGCTCCACTGGGGAGAGCTCCAGCAGATTGTCGCTGGTGTTCGCATGCAAGCCACCTATGGGACCGTCTGGGAGCACCTGTATGTGGAAGCCAATGCCCACGTTGTAGTACAGCCGGTGTAGCCGCTTGATGCCTAGCAGGTAATCGCAGGTGCCACTCTGGATGGCAGCCTCTATGTGCTGTGAGGCTACCAGCAAGCACGCCAGCAGGCTATCCCAGCGGTGCTCCAGCTCCGCCTCCAGCATGCTGCAGTGAGGTGGTTCCTTCAGCGCCCCCTCGGCCTGCCTGGGGCGCCATCAGGGTCAGCAGGAGTGCCAGGAGCAGAGCCTCCCCGGCCTTCCCGGCCCGCCATCCCGGCTCAAGGGCCTTTGTGTCTGTCAAACAGTCCGTGCCCCTGGGAAGCAGGGAGCGAGCTGTTCCAGAGGCGCCCAAAGGAGCGCATGGTCTGGGCCCAGAGGAGCGGCAGAGAGAGGAGCAGGCAGTGAGCGACTGGGTACCCTGGCATGGACGCTAAGCTACCGGGGCTGTAGAGGGACGTGTGGCTGCAGCTGGGACTCTACCAGGCGGTGCATGCCTCCCTGTGCTCTAGCTATGCAGGTTTTAAAGTTACTATCCAAATTTCTCACAGTGCTTTTCAAACGACATTGTTCTTGGTTACAGAAAATTCTTGGCTTGATTCTTGGTATGAAACTGGAAGTGAAAAGCACATCTTTGTTTCCTTTTCTCACCTTACACATTAACCTTGAAAGTAAAACCCATTCTGTGGACAACCCTTCAAAGGTGCTGTTCATCATTCAAGACCCTGTTTTAGGAGACAGAGAAGGTGCTGGTGATCCAGACCTTATTTCTTGTTATTCTGAGGGAAAAAATGTTGCTGAAAATGCCTGCTGAAGGGAGGGTCCCGCCCTCACAGTCTAGGTCAGAGAAGGAGGTGCACAGTAACAATGACAGATATTTTGCCCTCTGCATCCTTCAAATGCATCTCATTTTACATGGTAAAACTATGTAATGTATCTTCAAAGTGTGTGTGTGTTTGCACAGATGTGCATATGTGTATCAGACAGCCAGTATATCCATTTTATTTCATTCTGAACTTTGATAATTAGACTTGATAATATCAATTTGATGATTAAATAATCAGATTATTTCATTTACATATATTTAACCTATTACAGGGTAAAAAGATTTGATTCTTGTCCATGTTTCAAGTAAAATCATGATATTAATTTTTAGACTAAGATTTTTTTTGTTGTTGTTGCTGGGGATTGAACACAAGGCCTTTTGCATGCAAGGCAAGCACTCTACCAACTGAGCTATATCCCCAGCTAGAGAAAGATTTGTAATTAAAATACAATATCTCACATCAGAGAAGTGAACATACATTTTTTTTCCAAGTGTGGTAATTTCAGTTGGAGAATAAAAGCAGAATCTTGTTTCATACATACCTATCATCCTCTTAACATTTTTAACTAAAAACATTTATGGAAGTAGGATTTAGGTTCATGATATATGTCTTTGGTCTCACAGTTTGTTGCTCTACTTTCTTTGAAGCTGTTCCCTTAGAAGTTTCTTCTGATATTGAGCATTCTTATATTACCACAAAGGATATGTTGAAGAGAGAGAGACCATTTAGACCATATGTCTAGAAGTTGCACATGTGAGTGTAGGGTAACCAGATCAATTTAGTTTGTCCTACATTGTCCGTGTTTCAGTGGTTAATATTTTTTTAGTCCCTGGGAATGTCAAGGTGGTTGGCCACACTTCTTGTTCACTGCTTCTGGGGTTATATAACTTGCCCTATTGTATTTGTCTTTTATTTACTACTGTCAAAGTTTCTATATTTCCAAGGAACTATAGAAAGTTCAATGCTAAGCAAGGCTGAAATATTTTGTGAATAAAACTGAATTTATTTCCAAGTATTATTCTCAGTAATGTACCATTATCCCTACAGTAGAATTTACTATAAATTCCACTTATATAACATTATTAAAATTAGAACATGACAGGCTGTTGGGGGTTAGTGAGGTAGGGGAGGGCCAAAGGTGAGTGGATTAGAGAAGAAGAGCCCAATGGACCCTTATGGCCATGGAAATACTCTGCCTTGACTGTTTCACAGCAGCATTCTGGTCAGGTGTCTGGTTATTATTTTTCAGGCTGTTCGCATTTCAGGAAATTTGGTAAAGGGGATGCATCATTTGTGAATTATTATTTCTTTTTTTTTATTATTTTTTTCATATTTTTTAAAAGCCCATAGTAGTATTTTTTTTGTTTGTTTGTTTTAACTTTTTATTGTGGGTTGTTCAAAACATTACAAATTTCTTGACATATCATATTCCACACTTTGATTCAAGTGGGTTATGAACTCCCACCTTCACCCCATACACAGATTGCAGAATCAGTTACACATCCATTGATTTACATATTGCCATACTAGTGTCTGTTGTGCTCCACTGCCTTTCCCATCCTCCACACTCCCCCCTCCCCACCTCTCCCCTCCCCTCCCCTCCTCTCTCTCTACCCCCTCCACTGTATAACCCTGAGGGTCTCCTTCCATTACCATGCAATTTCCCTTCTCTCTCCCTTTCCCTCCCACCTCTCATCCCAGTTTAATGTTAATCTTTTTCTCCTGCTCTTCGTCCCTACTCTGATCTTAGTTAATCTCCTTATATCAAAGAAAACATTTGGCATTTGTTTTTTAGGGATTGGCTAGCTTCACTTAGCATAATCTGCTCTAATGCCATCCATTTCCCTGTAAATTCTATGATTTTGTCATTTTTTAATGCAGAGTAATACTCCATTGTGTATAAATGCCACATTTTTTTTATCCATTCGTCTATTGAAGGGCATCTAGGTTGGTTCCACAGTCTTGCTATTGTGAACTGTGCTGCTATGAACATCGATGTAGCAGTGTCCCTGTAGCATGCTCTTTTTAGGTCTTTAGGGAATAGAGCAAGAAGGGGAATAGCTGGGTCAAATGGTAGCTCCATTCCCAGCTTTCCAAGAAATCTCCATACTGCTTTCCAAATTGGCTGCACCAATCTGCAGTCCCACCAGCAATGTACAAGTGTACCCTTTTCCCCACATCCTCGCCAGCACTTGTTGTTGTTTGACTTCATAATGGCTGCCAATCTTACTGGAGTGAGATGGTATCTTAGGGTGGTTTTGATTTGCATTTCTCTGACAGGTAGAGATGGTGAGCATTTTTTCATGTACTTGTTGATTGACTGTATGTCCTCCTCTGAGAAGTGTCTGTTCAGGTCCTTGGCCCATTTGTTGATTGGGTTGTTTGTTCTCTTATTGTCTAATTTTTTGAGTTCTTTGTATACTCTGGATATTAGGGCTCTATCTGAAGTGTGAGGAGTAAAGATTTTTTCCCAGGGTGTAGGCTCCCTATTTACCTCTCTTATTGTTTCTTTTGCTGAGCAAAAACTTTTTAGTTTGAGTAAGTCCCATTTGTTGATTCTAGTTATTAACTTTTGTGCTATGGGTATCCTATTGAGGAATTTGGAGCCCAACTCCATAGTATGTAGATCGTAGCCAACTTTTTCTTCTATCAGACAGCGCATCTCTGATTTGATATCAAGCTCCTTGATCCATTTTGAATTCACTTTTGTGCATGGCGAGAGAAAGGGATTCAGTTTCATTTTGTTGCATATGGATTTCCAGTTTTCCCAGCACCATTTGTTGAAGATGCTATCCTTCCTCCATTGCATGCTTTTAGCCCCTTTATCAAATATAAGATAGTTGTAGTTTTGTGGATTGGTTTCTGTGTCCTCTATTCTGTACCATTGGTCCACCCGCCTGTTTTGGTACCAGTACCATGCTGTTTTTGTTACTATTGCTCTGTAGTATAGTTTGAGTTCTGGTATCGCTATACCGCCTGATTCACACTTCCTGCTTAGCATTGTTTTTGCTATTCTGGGTCGTTTATTTTTCCATATGAATTTCATGATTGCTTTCTCTATTTCTACAAGAAATGCCGTTGGGATTTTGATTGGCATTGCATTAAACCTATAGAGAACTTTTGGTAATATCGCCATTTTGATGATGTTAGTTCTGCCTATCCATGAACAGGGTATATTTTTCCATCTTCTAAGATCTTCTTCTATTTCTCTCTTTAGGGTTCTGTAGTTTTCATTGTATAAGTCTTTCACCTCTTTTGTTAGGTTGATTCCCAAGTATTTTATTTTTTTGAAGATATTGTGAATGGAGTGGTTGTCCTCATTTCCATTTCAGAGGATTTGTCGCTGATATACAGGAATGCCTTTGATTTATGCGTGTTGATTTTATATCCTGCCACTTTGCTGAATTCATTTATTAGCTCTAATAGTTTCTTTGTAGACCCTTTTGGGTCTGCTAGGTATAGAATCATGTCATCAGCAAATAGTGATAATTTAAGTTCTTCTTTTCCTATTTTTATGCCTTTAATTTCTTTCGTCTGTCTAATTGCTCTGGCCAGTGTTTCGAGAACTATGTTGAACAGAAGTGGTGAGAGAGGGCATCCCTGTCTTGTTCCAGATTTTAGAGGGAATGCCTTCAGTTTTTCTCCATTCAGAATGATGCTAGCCTGAGTCTTAGCATAGATTGCTTTTACAATATTGAGGTATGTTCCTGTTATCCCTAGTTTTTCTAGAGTTTTGAACATAAAGGGAAGCTGTACTTTGTCGAACGCTTTTTCCGCATCTATTGAGATGATCATATGGTTCTTATTTTTAAGTCTATTGATGTGGTGAATAACATTTATTGATTTCCGTATATTGAACCAGCCTTGCATCCCAGGGATGAATCCTACTTGATCATGGTGTACAATTTTTTTGATATGTTTTTGTATCTGATTCGCCAGAATTTTATTGAGGATTTTTGCATCTAGGTTCATTAGAGATATTGGTCTGTAGTTTTCTTTCTTTGAAGTGTCTTTGTCTGGTTTAGGTATCAGGGTGATGTTGGCCTCATAGAATGAATTTGGAAGTTCTCCCTCTTTTTCTATTTCCTGAAGTAGCTTGAAAAGTATTGGTATTAGTTCTTCTTTAAAGGTTTTGTAAAATTCTGCTGTATACCCATCCGGTCCTGGGCTTTTCTTAGTTGGTAGTCTTTTTATGGTTTCTTCTATTTCCTCAATTAATATTGGTCTGTTTAGGTTTTCTATATCCTCCTGACTCAATCTGGGCAGATCATATGACTTAAGAATTTTATCTATGCCTTCACTATCTTCTAATTTATTGGAGTATAAGGATTCAAAATAGAATTGCAGCCTGAAATTACCTGTTCTATGGCTGAATGAGCTGCGGTCAGTCAAAAACAGGGATGGTGACGTCAGCTTTCCAACATGGTGGCTGCTGGCCTCCTCTGTGGTCTGACCGGTGTGGAGAACCGAGATGGACCGCTTCCTTCCCCCGTCTCGAACCCAGAATTCAGCCCTGAGTATGGTGCTTGCACGGCTGGCAGAAACTGCAGCGCTGTATCCCTGCGTCGCTATCTCCTCGTTTCCCAGCGCACGCTGCAGACTCTAGCCGCGGGGCAATTTGCTGAATAAGCAGTGTTACCCTCCGTGTGACAAACCTCTCGCGTTTGAGTCCCCGTAGCCGATCCTCGTGCGATGGAAATCCTTCCTCCAGGTTCCGGAGCACCCCACTATTGCTGGAAATTCCTAACAAGATATCCTTTAGCCGTCCTGACTTGTCATACTCCCACACAGTGAAGCAGCACACGGGGGCAATGCACTCCCCTCGCCGCCATCTTCCTTCTGTGAATTATTATTTCTTTAAAAAATCCTGTGGATCTGTCATTATCTCAAGAGCTTAGATACAGGGAATGGGAAGAGAAATATCAAACCTGCTATCAGTATTATGCAAGGTTTTATTTCTAGGTTTGGTCAGTGGCTTAGTGGCAAAATAGCTTGCCTAATATGTGTGCGGAACTGGGTTTGATCCTTAGCACCAAATACATGAATAAGCAATAAAATAAAGGCATTCTGTCCATCTACAACTACAAAAAATAAGGAAAATGTTTCATTACCAAAGTCTGGATAGTTTCCATAAGGAAACTCCTTTAGAAATTCTTTATAGCTGTTCCTGGACAGGCAGTGTATTAAGAGCTTTGAGACCATGGATACTCATTGTGGTGATAGCACAGCTACTGCTTAATTTTTGTTTGATGCTGTACATACCATGTTCAGCATATTAGTACTCTTTCAAAATGTAGAGGCTTCTGAGTATTTCTTAGAAATGTGATATGCTGTCTCATTGCCCCAAAGAGCAGTGAAGTGAAAAGGAAGCTGTGGTTAGTACAGTCTGGTGGTGCAGAGACTGGGCTCAGACACCACACCAGGGTTCATGCCTTAGCTCTATTTCCTCTGGGTAGTATAATCTTTGGCAAATCAGTATTGTTTTTGGCATCGATTCTTAAATGTAGCATGAGATCAGAGAAGTCAGTTGTGTCTCTACCATAAGGGTAATGTGAAGAATAATTGAGACAGTAAACGCATTCTATGAGTGCTTTGAATATGCCAACTTTTCTTCAGTTATTATTTGAAGCAGTTATAGTAGTGGTGCAGGAAAACCAAGAAATATAGTTCTTCTTTCATTTCAACAACTGTGATTTGTAGAAAGTCTCTTAGCCTTCCATAACTTTGTTTTCTTCTGTGGAATCTCATCATGTCTTAGTACATGAGAGGTCAACAGGTTTCTTGGTTCCAAATGCTTTGATTATGAGGTGAACTTTCTAGAGGCAATAAAGCCATGACTGAAAGCACAGGCTAGAGTCTCACAGGCTTCAATTTGTATCTTGCCTCTGCATCAGTTTCAAGGCACATATATCTCACTGCTTATCCATATCTTTTCCCTCTGCTTTTCTATAAGACTGCAATTTTCTTTTCCAGAACAGAACTGTAATCAACCCACCCCAGGTGCAAATCAAAATTACTCCTACAGTTCTAATACCTCTGATATCACTACACATTCTCTACTCAAACTACTACCCAATAGGCAAATTTACCAGTGCCACCACCCTCTTCCTGTTTTGTTATCTCCAGTTAAAGTTTATTTTTGGACTGCATTTACTGATTCTTTACACCTTGGCTTTCCTTCTTTTTCAGCTCTATGGTTAAAGCTGGGTAAGTGGAAGAAACCATAGAGTCTGCAAATTCTAGCTGTTTGCTCTTTGGTTCTTTGTGAAACATGTTTGCTGACCCTCATCTAAGAAAGTTATGACAGACACATCCTTCAGTTTCTTGGTTTGCATTCCACCTGAGGATTTTTGGCATGTGTTTTCCTCCTTCATTTTCTGGTCGACTTGTATTAAATTAAGGTGAGATTTTTTTGGTGTGATAACCCTCCATAATGATATAGCAGTGAGCATGTGGACAGGCCAAGTGAAGTGGAGCAGAAGGAGGGCAAGGCAGGATTCTCCATAGCCATGCCACAGCTGCTTTCCTGGTCCTGGGCTACCTATATTAAGTGATATATATATATATATATATATATATATATATATATATATATATATATAAAATATTTTTGTAACACTTTTAAAACCATTGGTTGTTGTTGCCTGTGACTAGATGAAACAGACATAATATATAGTCTTATTAGTAAAATTGTTAAAAAAAATATTTGACTTCTCTAATCTTCAGATTTTCTATCTGCTTCTCATTTTAATAATAATGATGATGATAGGTTATCAATATAAAGCTTTGTCTCAGTTATTTTTTTGTGAAGTAAGCAAGTAATTGGAAGTTATTATTTTTATTTCCTGATAAGTCTATACATTATTTTAAATTTATTTGAGTCTATGTCTATGTGGGCATATATTCACCAAATCAAGTACCTTTATTTAAAAATGATTTGACAACCAGAACATGTATTTTAGTTGCAAACAAAAAGTATTTCCTGTGTAGATGTAGTTAATTTGATCATCTCTGTGGAAATAAATGTTTTGTATTTGAGTTGAGCTACAAATATTTTTGCTGAATGTTTTAGAAAACATATGCATCCATTTTTTAGAATATTGTCTCAAGGAATCGTCCAAATGTCATTTATGCTATTATGTAATGTTTACAATTTATAACAGAAAACAATATCAATTTTTTTTTCTTTTTAAAAAATAAATGATATTAATAATAAAAAAATGATGGATACTAATTTGGGCAGGATCTGAAATCTAAATATAACATTGTTTCAGATATTTATTTCATGGTACTTAATCCATAAAACTTGTTAATGGCAATGCCATGTAGTGATGGCTATTTGAAAGTACAAAATTCAAGAGATGTGTTCCTTTGTATTCCTTTGATAAAGAATTCATAATTACTGCTTTTGACTGGGAGGACTTTAATACAAAAGTAGCCATATATTTTTTCCTGAGTTGTATTACATCAGGGATTTGAAAAATAATTATAATTATTTTAATACAAGTATATCTAAATTGTTAGCTGTAAAGAAATTTTTTCACAATATTCAAATGATCTGTTTATACCCAACCCCAACTAGGAATAAAGATATTCAAATAATGTATTGCTGCATTAAACCACCTCATGTCATGCAGGCATGAGATGTCCATAAAATGACTTAGTTTTCTAACCAAGTCACCTATCTGGGATTTCAGATTGGCCAATGAACCTTAATTATAATGTCATATTTTAAGCAGGCTATCTCAAGCCTTATAAAAGTCAGGAAACAGAGATAGGTATGTGGCTTCTTGGAAATATAAGTGTTATGATTTAGATATTAGTTTTCCCCCAGAAGCTTATGCAAGAGACAATGCAAGAAGGTTTAGATGTGAAATGATAAGTTCATGAGAGTTTTACCTATTCATTAAATTAATCTTCTGATAAGGATTGAGTGGTAACTAGAGGCAAATACGGAATAGCAAAAGGAGAAGTGTCCATGGTGTCAGGTCTTTGGGGTTTATATTTTCTCTCGAATGAGCCAAGCACTGTCTGTTTCTTGGCAACATCTTTTCAGCTTCTTTTTTCCACCACACTCTCCTGCCATTGTGTTTTTTCTCATTCCAGACCCTGAGGAATGAAGTTAGCCATGTCTGCACTGAGACCTCTGACACTTTGAGCCCCAAAATAAACTCTTCCTCCTCTAAAATTTTTCTTGTACTTAATTTTAGTCACAGCCATATAAAAGCTAAATAAAACAGTAAGATGCTTCCATATTTGGGTTCCTAATTTTAGACTAATAGGTAATCTATGCAAGGCCTTACAAAGTTCAAATCATGTGTTGACTCTGCATCAGAATTTCAAGATGCCTTTGAAAAGTTAAAATAGCATCATGACAGGACCTGCCATAGGCTAGTCTGGCACATATAAAGTGGTAAGGCTATATACATATGAGAAACAATGTATACTCCTTGAATATCTCATACAAACATTAAAGACATACTGTGATCAGTAACCTATGTGTCAGAAGACCTTGACCATATAGTTAAAAAGGGTTTTCCTTAATTTGGGGTATAATTGTCACATTTTTAATAGCACAAAATATTGAGAAACCCACTCTCAATTACTTCTTTGGGGTAAAATACATATCAACAGAGTACTGCCGAAATGATAAATTTTTAAAAATCACATAGAAGGAAATATTCAATTGACACATAAATATATGAACACGAGTACAAAGCAACACTATTTGAGGAGCTAAAATTTAAGCCAACAGAGACTATTGTACACTTACCAGAAAGAAAATAAAAAAAGAAGAAAACACACAGAATAGACTAATTGTAACAGACATGTTAAGTGATTGGAATTGTCTAGCCTGCTCTGGCAAGGTAAAAGTTAATGACACTTTGGAAAATGGGGTGGTAAACTATCTACTAAGGCATATACTATGGACCATTAATTCTAATCCCACACAGAACTGAAGTGGAAAAAGCATTCTATGGAAATGCTCTAACTGACCCCTATCACTGTTGCCTTTACCACTGGGAACTAATCTGCCAGCTTCCACCACACTCTTCTGTCCAGGATTCTTCAAACTGAGACCCAGTTTTCATACAAGTCTAAACACCACTTTAGCACAATGTCAGAGAAGGTCAACAGGTAGTGCTCTTTTAATGCCAGGGACCTGAAGGATAAGAAAATGAAGAATAATGCAAGCAGGAAAGACCAAAATAAAGAAAGAGAAGGAGAATGAGGAGAAAAAAATTGTCTGATGAGGATGTAGAAGGGAATAAATAGGGTACAGAAGATGAGAAAGAAGATAAAGTGAAGCCCACTTGGCATAAATCAGAAACTGTGGTGACAGTAGTAGAACCCTTCCAGTGGGTTTGGGAATGGCTTCCTCTTGGGTAATGAGAGTGAAAAAAATAGTGTGTGAACATTTTACCTGCTTGTAGCTTGGAGAGCTGCTCCAGAGATGACACTTTTTAAAATTCAGGCTTTTTATTTTCACCTATCTAAATGCTGACCTGCTTGTTCTACCATTGTTACACCAGCTGACCTGTTCCATTTGAGCTTTACCCTGGTTTCCAATTTCCCTTCTCCTCTTCCTTGCTCTTTTTCTGCATCCTACCACTTATTCTCTTGTATCCTCTCTTAGCAGGCCCCAGCATTATGTCCTGCCTTAGCCCCCTCCTTCTACATATCAGGATTTACCTCAATCCTCTTCTATCAGAGAACAGTGGGCTGAGGTGAGGTCAGGGTTTAAAAGAACCAAACAGATTACCCCCTTTTTATATTGAGTAAAAATGGAGTAACCCTTCTTTTTTATTATTTGCTTTTTTTGAAAGAAATGAATAGCCCTATATAGAAAACAAAAAGAGTAATCACCATTGGGGATTATGAAGGGGTTTTAAGAGGAAGAGAGAATTAAGTGATTTTCAGGACATCATAATGTTCAATTTCGTGATGTAGAGAATAATACATGGTTTGTTTAATTTGTGATAATTGCAGGATCTCTATCAGTTTTATGTTTGCCTGTTCTTACTGTGTTCAAGAATATCAGATTTATTATGTAAAATATTGTAAAGGAGAGTAAAATGAGGGATTTAAAGTAACTCTAGGAGACATAGTAATGGACATGATAATTTTGTTGATTTTGATGCTGGTTTCATGGGTTTGTACATATACAATAAGATAAAAAATATACACATAGGATATATACAGACAAATATGTGCCAATTGAACCTCCATAAGGCTGTCAAAAATGGGATGCCTCTAAAGTCAAGTTTAAAAAAAAAAAACATAAATTAGTAAGCCATAAAATGACTAGGAATTTATTAGTAAATTATTTATCTAAATATTTGGAAAAGTACATTTTAAAAAAATAAGAGGAAAGAAAATCTAAACAATAGAGCAAAATTAGAAGCTATTGAAAATTAACATACCAGAGAAGAATGTCAATGTTGGTGCTTTTAAAACGCAAATAAGCAGGGTTGAGCCTGGGGCTGAGTAGCACACTTGCCAGGCATGTGTGGGGTAATGGGTTCAATTCACAGCACCACATAAAAATAAATATAATAAAGCTGTGTCAACAGCTAAAAAAATTAAAAAGCAAATAAGCCACAGCAGTGGTGAAAACTTTTAATTTCAATGACTCAGAAATCTGAGGCAGGAGGATCATGATTTCAAAGCCTGTCTCAGAAACTCAGTGAGGCACTTAGAAACTCAGCAAGATCTCTTCTCTAAATAAAATACAATAAAGTGCTGGGGATGTGAGCATTTTTTAAGTTTAGACTTCATAATAAAATAAATAAGTGGAGAACTCCCGAAAAAACCCTTTCTTTCTATTTAGGCAGTGGTACCTCATAGATGTTATAGTGTATGGAAGAAGAAAAATGGCATTCATTCCAAAAAAAGATGTTAGGATATTGAGACATCTGTGTGATAATATAATGCTATTGTGCCCTTCACTAATACCACATAACAGGTTATTTTCACATACTAAATATTGAATATAAGAATTAATAATAAATATTCTTCAATAGAAAATAAAACACAAAGAATTCATAAGTTAACATAAATAAGAGGGACATACAATTTATATTTTGTGCACACCTGAAATATTCTGTACTCTGAAAGCAACAGCAAGAGCATCAAAATTCTAAAGTAAAACCACACAACTGAGTAAAACCCCATCTCATAACAAAATTTTAAAAATAGCTCAGTATATAGCTCATTAATAGGACACCCTGGATTTAATCCCCGATATCACAAAAAATAACAAAAAATAAAATCACACCATTTACACAAATATTATTGATTAACATATGGAATAAATGCATTCTCAAAAAAGAATATAGAGTTCAAACTCTTAGTATCAACTTTTAGAAAATTTTTGTTATTAAACATACATGATACACTCCTACTGCATACAGAAACTAAAATTATAAAACTTGCACATATGAGGATATAGTTATGTTCCTTCAGATTTAAAACCCAGGGCATGTTTAATGTGAATGTACATTTAGGAAGAAATATATAATATATTGGTGAAAATAATGATTATAGAAGCCAGATACTTTTTATCATATTTTCATCTAGTTTAACAAAAAATATGAAACACCAGGTACATTTTTGTAGATGTCACATGAATGTTGCATTTTATATGTAAGCATATTATAAAAGGAAATGTGCAGAGTTTGAGAAAATCAAAATATAAAAAGCACACAAAAGACTCAATTGTACATCCTATTTATAGATAATAAAACTGTCATTATAAAGAAGACCATTTTCCCCAGGTTAACCTATAATACCACATCAAAATTTTACCATACTTTGCTTTTTGTTAAAGAAAGAATCAAAAAAATATTTAAATTCTCTTAAAAGGTTAAATGTATATAAAATTTGTCAAGGACTTTCTGATATATAAGAGCAAAAGTATCAGCTATCTTTACCTGACACTGAAATATGTTATAAAATTAGAAATCACAATAGATAAACTCATATGCATATAAATCACACTTTTATTTTTAAGAGCCACAAATTTTTAGTGCACCAGCCAAGTGTAAGATCTTCTGCAGCCAAAGCACAGCTGTTAGAATGGCTACTATATAAAAGTTAAACAATTATATGTATGTGGAAGTAGGTAACACTTTCACAATATACTAGAATAGTAATTTAGTGGAGACATTTTTTTAAAGCAGTGAAATTTGAAATTTTCTTTCAGCTACTTTTCTGAGAAAATATACCTATTATATTTAGACTGATCTTTAACAAGAAAAGATCCAAATATTGACATGAACAAAACTCTCAAAAGACATAAAATATTCCAGCCGTGGGATCCTCATATCAGAAAGTTCTGAAACACAGTACCAGGAAAATACCAGAGTGGGGAATGAGAACACTCTGACATAAATTTCACAAGAGGGATTCTCCGCACAAAGACACTTTGACAATGTGACTGCTTTTGGAGAGACAAAAAAAAAAAAAAAAAAAAAAAAAACAAACAAACAAAAAAAACAAAGAGACACATTTTTTTCAAAGGTTAAGTAATTCTTCTCCAATTTTCTATCATGTAAAATGTTCATAAACAAACAAAAAATCAAACATTTGATGTTGAGTTTTTCTAGGGTACTGGGAATTTGAAAGAGAAGCATGGTAAGTCTGAGATACATATCCAGTCCTTGTTTTAAAATTTGAGAAAAGTCTTTCTAACTTTCCCATTGTCTAACTTTCTCATGTTGACCTTGAAAATGTAATCTGTGCAATTATATGCATTTGTCATTGCACCCCACAAGGAAAACAATCCTTTAAAACATTTCATGCAGCTTTTAGTAAAACAATTAAAAATACTGGGCTCATTTTGTATTTAATATGTAAAAAATAATTGATAATACCAGGAAAATGTGAAGTTGTCATTGGGAATGTGGGCACATGCATACACATACACACACACACACACACACACACACAAACACACAATATTTAGTCTGGAAGACAATGTTCTAGATTTGAAATTTTGCTTCCCATCAATTTAGAACATTCAAGAGTATGCAGGCAGTGTGACACAAACCTATAGCACCAGAAACTCAGGAGACTGGGGCACAAATTCAATATCACACTCATCAACTGTCTCAAGATAAAAAAAAAAAAAAAATCAAAAAGTACCAGGAGTGTACCTAAGTGGTAAAGGTAATCTGGACTCAATATACAATACCATGATCTCCCAAAAAGAATAAGGAAACTCAGGAAGAGAAAAAAAAATACTAGGACACCTACAGGCCACAGACCCCACCTCATGTAGAAAAAAAATTCATATATTTGTGATTTTGAATTTATTTTAAATATACAAGATATGTTTGAAAAAGATAGACAGAAATCAAAACAAGTTGGAAGAAAATGTAGGAAACTTCCCAAGGCACACAGGGAGCAGAATAGTAGAATGATGTCAGAGTACCATGCATATGTGATTTTTAAAACAAGCAAGGTGGAATTTAGAGGAGAAGCCAAAACGAGTACTTCCGGTTTTACAGGCTATCTTATTTATCTGTAATGTGCTTTAATTCATTTCACTGTAAATTGTATTTTGGATGTATACATTATATGTGTACTCTATACCTCTTGAGGAAAGATGTTTTGTAGATTTCTAAAAGGAAGAATACATTTGATGTCCCCTTCAAATACCTCAGTTTACATTATTCTTATAGCTAATTTTAACTGAGCAATGATTTTCTTAAAATAATCATGTGATATTGGATAATAGTGGGCATAAATAAGACTATGAGGAGAAAAGAAAAAAAAATGTGAAATAGAAATATAACATACTTTAAAATTGTTAGATTACATTTTTCAACTTTTATATTTTGAAATAATTCTATTATTTTTTAAATTGTCAGATGATCTGAGTACTTATATGAGAATGATTCATGACTGAGAGCACACTTCAATGGTACATACCTAGCCTAGCCTGCGCCAGGCCTTGGGTTCCATTCACAATAGAAGGGAGGTGGAGGAGACAAGAGGGGGAGGGAGGATGGGGAGGAGGAGGAGGGCAGGGGTTAAAGAGGAAAAGGAGGAGAGGAAGAACTCAATTATTATTAGTTCAGATTTAGTGTAATTGATACTGATGACAGAAGTTTAAAGTCTAGCATCTTTTTTCTTCACATTTAAAATTCCTGTCTGAGTTTTTGACTCAGAACTAAATGAAATAAATACATAATAATTATTTGGATTCTAATTGTTTTTAAAATATATTCTTTTTATTTTCTATAGACACAAGCATCAGCTGCAGAAATTACAGAGCAGTTAAGAAAGACTAATTTTGCTTCAATAAGAAGTCAGATGCACATCAGAATTAGCAATCTGGAATCTGAATGAAAATTCTAAGAAATACAACTGAAAGAATATAGGCACATTTTTATAGAAGAATCCAAATTTTATAAGTATCTCAAAACCTAGAATAAAAGAAAGCAATCTAATCTCATTAATTTGTCTCTAGTGCATAACTTTGAGACAAGTTCCTGAGATCAGTAGCATACAAAAGCTAAACTAGACCATATAATTTGTTGAAGCAATGTTAGGAAATGGGTGTATTTTTGAAATATTTGTCTAGGAAGTTTATCTCTCACCCCACTTTGCATTTTACATTTTTAAGCAAACTATCAACCTTTTTTCCTTAGTTTTCTCCTGTGTGAAATCTGGTCTGCTAGACTTTCAGTTAGGTATTTTTGAAGTTTTCTAATTCAGATGGTTATATTTTGACCAAAATTTTTCTAAGTATTCCATTACATGGAAACATGAACAAGTTTAATAATTTTTAAATGATTATAACATAAACCCTTAGTTTCCAGTGTGGCTATAACTACACTCTGTGCAAATTCTGACACCTGATAGATTTACTGCTTTTTATTTTGATCTTTGATATTATCCTTAGATGATACCTAGAGACAAAATATTCTATATAGTTTTTTCCTCTCAACATTGTCATACTGGTGAAAAAGGGAAAGATGATCACAGGATGAAGGGAAATATAAATTGAAAAGTGGTTAAAATATTCTCATAGTCAGTTTTGGGGCTTGTAAATTACAGAATAAATAGGCAGGAGTCTCTTAAACCCCTGGTAACAAATTCCTGAGCCTACTTTCTTGGCAGCAGCTTTAATCTATCTTGATCACCAACCCAGCTATCTTGTTCTGCACCAGTGATTGTTGCTCTGAATTGGCTCAGTGCCAAATGCTTAATTTATCTAGGTAAGGGGTAGAATGTACATATGGCAGTAGTAAATGCTTAAAAACATCTTTAAGTCCTTGAACTGTTTCTCTAAATATGAAGTTTCCAGCTTTACTAAAATTTTCTGGTTGCATATTTTTAAGAAAACCATGATGATTTAATATACTTCAACATATTAAAATGGCTTTGGTATTCAAATAAACTTACCTTTAAAATACCAATATTTCTAATGGCATTCTCAAGAATCTTCCAAGGAGAGTCTTTCAAGGATGCAGCATTGTTACTTGCAAAATCATACGTCTCTGATTGCTGTCTCTCATCCACCTACATTGCTTTACTTACAAGTTTGAAAACTTCCTAGAAATAGGTACAGTTCTTTTGAGTAAGTACAAACATATAATTGCATGCATTACCTCTGCTCTTACTCTTTATATTGTGTGTAACCTTACTGTAATCTCAGTGTCTACTTAGAATTTCCACCTGCTCTTTTTAAAGATATTTTATTTAGTTGTAAATAAACACAATACTTTTATTTTGTTTATTTATTTTATGTGGTGCTAGGATTGAATCCAATGCCTCACAGGTGTAGGCAAGTACTCTACAACTGCACCACAATACCTTCACAAACTCTTCTGGCAACTTTTAAATTATTCTTTTTTTGATGAAAATTTTAATAGTGTATTTAGATACACATAATATTGAGGTTAATTTTGACATAATTTAACAAGCATAAACTATAAAGTGCTCTAATTCAGTGACCAGTACTTCCACTTTATCATCCCTGCTTCCTGTGTGTTCTCTTTCTTTTTCTCTATCTCTTTCTTCTTCTGATCTATCCTATAGCTATTTGCATTTTTAGTGGATTATCGATATACATGAAGATGAAATTCAGTGTTCTATGTTCATATGCATACAGAGAAAAAAAATTATTAGATTCATTCCACTATTCCACATTGAGTGCTTTCCCCAACTTTCTGGGTTGGTTTGGGGTAAGGGTTAGGGTTAGGTTAGGGTTGCATTTTGTAACAGAAGCCCTTCAGTATATCTATGTGATTGTCTTCATTCTAAGATTTCATGTGGGGATGTCAAATCTTATATCAACCATGATGGGCTATATTTTTTATGAGCTGACAAGAAAAACAATGTTCAATTATGTTGAACCCATTTCAAGATACTTCCATAATATTTAATCATTTTTTAATCAGGACAAAGATTACAATAATGAAATATCTGTTTGAAAATTAAAAAAAAAAAAGATAGCCTCTTGCTTTCATTGTGTGTTATTATTGTTATAATACCCATTTAATGGCTTCTTCATTTAGAGTTTCCATGATGTTTTTGTTGTTGTGTGTTTGTTTGTTTTGGTACCAGGGATTGAATTCAGGGGCACTTGACCTCTAAGCCATATTCCCAGAACTATTTTGTATTTATTTAGAGAAAGGGTCTCACTGAGTTACTTAGAGCCTCACAGTTGCTAAGGCTGGCATGAACTCAAGATCCTTCTTATCAGCCTCTTCAGCCACTGGGATTACAGGTGTTCAATAGCACACCCTGCTTCCATGGCATTTTGATGGTCTTCATAAAACACAGTGAAGACATGCATGTCTATTTTAAATATGGCCTCAACCTTAATCACTTATTTGGATTGTTGACCTAAAAAAATCACAGAACAAATCTAAATTTTATAAAGAAAATGCTGCATTCAAATAGGTTTGACAGGAAGAATTAGGTTTTAATACAAAATAAGAATGTAATGTCATTTAATAACATATGTTATATATATATATATATATATATATATATATATATATATATATATATATATATATATATATAAGTTTCTTATCTTACATAAATATATTTCAGAAAACAATGAAAGAATCAGATTTGAAGTGCTTGAGAGTCATGAAATTGAATGACCATGTACAAAAAGACAATAAAACTTAGTTGTTATGCAGGCTACAAAGTATAAATTGTTCTTATTAGTCCTTACCAGAAAAATGAGATAATTGACTATTTTATAAAACAGTGATAAATAGTGTGTAAATGTAGAAACAATGCAAAGGGAGATCAATTATTGTCTAATAATTTCTGGGAGAAAGTGATGTTTATTTTTTTACTTATTAATAAACACGTTTACTTAAAACTTAATTTAATAGTTCCTAGATCTTCTTATGGAACATTAATTGGCCATATCATGCTAGCCTTAATAAGAGAGTGTAAAAAACACTTTTCTATCAAGATACAAAAATATGTCTTCTTAATCACTGTAGAATGCCTTCAAAGGTAAAGGGAAAGGAAGAGAGGAAAAATGTACTGGAGATAAAGATCAAATTATTTTTAAGTGAATCTGTGAATATTTAATAATTAATTCCACTATTATGTATAATTAAATGCACCAGTAAGCATTTTGTTTAAAATAATTTCACTTTAAAAAAAAAAGAAAAAAAGGAGAAAAACAAGAATGGGAATTCTGTCAATAAAAATCATTTGTTTTCACATCTAATTCATGTGTAAAGGAAATGGGTATAACATTATTATTATCACTACAACATACATACTATGATCAGTAATCTATTTCTGACCCTGTTTGGGGAATTAATAAGTGAACAACTTTTATACAAAGAACACTCTACATGATGACACTTATACAAGAGTTGACATATATTCACACATTTCTCATCAAGTGCACACCTATAATGAACCAAATGCTTCAAAAATTTTGGTCATAACTTCTGAGAAGAAATCAATTACAATTAAAGATCTATGTATTTTTTCCAAGTCTGAAAATCAACATATAAAAGATCGTAAGTTTGAAACTCCCTCTTTTTTCACTTTTGCCCCACTATGAAACTCTCACCCTGCATGCTGAAATTCTTCTGTGGAAAACAACAGCATCACCCATTTTCTATAATTTATGGCCAAAAGCCCAGACTGACCTAGTAACAGTAAAGCATTTAAATACCCTGTCATGACTCTGTTATTAGTTTATATTTTGCCCTCAAGAAAAGTATAATTTTTTTTTAGGAAAAAATTAAAATCAACTGGATTCTTGTCAGGTTATTAACCTTTATCTCTCCTCACTTGCTTTACTTTCACTTTGCTCTAGATTCTAGTGATATTGCACCACTGTTTTTTTTTTTTTTTTTTTTTTTTGTTGTTGTTGTTGTTTTGTTTTGTTTTTATCTTCATAGCTGCCATTCTGACTGAACTGAGATGAAATCTTAGTTTTGATTTGCATTTCTCTAATTGCTATGTTGAACCTTAAAAAAAAATATTTGTTGCTCAATTGTATATTATCTTCTGAGAAGTGCTTGTTCAGCTCCTTGGTCCATTTATCAATTGGGTTATTTGGTTGTTGCTGTTTTTTTTTTTTGGGGGGGGGGAGGGGGGAGTTAAGATTGAGTTCTTCGTATACCCTAGAGATTAGTGCTGTATCTGACATGTGTGTGGTAAGAATTTACTCTCAGGATGTAGGCTATCTCTTCACCTCACTGATTGTTTCTTTTGCAGAGAAGCTGTTCAGTTTGAATCTATCCACTTATTGATTCTTGGTTTTAATTCTTATGCTACAGGAGTCTTAATAAGGGGCCTAATCCAACATGGTGAAGATTTGGACTTATTTTTATTCTCTTAGGTTCAGGGTCTCTGGTTTAATTCCTAGGTCCTTGATTCACTTGATGTTGAGTTTTGTGCTTGGTGAGAGATGGGGACTTAATTTTATTTTGCTGCATATGAATTTCCAGTTTTCCCAGCACCATTTGTTGAAGAGGCTATTTTTTTCCAATGCATGTTTTTGGTACCTTTGTCTACTATGAGATAACTGTATTTATGTGGTTAGTCTCTGTTTTGGTGCCAATACCATGCTGTTTTGGTTACTATTGCTCTGTAGTATGGTTTAAGGTCTGGTATAATGATGCCTCCTACTTTACTCTTCTGCTAAGGACTGTTTTAGCTATTCTGGGTCTCTTTATGTTTTCTGGGAATAATTACATCATTGTCTTTTATATTTCTATGAGGAATGCTATTGAGATTTTGATTGGAATTGCATTAAATATGAATAGTGATTTTGGAATTATGGTCACTTTGATAATATTAGTTCTGCCAATCCAAGTGCAAAATTGATCTTTCCATCTTCTAAAGTCGTCTTTAATTTCTTTAGTGTTCTATAGTTTTAATTGTAGAGGGCTTTCACTTCTTTCATTAAGTTGATTCCCAAGTTTGTTTTGTTTTGTTTTACTTTATTGTGAATGAGGTAGTTTTTCCTAGTTTCCCTTTCAGAGGATTTGCCACTGATGTACAGATTGCCTTTGATTTATGGGTGTTGATTTTGTAACCTGCTACTTTGATGAATTCATTTATTAGTTTTAGTAGTTTTCTGGTGGAATTTTTTGGATTTTCTAGGTATAGATTCATGTTATCAGCAAATAGTGATAGTTTGAGTTCTTCTTTTTCTATGGTTATTCTTTTAATTTCTTTCATCTATCTAATTGCTCTGGCCAGTGTTTCAAGAACTATGTTGAATAGAAGTGGTGAAAGATGGCATCCCTGTTTTGTTCCAGAATTTAGAGGGAATGCCTTCAATTTTTCTCCATCTAGAATGATGTTGGCCTGGGGCTTAGTGCAGATAGCCTTTATGATGTTGAGCTATGTTTCTGTTATCCCAAGTTTTTCTAATGATTTGAACCTATAAAGGTGCTATATTTTGTCAAATGCTTTTTCTGCATCCATTGAGGTGATTATGATTCTTATCATTAAGTCTTTTGATGTGATGAATTAACTTTATTGATTTCTGAATGTTGAACAAATCTTACATCCCTGAGATGAGACACACTTGATTGTGGTGCACTATCTTTTTGATATGTTTTTGTATTTGATTTGCCAGAATTTTATTCAGAATTTTTGCATCCATGTTCATTAGAGAGATTGGTGTGAAGTTTCCTTTCTTTGTGTCTTTGCCTGGTTTTAGAATCAGGGTGACTTTGGCCTCATAGAATGAGTTTGTAAGTGTTCTCTCTCTTTATATTTCATGGAATAATTTCACAATTGTTGGTGTTAGTTCTCTTTGGAGGTCTAGTGTTTATTTAGTCCTGGGCTTTTTTTGGTTGGTAGGTTTTTTATGGTGTCTTCTATTTCATTGCTTGAAAATGATCTGTTTCACTTATATATATCATCCTGACTCAATTTTGGCTAAATCATAGGTTTCTAGACATTTGTTGATGTCTTCAGCATTTTCTGTTTTACAGGAGTACAAATTTCCAAAATAATTTCTAGTTATCTTCTGTATTTCTGTAGTGTTCATGGTGATATTTACTTTTTCATCATGGATTTTAGTAATTGGAGTTTTTTTTCTCTCCTTCTCTACAATAGCATGGATAAGGATTTATCAAATGTATTTATTTTTCAAAGAGCTGACTTTTCATTTTCTCAATTTTTTAATTGATTCTTTTGTTTCAATTTCATTGATTTCGGCTCTGATTTTTAATTTTTTCCTGTCTTCTGCTTTTGGTGTTGATTCGTTCTTTTTCTAAGGCTTTGAGATGTAATGTTAGGTCATTTATTTGTTGACCTTGTCTTCTTTTAAGGAATAAACTCCATGAAATGAACTTTCCTCTTAGTACTGCTTTCATAGTGTCCTAGAGATTTTGACATATTCTATCACTATTCTCATTCACGTCCAATAATTTTTCAATCTCCTCTTTGATGTCTTGATGTCTGCAACTCATTGTTCATTCAACAGCATATTGTTCAGTCTCCAGGTGTTGGAGTAGCTTCTATTTTTATCATTGATTTCTGATTTCTTTCCTTTATGATCTGATAAAATGTGTGGTAGTATCTCTGTTTTATATTTGCTAAGAGTTGCCCTGTGGTATAGTATATAGCCTGTTTTAGAGAAGGATCCATGTGTTCCTGAGAAGAAACTGTATTCACTTGTTGAAGGATAAAATATTTTGTATGTGTCATTTAAGTCTAAGTTATTGATTGTATTACTGAGCTCTATAGTTTCTCTATTTAGCTTTTGTTTAGAAGATCTATGAGTGGTAAAAAGGTGTGTTAAAGTCACCCAGAATTATTGTGTTGTGGTCTATTTGACTCTTGAAATTGTGAAGAGTTTGTTTGCTCAATATAGATGCTCCATTGTTTGTGGGCATATATATATTTATAATTGTTATGTTTTATTGGTGTATGGTTCCCTTGAGCAGTATGTAATATCCTTCTTTATCCCTTTTGATTAACTTTCCCTTGAAATTCGCATCATTTGATATAAGGATGGAAACCCCTGCTTGTTTCTGCAGTCGATGTGTATGGTATGGTATGATTTTTCCCATCCTTTCACCTTCAGTCTGTGGATGTCTTTTCTTGGAGGCAGCATATTGTTGGGTCTTTTTTTTTTCATCCAATCTGCCAGTCTTTTGATTGCTGAGTTTTAGAAATTAACATTCAGGGTTATTATTGAGACATCATTTGTATTCCCAGTTGTTTTTGTTTATTTTTAGTATTTAACTTGTTTTCTGTTTGATAGGTTTTTCCTTTAGAATGATTCCTCCCTTTTCTGATTTTCATTGTTTTTCATTTCCTGCTCATAGAATATTTTGCCAAGGATGTTCTGTAGTGTAGGCTTTCTAGCTGTAAATTCTTTTAACTTTGTGTATCATTGAAGGTTTTTATTTTGTCTTAAAAATAACATCAAAATTGAAATCTAAAGTTTAATTTAGCTGGATATGATTCTTTTTTTAAGAGAGATAGAGAGAGAATTTTAATATTTCTTTTTTTTTAGTTTTTGACGGACACAACATCTTTTTTTGTATGTGGTGCTAAGTATTGAACCCGGGTCACACGCATGCCAGGCGAGCGCGCTACCACTTGAGCCACATACCCAGCCCAGATATGATTCTTAATTGGCATCCATTTTCTTATAGAGCTTGGTTTATGTTGTTGCCGGATCTTGTAGCTTTCAGGGTCTGGGTTGAGAAATCAGCGAAGATCCTAATTTGTTTCCCCTATATGTAATCTGATTCCTTTCTCTTGTGGTTTTTAAAATTCTCTATTCTGTATGTTGGGCATTTTCATTATAATGTGTCTTGGTATGGATCTGTTGTGATTTTGTACATTTGGCAACCCATAAACCTCTTGTATTTGATTTTCCAAATCATTCTTCATGTTTGGAGATTTTCCTGATATCATTTCATTGAGTAGATTGTTTATTCCTTTGGTTTGTACCTCTTTGCCTTCCTCTAGCCCAATAATTGTTAAATTTGGTCTTTTCATGTTACCCATAATTCTTGAAACCTCTGCTCGTCATTTCTTACCATCTTCACTGTGGTCAACTTTGTTTTTCAAGATTATATATTTTGTTTTCATTGTCTGAGGTTCTGTTTTCCAATGATCTATTATGTTGGAGATGCTTTCTACTGAGATTTTAATTTGTTTTTGTTTGTTTGTTTGTTTGTTTGTTTCCTTCATTTCAAGTATTTCTGTTCTTTTTTTTTTTTTTTGTCCAGAATCTCTATCTCCTTATTGAAGGAATATTTTGCTTCCTGTATTTGCTTATGTATTTCTTTATCAAAATAATGCTTTGCTGTCTGTATTTGCTGTCTTGCCCCATCCTTTAATTCAAAGAAAATTATACCCCTCCACTACTTATGTATCATTTCTTTTGCTGTTTTGAGCATAGATCCTAATAATGGAGCATCTTTGTTTGGAGCACATTCATCCCTTGGTTTCTCATGTTATTCATGTATCTTCCCTTCTAGCTCTGGGTTTTCAAGGTGTTACAGTTTTTATCCTGTAGGCTTATAGTGTCCCCAATGGGTTCCAATACATCTCCTTTAAGTGGGAGATCAATATTCACTGATCCCAATACAAAGAATATGCAGCCTTAAACCAAATAGCTGTTATTAAGGTGTTTAAGGTTTTGTCACAATATACAGAAATCATTACCTACAATATAAACAGTAGGTTTGCAAAAGGTCTGCAGTTTCTGGTGTGGACAAAGAGAGCCAGGGGTGGAGTGTAGGATGTGATGTTTAGGGTGTAGGAGGTGAGGATATAGAGTTATTAAGTCTTAGGAAGAGTGAAAGAGGAATGAATTTGGATACTAGAAGAGAAGAGAGAAAGTGATTTGGGGGAGACACGTAATTGGGAAGACAGCAGAGCATACAAAAAACCATAAAAATCAAGAAATACAAAATGTAGAAACAGGAGATAAAAGAATACACAACACAACTGTAATATATGTTTCAGACCTCCCAGAACTCAAAGGCCTAATCCACGAGAAGTTCTTGGTTTTTACCAATGTTGGGAATGTGAGGGGGAAAGAAGAGGGAGAGAGAAAAGAGAAAAAGAATCTCAAAGATAAAAGGATTGTTTTTGTTGGAATTCAGTATCTTTCCTGCTTCTTATGTACCTTGATATAAAACAATCTACTAGCTGCATGATGTCAGGAACATGCTGTTTAAAAGTCAATGCCAGAGACAGAGTTGGGGTTGTCTGGTGTTTGCTGGTGTCTCCACCCTCAGAATGGTGAAGGTTATTAGGGTGGGAGGGTTGGTCTTGGAGGTGGCGTTCTTGGAAGTGGGGTGTAGCACTTGCCAGTACCCATGGGAGACTGCACCCCAAGGTTCTGATCTGGGGCCCACCTAGAGCCCTCAAAATTCCTGGTGTCTAATTTAGTCTCTGAACTCTGTCTCACGTGCCCCTCCCTTTCTACTTCCCAGTTAGAAACCTCTCTCCCCAGAAGTCTTATGGGCTGTGATCTGGGGGCTGTGCACCTGTCGTGGAGAGCTGTGGAGCAGATCAGGACCAGGCTTTGCAAGCTATGGACTGGCCATGTGGCCATAGGCACTGTGTTGGGTTAGCGGCTCCTGGGGACAGGGGTATTTGGGAAGTATAGGTACTTTGATATTGCTTGTAGGCACCAGTCTCTGTCCCAAGCTGGGTGTTGCCCTAACTAATGATGGTGACAAAGGTGTCCCAAGTTGGAGGTGGCTGCTTTCAGAGATGGGGATATCAGTTGTGTTGGGCTAGGTGTGGGCATTGGATGACATGTTAAGATCCAGCTCTGTGGCATGCAGTGTTGTGGCTGGCAGCTATACCCAGACCTTGTCCAATGTCCCCAGGTGCAGGCTACCACATGTAGTGGACTATGGTAGTGGTTGCAGTGTTCCAAGATGGAAGCAACTGGGGGATCCCCACGTTGGTAATGACAGTCCACACAGGAGTGATGGGTGGGGATCCTGTGGGCCAATGGCCACTAGAATTCCTGCATGGGTGGGCACCTAGGAGTCTTGTGTGGGTGCTGATGCTGGTGGTCCTGCTTGGGCATGGTGGCTGGAGGACCTGTGTGGGCTTTGTGGCTGGCATTCCTGCATGGGAGCAGTGGTTAGGGGTCCTCTCAGAACTCTCAGAGAAACAGTATTTCCACTGCTTCAATCTTAGGTCACAGAGCAACACAGCATGCAGTCTCCCTCTAGCCCACAACTTGAATTTCTCCCTGTTTTCTGCAATTTAAATTAACCATGTGACCAAATGCTCATGCTAATGTGACAGTTGATAAAGCTGGGTCGTGGTTGTCAAAGTTGTGCAAATCTTTTCCAAAATATGGTTGAAGGTTACTATAATATTGTTGTGTGTGTGTGTTTTTAAGAGCAAGTCCTTGTGCAGACAACTCCAAGCTGAATTATTAATATTCCATGCTTCTTTCCTTAATTGCAACTCATTTAAAATGTGAATGATATTCTACCCTGAGGAAATAGCCCCCCCCCCTTTTTTAAGACTATGTCTCATAACTTATGACATAAGAAATACTCTGAAGCTAAATGTGACATTTTTAAAAATTTGCAATGAAAAACCCTGATCTAAACAAGAGGAAGTCTGATACTCATATAGGTTTCCTGATAACACTTGTTTTTAGTTTTAAAGATGGGTGGATTGTTTTCCTGATTCTGTCTTCGTCTAAATTGATAACAGGAAGTTTGCTGGCTGGGGTATCTCTCATCTCCTGTGCCTGTTAAAGTGTTTGTGGCAGACTATGGTCTTGTTCTCTTGGTTTCTGACTTGTAGAAAATAGAGTTTTGCTGAGATTTTCACCAGTATCTTTGCCTTTGTCAAAGGGGTATTGCAAATTAATTGTGTTTCTTGGTGTCTCAAAGACTAGAAGTCTTTCAAAATGCGGTATGAGATAGAAGTGGTTTTAAAGTGTATATTTTTAAAGTAGGAGTTCGCTAAGTACTGTTAGAAATGACAGATGAGCTCAGAACAATAACAAGATTCAAGATCAATCAGTTGTTTATGTGCATAAGAAAACAAATAGCAAACATAAAATTAAAGAGACAGTTCTAATGACCATAATATCAAAAGCAAAATGCTTGGGAATTTTTCAAAAGATGTGAACACTTGAACATTTTACATGGGTTGTTTTTAGAAAATATAGCATCATCCCTAAGCCACCTCCTTGTTTGTGAGGACTTTAAGTTCACAGAAAGAAGACAAGACAGGAATTAAAAATCTCCCCCTGTAGTAATGACGATAGCACCTAGAGCTCACTTGTAAAACACACCTATCATCCTGGTTTTATTTTTATTTGAGATATGGTCTTGCCAAGTTAGTGAGGTTCGACTCAAAGTTGTGACACTCCAGACTCGGCTTCCCAAGCAGCTGGGGTTACATGTGTGTGTTACCACATTGCCTGTCAGGGATTGTGGGCTTTTTTGTTTTCTTTAGTTGTAGATGGACACAGTACCTTTATTTTATATATTTATTTTTATGTGGTGCTGAGGATGGAATGCAGGGCTTCATGTGCTAGGCAGGTGCCCTACCACTGAGCCCCAGCCCCAGGGATCACATTCTTGACTTTCATATTAAAGGTTAGCTCAGGATAATATCTAGGTTTGCAAATGAATATAATGTCCCCATTTATTTGTTGAATTTATTTTCTTTTAAGGAATGAACTCCATACGATGAATTTTTCTCTTAGTACTGATTTCATAGTGTCCACAAGATTTTGATATGTTGTGTATGTGTTCTCATTTAACTCTAAGAATTTTTAAATCTCCTCCTAGATGTCAACTGTAACACATTGTTCATTCAGTAGCATATTGTTTAGTCTCCAGGTGATGGAGAAATTTTTATTTTTTATTTAGTTGTTGATTTCCAGTTTTATTCCATTATGATCTGATAAAATGCATGGTAGTATTTTTATTTTTTTGTGTTTGTTAAGAGTTACTTTGTGGCACAGAATATGGTGTATTTTAGAGAAGGATCCATGTGATGCTGAGAAGAAAGTGTATCCACTTGATGCATGTTGAAATATTCTATATATGTCAGTTAAGTCTAAGTTATTGATTGTGTTATTGAGCTCTATAGTTTCCTTATTCAATTTTTGTTTGGAAGATCTGTCCAGTGGTGAGAGGGGTGAGTTAAAGTCACTCAAGATCATTGTGTTGTGGTCAATTTGACTCTTGAATTTGAAGAGTTTGTTTGATGAACATAGCTGCATCATTGTTTGGGGCATATATATTAATGATTGTTATGTCTTGTTGGTCTGTGGTGCCCTTGAACAATATGTAATGTCCATCATTATCCCTTTTGATTAAACTTGGCTTGAAGTCTACTTTATTTCATATGAGGATGGAAACCCCTGCTTCCTTCTGCTGTCCATGTGAGTGGTATGAGTTTTCCCAACCTTTCACCTTTATCTGGCATGTCTTTTCCTGTAGATGAGTCTCCTGTAGGAAGCATATTGTTGCATATATATAAAATCCAGTCTGGTAGCCTGTGTCTTTTGGTGAGTTTAAGCCATTAACATTCAGGGTTATTATTGAGACATGGTTTGTATTTCCAGCCACATTTCTGTATTTTTGTTATTTAACCTGACTTTCTCCTTTAATTAGTTTTCCTTTAGGGTGTTGCCTCTCTCTGCTGATTTTCATTGTTTTAATTTCCTCTTCATGGAATATTTTGCCAAAAATGTTTGTAGTGCCAATTTTCTAGCTATAAGTTCTTTTTAGTTTTGTTTATTGTAGGAGGTTTTTATTTCATCTTCAAATCTAAAGCTTAATTTTGCCGGATACAAGATTCTTTGTTGGCACTCATTTTCTTTCAGAGCTTGATACATGTTGTTTCAGCATCTTCCAGTTTTCAGTGTCTCCATTGAGAAATCATCAGAGATCCTAATTGGTTTCCCACTATATGTAATCTGATTCCGTTCTCTTGTGGCTTTTAAAATTCTCTCCTTATTCTGAATGTTGGTAATTTTCATTATGATGTGCCTTGTTGTGGATCTGTTGTGATTTTGTACATTCGGCATCCTGAAGGCTTCTTGTATTTGATTTTCCAATTCATTCTTCATGTTGGGAAATTTTTCTGATATTTCAGTGAATAGATTGTTCATTCCTTTGGTTTGGACCTCTATGCCTTCCTCTAGCCCAATAATTTTTTAATTTGGTCTTTTCATGTTATCCCATAATTCTGGAATGTGCTGCTCATGGTTTCTTACCATCTTCACTGTATGGTCAACTTTATTTTTTCAGGGTTATATATTTTGTCTGCATTGTCTGAGATGCTGTCTTCCAAGTGATCTATTCTGTTTGAGATGCTTCCTATTGAGTTTTTAATTTGGTTTATTGTTTTCTTCATTTCAAGGATTTCTGTTTGTTTGTTTTTTCAGAATCTCTATCTCCTTATTGAAGGAATATTTTGCTTCCTGTATGTGCTTACGTAGCTCTTTATCAAAATAATCCTTTGCTGCTTGTATTTGCTGTCTTACATCATTCTTTAATTGAATGAAAATTATACCCCTCCACTTCTTCTCTATCATTTCTTCTGCTATTTTGACCATGGCTTCTAATAATGGAGCATCTTTGGGGCACATTTTCACCTGGGTTCTTCATGTTGTTCATGCATCTTCCCTTCTAGCTCTGTGTATTCGAGGTGTTACAGTTTTTACCTTGGAGGCTTATAGTGTCCCTAATGGGTTCCATTGCCTCACCTTTAAATGGGGGGGAACAATATTCACAGATCCCAATACAAACAATATGCAGCCTTAAACCAAGTAGCTGCTATTAAGTTTTTTTTTTTTTTTTTTTTTTTTTCACAATGTATTGAAATGGCAAGTTCAATCATTATCTAAAATATAAACAGTTGGTTTACAAAAGGGTCTGCAGTTTCGGGTGTGGACAAAGAGAGAACCAGGCGTTGGGTGTAGGATGAGATGTTGAGGGGTTAGGAGAGGAGGATATAGAGTTATTAGATCTTAGGAAGTGTGAAAGAGGAATGAAATGTTGGATAGTTGCAGGATAAAAGAGAAAGTGATTTGGGGGAAATATATAAGTGGAAGACAGTAGAGAGAACAAAAAACCCCAAAATTAAGAAATACAAAGTGTAAAAATAGGAGATAAAAGAATATACAACACAAGTATAATATACTATTCAGACCCCCGTGGCCTCAGTAGCCTAATCCATGAGAAGTTCTTGGTTTTACAAATACTAAGAATGTGAGGGTGGAAGAAGAGGCAGAAAGAAAAGAGAAAAAGAATCTCAAAGGAAGATACAAGGATTGTTTTAGTAGGAGTTTAGTATCTTTCCTGCTTCTTTTCTCACCTACTAGTTGGGGTCGTCTGTTGTTTGCTGGTGTCTCCACCCTCAGGATGGTGAAAGTTATTAGGGTGGGAGTGTTGATCTTAGGGATGGAGTTCCTGGAGGTGGGAGTGTAGCAATTGCCAATTCCCATGGGAGACTACACCCAATGATCTCATCTGTGGCCCACCTGTAGACCTTACAATTCCTGGCCTCTAATTTAGTCTCTGAACTCTATCTCACTCACTCCTTCCTTTCTACTTGCCAATCAGAAACCCCTCTCCCCAGAGGTCTTATGGGTTGTGCCCCAGGAGCTGTGCACCTGTTGTGGAGAGCTGTTGAGCAGACCAGGACCAGGTCTGCAAGCTATGGATGGGCCGTATGGCCACAGGCACTGTGCTGCATTAGCAGCTCCTGGGGAGAGGGGGGATTTGGGGACTATAGGTACCTTGATATTGCTTAGGCCCCAGTCTGTGTCCCAAGCTGGGAGTTGCCCTAACTAAAGATGGCAACAAAGGTGTCCCACGTTGGAGGTGGCTGCTTTCAGAGATGGCGTGTTGGTTGTGTTGGGACGGGTGGTGGCATTAGGTGACATGTTAAGAGATCCAGCTCTGTGACATTCAGTGTTGTTGCTCGTAGCTGTCTCCAGATCCTGTCTAATGTCCCCAGGTGCAGGCAACCACATGTAGGAAACTATGGCAGTGGTTGAAGTATCCCAAGATGGAGGCAAATTGGGGATCCCGATGTTGATAATGAGGATCCACACAGGAGTGGTGACTAGGGATCCTGCAGGGCAGTGGCCACAAGGATTCCTGCATGGGTGGGCAGCTAGGAGTCCTGTGCAGGTGCTGATGCTGGTGGTCTTGCTTGGGCATGGTGGCTGGAGGGCCTGTGTGGGCTTTGTGGCCAGTATTCCTGCATGGGAGCAGTGGTCAGGGGTCCTCTAATAACTCTGAGAGAAACAGTATTTCCACTGCTTAAATCTTAGGTCACAGAATGACAAAGCATGCAGCTTCCCTCTAGCCCACATCTTGGATTTCTCCCTGTTTTCTGCAATTTAATTTAACCATGTGACCAAATGAAAATATTTTCCAAAATATGATTGAATGTTACTATCTTATTAAGAAAAAAAAAAAAACAAAACAAAACATAGCAAGTCCTTGGGCAGACAACTCCATCCTAACGTATTAATATTTCCTGCTTTTTCTCCTTAATTGCAACTCATTAGAGGAAATAGTCCCTCTTTTGTTTAGTCTATGTCTCATAACTTATGCCATAAGAAATATTCTGAAGCTAAATATGACATTTTAAAAAATTTGCAGTGAAAAACCCTGATCTAAACAAGGGGAAGTCTGATACTCATAGAGATTTCCTGATGACACTTGTTTTAGTTTTGGATATGGGTGGATTTCTTTCATTTATCTGTTTAACTTGTGTATATCATCCTGACTCAGTTTGGGTAAGTCGCATGATTCTAGACATTTGTAGATGTCTTCAATATTTTCTGTTTTATTAGGGTACAGATTTTCAAAATGATTTATAATTATCTTCTGTATTTCTGTAGTGTTCATAGTGATATTTCCTTTTCATCATGGATTTTAGTAATTTGAGGTTTTTCTGTCCTTCTCTGCATTAGCATGGATAAGGGTTTATCAAGTGCATTTATTTTTTTCAAAGAGCCAACTTTTCATTTTGTATTTTTTTTTAATTTTTAATTTATTTAAAAAAATAAATGACAGCAGAATGCATTACTATTATTACTACACATGTACAGCACAATTTTTCATAGCTCTGTATATAAAGTATATTGATACCAGTTCATATCTTCATACATGTACTTTGGATAACGATGCCTATTACATTCCACCATTCTTGCTAATCCCCTGCCCCTTCCCTTCCCCTCCCACCCCTCTAAGCTAACTAGAATTCATCTCTTCCTCCCATGCTCCCCCTCCCTACCCCACTATGAGTTAGCCTCCTTATATTAGAGAAAACATTCTGCATTTGTTTTGGGGATTGGCTAATTTCACTTAGCATTACCATCTTCAATGCCATCAAATACCATCCCATTTACCTGCAAATGCCGCATTTTATTCTCTTTTATTGGTGAGTAAAATTCCATTGTGTATAAATGCCACATTTTTAAAAATTTTATAATGCTCTTTAATGTGCTACATACAGCACAATACATGAGCCTTAGAACAAGCACAAGTGACAACAGTGGTGGTCCCAGAGTCATCAACAGATCAATAAGCAATCAAGGAAGCAGCCAGCTTCAGGGTAGACAGACACATCCCTATGGTCCCAGCTGCCATCCTCACCCCATCTCAAAAAATTATAATTAAAAGGATTGTGGAGAAACTTATTGGTAGAGCACTCCTTGGTGAAATATGAACAAAGAAAGGGAGGAAAAAAGTTCAGAAGAGCCATTTCACCAATGTGTATCAAAAGCTGGAGTGGAGAGGCCTAAACTAACATACACAATATGTAATGAATCATTAGACACAAAAGACTTAAAATACAGGAAAATGGCATCTAACAATAAGAGAGATTTAACCCAGAAAAACATGTTGCTTTCAAATCTTCATGCTGATGCAATGCTCCTCTCCAAGCCAGGGTGCATTTTGGTTACCTCTGAATAGATTAAAAAAAAAAAAGAATTGAAGGCATACACCATTTTCACATACCTACAGTGGTTATCTCAAAATAAATAAATAAAATGAAATAAAATAAAAATTTCTTCAAGTCTGAACAAGTTCAAATGGATATGAAACAAGCAAAGGTCTCACCACATTGCTACATACAGGGCTTTTCTCCAGTGTGATTTCTTAAATGCTGTTCAAAGGGACCTGGAAAATTGAAAGTGTTACTGCAATTTTTAAAGATAGAAAAAGGATTTTCACAGATGTGAATTTTTTTATGTCTTTGGAGAAAACTCTGAAAGCTGAATACTGCCCCACATGGCTTATCTTCAGCATTTTCTACAATATGAGTCCTTTCATACAACTGAACAAAACTAGAATGGCTGAACCTTTTATATTTCTTACTTACATAGGATTTATTATTTTTATTCCAAAACAATATTCCCAGTCTTTAGGAAAAAAATGAGAAAACTAGAAGATTTCCCACATTTCTCACATTCACAGGGCTTCTATGCATGCGTGTTTTCATATTTAAGAAGGAAAACGAAGCTTACAGAACGTAGCAAATCCCCCACATTCAGAGGGTTTGTTTTCCAAGGACCTGAACAGACACTTCTCAGAGGAGGACATACAAACAATCAACAAGTACATGAAAAAATGCTCACCATCTCTAGCAGTCAGAGAAATGCAAACCAAAACCACCCTAAGATGCCATCTCACTCCAGTAAGATTGGCAGCCATTATGAAGTCAAACAACAACAAGTGCTGGCGAGGATGTCGGGGAAAGGGTACACTTGTACATTGCTGGTGGGACTGCAAACTGGTGCATCCAATTTGGAAAGCAGTATGGAGATTCCTTGGAAAGCTGGGAATGGAACCACCATTTGACCCAGCTATTCCCCTTCTTGGACTATTACCTAAAGACCTTAAAAGAGCATACTATAGGGATACTGCTACATCGATGTTTATAGCAGCAAAATTCACAATAGCTAGATTGTGGAACCAACCTAGATGCCCTTCAAAAGATGAATGGATAAAAAATGTGGCATTTATAAACAATGGAGTATTACTCAGCACTAAAAAATGACAAAATCATGGCATTTGCAGGGAAATGGATGGCACTAGAGCAGATTATGCTAAGTGAAGCTAGCCAATCCCTATAAAACTAATGCCAAATGTCTTCTTTGATATAAGGAGAGCAACTAAGAACAGAGCAGGGAGGAAGAGCATGAGAAGAAGATTAACATTAAACAGGGACGAGAGTTGGGAGGGAAAGGGAGAGAAAAGGGAAATTGCATGGAAATGGAAGGAGACCCTCATCATTATACAAAATTACATATAAGAGAAAGTGAGGGGAAAGGGGAAAAAACAAGGGAGAGAAATGAATTACAGTGGATGGGGTAGAGAGAGAAGATGGGAGGGGAGGGGAGGGGAGAGGGGATAGTAGAGGATAGGAAAGGCAGCAGGATACAACAGACACTAGTATAGCAGTATGTAAAAACGTAGATGTGTAACCGATGTGATTCTGTAATCTGTATACAGGGAAAAAAATGGGAGTTCATAACCCACTTGAATCAAATGTATTAAATATTATATGTAAAGAGCTATGTAATGTTTTGAACAACTAATAATAAAAAATGTGAAAAATATCACAAATCATTCCAGTTTCCCTGTTGCCTTCAAAGCTATTTCATTCACATCAAATGCCACATTTTTATGCATGAATCCACTGAAGGGCATGTAGCTTGGCTAAACAGTTTACCTATTGTGAATTGTGCTCCTATAAACATTGATGTGGCTGTGTCACTGTAGTATGCTGTTTTTAAGACATCTGGGTATAGAAGGAGGAGTGGAATAGGTGGGTCAAATGGTGATTCCCTTCCCAGTCATTTTAAAATTGGTTCTTTTGTTTCAATTTCATAGATTTCAGCTCTGATTTTAATTATTTCCTGTTTTTTACTGCTTTTGATGTTGATTCTTTTTTCCCCTAGGGCTTTGTGATGTAATTTTAGGTCATTTATTTGTTGACTTTTTCTTTTTATAATGAATGAACTTCATGCAATGAACTTTACTTAGTGATGCCTTCATAGTGTCCCAGAGATTTTGATATGTTGTATCTGTGTTTTCATTTTCTACTAAGAATTTTTAATCTCCTGTTTGTTTTTTTCTGAAATCCATTGTTCATTCATTAGCATATTATTTAGTCTCCAGGTTTTGAAGTAGCTTCTATTTTTATCATTGATTTCTAATTTCATCCCATTATGATCGGATAGAATGCAGGGTAGTATCTGTACTTTTTTGTATTTGGTAAGAGTTGCTTTGTGACATAATATGTCGTCAATTTTATAGAACAATCCATTTGTTGCTAAGAAAGTGTCTTTGCTTGTTGAAGAATGAAACATTATATATATATATATATATATATATATATATATATATATATATATATATATATATATATATATAATCTAAGTTATTGATTGTATTATTGTTCCATAGTTTCTGTTTGGCTTTTGTTTGGAAGATCTATCCAGAGGTGAAAGAGATGTGTTAAAATCACTCAGAATTATTGTGTTGTGGTCTATTTGACTCTTGAACATAAGAGTTTATTTGCTCAACATTGATGCTCCATTGTTTCGGGCATGTATATTCATAATTGTTATGTCTTGTTGGTGTATGGTTCCCTTAAGCAGTACGAAATGTCCTACTTTATTCCTTTTGATTAACTTTCACTTGAAGTCCACCTTATTTGATATAAGAATGGAAACACCTGCTTGCTTCTGCAGTCCAGATGAGTGGTATTTTTTCCAACCTTTCATCTTCAGTCTGTGGGTGTCTTTTCCTATGAGATGAGTCTCCAGAAGGCAGCATATTGTTGGGTCTTCTTTTTTTTTTTTTTCATTCAATCTGCCAGTCAGTCTGTCTTTTGATTGCTGAGTTTTAGAAATTAACATTCAGGGTTATTATTGAGACATGATTTGTGTTCCCAGTTGTTTTTGTTTATTTTTGGTAATTAACTTGACTTGGTTTCTCTTTGATAAGTTTTTCTTTTAGAGTGATAAATCCCTTTTCTGATTTTCACTGTTTTTCATTTAATCCTCATGGAATACTTTGCCAAGGATGTTCTGTAGTGCAGGCTTCCTAGTTGTAAATTCTTTTAACTTTTGTGTATCATGGAAGTTTTTTATTTTGTCATAAAAATAATATATCAAAATCGAAATCTAAAGTTTAATTTTACTGGATATGATTCTTGGATGGCATCAATTTTTGTTTAGAACTCAGTGTATGTTGCTGCAGGATCTTCCAGCTTTCAGGGTCTCAGTTGAGGAATCGGTGGAGATCCTAATTGGTTTCCCCCTTATGTAATCTGATTCCTTTATCTTGTGGCTTTGAAAATTCTCTCCTTATTCTGTATGCTTGGCATTTTCATTATGATCTGCCTTGGTGTGTATCTCTTGTGATTTTGTACACTTGACATCCTGTAAGCTTCATGTATTAGATTTTTCAATTCAATCTTCAGGTTTGGAAATATTTCCTGAATGATTTCATTGAATACATTGTCCATTTCTGCCTTCCTCTATTCCAATAATTGTTAAATTTGGTCTTTTAATGTTATTCCATAATTCTTGAATCTTCTACTGATGGTTTATTACCATCTTCACTATGGTCAACTTTATTTTCAGGATTATGTATTTTGTCTTAATTGTCTGAGGTTCAGTCTTTGAAGTGATATATTCTGTTGGAGATGCTTCCTATTGAGTTTTTAATTTGTTTTATTATTCATTTTAAGGATTTCCATTTTTTTCCAGAACCTCTATCTTTTTATTGAAGTAATCTTTTTTGCTTCCTGTATTTGCTTATGTATCTCTTTGTCAAAATAATCCTTTGCTTGCCTGTATTTGCTCTCTTACATAATCCTTAATTCGGAAAACATTTTAATTATGTACTTCCTCAACTCCTTCTCTATCATTTCTCCTGGTGTTCTGGCCATGGATTCCAATAATGTAGCATCTTTGTTTGGGGCACTTTCTTCCCTTGGTTTCTCCTGTTGTTCATGTATCTTACCTTCTAGCTCTGGGTTTTCAAGGTGTTACAGTTTTTACCCTGGAGGCTTATAGTGTCCCTGCAGGGTTCCAATACCTCTCCTTTAAGGGGGAGATCAATATACACAGGTCCCAATACAAATGATATGCAGTCTTAAACCAAATAGCTGCTATTAAGATGTTTATGGCTTTGTCATAATACACAGAAATGGTGAGTTCAATTATTATCTACAATATAAACAGTAGGTTTGCAAAAGGGTTTGCAGTTTCTGGTGGTGGACAAAGAGATCCAGGAATGGGGTAGGATGAAATGTTAAGGAGGTGGGAGGTGAGGATATAGAGTTATTAGATCTTGGAAAGAGTGAAAGAGGAATGAAAAGAAGTTGGATAGTAGTATGAGAAAAGAGAGGAAGTGATTTTGGGGAGACAAGTAGGAAGACAGTAGAGAGAATACAAAAAAACAAACAAAAAAAATTAAGAAATGAAAAATGTAGAAATAGGAGATAAAAGAATACACAACACAACTGTAATATACTATTCAGTCCTCCAAGACCTCAGTAGCCTAATCTATGAAAATTTCTTGGTTTTACAAATGTTGGAGATGTGAGGGCGGGAAAAGAGAGAGACACAGGAGTGGAAAAATTATCAAAGGAAGATACATGATTGTTTTTGTTGGAGTTCAGTATTTTTCCTGCTTCTTTTCTCACCTACTAGTTTGGGTTGTCTGTTTGCTGGTGTCTTCATCCTCAGGATGGTGAAAGTTATTAGAGTGGGAGGGTTGGTCTTGGGGGTGGAGTTCCTGGAAGTGTTGTGTAGCACTTGCCAGTCCCCATGGGAGACTGTAACCTAAGGATCTCCTTTGGGGCCCACCTGGAGACCTCACAATTCCTGGCATCTAATTTAATCTCTGAGCTCTCACTCAGCCCTCCACTTCTACTTCCTAATCAGAAACCTCTCTCCCCAGAGGTTTTGTGGGTGTGCCCTGAGGGCTGCACACCTGTTGTGGAGAACTCTATTGCAGATGAGGACCAAGCTCTGCAAACTATGAACTGGTCATGTGGCTGCAAGCAGTGTGTGGGGTTAGTGGCTCCTGGGGAGAGAGGGGGATTTGGGGACTATAGGTACCTTGATATTGTTTCTAGGCCCCAGCCTATGTCCCAAACTGGGAGTTGCCCTAACTAAAGATGGCAACAAAGGTGTTTCAAGTTGGAGGCAACTACTTTCAGGGATAGGGTGTTGTTTGTGTCTGGCCTGGTGGTGGCATTGGGTGGCATGTTCTGGGATGCAACTCTGTGGCATGCAGTGTTGTGAGTGGAAGCTATCTCCAGATCTATGGCAGAGGTTGCAGTGTCCCAAGATGGAGGTAACTAGGGGTATCCCACGTTGGTAATGGGGGTCCACACAGGAGTGGTAGCTGGGGACCCTGGGGGGCAGTGACCACCAGGATTCCTGCATGGTGGGCAGCTAGGAGTCCTGTGTGGGTGCCGATGCTGGTGGTCCTGCTTGTGCACAGTGGCTGAAGGACCTGTGTGGGCTTTGTGGCCAGTATTCCTGCATGGGAGCAGTGTTCAGGGGTCCTCTAAGAACTCTCAGAAATGGTGTTTCCACTGCTTGAATCTTAATCTTAGGTCACGTAGCATGCAGCCTCCCTCTAGCCCACATCTTGGATTTCTCCCTATTTTCTGCAATTTAAATTAACCATGTGACCAAATGCTCATGCTAATGTGACCGTTGCTAAAGCAGGGTAGTTTTGTCAAAGTTGTGCAATTATTTTCCAAAATATGGTTGAAGGTTACCAGCTTATTGTTAAAAAAAAAAACAAAACAAAAAACAAACAAACAAAAAAAACCCAAACAGTAAGACCTTGGGCAGACAACTCCAACATGAAGTATTACTATTTCATGCTTCTCTCCTGAATTGCAATTCATCAGAGATGTGAATGATATTCTACCCTGAGGACATAGCTCCTCTTTTGTTTAGGCTGTCTCATATCTTATGCCATAAGAAATATTCTGAAACCAAATGTGACATTTAAAAAAATTGCAGTAAAAAACCCTGATTTAAACATGGGGAATTCTGATACTCAAATAGATTTCCTGATAACACTTGTTTTAGTTTTGGAGATGGGTGGAATTCTTTCCTGATTCTGTCTTCTTCTAAATTGAGAACAGGAAGTTTGCTGGCTAATGTGTCTCTCATCTCCTTGCCTGGTAATGTGTTTGTGGCAGACTATGGTCTTGTTGTCTTGGTTTATGACTTGTAGGGAATAGTTTTGCTGATATTCTCACTAGTATCTGCCTTTGTCAAAGAGGTATTGCAACTTACTTGTGTTTCTTGCTTTCTCGCGTTTTTGGTTTCCAAAATAAGGTATGAGATAGACGTGGTTTTAAATGGATATATTTAAGGTAGGAGTTCACTAATTACTCTTAGAAGCAACAGATGAGCTCAGAACCCAGTAACAAAATTCAAGATGAATCAGTTGTTTATGTGCATAAGAAAATAAATAGCAAACATAAAATTAAAGAGATAGTTCTAATGACCATAATATCAAAAGTGAAATGCTTGGGAATTTTTCAAGAAATGTGAACACTTGAACATTTAACATGGCTTGTTTTCAGAAAATATGACATCATCCCTAAGCCACCTCCTTGTTTGTGATTACTTTAACTTCATAGAAAGAAGACAGTAATTAAAAACTTCCCCCTGTTATGGTCCTGAGGATAGGACCTACGTGTGTTTTACCAGTGAGCTCTATCATCATCCCATTTTTATTTTTCTTTGAGATATGGTCCTGTCAAGTTAGTGGGGATAAACTCAAAGTTGTAACCCTCCAGACTCGGCATCCCAAGTAGCTGGGGTTACATGCATGTTCCATCACAACCCCTGGCAGGGATTATAGTCTTTTTTGTTTGTTTGTTTTATTTAGTTGTAGTAGACAGAGTACCTTTATTTTATAAATTTATTTTTATGTGGTGCTGAGGATTGAACCCTGTGCCTCACACATGCTAGGCAGGTGCTCTACCACTGAGCTCCCTCCCCCAGGGGTTACATTTCTGACTTTAATATTACAGGTTGGCTCAGGATAATATCTAGGTTTGCAAACATGTATAATGTCCCATTTTTGTGAGTAGAAGGTAGAGGCCACAATGAGAGAAAATTTCTATCCTTATCCTTGGAAGTGGAACATCAAATGTGGGTTCACCTGCAACTTAGAATTTGAAGATTTCACAGATATTAAAAAATATAAGCAAAAGAGACATGAGGTCAAGGCTCTGAGGAAGGGGCACTATGTATTTAAAATTGTGAGGCAGCAGACTGAGAAAAATCAATGCTAAGCTACCTGGGTATGGAGAACAGTTTCCCTCACATTTAACTGTAGGATCACAGTGAAATGTGATCCAGTTAAATGTACCCATTTAGTGGGTACATTTTTAAAAGATGATCATGGATAGGACTTGGTCAGAAGTCATCATTATAACACCCCACCCACACACCCACACACCCACACCATTGCATCCCTTTTACCTCCTCCCCACTTGAGCAGTCAAGCCACATCCACTCCTCAAGGTGCATTCTTCCATGAAGAGAAAGGACTGAGTGCTTAGTGCTCCGGGGATCACAATTGGCAGAACTCCTTGCCTTGCTTATGGCAGAAACTAGCAAAGGAATGGTGAGTTCAGGACCATATTTCTCTCTCTTTTCTCTCACAAACAAATAACTAAAGATTTCAATTATAAACTGATGATGAAGTGAACTTGGGAGTATTTGCCCAAATATTTGGAACAGTGAAATCATAAATGTTCAGCAGTCTAATGTTTTATTTAATCTTCTGCTTTCTTTTTGTTTTTGGTGCTGGGGACTGAGCCCAGGGGCACTCAACCTCTCAGAAACATCCCAGATCTTGTATTTTTAGAGACAGGATCTCATTGAGTTTCTTAGTGCTTTGCTAAGTTGTTGAGGCTGGCTTTGAACTCACCATCAAAGACACTGGAATTACAGTCATGTGCCAGTGCAGCCAGCTAATGTTTCAATTTATTGTTTGCACAAGAGCAGTTTTTCCATGTAATATAATCTACTGTGTGCTCTCAAATTGTTGCACTTTGTTAATACTTCAAAGAGAATAGCATATTATATTTGTATTAACAAACTTAAAGTAGAGACATATTTTTTATGCCTTGATAAAATCAGGTCAGGACAGTTTCCTAGTTTCTTTCTTTCTTTCTTTATTTTTTTTTTGTACTAGTTATTGGTCCCAGTGTCACTCAACCACAAAGCTACTTCCCTTTTTAAAAAAGTTTTATTTAGAGGCAGGGCCTAACTAAACTATATAGGTTCCTACTAATTTGCTGAGGCTGACTTTGAACTTGTGAATTTCCTGCCTTAGCCTCCCAAACCATTGGGACTGCAGGTATGTGCCCCCACTCCCAGTTTCTTCATTCTTTTGTAGTTATTTCTCTTTTGTTATATAAATTCAAGTTCAATAACAGTATGTTTAACAATATACATTCAGAGAAAAGTCAGTGATGTAGGTAAGCAATTTAACATGTCCACTTGAAAGTATGTTATATATTCACCATGGCATATTACTCAGTCATCAACACAAACTCCTCTAATGGTCAGCAAAATAGATGCAATTGGATGAGGTCATGTTAAGTGAAGAAATATACACAAAAAAATGTCACATCTCATATATGTTAACTGAAATAAAATCATGTGAAAGTGGAATAGTGATTAGTATTGCTGAGGAGTGTGTGGGGGCATCAAGGGTAGAAGAGGGTATTTGGATATTATGAATACATGTATACGCATATATAAAACCATCACACTGAATCCCATTAATATGTGCAATTGCTATGTGATAATAAAACCCATCATATCTCATAATTACCTAATTCCGCACTAAGAACAGAATCCTGTCTTTTGGAATTTCCAGTATATGATGTGATATTATTGATGATGCTCCCTGATAACCACCAGGATTTCCCTACATATCCAGTTTTTTTTTCTTCCAGACTCTGCACATAGAGTATGCAATGTATTTCTGTGCCTGGATCACCTCGTTTAGCATGAGGTCCTCCAGCTTCATCTATGTTATTGGAGAATATTCTTTTTTTCTGGGGTTTGGACCCAGGGTTGCCTTACCAGTGAGAGATATCCCCAGTCATTTTGTTTTTCAGTTTTAAGACAGAATGTTACCGAACTTCTGAGGCTGACCTTCACATTTTTCCACCACTGCCACATACATCATCCTTCTTTTGAAAGCTGAGCAATAAGTGAGGTGTGGAGGCACATTTCTTTTGTCATGCTAGGGACTTGGGTGGCTGAGGGAGGAGAATCATTATCTTGGAGCCAGCTCTGCATGTTAGTGAGACCCTTTGCACCTTAAAAGATCTTCTCTCAAGATAATTGTAAAAAACTGAAAAGGTTATATATGTATAGTGATATGTCTGTGTGGAAACATAATGATAAATCTCTCTTTATTATCTATAATATACTATAGGTTCTTCTTACTGAGTTATGCTTTGATGGAAATTTAGGTTGTGGATAGTGTTGCAGTGAACTTAGGAGTGTAGACATTCCTAAAGATGGATTCCATTTCTTTCAATTGTTGAAGTGGTTAATGGCAGCTGTCAATTTGAGTGGATTGAGATACCCAGAGAATTGGTGTGGAAGATCTCTGCAGGTGTTTGTGAGTGTGCTTCCAGAAGGCTGAGTCAGAAAGCATGGGGAATACCTGTAATGAACATATATATTTTGATTTGGTTTTGTTTGGAAAAAAGCAAGAGAAGCAGTCATGGGCTTATGCTCCAAGCTTCTTGAATGGATGATTCTCCAGCCTTTGTGGACTTGCACCATTGGCTATACTGGGGTCTTTTTTTTTTTAAAGAAATTTCTTTTAGTTAGTTATCCATGACAGTAGAATGCACTTATATACTTTGATATATCATACATAGATGGTATATAATTTCTCACTTTTCTGAGTATATATAATGTAGAATCACATTGGTCATACAGCCATATACATACATAAAGTAACAGTGTCAGTTTTACTCTACTATCTTTCTTATCTCTACATACCATGACTTCACCCCCTTTCACTTCCCTCTACCTAATCTAAAATAATGCTATTCTCTTTTTTTGCATTATAAATCTTAATACATACGTGTGTGTGTGTGTGTGTGTGTGTGTGTGTGTGTGTATAATCACAATTTTTGTATCTCTGTTTGTATATAATGTATGTTGACACCCAATTCAAGTCTTCATACATGTACTTTGGATAATGATGTCCATTACATTCCACCATCCTTCCTAATCCCCTTCCCCTCCCTTCCCTCTGCCCTATCTAGAATTCATCTATTCCTCCCATGCTCCCCATCCCTACCCCACTATAGTCAGCCTTCTTATATCAGAGAAAACATTCTGCATTTATTTTTGGGATAGGCTAACTTTACTTAGCATTATCTTCTCCAACACCATCCATTTACCTGCAAATATCATGATTTTATTCTCTTTTATTGCTGAGTAATATTCCATTGTGTATATATGCCTCATTTTTTATCCATTCATCTATTGAAGGACATCTAGGTTGGCTCCACAGGTTAGCTGTTGTGAATTGTGCTGCTATGAACATCGATGTGGGTGTATCCCTGTAGTATGCTGATTTTAAGTCCTTTGGATTTAGACCGAGGAAGAAATAGCAGGGTCAAATGGTGGTTCCATTCCCAGTCATTTTGTCAATTTTTAAATTGCTTCTTTTGTTTCAATTTCATTGATTTCAACCCTGATTTTAATTGTTTTCTGTCCTTTACTGCTTTGGGTGGTGATTTGTGTTTTTTCTCCATGTAGGTCTTTGAGATGTAATTTTAGGTCATTTATTTGTTGACTTTTTCTTTTTTTAATGAATGAACTCCATACAATGAACTTTCCTTAATAATGCTTTCATAGTGTCCCAGAGATTCTGATATGTTTTATCTGTATTCTCATTCACCTCTAAGAATTTTTAATCTCCTCATTGATGTCTTCTGCAACCCATTGTTCATTCACTAGCATATTATTTATTCTCCAGGTGTTGGAGTAGCTTCTATTTTTTTCATTGATTTCTAATTTCATTCCATTATAATCTGATAGAATGCAGGGTAGTATCTTTACTTTCTTGTATTTGCTAAGAGTTGCTTTGTGGCATAATATATGGTCTATTTTAGAGAACCCATTTGCTGCTGAGAAGAAAGTGTCTTTGCTTGTTGAAGAATGAAATATTCTATATATGTTAGTGAAATATAAGTTATTCATGGTATTATTGAGTTCTATAGTTTGGCTTTTGTTTGGAAGATCTATTTAGGGGTGAAAGAGATTTGTTAAAGTCACCCAGAATTATTGTGTTGTGGTCTATTTGACTCTTGAACTTGAGAAGAGTCTGTTTGAACATAGATGCTCCATTGTTTGGGGCATGTATATTTCTAATTGTTATGCATTGTTGGCATGTGGTTCCCTTAAGCAGTATGTAGTGTCCTTCTTCATTAGTTAATTAGTTAACTTCAAAAGTTAATCCTATTGAATAACTTTCACTTGAAATCCACATTATTTGACATAAGGATGAAAACCCTTGCTTGCTTCCACAGTTCATGTGAGTGGTAAGATTTTTCCCAACCTTTCACCTTCAGTCTGTGGATGTCTTTTCCTGTGAGATGAGTCTGTGGAAGGCAGCATATTGTTGGGTCTTCTTTTTTTCATTCAATGTGCCAGTCTGTCTTTTGATTGCTGAGTTTTAGAGATTAACATTCAGGGTTATTTTTGAGACAAGATTTGTATTCCCAATCATTTTTGTTTATTTTTTGGTATTTTACTTAACTTGGTTTCTCTTTGATAGGTTTTCCTTTAGAGTGATACCACCATTTTCTGACTTTCATTGTTTTTCACTTCCTCCTCATGGAATATTTTGCCGAGGATGTTCTGTAGTGCAGGCTTTCTAGCTGTAAATTCTTTTAACTTTTGTATATCATGGAAGGTTTTTATTTTGTCATAAAAATAACATGTAAATTTAAATCTAAAGTTTAATTTAGCTGGATATGATTCTTGGTTTGCATCATTTTCTTATAGAGCTTTGTATATCTTGTTGCAGGATCTTGTAGCTTTCAGGGTCTCAGTTGAGAAGTCAGCACACATCCTAATTGGTTTTCCCCATAAGTAATCTGAAAATTCCTTTCTCTGTGGCTTTAAAAATTCTCTATTATTCTGTATGCTAGGCATTTTCAGTATAATGTGCCTTGGTGTAGATCTGTTGTGATGTACCTCCTCCACTCCTTCTCTGTAATTTCTTCTGCTGTTCTGACCATGGATTCCAAAAATGTAGTATCATTGTTTGATTTTTTTTTTTTGCACATTCTTCCCGTGGTTTCTCATGTTGTTCATGCATCTTACCTTGAAAACAGAGATAGAATGGGTTACAGTTTTTACCCTATAGGCTTATAGTGCCCTAACGGGTTCCAAAACCTCTCCTTTAAGTGGAAGATCAGTATTCACAGTTCCCAATACAAACAATATGCAGCCTTAAACCAAATAGCTCTTACTAAGATGTTTATGGCTTTGCCACAATATACAGAAAAGGCGAGTTCATTCATTATCTACAATATAAACAGTATGTTTGCAAAAGGATCTGCAGTTTCTAGTGTAGACAAAGAGAGAACCAGGAATGGGGTGTAGGATGAGATGTTGAGGGGTTAGGAGGTGAGGACACAGAGTTATTAGATCTTAGGAAGGATGAAAGAGAAATCCAAAGAAGTTGGATAGTAGCAGGAGAAAAGAGAGAAAGTGATTTTGAGGAGACATGTAGGTGGGAAGACAGTAGAGAGAACAAAAAAACAAGCATAAAAATAAATTAAAAATGTAGAAATAGGAGATAAAAAAAATATACAACACAACTGTAGTATTGTATTCAGACCTCCCAGACCTCAGTAGCCTAATCCATGAGAAGTTCTTGGTTTTACAAATGTTGGATGTGAGGGTGGAAGAAGAGGGAGAGAGAAAAAAGAAAAAGAATATCTAAGGAAGATACAAGGATTGCTTTTTTGGGTTGTTTTTGTTTGGTGTTAACTTACACACCTCACAAAAAAAAAGAAAAAAGAAAAAAGAAAAAAAACCAAACAAACAAACAACAAAAAAAAAAATTTAATGACCTAATTTAAATATGGTAAAATACTTAGATTCTGCCCTAAAAATTAAACAAGTGTGTAAGGACATATAAAATTGACTCAAGTCACTTACTAGGCTAAATAAAATGATAATTTAGTTTTCTGCTTCATTTGTCTCACAGTATTATGGGTGCACACTCTCCATCATGCACAGGGCATTCTGAGACATTGGTCAATTCACAAAATGCCAGGTTCTCATTTCCCCACATTATACTTGCTCATCATTCCATCTTAATTGCCAAGAAAGTCTCGAGCTTGGAAAACAACCAAATATAGATAAATTGCTAGATAATCATTAACTTTGAAAATTATCTCAGGAATCAATAGAATACATTACTAGACCAAAATGTGAAGAAATATAAAATAAACCTACAAATTAACATTTAACTTAATTGCAAATATTTTTGTGAAGTTGAAAAGCTGATATGGGAGCCATTCCACAGTTCCCAGGTACCTGTGAGGCTACAGCAGGAGTAGGATTTGGGATAAGGAATGTGAGGCCAACCTGGCAAAAACCCAGCTCCAAAAATCAACCCATCAAAAAACCAAACAGTAATCATATTTTAAAAAGACGCCTTCACAGTTCATTTCTACCAAACATGTAATAAGGGATCAGTAACAGTGATTCATGATTACATCTAAAAATAGAAGAAAATGGACTAATTCTTTCTGTGAGGCCAGAATTACTAGATAACACAGCATAAGATTAGAAATTGCAGACATCTTTCTATAGATGTTGACCCAGACTTTCTAACCCCTAGCAAACTGAGAATAACAATGAAAAGAAAGATTGGACTTCATGACCAAGAGGGACAATATGGTCAGTTTTCAAAAAATCATTTTCATAGAGAAAAGTTTTGCCAGATCACTTACCAAATTACTGTAAAACCTATGGCCAATTAAGACCAGAGACAAATTCTTTTTCCATCCACTAAAGGACAGATATGAACTGTTTTCATATTTAATAGTGAGAACCTAAGTGTTTCACAATTTAGTTTTAGAAAAAAGAAAACAGTGTGGTTTTTCTGACTTCTAAATATTGTTCTGAGAACATTGAATAGGATTTTATACATCAAAAGTCAGCATATGCAAATGATTCTTTTATTTCTATGTTTCTAAGCAATTTCCATGCACTAATGAAACATAAGACTTAAATTGGTTCATTAATGTCATAGGTTAAATGGTCAACATTAAGTCATGTAAATTATATACACTAGCAATGGGCAGTGTTAAAATCGAGGCATAAATTCATTCACAAATATAGGAAAAAATAATTTAAAATGAAAGTATTAAGAACTGTTCACTGCAATGTAAAGGTGAAAGTAAAATACAAAAAAAAAAAAAAAAATACGGAAACAAAATTGGAAAACAGATAATATCCAATGATCAAAAGTTTGATTTTGTTAAAACCACAATATTTCATAGTGGGTCTGCAAATTCAATATAATTAAGTCAAAAATCCAAAAGTCATTTTGTAAAAATTACCCAGCTTACCCTAAAAGTCATAAAAATGCAAAAAAAAAAAAAAATAAATAATAACTCAATATTAAAGTAAAAAAATTGTGATCTTTTAAATAAACATGTACATTGTAAGCAAAATACATTGTGTAGTATATTAAATTTGGTAAATATTTCTTGTTGGGAGTCTCCCTGGCTCCAAAGACTAACTTCCCCTTCCCCCAAGAAGAGCTGTCCAATGGCGAGCCCTGCTGGGCTCACATGATCCTTACCCACCAATCAGACTAGTCTTGCTGGCTTACATGATCCTTACCCACCTATCAGACTAGCCTTGCTGGCTCACATGATCCTTACCCACCAATCAGAAAGCACCCCATGCCAACTGTCAAACCTTTCAACAATTAAACTGTCATAACTGTCAAACCACCCCCAGCTCTATAAATATGCAGAGCTGTTCCTTAATAAATGGGCATTTTCTCCAATGATGAGTTTTGATCATTCTTTCATTTCTTAAACTGCTGATGAGCAGTAATCCCCATTCATGAAGTGAGGGTCTTGTTAACCTAGGAAGAATTGGGCTGGGATTGACATTTGTCATCACAGCTACTACATGCTGAGCTTGAGGGAATTTCGATTGCTTTCTTCCTCCCAGATTTTCTGCACCTTTCCTACCATTGATGTTCTGTCTCGTATTTCACCCAAGTATATCTCAGTAGGTATCATTATTGAAATTCATATATATCCCTGCTCTTCCTGCAGCTGACCTCTAGAACAAAAATGCAATTTAATGTCTTGGTGAGTGGTTGAAAAGATTCTTCCTTGATCCTCACGTAGGCTGAAGTGTATTTATTTTATTTTTATTGATTTTTTAAATAAATCACAGCAGAATGAATTACAATTCTTATTACATGTATACAGCACAATTTTTCATATCTATGGTTCTATAAAAAGTATGTTGTCACCAATTCATGTCTTCATACATGTACTTTGGATGGTGATGATGATGTACATCATATTACACCATCCTTGATAACCCCCTGTGCCCTCTTTTTCCTTCCCATCCCTGTTACCTATCTAGAATTCATCTATTTCTCCCATGTTCCCCCTCCCTACCCCACTTTGAATCAGCCTCCTCATGTCAGAAAACATTCAGCATTTGTTTTTGAGGGGTTGGCTAACTTCACTTAGCATTATCTTCTCCAATGCCATCCATTTACCTGAAAATGTCATGATTTCATTCTCTTTTATTGCTGAGTAAAACTCTGTTGTGTGTGTGTGTGTGTGTGTGTGTGTGTGTATCATATTTTTAATCCATTCATCCACTGAATGGCATGTAGTTTGGCTCTACAGTTTAGCTATTGTGAATTGTGCTGCTGTAAACAATGATGTGGCTGTGTCCCTGTAGTATGCCGTTTTTAAACTTTGGGGAATAAACTGAGGAGTGGGATAGCTGGGTCAATGGTGGTTCCATTCCTGGCTGGGCACAATTCAGGGGTCACTTGTGAAAAGAAACGAACTTTATTTTTAGAACCACACACGCCAAACAAAACCACTCTTCAGGAAAAACCCTCAGAGCCCAACTGCCACCACCGGCTTCCCACAAGCCTCTCTCTCAACCACAAGCCTCTCCACCTCCCACAATCCTCCTGCTCTTGAGGCCGTTTGGCTGGGTCACGTGGGCGGAGCCAAAAAAGTCCCCCAATGAGCATCTCCATGGTCTGAAAGGGCAGGGAAACAGCCCAATGAGCATCACCGCAGAGGAGCCAATCAGCTAGATGTTGCTGGGGCTGCTGTGAGCCAATCATCAGATGGCAGTCTGAAAGGGCAGGGAAACAGCCCAATGAGCATCACCGCAGAGGAGCCAATCAGCTAGATGTTGCTGGGGTGCTGTAAGCCAATCATCAGCTGGCAGTCTGAAAGTTTGCTGGGGCCCCTTCGGCTGTGGCTCTCAACACTGTGCCCTCTTTTTCCCTCCCATCCCTGTTACCTATCTAGAATTCGTCTATTTCTCCCATGTTCCCCCTCCCTACCCCACTTTGAATCAGCTTCCTCATGTCAGAAAATATTCAGCATTTGTTTTTGAGGGGTTGGCTAACTTCACTTAGCATTATCTTCTCCAATGCCATCCATTTACCTGAAAATGCCATGATTTCATTCTCTTTTATTGCTGAGTAAAACTCCGTTGTGTGTGTGTGTGTGTGTATACACATACATACCACATTTTTAATCCATTCATCCACTGAATGGCATGTAGTTTGGCTCTACAGTTTAGCTATTGTGAATTGTGCTGCTGTAAACAATGATGTGGCTGTGTCCCTGTAGTATGCTGTTTTTAAACTTTGGGGAATAAACTGAGGAGTGGGATAGCTGGGTCAATGGTGGTTCCATTCCTGGTTTTCCAAGGAATCTCCATACTGCTTTCCATATTGGCTTCACTAATTTGCATCCCCATCAGCAATGTATGAATGTGCCTTTTCCTCCACATCCTCCCCAACACTTACTGTTGCTTGTCTTCATAATAGCTGCTATTCTTACTGGAGTGAGATGATATCTTAGAGTAGTTTTGATTTGCATTTCTGTAGTTGGTAGAGATGATAAACCTTTTTCCATATATTTGTTGATTGATTGTATATCCCCTTCTGAGAAGTGTCTGTTCAGGTCCTTGGCCAATTTTTTTTTTAATTGGGTTATTTGTTTTTTTGTTTTGTTTTGTTTTTAATGCTTGGCTTTTTGAGTTCCTTATATACTCTAGAGGTTAGTGCTCTTATGCGTGAGGGGTAAAAATTGGCTCCCAGGGTATAGGCTCTCTGTTCACATCACAGATTTTTTCTTTTGCTGAGAAGAAACTTTTTAGTTGGATTCCATTCCATTTGTTGATTCTCGGTTTTAATTCTTGTTCTATAAGAGTCTTATTAAGAAAGCTGGGGCCTAATCCCAGATGATGCAGATGAGGGCCTACTTTTCCTTGTATTAGATGCAGAGTCTGTGGTTTAATTCCTAGGTCCTTGATCCACTTTGAGTTTTGTGCGTGGTGAGAGATAGGGGTTTAATTTCATTTTTTGCATATGGAATTCCAGTTTTCCCAGCACCATTTGTTGAAGATGCTATCCTTTCTCCAGTGCATGTTTTTGGCAGCTTTGTCTAATATAAGATAATTGTAATTTTGTGGGTTAGGCTCTGTGTCCTCTATTCCATACCATTGGTCTACCAGTCTGTTTTGGTACCAATACCATGCTGTGTTGTTACTATTGCTTTGTAGTATAGTTTACATTCTGGTATACTGATGCCACCTGCTTCTGGTATACTGATGTTCCTTCTTAGAATTGCTTTAGCTATTCTTGGTCTCTATTTTTTTTTTTCAGATGAATTTCATTATTGATTTTTCTATTTCCTTGAGGAATGCCATTGGTATTTTGATCAGAATTGCATTGAACTTGTATAGTGCTTTTGGTAGTATGGTCATTTTAATAATAGTAACTCTGCCTATCCAAGAACAAGGTAGATCTTTCCATCTTCTAAGGTCTTATTTGATTTCTCTCTTTAGGTTTCTGTAGTTTCCATTGAATAGATCATTCACCTCTTAAGTTGATTCCCAAGTAATTTTTTTTGAGATTATTGTAAATGGGGTAGTTTTCCTCACTTCCTTGTCAGAGGATTTGTCACTGATATACAGAAATGCCTTTGATTTATGGGTGTTGATTTTATAACCTGCTACTTTGCTGAATTCATTTATTAGTTCTAGAAGTTTTCTGGAGGAGCTTTTGGGTCTTCTAGGTATTGAATCATATGGTTGGCAAATAGTGCTAGTTTAAGTTCTTTTCTATATTGTATCCCTTTAATTTCTTTCATCTGTCTAATTGCTCTGGCCAGTGTTTCAAGAACTATGTTGAAAGAAGTGGTGAAAGAGGGCAGCCCTGTATTTTTCCAGTTTTTAGAGGGAATGCCTTTAATTTTTCTCCATTTAGAATTATGTTGGCCTGAGCTTAGCATAGATAGCCTTTAAGATGTTGAGATATGTTTCTGTTATCCATTGGTTTTCTAGTGTTTTGAACTAAAAGGGTGCTGTATTTTGTCAAATGCTTTTTCTGCATTTATTGATATGTTCATATGATTCTTATTTTGAAGTCTATTGATGTGATGAATTACATTTATTGATTTCTGTATTTTGAACCAACCTTGCATTCCTGGGATGAAACCCACTTGATCATCCTACACAATCTTTTTGATAAGTTTTTAAATTCTACTTGCCAGAATTTTGTTGAGAATTTTTGCATATACATTCATTAGAGATACCGGTCAAAAGTTTTCTTTCTTTGTGTCCTTGCCTGGTTTTGGGATAAGGGTGATATTGGCTTCATAGAATGAGTTCAGAAGTACTCCCTCATTTTCTATTTTCTGAAATAAATTGAAGCGTTTTGGTATTAGTTCTTCTTTAAAGAACTTGTAGAACTTGGCTGTGTATCCATCTGGCCCTGGGCTTTTCTTGGTTGGTAAGCTTCTGATGGCTGCTTCTATTTCCTCACTTGATATTGGTCTGTTTAAATTGGGTATGTCTTCCTGATTCAATCTGGGAAATCATATGAGTTAAGAAATTTGTCGATTCCTTCAATGTCTTCTATTTTATTGGAGTATATGTTTTCAAAATAATTTGTAATTATCCTCTGTATTTCTGTAGTTTCTGTTGTGATATTGCCCTTTTCGTCATGTATGCGAGTAATTTGGGCTCTCTATCTCCTTCTCTTTATTAGCAAGCCTAAGGGTCTGTCAATTTTATTTATTTTTTAAAAGAACCAACTTATTATTGTAAATTTTTCAATTGCTTTGTTTTGATTTCTTTGATTTCAGCTCTGATTTTAATTACTTTTTGCCCTTTACTGCTTTTACTGTTGGTTTGTTCTTCGTTTTCTAGGACTTTGAGATGCAGTGTGAGATCATTTATTTGTTGACTTTTTCTTCTTTTAAGGAATGAACTCTATGCAATGAATTTTCCTCTTAGTATAGATTTCATAGTGTTTGAAAGATTTTGCTATGTTGTGTCTGTGTTCTTGTTTACCTCTAAGAATTTTGTAATCTCCTCCTTGTGTCTTCTGTAATCCATTGTTCATTCAGTAGCATATTATTTTTTTTAATGTTTTAGGTATCCTAACAATGAAATAATTTCACAGTGTTAACATTCACCCTCCTTCAAGAATTTGTAAAAAAAAAAAATCCCAGTTTCTAGTAACTTCTGGAATCTCTGCTCCTTATTTTGATGTAGTTTTCAAAAGTGAGATGATGGACAAGTCCATCTTGTATAAAACACAAAGGTCCACTGATGGCTACCCTCAACCTTCTCACAGCTTAGTCCTTCAGGAACAGGAGCTGGAAGGTCTCCAGTGAGCTTGTCCTTGCTCACAATGTTTACCAGAAAGTCAGAAAATGCAGCTGTAAGCCCAGGGAAAAGAAAGCCCTGGTCTGCAAACTCAGAATGGCAGAGACAGATCCCCAACACAGTGAGATGGGAGTCACCTGCCTGGGACAGTGCCACCAAATACTTAATAGAGAATTTAGAGCTCTGAAAATTCTCCTAGGAGGGAGGAACACCTAGAAGTTGAGCTGAGAATGGAGTCATGGTTAGATAACTGGTGGGACCGTGACCTCAATGAGACCTGATCACTTTCCCAGTTGCTGTAACCTTGGGTCAAACCACTTACTTAGGGTTGTCCTCACCCACAGGGAAGGTCCCTGGTCATCTTATCACAGAGCACATGGGCCACAGTATTCACCTAAACATTCTGGGGTTTAGATTCACTTCATTCCTCTCTGATTTTTTTTAATTTCTCTTTGCCAAGATTCCCCTCTGAATATTTCTAGGACTTCACCTCTGTGAATTCTACTTTGGTCATTTTAAGTCACTGGATCTCAATGTTTAAAGGAAGATATAGAAAGGGAGATGTTGTCCACAAACATTTTTAGTAAAGTTCTTAGAGTGCAGAATATTCAAAGTACTTCACATTTTTTTTTGCGGGGGGGGAGACATCCTAACAGAGCCCAGCACAGATGAGAAATTTCAAAAGAGATTTCACAAAGGAGAAAAAATTTACATGGCAAATAAATATATGAACATGAGTATCGAGTAGGACTCTTCAAGGAAGCTAATAGTCAAGGCAGCAGAGACTACTGTAGATTCACCGGGAAGGGCAATAGTCACCCCCCCACACACAACTATAAGACTGATGGCCACAGGGACATTGAGTGATTGGAATAGCCAAGTCTGCAGTGACAAAGGTAAATGGTAAAGCACTTTGGAAGATGGTGTGGTGCTCTGTACTCAGGCATGTGCTATGAAAGAGCAACTCTACCCTGACAGAAGAGAGGTGGGAAAAGAGTTCTATGAGGGTGTTCCAACTGGCCCCCACCACTGCCACCTTTACCACTGGGAAAGGTCCTCCAGCTGCCACCACACTCTGCACTGCAGGACCATTCTGTCTGGACACAGGGACCCAGTTTTCACACCAGCCCAAGCATGGCCCAAGCCCCAGCTCAGACCAAGACCATGAGGCCGTGGTCCATTTAGTGCCAAGGACCTGAAGAATAAGAGGTGAAGGGTAAGGCTGAGAAGAGTAGAATAGAGATGTGGAACAGAAGGGCCAAGGCTCAGGGGCAGGGAACTTGCCTGGCATGTGTGAGGCACTGGGTTCATTTCTCAGCACACATATACGTAAATAAAGGTCCATCGACAACTAATAAAAATACAGACTTATGTTAGCCCTTAAATGACTAAGAATTTATTAGCAAATTATCTATCTCAATACTTTGGAAAAAGTAAATTTTATGAAATTACATGTAGAGACAAAAATCATGAGGAAAGGGACAAACTTAGAAGATATTGAAAATGAACATATCATAGAAAGAATTTATGATGTCAACATTGGCACTTTTAAAGAACAAGTGAAATTGACAGAATCTGGTAGATCTGACAACTAAGCCTTATGTCATTTATGTACTAGACAGCTGCATGACAATATGTTACAATATGTTAATAAATTGTGTACCCATTTTACATCTTCTAAGTGTTCTCTTTTCCTTGGGATTTTCTTTTCTCTACATGTATTTTTTATAAAATTTACTTTCTACAAACTATTGAGAAAGGTAATTTGCTAATGATGGAAATAAACTCTGGAAAATTTATCCTAAGATGATTCTGCATTTTCCAAACCTCTGAGTGTGATGACAGGAACCCAAATGATACAGACAACTACAGGCTGGGGCTGTTTGCTGTAGCCAAAATGATTGAAAAATATGCTGCCTACAGGAGACTCATCTGATAGGAAAAGTCATACACAGACTGAAGATGAAAGGTTGAAAAAAATCATACCACTCACATGGACCTTGGAAGCAAGCAGGGTGTCCATACTCAAATCAAATAAAATAGACTTCAAGCCAAAGTTAAAAGGGATACAGAAGGACACCACATATTTCTCAAGGGAATCATTCACCAACAAGTCATAACAATCATTAATATATATGCCCCAAACCATGGTGCAGCTATGTTCAAACAAACTCTTCTGAAGTTCAGAGTCAAATTGACCACAAGACAATATTCTTGGGTGACTTTAACACACCTCTCTCACCACTGGACATATTTTCCAAACAAAAGTTGAATAAAGAAACTATAGAACACAATAACACAATTAATAACCTAGACTTAACTGACATATATTCTATATATCAGCCAGCACACCCTTTATTCTCAGCAGCACATGGATCGTTCTCAAAAATAGACCATATACTATGCCACAGAGCAGCTCTTAGCAAATACAAAGGAGTAGAGATACTACTATACATTTTATCAGATCATAATGGAATGAAATTGGAAATCAACGACAAAATAAAGAATAAAAAATTCTGCATCCAATGGAGACTGAACAATGCACTACTGAATGAACAATGGGTAACAGAAGACATCAAGGAGGAGATTAAAAATTCTTAGACGTAAATGAGAACACAGACACAACATATCAAAATGTCTGGGAAACTATGAAAGCAGTACTAAGAGGAAAATTCATTGCAAGGAGTTCATTCCTTAAAAGAAGAAAAAGTCAACAAATAAATGACCTCACACTACATCTCAAAGCTGTAAAAAAGAACAATTTAGAAGCAAAAGCAGTGGAAGGCAAGAAATAATTAAAATCAGAGCGAAAATCAATGAAATCTAAACAAACCAAAAAAATAATTGAAAAAATGACAAAACTAAAAGTTGGTTCTTTAAGAAAATGAATTGACAGAATCTTAGCCATGCTAATAAAGAGAAGGAGAGAACTTAAATTACCAGCATACATGATGAAAAAGGCAATATCACAACAGGCAATACAGAAATACAGAAGATAATTAGAGTATAAGGTTTCAAAATAATTTCTAATAAAATAGAAGACAGGGAAGGCATTGATAAATTTCTTAAGTCATATGATCTGCCCAGATTGAGTTAGGAAGATATACACAACTTCAACAGACCAATATCAAGTGAGGAAATAGAATAAGCCATCAAAACATTACCAATCATCAAAAACCCAAGACCAGCGAGTTCTACAAGACCTTTAAAGAAGAACTAATACCAATACTCTTCAATCTATTTCAGGAAATAGAAAAAGAGCGAAAACTTCCAAACTCATTCTATGAGGCCAATATCACCCTGATCCCCAAACCAGGCAAAGACACTTCAAAGAAAGAAAACTTCAGACCAATCTCTCTAATTAACATAGATGCAAAAATCCTCAAAAAAATTCTGGGAAATCAAATATAAAAACATATCAAAAAGATTGTGCACCATGATCAAGTGGGATTCATCCCTGGGATGCAAGCTTGGATCAACATACAGAAGTCAATAAATGTAATTCATCACATCAATAGACTTAATGATAAGAATCAATATGATCATCTCTAGAGATGCAGAAAAAGCATTTGACAAAATACAGCACTGCTTTATGTTCAAAACACTAGAAAAACTAGGGATAACAGGAACTTACCTCAATATCATAAAGGCTATCTATGCTAAGCCTCAGGCCACCATCATTCTAAACGGAGAAAAACTAAAGGCATTCCCTCTAAAATCTGGAACAAGACAGGGATGCCCTCTTTCACTCTTCTATTCAACATAGTTCTTGAAACACTGGCCAGAGCAATTAGACAAAATAAATTAAAGGAACAAATATAGGAAAAGAAGAACTTAAACTAGCACTATTTTCTGACGATGTGATTCTATCCCTAGAAGACCCAAAAAACTCCACCAGAAAGCTTCTAGAATTAGAAAATGAATTCAGCAAAGCATTAGGATATAAAATCAACACCCATAAGTCAAAGGAATTTCTGTATATCAGTGACAAATCCTCTGAGAAGGACATGAGGAAAACTACCCCATTCACAATATACACAAAAATAAAATAAAATAAAATACTTGGGAATCAACTTAACAAAAGAGGTGAAAGATCTATACAATAAAATCTACAGAACCCTAAAGAGAGAAATCAAAGAAGACCTTAGAAGATGGAAAGATGTACCTTGCTCATGAATAGGCAGAATTAATGTTATCAAAATGACAATACTTCCAAAAGAACTACCCAGGTTTAATGCAATTCCAATAAAAATCCCAATGGCATTCCTCATAGAAATAGCAAAAGCAATCATGAAATTCATCTGGAAAAATGAGAGACCAAGAATAGCCAAAGCAATCCTTAGCTGGAAGAGTGAAACAGGTGCCATCACTATACCACACCTTACACTACACTACAGAGCAATAGTAACAAAAACAGCATAGTATTGGCCCCCAAACAGGCTGGTAGACCAATGGTACAGAATAGAGGACACAGAGACCATCCCACAAAATTACAACTACCTTACATTAAACAAAGGTGCCAAGAACATGCACTGGAGAAAGGATAGCATTTTCAACAAATGGTTCTGGGAGAACTGGAAATCCATATGCAACAAAATGAAATTAAACCCCTCTCACCATGCACAAAAGTTAACTCAAAATGGATCAAGGACCTGAGAATAAAACCAGAGACTCTGCATGTAATAGAAGAGAAAGTAGGTCCTAGTTTCCATCATGTGGGATTAGGCCCCAACTTCCTTAATAAGATTCCTATAGCAAAATAATTAAAACCAAGAATCAATAAATGGGATGGAATCCAACAAAAAAGTTCCTTCTCAACAAAAGAAAATCTGTGAGGTGAACAGAGTGCCTACATCCTAGAAGCAAATTTTTACCCCTCACTCATCAGAGCATTAATCGAGGGTACATAAAGAACTCAAAAAGCTAGCACTAATAATAATAATAATAATAATAATAATAATAATAATAATAACAACAACAACAACAACAACAACCCAATCAAAAGATGGGCCAAGGACCTGAACAGACACTTCTCAGAAGAGGATATACAATCAATCAACAAATATATGAAAAAAGTTTCATTATCTCTATCAATTAGAGAAATGCAAATTAAAACTAGATAAGATATCATCTCACTCCAATCAGAATGACAGCTGTTTTTAAAGACAAATCTATAAGTGTTGGCCAGAATGTGGGGAAAGGCACACTTATACACTGTTGGTGTAACTGCAAATTGGTGCAGCCAATATGCAAAGCAGTGTGGAGATTCCTTGGAAAACTGGGAATGGAACCACCATTTGACCCAGCAATCCCACTCCTTGGATTATATCCAAAGGACTTAAAAACAGCATACTACAGGGACACAGCTACATCAATGTGCATAGCAGCACAATTCACTACAGCTAAACTGTGGAGCCAACTAGATGTCCTTCAGTGGATGAGTGGATAAAAAAATGTGGCATATATACACAATGAAATTTTACTCAGCAATAAAAGAGAATAAATCATGGCATTTGCAGGGAAATGGATGGCACTGGAGAAGATAATGCTAAGTGAAGTTAGCCAATCCCCCCCCCAAAAAAAAAATGCTGAAAGTCTTCTCTGATATAAGGAGGCTGACTATAGTGGGGTACAGAGTGGGAGCACGGGAGGAATAGATGGATTATAGATAGAGCAGCAGGGTGGGCAGGGAAAGGGGTCAGGGGATTAGGAAGGATGGAGGAATGTGATAGACATTGTTATCCAAAGATGAAGACATGAATTGGTTTCAACCTACTTTATATAGAGAGATATGAAATATTGTGCTGTACATGTGTAGTAAGAATTCTAATGCATTCTGCTGCCATTTATATTTTTAAATTTTTTAAGTTTTTTTTTTAATTTTACAAAATGAAAAGTTGGCTCTTTGAAAAAATAAATACATTCGATAAACCCTTATCCATGGTAATGTAGAGAAAGAAAAAAAAAAACCTCAAATTACTAGAATCCATGAAGAAAAAGGAAATATTACCATGAACACTACAAAAATACAGAAGATAATTATTTTGAAAATTTGTACTCCAATAAAACAGAAAATATTGAAGACATCAACAAATGTCTAGAATCATATAAAATTACCCAAAATGAGTCAGGATGATATACACAAGTTACACAGATAATTTTCAAGCAATGAAATAGAAGACACCATCAAAAGCCTACCAACCAAAAAAAGCCCAGGACTGGATGGATACAAGACCTTCAAAGAAGGACTAAAACCAATAATTCTCAAATTATTCCATGAAGTAGAAAAAGAGGGAACACATCCAAATTCATTCTATGAGGCCAAAACCACCCTGATTCTAAAATCAGACAAAGACACACCAAAGAAAGAAAACTCCAGAGTAATATCTCTAAGGCAAAAATTCTGAAGAAAATTCTGGAAAATTGAATACTAAAACATATTAAAAAGTTTGTGCATCATAATCAAGTGAGATTCATCCCAGGGATGCAAGGTTAGTTCAACATACAGAAATCAATAAAGTTAATTCATCACATCAATAGACTTAAAGATAAAAAATAATATGATCATCTCAAAAGATGCACAGAAAGCATTCAAGAACATACAGCACCCTTCATGTTCAAAACACTAGAAAAACTAGGAATAACAGGAACACATCTCAACATTATAAAGGCTCTCCATGCTAAGCCCCAGGCCAACATTCTAAATGGAGAAAAATTAAAGGCATTCCCTCTAGAAACTGGAACAAGACAGGGATGCCCTCTTTCACCACTTCTATTCAACACAGATCTTGAAACACTGGCTAGAGCAATTACAAAGATGAAAGAAATTAAAATGATATGGATAAGAAAAGAAGAACTCAAACTACCACTACTTGCTGATGACATGATACTATACCTAGAAGATCCAAAAAATTCCACCAGAAAACTATCAGAACTAGTAAATTAATTCAGCTAAGTAGCAGGATATAAAAATCAACACCCATAAATCAAAGGGAATTTGTACATCAGTGACAAATCCTCTTAAATGGAAACTAGGAAAACTACCCCTTTTACAATAGCCTCAAAAAAAAAAAAAAACCCACAAAATTTAGGAATCAACATAATGTAGAGGTGAAAGACCTCTACAATGAAAAGTACAGAACGCTAAAGAAAAAATATTAAAAGAGACTTAGAACATGAATAAAGCTCCCTTGTTCTTGGATAGGCAGAATTAATATTGTCAAAATGACCATAATAAAAAAAGCACTATGCAAATTCAATGCAATTCCAATCAAAATCCCAATGACATTCCTCATGGAAATAGAAAAAGGGATCATGAAATTAATCCTGGAAAAATAAAGTGACCCAGAATAGCCAAAGCAATCCTTAGGAAGAAGAGGGAGACAGGTGGAATCGCTATACCAGACCTTAAACTATACTTCAGAGCAATAGTAACAAAACCGCATGGTACTGGCACCAAAATAGACATGTAGACCAATGGTACAGAATACAGAACACAGAGAATAACCCACATAAATACAGTTATCTCATACTAGACAAAGGTACCAAAAACATATTGAAGAAAAAAATAGCCTCTTCAACAAATGGTGCTCGGAAAACTGGAAATCCATATGCAGCAAAATGAGATTAAGTCCCTATATCACCATGCACAAAGCTCAACACAAAGTGGATCAAGGATCTAGGAATTAAACAAGAGACCCTGCATATAAGAGGAGAAAAAGTCAGTCCAAATCTTCATGTAGGATTAAGTCCTAACATCTTTAATACGACTCCTATAGCATAAGAATTAAAACCAAGAATCAATAAGTGGATGGATTCAAACTGAACAGCCTCTCAGCAAAAGAAATAATAAGTGAGGTGAAGAGACAGCCTACATCCTGGGAGCAAATTCTTATCACACACAAATAAGACACAGCACCAATCTCTAGGATATATGAAGAACTCAATCTACACACATACACACACACACACACACACACAAATAACAAATAACCCCTATCAATATATGGGCCAAGGAACTGAACAAGAACTTCTCAGAATATGATATACAATTGAGCAACAAATATGTATAAAAAGTTCAACATAGCAGTTTTAATTTGCATTTCTCTAATTAAGATTTCATCTCACTCCAGCCAGAACGGCAGTTATTATGCATATAAACAATAAGTGTTGGTGAGGATGTGGGGGAAAAGGTACACTCATACACTGCTGGTGGGGATGCAAATTGGTGCAGCCAATATGGAAAGCAGTATGGAGATTCCTTGGAAATCTGGGAATGGAAGCATCATCTAACCCAGCTATTATCTTGTTGGACTATACACAAAGGACTTTAAAACAGCATACAATAGGGACACAGCCAGGTCAATGTTTATAGCAGCACAATTCACAATAGCTGAACTGTGGAGCCAACCCAGATGCCCTTCAGTGGATGAATGGATGAAAAAATATGTGGTATATATACACAATGGAATATTACTCAGCACTAAAAGAGAATAAAATCATGGCATTTGCCAGTAAATGGATGGAGTTGGAGAATATAATGTTAACTGAAGTTAGCCAATCCCTAAAAATCAAATACCAAATATTTTATCTGATACATGGGGGGGGGTGACTCAAAGTGGGATAGGGAGGGAGATCAGAGCATGGGAGGATTACATTAATTCTAGATAGGGAAGAGGGGTGGGAGGAAAATGGAGGGGAAGGGAATTAGGAAGAATGGTGGAATATGCTGGACATCATTATACAAAAATACATGTAAGAAGATTTGAATTTGATGCCAATATACCTTATATACAAATAGATATGAAAAATGTTATATATGTGTGTTATATATGTGTATTAAGAGTTGTAATGAAGAAAGAAATGAGTACATGTGTAATGGCATAAATTAGCATGAATATACTTTCTATATAGAGATAAGAAAAATTGTGCTCTATGTGTGTAATAAGGATTGTAATGCATTCCACTGTTGTGATTTTTTTTAAATAAGTACATTTTAGAAAAAGAAAGGTATAGAAACCTATAGGGGACACTATAATCCTACAGGGTAAAAATTGTAACACCTTGAAAACACAGAGCTGGAGAGGAAGATGTATGAACATGAAAAAACAAGCAAGAATATGCCCAAACAATGATGCTACATTATTAGAACCCCATGGTCAGAACAGCAGGAGAAATGACAGAGAAGGCATGGAGGAGATACATAATGTTCAGTGAATTAAAGGATGATATAAGAGAGCAAATACAGGCAGCAAAGATCATTTTGATAAAGAGCTACATAAGGAAATACAGAAAATAAAAGATTCCATCAATAAGGAGATAGAGATTCTGAAAAAATCAGAAATCATTGAAATGAAGTTAACAGTAAACCAAATTAAGAACTCAATAGGAAGCATCTTCAACAGAATACATCACTTGAAAGACAGGACCTCCAACAATGAAGGCAAAGTATATAATCTTGAAAAGAAAAGTTGACCACAGACAAGATGGTAAGAAACCAAGAGCAGAAGATTCAAGAAGTATGAGATAACTTTAAGAGACCAAATTTAGCAACTCTTGGGATAGAGGAAGGCATAGAGGTCCAAACTACAGAAACGGACACTCTATTCAATGAAACAATACCAGAAAAATTTCCAAACATGAAGAGTGAATTGAAATATTAAATACAAGAAGCTTACAGGACACCAAATGAACAAAATCACAACAGATATACACCAAGGCACATCATAATGAAAACACCTAGCATACAGGAGAAGCAGAGCATTTTAAAAGACACAAGAGCAAGCAATCAGATTATACATGGGGAAAAAAATCAGGATCTCTGATTTCTCAACTGAGACCCTGAAAGCTACAAGATCCTGCAACAACATATACCAAGCTCTGAAAGAAACAGATGCCAGGAACTGTGACCACCGGCAGAACAGGCCCAGCAGCCTCCTGAGGGGCAGAGCCGCCCCCTTCCCCCGCGCCTGCAAGGTAGGCAGAACTGTGACCACCAACAGAACAGGCTCAGTGGCTCGCAAAGGGGCAGAGCTGCCAACCACGCCTGCAAGGTAGGCGGACCTGTGACCCACCGGCAGGACAGGCCCAGAATCCCGCGGAGGGGCAGAGATGCCCCACGTGCCTGCAAGGTAGGCGGACCTGCGACCACCAACAGAACAGGCCAGACCTGCAACTGACAGACAGAACAGGCCCAGCGGCCTGCGGAAAGGTAGAGCCGCCCCCCCCACACGCCTGCAAGGTAGGCGGACCTGCTACCCACTGGCAGAACAGGCCCAGCGGCCTGCAGAGGGGCAGTGCCACTGCCCGTGCCTGCAAAGTAGGCAGAACTGCGACCACCGACAGAACAAGCCCAGTGGCCCGCAGAGGGGCAGAGCCGCCGCCCGCGCCTGCAAGGCAGAACAGGCCCAGTGGCCTGCTGGCGTGGTAGGCACATTGCCCCAATTGGAGGAGGGGCAGAGCTGCCGACCGTGTCTGCGAGGGAGACTTTGCAAGTATACAAGAGCAATATAAATATATAGGGGGAAAATTCAGTAGCACAACAGTTTCACCAAGCAGAAAGAAACACAAACAGTATGAAGAGACAAGGAAAGAAAGGCCCACAAGCAATGCAGTTCAACTCAATGTTAGAAGAGGTAATATCTGCAGCAGATGGAATGTCAGATAAAGAAATCAGGATATAAATGCTTCAGATGATCTGGAGTCTCAAGGAAGACATCAGACAATGAAATATCACTTCAACAATGAATTACATAAACAAATCCAAGAAGCAAAAGATCAAGTATACAGGGAGATATAGGTTATAAAAAACAAACAAACAGAAATCCTAGAAATGCATGAAGCAATAAACCAACTTAAAAACTCAATTGAGAATACTACCAGCAGAGTAGAACACTTAGATGATAGAACATCAGACAATGAAGACAAAGTATTTCAACTTGAAAAGTACATAGACAGCTCAGCAAGACTGTTAAGAAACCATGAGCAGAACATTCAAGAAATGTGGGAGAACATCAAGAGACCAAACTTGACCAAGAGTCATTGGGATACAGGAAGGGATAGAGGTTCAAACCAAAGGAATGAGCAATCTATTCAATGAAATAATACGAGAAAACTTCCCAGACTTGAAGAATGAGACAGAATCCCATATCCTAGAAGCCTACAGGACGCCGAATGTGCATAATCATAAGAGATCCACACCTAGACACATTATAATGAAGATGCCCAACATACAGAATAAGGAGAGAATTTTAAAAGCTACAAGAGAAAGGAAGCAGATTACATTTAGGGGTAAGCCAATCAGGATAACAGCTGATCTTTCAACACAGACTCTGAAAGCTAGAAGATCCTGGAATAACATATTTCAAACACTGAAAGAAAATGGGTTCCAACCAAGAATTGTGTATCCAGTGAAATTAAGCTTCAGGATGGAAGATGAAATTAAAACCTTCCACGATTGGAAGTTAAAAGAATTTGCAGCTAGAAAACCATCTCTTCAAAACATCCTCGGCAAAACATTAAAGGAAGAGGAAATGGAAAATAACAATGAAAACCAACAGTGGGAGGTAGGACACTAAAAGGGGGAAAAATAATCAAAGAGGAAAACAAACCATGTTTAGTAACATAAATAAACAAATATGGCTGGAAGAACAACCCATATCTCAATAATAACCCTAAATGTTAATGGCTTAAACTCACCAATTAAGAGACACAGGCTAGTAGGATGGATCACAAAACAAGACCCAACAATATGCTGCCTACAGGAGACGCATCTGATAGAAATAGACATACATAGGCTGATGGTGAAAGGTTGGGAAAAATCATATCACTCATATGGACTTCGGAAACAAGCAGGACTGTCCATACTCATATCAAATAAAATAGATTTCTAGCCAAAGTTAATCAAAAGGGATAAAGAGGGACACTACATACTGCTCAAGGGAACCATACACCAACAAGACATAACAATCATAAATATATATGCCCCAAACAATGGTGCAGCTATGTTCATCAAACAAACTCTTCTCAAGTTCAAGAGTCTAATAGTCTACAAAGAAACTATTAGAGCTAATAAATGAATTCAGCAAAGTGGCAGGATATAAAATCCACACGCATAAATCAAAGGCATTCCTGTATATCAGCAACAAATCCTCTGAAATGGAAATGAGGACAACCACTCCATTCACAATATCCTCAAAAAAAAAATAAATAAATAAGTAAAATACTTGGGAATCAACCTAACAAAAGAGGTGAAACACTTATACAATGAAAACTACAGAACCCTAAAGAGAGAAATAGAAGAAGATCTTAGAAGATGGAAAAATATACCCTGTTCATGGATAGGCAGAACTAACATCATCAAAATGGCAATATTACAAAAAGTTCTCTATAGGTTTAATGCAATCCCAATCAAAATCCCAACGGCATTTCTTGTAGAAATAGAGAAAGCAATCATGAAATTCATATGGAAAAATAAAAGACCCAGAATAGCAAAAACAATTCTAAGCAGGAAGTGTTAATCAGGCGGTATAGCGATACCAGACCTCAAACTATACTACAGAGCAATAGTAACAAAAACAGCATGGTACTGGTACCAAAACAGGCAGGTGGACCAATGGTACAGGATAGAGGACACAGAATCCAATCCACAAAACTACAACTATCTTATATTTGATAAAGGGGCTAAAAGCATGCAATGGAGGAAAGATAGCATCTTCAACAAATGGTGCTGGGAAAACTGGAAATCCATATGCAACAAAATGAAACTGAATCCCTTTCTCTCGCCATGCACAAAAGTTAATTTAAAATGGATCAAAGAGCTTGATATCAAATCAGAGACATGCCGTCTGATAGAAGAAAAAGTTGGCTACGATCTGCATACTGTGGGGTCGGGCTCCAAATTCCTCAATAGGATACCCAAAGCACAAAAGTTAATAACTAGAATCAACAAATGGGACTTACTCAAACTAAAAAGTTTTTTCTCAGCAAAAGAAACAATAAGAGAGGTAAATAGGGAGCCTACATCCTGGGAACAAATCTTTACTCCTCACACTTCAGATAGAGCCCTAATATCTAGAGTATACAAAGAACTGAAAAAATTAGACAATAAGAAAACAAACAACCCAATCAACAAATGGGCCAAGGACCTGAACAGACACTTCTCAGAGGAGGACATACAATCAATCAACACGTACATGAAAAAAATGCTCACCATCTCTAGCAGTCAGAGAAATGCAAATCAAAACCACCCTAAGATACCATCTCACTCCAGTAAGATTGGCAACCATTATGAAGTCAAACAATAACAAGTGCTGGCAAGGATGTGGGGAAAAGGGTACACTTGTACATTGCTGGTGGGACTGCAAATTGGTGCAGCCAATTTGGAAAGCAGTATGGAGATTTCTTGGAAAGCTGGGAATGGAACCACCATTTGACCCAGCTATTCCCCTTCTAGGTCTATTCCCTAAAGACCTAAAAAGAGCATGCTACAGGGACACTGCTACATCAATGTTCATAGCAGCACAATTCACAATAGCAAGACTGTGGAACCAACCTAGATGCCCTTCAATAGATGAATGGATAAAAAATAATCTGGCATTTATACACAATGGAGTATTACTCTGCATTAAAAAATGACAATATCATAGAATTTGCAGGGAAATGGATGGCATTAGAGCAGATTATGCTAAGTGAAGCTAGCCAATCCCTAAAAAACAAATGCCAAATGTCTTCTTTGATATAAGTAGAGTAACTAAGAACAGAGTAGGGATGAAGAACATGAGAAGAAGATTAACATTAAACTGGGATGAGAGGTGGGAGGAAAAGGGAGAGAGAAGGGAAATTGCATGGAAATGGAAGGAGACCCTCAGGGATATACAAAAGTACATACAAGAGGAAGTGAGAGGAAAGGGAAAATAATACAAGTGGGGCAAATGAATGTCAGTAGAGGGGGCAGAGAGAGAAGAGGGGAGGGGATGGGAGGGGAGGGAGGATAGTAGAGGATAGGAAAGGCAGCAGAATACAGCAGACACTAGTATGGCAATATGTAAATCAATGGATGTGTAACTGATGTGATTCTGCAATTTGTATATGGGGTAAAATTGGGAGTTCATAACCCACTTGAATCAAAGTGTGAAATATGATATATCAAGAACTATGTAATGTTTTGAACAACCAACAATAAAAAAATTAAAAAAAAAATAAATTAACCTAATCACTTTCAAAAAGGCTCCACTTGGAAAAAAAAAAAAAGAAACAAACAGATGCCAACCAAGAATCATACACAGCAAAATTAAACTTTAATTAGCAATAATATTTTGATTTAAAGGTTATTTTCATGAGAAAATAAAAACCTTCGTGATACACAAAATTTAAAAGAATTTACAACTAGAAACCTGCACTACAGCACATCCTTGGCAAAATATTCCATGAGGAGGAAATGAAAAACAATGAAAATTAGAAAAGGGAAGTATCACTCTAAAGGAAAAACCTATCAAAGAGAAACCAAATCAAGTTAAATACCAAAAATAAACAAAAATAACCGGAATAAAAATCATGTCTCAATAATAACCCTGAATGTTAATTTCCAAAACTCAGCAATCGAAAGACTGGCAGATTGGTTTCAAAAAGAAGACCCAAGAATATGCTGCCTCCAAGAGACTCATCTCATAGGAGAAGACACCCACAGACTGAAGGTAACATGTTGGAAAAAATATATCACTTGGGCTGGGGCTCAGCAGTAGAGTGCTCACCTAGCACATGTGAGACCCTGGGTTCGACCCTCAGCACCACATAAAAAAAAATATATAAATGTATTTTGTTCATCTATAAAAAATAAATATTAAATAACATACCACTCACATGGAATGTGGAAGCAAGCAGGGGTTTCCATCCTTATATCAAATAATGTGGACTTCAAGTGAAAGTTAATCAGAAGGGATAAAGGAGAACCTTTCATACTGCTTAAGGGAACCATACACCATCAAAACATAACAATTATAAATATTTATGCCCTAAACAATGAAGCATATATGTTCAAACAGATTATTCTCAAGATCAAGGGCTAAATAGACCACAAGACAATAATTCTGGGTGACTTTAACACACCTCTTTTACCACTGGAAAAATCTTCCAAACAAAAGACAAATAGAAATTATAGAATACAATAATACAATCAATAACTTAGATTTAACTTACATACATAGATCATTTCATCCTTCAACAGGCAAAGACACTTTCTTCTCAGCAGCAAATGGATCCTTTTCAAAAATAGACCACATATTATGCCAAAAAGCAACTCTAAGCAAATACAGAAAACTAAAGATACTACCCTGCATTCTACCAGATCCTAATGGAATGAAATTACAAACCAATGATAAAAATAGAAGCTACTCCAACACCTGGAGACTAAATAATATGCTAGTGAATGAATAATGGGTTGCAGAAAACATCAAATAGGAGATTTTAAAATTCTTAGAGGTGAATGAGAACACAGAAACAACATATGAAAATCTCTAGGTCATTATGAAGGCATTACTAAGAGAAAAGTTCATTGCATGAAGTTCATTCCTTAAAAAAAGAAAAAGTCAAATAAATGACCTAAAATTACATCTCAAAGCCCTAGGAAAAAATGAATAAAAGCAATAAAGGAAAGTAAATAATTAAAATCAGAGCTGAAATCAATGAAATTGAAACAAAAGAAGCAATCTAAAAATTGACAAAATGACTGGGAATAGTACCACCATTTGAATCAGCTATTCCACTCCTCAGTCTATACACAAAGGACTTAAAAACAGCATACTACAGAAACACAGCCACAATGTTTTTAGCAGCACAATGCACAATAGTAAACTGTGGAGACAACCTAGATGCCCTTCAATAGATGAATGGATAAAGAAAATGTGGCATTTGTACACAATAGAATATTACTCAGCAATAAAAGAAAATAAAATCAAGGTTTTGCAGGTAAATGGATGCTGATGAAGGAGATAATTCTAAGTGAATTTAGCCAATCTGAAAAAAAAAACAAATGCTGAATGTTTTCTCTGATATAAGGGGGCTGACTATAGTGGGGTAGGGAGGGGGAGCATGGGAGGAATAGATGAATTCTATTCAGGGCAGTGGGGTGGGAATGGAAAGGAGGGGGTAGGGGATTAGCAAGGATGGTGGAATATGATGGACATCATTATCCAAAGTACATGTATGAAGACATGAATTGGTGTCAACATCCTTTATATACAGAGATATGAAAAATTGTGCTGTACTGTGTAGTTAAGAATTCTAATGCATTCTGCTGCCATTTATTTTTTTTTTAATTTTAATTCTCAAAATGAAAAGTTGGCTCTTTGAAAAAATAAATACATTTGATAAACCCTTATCCATGCTAATGTAGAGAAGTAGAGAAAAACTCCAATTACTAAAATCCATGATTAAAAAAGAAATATCACCATGAACACTAGAGAAATATAGAAGATAATTAGAAATTATTTTAAAAATTTGTACTCTAATAAAACAAAATATTGAGGAGATCAACAAATGTCTAGAGTCCTATAATTTACCCAAACTGAGTGAGGATGATACACAAGTTAAAATAAGAATATTATCAGTTTAAGAGAATTTTTAAATTTTTTTTTTAGTTTTTGGTGGACACAACATCTTTATTTTACTTTTATGTGTTGTTGAGGATCTTACCCAGCACTCCGCACATGCCAGATGAGCATTCTACCACTTGAGCCACAACCTCAGCCAAAAACAAATCACTTTCAAGCAATGAAATAGAAGACACCATCAAAAGCTTACCAACCAAAAAAAAAAAAAAAAAATCCCAGGACTCAATGAATACAACCTTCAAAGAACAACTAACACCAATATTCCTCAAATTATTCCATGAAATAAAAAAAAAGAGGGAACATTTTCAAACTCATTCTATGAGGTCAATATCACCTTGAATCTAAAATTGGACAAAGACACATCAAAGAAAGAAAACTTCAGACAAATATCTGTAAAAGACAGATGCAAAAATTCTGAATAAAATTCTGGCAAATCAAATACAAAAACATATCAAAAAGATCATGCACCATGATCAAGTAGGATTCATCCCAGGGATATAAGGTTGGTTCAACATACAAAAATCAATAAATGTAATTCATCACATCAGTAGATTTAAACATAAAAATCATATGATCATCTAAATAGATACAGAAAAGCATTTGACAAAATTAAGCGCCCCTTGATATTCAAAACACTTAAAAAAAAAAAAAACTAGGGATAACAGAAACATATATCAACATTGTAAAGGCTGTCTATCCTAAACCCCAGGTCAACATTATTCTAAATGGAGAAAAACTGAAGGCATTCCATCAAAAATCTGGAACAAGACAGGGATGCCCTCTCTCACCACTTATATTCAACATACTTTTTGAAACACTGGCCATAGAAATTAGATGAAAGAAATTAAAGGAATAAGTATAGGAAAAGAAGAACTTAAACTAGCACTATTTGCTGATGATATGATTCTGTACCTAGAAGACCCAAAAAAACTCCACTAGAAAACTTCTAGAACTAAAATTCAGCAAAGTACCAGGATATAAAATCAACACCCATAGATCAAAGGCATTTCTTTATATCAGTGACAAATCCTCTGAGAGGCACATGAGGAACACTACCCCACTCACAATATCCTGAAAAAAAGAATACTTTGGCATCAACAAGAAATGTGAAGGATCTATACAATGAAAACTATTGAACACTAAAGAGAAATAAAAGACCTTAGAAGATGGAAAGATATAACTTGATCTTGAATAGGCAGAAGAAATATTATCAAAATGACCATACTACCAAAAGCACTCTACAGATTTAATGCAATTCTGATCAAAATCCCAATGGCATTCTTCATAGAAATAGAAAAAGCAATCATGAAATTCATCTGGAAAAATAAGAGACCCAGAATAGCTAAAGCAATCCTTAGCCGGAAGAGGGATGCAGGTGGCATAGCTATACCAGACTTTAAACTATACTACAGAGCCATAGTAAAAAAACAGCATGTACTGACATCAAAACAGGCTGGTAGACCAACAGTACAGAATAGAGGACACAGAGACAAACCCAAAATCTACAATTATCTTATATTAGACAAAGGTGCTAAAAATATGCACTGGAGAAAAGAGAGCATCTTCAAACAAATGGTGCTGGGAAAACTGGAAATCCATATGCAGCAAAATAAAACTGAATCCCTCTCTCTCACCATGCACAAAAGTTAACTCAAAATGGATCAAGTTTCTAGGAACTAAACCAGAGACTCTCCAAATAGAAGAAAAAGTAGGCCCTAATCTCCATCATGTGGGATTATGCCACAACTTCCTTAATAAAACTCCTATAGCACAAGAATTAAAACCAAGAATCAACACATGGGATGGAATCAAACTAAAAGTTTTTTATCAAAAAAAAAAAAAAAAAGAATAGAGAGCCTACATCCTGGAAGCAAATTTTTACCCCTCACACATCAGAGAGAGCACTAATCTCTAGGGTATATAAAGAACTAAAAAATATTAACACCAAAAAATCAATTAACCCAATCAATAAATTGGCCAAGGACCTGAAAAGATACTTCTCAGAAGAGGATATACAATCAATCAAAAAATATATGAAAAATGCTCATCATCTCTAGCAATTAGAGAAATGCAAATCAAAACTAAGATATCATCTCACTCCAGTAGGAATGACAGCTATTATGCATACAAACAAATATAAGTTTTGGTGGGGATATGGGCGGAAAGGTACACTCATACACTGCTGATGGGACTACAAATTGGTGCAGCCAATAAGGAAAGCAGTACGGAGATTCCTTGGAAATCTGGGAAAGGAACCACCATTTGACCCAGCTATTTCTTTCCTCGGACTATAGTCAAAGGACTTAAAAACAGCACACTACAGGGACACAGCCACATAAATGTTTATAGCAGCAGAATTCACAATAGCTCAACTGTGGAGCCAACCTAGATGCCTGTCAGTGGATGAATGGATAAAAAATATGTGGTATATATACACAATTGAATATTACTCAGCACTAAAAGAGAATAAAATCATGGCATTTGCCAGTAAATGGATGGAGTTGGAGAGTATTATGTTAAGTGAAGTTAGCTAATCTCCCCCCAAAAATGTCAAATATTTTCTCTGATATATGGGGATGGCTCACAGTGGAGTAGAGAGGGAAAGCATGGGAGTATTAGATTAACTCTAGATAGGTAAGAGGGATGGGAGGGAGAGGGGGGACAGGGGATTAGCAAGGATGGTGGAATGTGATGGTTATCATTATACAATGACATGATCAACATCATTATTCAAAAGACATATATGAAGACTTGCATTGGGTATCAACATGCCTTATATACAAAGAGAGGTGAAAAATTGTGATATATATGTGTATTAAGAATTGTAATGCAGAAAGAAATGAGTATATGTATAATGGCATAAACTGATGTAAACATACTTTATATAGAGAGATATGAAAAACTGTGCTCTATATGTGTGAAAAGGATTGAAATGCATTCCACTGTTATTCTGTGATATATATATATAAATCATGACCTTAAAAATCCTATTAAAAAAAAGAAATAATGAGATAGGATGCATGTGGTGCTACACACCTGATATATCCAGTGGTCTGGAGGCTGAGTCAGGGGGATCACAATTGTGAAGCTGACCCCAGCAACTGAGTGAAACCCTGCCTAAATTAAAAAAAAAAAAATAGGCAGTAGTAATTTTAAAAAATTAAATTAAGAAATAAATTAAAAATTTAAATTTTTAAGTAAAAATTTAAAAAAGGCTGAGGATATAGTTCAGTAGGACACCCTGGAAATTCCATCCAGAAATAACCATTTCTGGCAATCAGCCTCATTTTGTTTGCCATATTGCATACAGTTTGACAAATACTATGAAACACCATGTCAGTTTTATATCGAAGTCACATAAATGTCACATTTCACATATAATCATACTTAAAAAGGACACCTGCAGAGTTTGAAAAAATGCAAATACAGATCAGCACATAACAGACTGAATTACACATCCTGGGAATAGATGAAAGGACTCCTCTTTATAAAGAGGACAGCTTCCCTCAGTTTCATCTACGATAACACCCCATCAAAATTTCACCATGATTTCCTTTTCATTGAAGATGGGACCAAAGCAAACTGTATGAAAATTCTCCTACTTATATTGATATGAAATTAGCCAAGAATTCTGAACTATAAGAGCAAAAGAAGGAGCTATCATTACCAGGCACTAATGCATATTATAAAATAATCATATTGCAGAAATTTGAGGACCAAAAAATTTGCACAATGCAGAAATTTCATAGATGACTCTACATGTATGTAAATGTCATTTTTATTATTCAGTGCACTGAAAAGGCCTAGATAAATGCAACCATCTCCAGCAGAGGATTTTATGTGAATGAACAAGACAACCCAACGTGAAGGGAGGTGTGGGAACTGGAGTTGTAGAGCACTGGTAGGGCTTGGGTGCAGGATGTGCATGGTACTGGATTACACTCCAGCACCTGAAAGAAGCACATATTGAGTAGGATTATGTTTCAAAATTATACCAGAATAGGAGGCTCCTGGATTCTCTCCACACATGGATACACCAAATAAATATTTACTTCTGTTTTGAGTTCCCCTTAAATAAAATTATACATGGATTGAGAGACATATGCATTGGACCACTAAGAAAATATCTACCATTCGAAGGGCAGGCAAAGTTGAGGGACACGTGAGCATTAGTCCTGCCTTGAGCAATGTGTTACATAATTGGGACAGAATACCCCAATCCAGTGTCACCCAGGGTAGAGGAAGACTGATTTGGGTCACAAATGAAGCACATTGGACACTAAATGACTTGTAGCTGGAAACGCAATTTGTCTGGTACTCATAGAAGAGCAAGCTGGATAAACACAAGTATCAGGATGAGAGAAAAAGGGGTGCTTTTCTATGACTGTGGAGGGTCATGAGCTTTATCCATGGGACCAGGGAAGAAGGGGAGTGAGGTCTCAAGGGTCCCAATTAATCCCTACAAGGGATTTGCCAGCATGATCTGCAAACTGTGGTTGCTAACAGTTGAGCTCCTCTCTAGCCAGTCCCTAAGGGTAGACAGGACAAATGCAGTCCACCCAGCAGCCCTGCCTGAGCCCTCTCTCCCCTACCTCAGTAATAACTCCAGGCCTGAACAGTTCTTTCTGGAAGAAGTATGTCCAGGCACTCAGGGTCCCAACATTTTTTCCCATCTCATGGACTCCATTCTAACCCACCAAGGTTTGGAAGCAATGGCAACTGTGCATGTGCAAATCTCCCTGGATTCATATTGATGTCTGAGTATTTCCCTGTGCTACAATCCACACCAGGAGTTAAGCAAAAGGGGTCAAAACCCTGTTTCTTTCTAGAACAGGCTCATACTACCTTCCTGCAGTGAGCACAGGCAGCCTGGGCTCTAACCAATTGCATCAGGAATTCAGTCACCATCCAAGTAGGAGAGCTTCTGCAGCCTGATCCCAGCTGTGGGAAAAGCTCCTATCAAACAGGTGAAGGAACCAGTCCTCCAATGAAATGGATATGAAGAAAGAGACATGCTCACATGGGCTAGAATATAAGCGTAGTGGAGCCATTTTTAAAATAGCATGGAGTTCTTTAAAAGCTAACAGAACAACAACAACACTGGATGCATTTTCAAAGGAACTTGAACCAGTGTGTTAATAAATGGCTGCATGCCCATCGCTGTTCCAGGATCCACAGGAGCCAGGACGAGAGAACATCTGAAGTGGCTTCTGGATAAGGAGACTCCTCCCAGCCTCAGGGCCATCACCTACACCCCTGAGAAACTACTTCCCCTAAATGCACCTGCTCATAGTCAACAGGTAGCTGATAATTACCAGACGCTCAAGAGAACTCAGATGTGCCAGGTGTGGGATCCTCATGTCAGGCAGAGCCAAAACAGGACCAGGAACATCTCAGAGAGGGCATGAGACCCCTGGGACATGCAGTCCACAGGGGGGACACTCAGCCCAAAGACATTCTGACAAGGTGTCTGGCCTGGGAGAGAAAGGGAGAATACACACACACACACACACATGCACCCACCCACACATATTTTTACTGGAAATGGGGACAGGGGAGTTGAATTTGAGGAATTCATTGCCACATGTGTACAGGTTCCGTCTGGGAGACAGGGTTCTGGATCTGACATTTTGCTTCCCTTACATTTAGAATATTCAGGGGGACCCAGGCAGGAGGGCACACACCTGTAATCTCAGCCACTCGGGAGGCTGAGGCACAAGTTCAAGGCCAGACTCAGCCTCTGTCTCAAGATAAATGATAAAAAAGTATGAGGGATGAAGCTCAGTGGCAAAGGAGCTCTGTGTCCAATACATTATGGCCCCCATACCCCCAACAAAGAAAGAAAAGCTCAGGGGGAAGAAAAACCTGAGACCCCTGCAGATCCCAGCCCCCTTATGTAGGAAAAGGGCCCAAGGAGTGGTGATTCTCACAGCCACGACACCCTGAAACCTACCACAGAAGAAATTCAGGGAGGAGACTTGAGCTGCCAATTTGTACAGGAGATATCCATGTGTTCCATAATAAGAATAAAAAGAATCCAACATCTTTAGAAACCTGAGAAATGTGAAATAAAACCCTATCAGACAGAAAAATAAACAGTATCAATGAAGATAGGAAACCAAAGAATTCTAATAAACTCAAGGAGTTTATGTGCTTCTTAACTATTTGTGGAAACTGTTTTGCCATGAAAGACACATGATAGTCCCCGACCCAGTGACTTACTGAAATCAGTTCATAGGACCAGGATAATACATTAATAGTCATGGTACATTCAGCTTAAAAATAGTATAAAATACCATGGGTAAATTTTACAGGGTGCCATATGCAGGTGGTATTATGTATAACTTTGATGCACTAATAAACAATCCAGCATGCTTTACTCTTAATGGAAGATCCAGTCCTAAAATTTATCCACAAAGTTAAATATATGTAAACTTAACCAAGAAACTTTTGAATTATAAGAGAAAAAAAAGGAGTTATTACCTAACATGTGCATTGGGAAGCTGTACTGTTACAATCGTCATTGAGGAATCACGATATCAACAGAGTCCACCCATGAACCCATGTGGATGTAAAAATCATACACTTAATTGCAATGGAAAAGTCATTATCAATCAAACCCTAACCAAGCCAATCTCAGCAACTTAGCTAGACCCACGGTCAGAATGAAAACTAAAAACTACCAGGGTCATAGCTGATTGGTAAAGCACACTTCTGTTAACTACAAAACAAAACAAACAAACAACAACAAAAAATAAATAAATAAATAAATAAACCCCACAAACCTAGCTCAGGAATAAGTGGGGTCCATGTTCACTGCAGCTCCCCTCCTGCAGGAAAACGGTGTTTGGAGATTTATTTATTTTTTCTTTTGATACCTGGCATTGAACTCAGGGGCACTCCACTGAGCCCCATCCCCAGCCCTATTTTGCATTTTATTTAGAGGCAGGGTCTCCCTGAGTCTCTAAGTGCCTCACCCACTTGCCTAGGCTGGCCTTAACCTCTCAATCCTCCTGCATCAGCCCCCAACCCCCAGGCACTGGGATGCCAGCTGAGAGCCATCCCCTGGCTTGGAGTTGGATTCTTCTCCTGGTCCCACCTCGCGGAGGCCCGCCCCCAGCTGCTGGCTACGATCAGGATTGGACAGCGCTCAGCACGGGGGCTTCTGAATGGACAGGGAATCAGTCAGTCTCCGCTATCCCCAGCCTGAGCCCAGCGAGTCTTCTTTTTGAGTGACAGGGGGGTGATATCCGCTCCAGGCAAGGAGGAAACAAGAATGGCAGGGTTTGGGTGCAACTTTTTTTTCTTTTCCTTTTGAGGTCTCGGCAGAATTCTAACTTCTGTTGGGTTTTGATGTTAGGAAATTGAAGTCATTTCTTGACAGTTTCATCACCTGGGCCTCTTTCTATAATAAGACCACCCAAAACGTCTTCGGGTGCCGACTTGTCCTCAGTTTATCTGTGCAAAATTCTCCAAGCAGAACTGGCCTTTCGCCCCGTGGGAACTGCCTAGTGGTGCAGGCTCTCGACTGGGCCTGGCAGGCGCCCTGGAGGAGGCTCCGACCAGGTTGGCAGCATGAGAGCTGATGTTCCTCCAGCTGAGTTGAATCTATCTGGAGCCCATGATGAGGCTGGAGGCAGAGTAAGGAGATCAGCTCAGAAGAGACCCAGAGAGCACAGACCTGGGTAACCCCAGCTGCACCCAGCTCCCTCACTCTCTGGCGCACTTGGGGTTGAATTCATAAGACCTCTGAGCCCCTTCCCCAGCCCTATTTTGAATTTTATTTAGAGACACGGTCTCACTGAGTTGCTTAGCACCTTGCTTTAGCTGAGGCTGCCTTTGAATTCGCCATCCTCCTGCCTCAGCCTCCCCAGCCACTGCAATGACAGGCGTGTGCCACTTTTTTTCTTTCTTTCTTTTTGAGAGAAATACCTGTGGTGGCCACAGGATAACAGCCTTGCACAGATCAAGGCCACCCTGGGTGCTCTCCCTGGTTCCCACCAGTCCCCCTGAATCCCAGGCAATGGGATCCTGGGTCCTCCAAAAACCAGAGACACCCTGCCCAGGTGTGCATCCTTAGTATCAGCTGAATATGCTGCACTTATCAAGAAAAAAGAAAAAAAGAGAGACCCTACCTGCTTGTCTTGATGCAAACAAAGACGATGCGTTTCCAAAGAGAGCTCTGCGTCTTGTCCCCCAAATTCAGTGGTGCAAAAAGACACATAATACAGAGAAGACTTCTCCTTAAGAGAGGCTCAAGGGTCTCTCTCTTTAACAAAAAACACTTTGCGTTTGATTGGGAGTCCAGGGAAAGCCAATTTCAGGTTTTTCTAATTTGGTAAATAACTCCATAGACTCAAATGCACCCTGCTCCTCTCTGCCTTAGTTAACCACGGAGGCCTCGAGATTACCTGCCCCCTGGGACCCCTACACCTGCAGATGAATGCGGGGTGGAGGGGGGTCCTTTCTTCTCCATGCAGCACCCTGTACCTCCACCTTCCCACAGACTCCAACACCTTTGGCAGCATCCAATGGGGGAGTGGTTTAGAAAATTCTGGAATGTACCCAAAAACATTTCCTCATCCAGCTATGATGTTATCAATTTGGTCCTATGTTCCTTTTCAGTATGTTTTATCTTTTTCTCTTTTATTGGTTCTTGTTAGTTATACATGACCATAGAATCCATTTTGGTAAAATTATCCAAACATAAAATATACCTTATTCTCCTTAGGACCCCATTCTTGTGGGTGGGCATGTTGGGAAAATTCACTTAAGTATTTTCATATATTTAAATAGGAACATTATGGTCCATTCATGCTACAATATTTCCTGTTCTTATCTCCCCGCCCTTCCTGTTGCTCCCCTTTGTCCAATCTACTGAACTTCTCTTTGTGCCAGCCCCCTTCCTTGTGATGTAGATAACACATATCAGGGTAAACATGTGACCTTTGATTTTGGGGGATTGCCTTATTTTACTTTAGCATGATAATCTCCAGATCCATTCATTAACTGGCCAATGTTATGAAGTCATCATTTTATAAAGCTGAGTAATATTCCACCATGTATACATACCACAATTTCTTTATCTACTCATCTGTTGATAGGCATTTAGGCTGTCTCCATAGCTTAGCTATTGGGATTTGTACTATCATTAACATTGATGTGGCTGTGTCTTTGAAGTATGCTGAATTTAAATCCTCTGATTTATGCTGAGGAGTGGGATAACTGAGTCAGATGGTGGTTCCAGTCCTAGTTTCTTGAGGAGTCTCCATCCTGCTTTCCAGAGGATTTGCACCAATGTGCAGTTTCTCCAACAAGGTGTGAGCATTTCCTGTCCCCCACATCCTCACCAATCTATTGTTACTCTAATCTTATTAAATGCCATTCTGACTGAAGTGAAAGAGAAGCTTAGTGCAGTTTTAATTTGCATTTCCCTAAGTGCTAGATACATTGCCTTTTCAGTATTTTTTAACATATTTTTTCTAGTTGGAGTCGGACCCAATACCTTTATTCTATCCATTTATTTTTCTGTGGTGCTGAGGATGGAACCTGGGGCCTCGCATGTGCTAGGTGAGCATTCTACAGCTGAGCCTCAGCCCCAGCCCCCATTTCACTTTTTTTTTTATGTTTGCTTCTCAGTAACAGCAGCCCAGGTATTTGGGGGACCAGTTTTGCTGCATGTATGAAATGGCAACATTTCTCCTGAAGGAAGACTGATAGGGTCAAGGCACATGCCCAGGATTCCAGGGATGAGCAGTATATGGCTGTCTTGCCCATGATGATGAAATTATGTGGGTGAGAAAAGGGACCGAGCTGGGGACACCTTGGGGCCAGAATCCCTCCTTTCCCCATGAGGGAAATGATTAATTATTATTGCTCTTAGTTTTCTTAAACAAAATGAGAGATTTTCCTAAGCTACCAGTGCCACTAGATATAGGTCCCTGGATGGAGCTCAGATTTGTCTTGAGAGGCAAGGAAAAGTGAATAACCAACCCAGTGGTTCCAATAACCAACAAGCTAGACCATGGGCTTCTTGGGGGTAAAACACTGGATTTTACCCAATAATTAACAATCCAACAGCACCTGACACCAAATTAACAGGGGATGGAGAATTGGATCAGTGGATGTGAGGGTCTGTGGGTGGCCAGCTGCAGGAGCTTGCCTCTGGGGTGCATTCCTTGTATCTGAGAGGTTTTTCAACACCAATGAGATATGCATTTTGTCGAGAACTGGCAAAATCCTCTACAATATTCTATCAGGAAAATTCATAAGCATCTTAATGTTTATCAGAAAATTTAAAAGCATTTATTGTTTATGCTCAGTCAAATGTGTCTCAATCAGAATGCAACCATTTGAAAAGAGCTGTCAACATGAAAAGTCTCTGAAATCTGCTGGTTTGTGGACCATGTTTGTGGATCCCTATAAAAACCAAATGAGTTCATAAATCACGAGAATGCAGGAATGCCCACCAAAAAAAAAAAAAAAAATGAAATTACAAACAAGGGACTGGGGTTGTGACTCAGTAACAGAGCACCTGCCTAGCTCCTGTGAGGCCCTGGGTTCAGTCCTCAGTAACACATTAAAAAGATATATATAAAATAAAGGTATCCTGTCCAACTAAAAAAAAAATTAAAAAATACAGATCAGATTAAAAAAAAAAAAAAATGCCCTGCAATGCAGCACTATTCCTAGACCAGCTTCCTGGACCCCCAAATACTAGCATGATATGAGCAAGGTTAGAAAAATGGGTGAGAAATCCCAGAACTCTGCTCTGGCCCCATCTCTAGTCCAGCCCCAGTTAAATATCCCTCTCCAAATAGCAACATCTCAGACCACGAATTTGCTGTCTCTCCCTTTAGGGCTTTCTTACGTTTTTTTTTTTTCTTTCTTTCTTCTTGTGGTGCTGGAGATTGAACCAGGGCCCTTGTGCATGCAGGGCAAGCACACTACCGACCTCACTGAATTCCCGGCCCCTCACATTCTTTCCTGAATGTGCATCTGTTTTCTAAATAGGTCTGTTCTTGTGTCTGACAAATGAAGTTCTTTTTTGCCATGAAAACCAAGGAACCTACTTTTTCTGAGCTGATGTCCCTCTCTCTCCCTGGAATCCCTTCCCATCACATAACCTCACAGCCAGAGTCAGACTTGAGCTTTGGAATTGTGTGGGCTTTTTATTGTTTGGGGTCTGATATCACATATATTACTGGAGGGAGGTAACCAGCAGCTATGCACTTTTTTTTTAATAAGCAAAGGACAAGGTTTGGTAGCACATGTCATTAAGGTCAGGCATTTGGGAGGCTGCTTCAGGAGGATCTCAAGTCTGAGGCCACAGTTGACCTCATAGCAAGACCCTGCCTCAAAATAAAATATTCAAATGTCTGATACTAGGTGAGTCTTCATGAACAATGAAGGGTCAGAATTCCTGTTTCAACAGTCTCCCTTTAGGATGCTGTGTGTAGGTATGTGACTGTTACCTTCCAACAGGACCTAGAGCAGTTGCTGGTGTCTACCTGTATTAATAAATAGATCAAATGAAGTGAGTAAATAAAAGATGTGACACAATAGCTTGTTGCAATCCCAGGGATTTGGAGGGTATGTTGTGTTTCTTAGCTCTGTGTTCTTGCAAGAGAGGATTTTAGATAATACATAAAATGTAATCAAAGTAGAGCAAAGCTCATTGGCCCAGAAATCACTATCAAGAAGGGGGCAGGAAACAGTGAGGCTCCTCTGACATCTCTAGGCCTCACACCCCTTTGATCCTCAAGTTTATGGGAGATGCTGTGGGTGATTCCAGAGGCCTGCCCATAGACCAATTCCTAGTTCCTAACTGGCAGTAGGATGACATTGTGTTTGTAGGTTCCTACTCCATATGGTCTTGTCCAGAGACACCAAAGCAAAACCCAAGTGTGTGTGTGTGTGTGTGTGTGTGTGTGTGTGTGAATTTTACTATAATAAAAATTTTATTATGGCAGCTATTATGAAAACAAACAACAACAAATATTGGTGAGAATGTGGGGAAAATTGTACACTCATACACTGCTGGTGGGACTGCAAATTGGTGCAGCCAATATGGAAAGCAGTATGAAGATTCCTTGGAAATCTGAGAATGGAACCACCATTTTACACAGCTATCCTATAGAGCCAACCTAGATGCCCTTTAGTGGATGAATGGATGAAAAAAATGCGTTATATATACACAATGGAATTTTATTCAGCAATAAAATAATAAAATCATGTGTGTGGGGGAGATTATGGTCTTGTTCTCTTGGTTTCTGTCTTTTAGGGAATAGATTTTTTCTGAGATTCTCACCAGTATCTTTGCCTTTGTCAAAGAGGTATTGCAACTTACTTACATTTCTTGCTGTCTAACTTTTGTGGTTTTCCAATATGAGGTACAAGGTAGAAGTGGATTTTAAGTGGATATTTTTAATGTAGGAGTTCACTAATTACTATTAGAAGCAACAGATGAGCTCAGTACAGTAATAAAATTTAATATCATCAGTTATTTATGTGCATAAGAAAATAAGTAGCAAACATAAAATTAAAGAATTATAATGACCATAATATCAAAAGCAAAATACTTGGGAATTTTTCAAGAAAAGTGAACACATGAACATTTAACATGGCTTGTTTTTAGAAAATATAACATTATCCCTAAGCCACCTTCTTTTTTGTGGTGACCTTAACTCATAGAAAAAAGATAGGAATTAAAACTTTCCCCTGTGATCCTGAGGACAGGACTTAGGTATGGTCTACCAGTGAGCTCTATAATCATCTCATTTTTATTTTTCTTTGAGATATGGTCTTGCCAAGTTAGTGAGGCTAGACTCAAAGTTGTGATTCTCAAGGCTCGGCTTCCAGGGCAGCTTGGGTTACATGCATGTGCCATCATAACCCAGGTAGGGATTAGTCTTTTTTGTTTTCTTTAGTTGTAGTGGACAGAGTATCTTTATTTCATATATTTATTTCTATGTGGTGCTGAGGATTGAACTCAGTGCCTCACATGTGCTAGGCAGGTGCTCTTACCCTGAGCCCCAGTCCCAGGGATTAAATTCTTGACTTTCATATTACAGGTTGGCTCAGGATAATATCTAGGGTTGCAAACGTGAATAATGTCCCCATTTTATGAGTAAAAGGTAGAGGCCACAATGAGAGAAAATGTATATCCTTATCCTTGGAAGAGGGAACATCAAATGTGGATTCACCTGCAACTTAGTATTTGAGGATTGCCCAGATATTAAAAATAAAAGCAAAAGAGACATGAGGTCAAGGCTCTGAGGAAGGGGGACTAGGTATTTCAAATTGTGAGGCATCAGACTGAGAAATACAATGCTAAGCTAGCTGGGTATGGATAATAGGGTCCCTCATATTTAACTGTAGGATCAGGATCACAGAAGATATGTAAGAAAATAAACCATTTACTGGGTACATTTTTAAAAGATGATCATGGGTAGAACTTGGTCAGAAGTCATCATTATCACACCCTACCCACACGCCCACACACATTACTTCACTTTTACCTTTTCCTCACTTTAGCAGTCAAGCCAACATTCACTCCTCAAGGTGCATCCTTGCATGAAGAGAAAGGACTGAGCCATAGTACCCTGGGGATCACAATGCACAGATCTTTGCCTAGCTTAAGGCAGAAACTAGCAAAGGAATGGCAGAGTTCAGGAACATCTCTGTCTCTTTTCTCTCACAAACAAATAACTAGAGATTTCAATTATAAATTGATGGATGAAATGAACTTGGGAGTATTGGGCCAAATATTTGGAACACTGAAAATATAAATGTTCAGCAGCCTAATGTCTTATTTCTTCTTTATCTTTGTTTTTGTTTTTAATGCTGTGGATTGAGCCCAGGGGCACTCAACCTCTCAGCAACATTCCTGATCTTTTTTTTTTTTTTTTTTTTTTTTTTTTTTTTTTTTTTTTGTAATTTAGTTAGAGACAGGGTTTCACTGAATTGTTTAGTCCTTTCCTAAGTTGTAGAGGCTGGCTTTGTATCAGCCTCCAGAGACACTGGGATTACAGTCATGCACCACCACACCTTGCTAATGTTTTATTTCATAATTTGCACAAGAGCACTTTTTTCGTGTAATATAACCTACTGAATGCTCTCAAATTTTTGCACTTTGTGAAAAATTCAAAGAGAGAGCTTATTATCTTTATATTAACAAACTTAAAGGATATGAATTTTTCTTATGCCTTGATTTCTTTTCAATTAATAAAATAAGGTTAGGACATAGTTTTCTAGTTTCTTTATTCTTTTTTTTGTGTGGTGGGGTATACAAGGGATTGGTCCCAGTATCACTCAACCACAAGTCCAGTTCCACAGTCATGTTTAATTTTTTTTTTTAGAAACAGGGTCTCACTGAGTTGTATAGGTCGCTATTAATTTTCTGAGGCTGTCTTTGAACTCATGAATTTCCTGGCCTCAGCCTCCCAAGCCATTGGGATTGCAGGTATGTGCCCACACTCCCAGTTTCTTCATTCTATTGTAGTTGTCACTTTCTTTTGTTACATAAATTCAAGTTGAATAACAGTATGTTTAACAATACAGATATAGAGAAAAGCCAGTGATGTAGGTAAGCAATTGAACATATCCACCAGAAGGTATATTATATATTCACCATGGTGTATTACTTGGCCATCAATACAAACTCCTCTAATGGTCAGCAAAATAGATGAAATTGGATGATGTCATGCTAAGTGAAGAAATACACAATAGTGTCACATCTCATGTTAACTAATATAATATCATGTGCAAGTACAATAGTGATTAGTATGGCTGAGGAGTGTGTGGGTGCATCAAGGGCAGAAGAGGGTGTTTCGATATTATGAATACATGTATATGCATATATATAAACATCACTCTGAATCCCATAAGTATGTTCAATTGCTATGTGATTATAAAGCCCATCATCTCTCATAATTATCAAATTCTGCACTAAGAACACAATCCTGCTGTATTTTGGAATTTCCAGTATATGATGCAATATTATTGATGATGCTTCCTGATAACAACCTGGCTCTCCCTACACGTCCATTCTATTTTCTTCCAGGCTCTGAAAATAGAGTATACAATGTATTTCTTCATCTGGATCATCTCACTTATCCTAAAGTCCTCCAACTTGTCTGTGTTATTGGAGAATATTCTTTTGTTTCTGGGGTTTCGACCCAGGGTTGCCTTACCAGTGACAGTGATCCACCATCATTTTCTTTTTCAGTTTTAAGACAGAATGTTACCAAACTACTAAGGCTGCCCTTCAAATTTTGGCAACACTGCCATATACATCATCCTTATTTTAAAGTTGAGTAGTAAGTGAGGTGTGGAGGCACATTTCTTTTATCATGCTAGGGACTTGATAGGCTGAGGCAGGAGAATCACTATCTTGGATCCAGCCTCGCATCTTGGTGACACCCACTGCACCTTAAAAGACCTTGTCTCAAAATAATTGTAAAAAAAACTGAAAAGTTTATATATGTATGTTGATACATTTGTGTGTAAACACAATGATAAACCTCTCTTTCTCTATTATCTGTAATATATCATAGGTTCTTCTTCCTGAGTTACTCTTTGGAAATTTAGGTTGTGGATAGTACTGCAGTTAACTTGGGAGGGTAGATATTCCTAAAGATGGATTTTATTTCCTTCAATTGTTGAAGTGGTTAATTCAGCTGTCCATTTGAGTGGATTGAGATACCCAGAGAATTGGTGTGGAAGATCTCTGCAGGTGTCTGTGAGTGTGCTTCCAGAAGGCTGAGTCAGAAAGCATGGGGAATACCTGTAATGTACATATATATTGGTGTTCAATAGGTTTTATTTGGAAAAAAATCAAGAGAAGCAATCACATGCTTATGCTCCAAGCTTCTTGAAGTCCCCTTTGTGGACTTGCACCATTGGCTCTACCGGGGTCTTTTTAAAAATTTTTATTTGTTTTAGTTAGTTATCCATGACAGTATAATGCATTTATATATTTTGATATATCATACATAGATGGGATATAATTTCTCATTTGTTTGAGTATACATATTGTAGAATCACATGGGTCATACATACATAAAGTAATAATGTCTGTTTCATTCTCTTTCTTAACCCACATCCCCTGCCTTCCCCTCCTTTCACTTTCCTCTACCTAATGTAAGTTAATGCTATTCTTTTTTTCTTTTGCATTACAATTCTTAATACACATATATACCACAATTTTTGTATCTTTTTTTATGTAACGTATGTTGACACCCAATTCAAGTCTTCATACATGTATTTTGGATGTATGACACATTCTACCATCCTTGCTAATCCCCGTCCCCCTCCTTTTTCCTCCCACCCCTCTGCCCTATCTAGAATTCATCTATTCCTCCTATGCTCCCCCTGCATAATCCACTGTAAGTCAGCCCCCTTATGTCAGGGAAATATTCAGCATTTTTTTTGTTTTGTTTTGTTTTTAGAGGGGGGGCATTGGCTAACTCCACTTACCATTATCTTCTCCAACTCCATCCATTTACATGCAAATGCCACGATTTTATTCTTTTATTGCTGAGTAAAATTCCATTGTGTATATATGCCACATTTTTTTAACTATCCATCCACTGAAGGGCATCTATGTTGGCTCCATAGTTTAGCTATTGTGAATTGTGGTGCCATAAACATTGATGTGGCTGTGTCCCTGTATTATGATGTTTTTAAACCTTTGTACTTAGACTGAGCTGAGGGATAGGTGGGTCAAAGGGAGGTTCCATTTACATATTTCCAAGGAATCTCCATACTACTTTCCAAATTGGCTGCACCAATTTGCAGTCCCATCAGCAGTGTATGAGTGAACCTTTTCCCCACATCCTCGCCAACACTTATTGTTGTTTGTCTTCATAATAGCTGCCATTCTGACAGGAATAAGATGATATCTTAGAGTAGTTTTGATTTACATTTCTCTGATTCCTAGAGATGATGAGCATTTTTTCATATATTTATTGATTGTATATCCTCTCCTGAAAAGTATCTGTTTAGGTCGTTAGCCCACTTGTTGATCAGGTTATTTGTTTTTTCATCTACCAGGATGTTTTAAGTCCTCTGTCCTGGACCACAGTTTTTTCATTTGCTTCCACATATTGTGAAGCTTCCAGCTTCTTGGACTGAGCTGTTACCAGTTTCCCAGTGTTGCCATCCTGTAGGCAAACATTTGGTGACTATTACTCCCATGATTATGTGAGTAAATATAATAAGCTCCCTTCTGTATACACATGTACATTTTTTATGTATTCTATTTTTCTGAAGAATCCTAAAAATACAGGCATTCTCAATATCTGGGTCATATTGCATCTCTAGGTCTAATTTTTTGAAAAACTCCCATATAGTTTTTTTTTTTTTTTTTAAATGTCTATTCAAATTTACATTCCTGGCAAGGATGTCCAAGTGTTTCCTTTTCTGCATATCCTCTGCAGTATGTGTTACCTACCAACATTTTGAGGAATGAGCCCACAAGCATGTGGTTATTTCTCATTGTGATATAAACTGAAATCATAAAAATTCCAGAAGAAAATGATATTTTTTTTTGAATTGGTGTTGGCAATGGGTTTAGATAGAACATGCTGAGAATGTGCAAGGAGAACATGCTGTGAATGTGCAAGGAAAACAGCTGAGAATATATAAAGGTAAAAATGTTTCTATATAGCCAAGAAATCAACCAATAAAATGTAAAAGTAGACTGTGGGTTAAAGAAAATTCTTGCAGCCCCATGTCTGATAAAAGCTCAACATCCAAAATATATAAAACTTACACAACTCACCAAAATTTAATAAAAACCCTTCATTACCTAATTTAAATATGGTAAAATACTTAGATTCTGCCCTAAGTGTACAAAGACATATGAAAGTTAATCAAGATCACGTATTAGGCTACATAAAATGATAATTTAGCTTTTCTGCTTCATTTGTCTCACAGGATTATGGGTGCACCCTCTCCATCCTGCACAGGCCATCCTGAGATCAATTCTCAAAATGCCAGGTTCTCATTTTCCCACATTATGCTTCCTCAAAATTCCATCTTAATTGCCAAGAAAGTCTCGAGCCTGGAAAACAACAAAATATAGATAAATTACTAGATAATCATCAACTTTGAAAATTACTTCAGAAATCAATAGAATACATTAGTAGACCCAGATGTAAAGAAATATAAAATAGACCTACAAATCAACATTTAACTTTACAACTGCTTAAAAAATACTTGCAGTTATGCTGATATGGGAGCACATGCCACTTGTCTTCACTACCTCGAGGCCACAGCAGGAGGAGGATTTAGGCTAAGGAATTTGAGGCCAACCTGGCAAAAACCCAGCTCTAAATATTGACCCACCAAAAAAACAAACAGTAATAACCTTTTTAAAAGGAGTCTTCACGGGTGATTTCTATGAAACATGTAATAAGGATCAGTAACAATTATTCATGATCACGTCTAAATGTAGAAGAAGAAAATTGACTAAATCTTTCTGTAAGGCCAGAAATGCCAGTTAACACAGCATAATAATGGAAATTGCAGACCATCTTTTTATAGATGTTGACAGAGATATTCAAAACCCCTAGCAAACTGAGAACAACAACAAAAACAATGATTGGACTTCATGACCAAGAGGGAAATTATCATATGGGAAGTTTCCAAAAATCATTTTGATAGAGCAAAGCTCTGGCAAATCACTTACCAAATTACTGTAAAACCTATGGCCAATTATGACCAGAGGAAAATTATTTTTCAATCCTCTTAACGGCAGCTATGAACTGTTTTCATATTTAAAGGTGTGAACTGAAATGTTTCACAATTTAGTTTTAGAAAAAGAAAAAAAAAATGTATGCTTTTCTGACTTCTAAATATTGTTTGAGAATATTAAACGGGATTGTCATCAAAAATCAAATAGCATATGCAGATGATACTATTATTTCTATAATGTTTCTTGGCAATTTACATGAACTAATGAAACATAACAATTAGTTCAATCATGTCATGAGTTAAATGGTCAACATTAAATCATTTAAATTATATACAGTAGCAATGAAAAGTGTAAAATCACAAATATAGGAAAAATAATCTAAATGAAAGTATTAACAAAAGAATTGTTCACTGCAAAGTAAAAAGTAAAGGTGAAAGTAAAATGCAAAAAAGATCATGGAAACAAAATGGGAAAACTGTTAATATTCAATGAATAAAAGTTTGATTTGGGGTTTTAAGGGTTGATGGGCTTCCTCCAGACTAGTGCATGGGGCGGAGCTGGACCTCCTCCTCTCGTCTGGCCTGGAACAGTGCCGGGCTTCCTCCTCCGGTCTGATATATATTCTATATATGTCAGTTAAGTTATTAATTGTGTTATTGAGCTCTATAGTTTCTTTATTCAACTTTTGTTTGGAAGATCTATCCAGTGGTGAGAGAGGTGTATTAAAGTCACCCCAGATCACGTTGTGGTCGATTTGACTCTTGAACTTGAGAAGAGTTTGTTTGAACATAAGTGCACAATTGTTTGGGGCATATATATTTATGATTGTTATGTCTTGTTGCCGTATGGTTCCCTTGAGCAGTATGAGATGTTCTTCTTTATCTATTTTGATTAACTTTGGCTTGAAGTCTACTTTATTTATTATAAGTATGGAGACCCCTGCTTGCTTTCAAGGTTCATGTGAGTGGTATGTTTTTTCCCAATCTTTCACCTTCAGTCTGTCTTTTCCTGAGTCTCCTGGAGGCAGAATATTGTTGGATTTTTTTTTTAAATCCAGGCTACTAGCATATGTCTTTTGATTGGTGTGTTTAAGCCACTAACATTTAAGGTTACTATTGAGGCATGGTTTGTATTTCCAGCCATCTTTGTTTATTTTGACTTGAAGTGTTAATTATTGTTTAATTTTTAATTGGTATCTACATATAGGATCCAGTATTTTAATCGAACGTGTGTAGTGATCAAATCTGTGCAATTTCTACCTTCTAAAATATCATTTTGATGTTTGAAACCTGTGAACTCTTTTTAGAATGTACACAGTCTAAAAATTACTTGTACAATTAAAACTATGGGTTATAAAACCTAAGAGTTACTTTTTCCTTTTAACTGCTTTTTGGCACTCCTTGCCAACTGTCTCTTAAAACAGATATAAAAAGCTTTTCTCATTTGTGGTTCTTTGTGATCAACTTTTTCAGCTTCAACATGTGAGTTCCAAAATACAGGATTTGTGAAATATGAAAAGTCACTAGAAAAAGACAGTCTCCCATGGTAAATCCAGAAAAGAAGAATATAAATTTAAAAATTGTAAACTATAATCCCAGTGCCTTGGGAGACTAAGACAGGAGGATGGTGAGTTCAAATCCAGCAACAGCAAGGCCCTGAGCAACTTGGTGAGATGCTGTCTCTAAATAAAATACAAAATAGGAGTGGGAATGTGGCTCAATGGTTGAGTGCCCAGGAGTTTAATCCCTGGTACCCCCCCAATATATTAGGGTTCACATTTAATCACTAGACCTTAGTTATTTTTTGGTGAGATCTATAAATAAATGGCATATGCCAATTCTTATGAATTTATTTTATGTAAGTCAAATATTATATAAATATTTTTATAGTATAAGCTGAAATTGCCTGTAAAAAAATAACTTAAAAATTCTTTTAGGTGAGGCTGAAAGCCTGAAATCCCATTGGCTCAGGAGTCAGAGAATTGCAAGGCCAAAGTTCAGTAACTTAGCAAGATTTTCCTCCAATATAAAAAAATGGCTGGTGATATAGTTTAATGACTAAGTGCCCTGGGTTCAATCTGTGGAACAAAGGAAAGGAGGAAGATTTTAAAATTGCCTTGTATCAACAACAAAAACAAATGTGAAATTTAAAACCAAAAACTGCATTCTATCAATTTTCTGTGACACACAGAATCTGCTTTAATTCATTTTAAACATTTGAATCTTACACAATCCAAGTTTTCTAACACTCAATAAATGACATGTTTTAATCACGTGTCTCCAGGCCATTGGATGAATTTAAGATCAGTGTAGCTGAGGAATCTGAAGTCATACAAACTGGAGTGTGCAGGTGCCAAGAATTTGCAGTAATAGTCAAGAACTCATGGATGGGTTGTTCATTACCTTGAAACTGTTTGAAAATTGTTTTCTGATGGTAAATTTCTATGTCAGTATTGGGAAAAACTTAGACCCTTTCCTGATAGTATGCTTCAAAGAAAGGGACACAATTTCATGCAATAATGAGGAGAACTAATCTTCATACAGGTAGTGCCAGGAGAAAGCACAGTCTGGTCATTCTGCTAGCTCCAGTTTTGAACCACAATCATCCCTAAATGATGTGCATCAAGTATATATGATTAAAATTGTGTAAATGTACCATGGTAGTGTTGTGAAGAAATATCTATAGTAATGTCCATCCTGAGCTATGTACCTTCCCAGCTGTGCACATTAAGCCTGGCACAACATAGTCCAGGAGATCATGAGACATAACACAATGTCTCTGACAACAGGGAGGTAATCTGAGAAACACCCCTCAAACAAGGGTCTACGGAGTGATGCTTCCAGCTTGGTCCATGGATGCCCTATAATACTGGGCACTCATGTCCTTTATGCACTGGAGAAATCAAACTGCCCCCTAGAGTGGGCATTCTGTGTGGAAGGATATGTAAATCACAGGGAATCTAACACAGACTTCTGAAATCGGTTACATTTGAAGAATTCACATGTGGAAAGAAGAAGGTATGGCCAACTGAGGAAATGAGAAAAAACAGATCACACATGAAAAAGAAATTTTCAAAAAAAATCAGAAGTAAGTTTGTTAGAGCTGATAGTAAGGACTCCCTTTAGTATCTGGATCCAGGAAGGAGTCATGTTAGATATGGTGCTGTCACTAAAGTCAGAGGTAGCTGTATAATACATGCACCATCATCTGTGTCGCAACCATCTAGTGAGGACTGCTAAGGCAGTGGACATGAACTGGACTGGTGGTCAGGACAGATGTAGAGAGAATTATAGGAGAAGGACACCCCACTGTAAGTTAGGGTTATTTGGATCCTCTTGGTGGGCACATTCCATGGTGAAAGTGAGAGGAAGAAACATCGCTTTTCCCATATGCAGTGTGAGCACCATCCTGTTCATAAGGGATGAGGAAATAGGATCTGTCACCCCTAACAACACATGTGCAGACTTACAGCTTGGGGTTGTCCTCATCTCACAGCTCAGCTTCACCACTACAGCCAACCCTCCCCATGTCCCCTTCATATTCAGTAACATAAAAACAGAAAAAAGGGAGATGGAGAATTGAGACTGGTCTTGCTTCAAGCAAGTGGGCTTGGGACTGATGTCAGCCTCAGCAGAAACCTCTTACTTGTGGCTCTTTGTGTGCTGGGAATCTATAAATATCACTAGGGAGAAATGACTGACACCTCAGAGAGGGCGACACCATCACCCAGCCCCTCTGCTGCAAAACACACCCTCCAGTAACACGACAAGCAAACCCTGGGCAATACTTGACTGAATGAATGGCAGCTCTTTGTGAGAAGAAGATATGAGAATGATGGGTTGCTTTTGTAAATTGTCAGGGTTTGAAAATACAGCTCAGGGTTCACACTTACATCTATGATATTTATATTACTATTATTTTAAATTTCTCCTGAGAAAAGGAACTAGAAGAGAAATTGTTCTTTAAAGTCAGGAAAGAAGAAGCCCCAGAGGTGCTTCTCTGATGGCACAAGTGCATGGAGTACTGCATACAGGGCATAGTTTAACGGTGTCTGTGTGGCAGGCCACTCCCCATGCTAGGCGTGTGAGTGGCAAACTGCTTATCCTATCGGCACAGCTCTGGGCACGAGGCCATGTGTTGCAGTCCCACTCTTTGATTGTTCACTGCAAGGACAGTTAGCAGACATTACATTGGTGGCTGTCTATATTTTGCTTAGGCACTGCCTGAGTACATATACATGGTAACTGCACAATAAAACCAGGCCTGCTTCCTGATTGGTCTCTGGAGGACTTGATTAGAGACTCCACAGCCACACTCTCCTCTACTATGTTCTCTGGACATCCTCAGGGATGAGAGATCCCATTGTCTTCTCTGCAGACCCCAAGCTCTCATTACTGGGAAATCCACACTATCCTGCAGGAGGGTCCATTTTCCCCGACTGATATTGTGATGGAAGAGTCAAAGTCTGCTTTCAGCTTTCCTGCTTTATCTTGTTCTGTGTGTCTTAGGGTCACATTTATCTGTGCATGCTAATGACATGAAAAATTGAATTTTGGAAAAAATCTGAAAGTGACCAGGGCAGGATGGATTTCAAGTGTTCTGAATGTTCCTCTAAGCAAAATTAAATTTACACATTTCCATTATTAGATCTTGCAAAAGGTTTTTAGTGATTAAAACAGAATGGACTAATACATAAAAAATATTCTTCCAAATTCTTGTGAATTATATTCACAGGCCTATAATTTGGCACCATGAATTGGAACTTACCACAATATTTATTTGATTTTCTAAAATATTTAATGCACTTCCTTCTGATCACGGTCATTTGTTTGACATTTACCAACTGAAAGTTCTTAACCATGTGAGATTCCATTCTATAAAATGAGGTTTTGAACACAGAACCTCATTTCCCTCTAAAGATTTCAAAATGTACAATTATTCAAACCATTATTGTTCTATGAGTTATGAAGATGACCAAAGCAAGATTATCAATCAAAATATTAAAACGTATTAATTACCTGGTAATAAGTATACAATTTAGTAGTGTTTAAAATCTCTACATGACATACCATATGTAAGTTATGTCCCATGAAGTTATTAAATTGAAAAATGAAAAAGTAAAACTGGAATTCCCTATAAGAAAAATTGACTCATTTTAGCAGGATCTCAAAGAAGCAAACATCTTTAGAAGACAATATCCTCATTACACCATACAGAACATGGTCCTCTGGGCTCCAACAGTCCTAATGAGTTCAGAGGACCATGTTCGGTATGGTGCAATGAGGATATTGTCTTCTAAAGATGTTTGCTTCTTTGAGAAGCAAAGAAGCTACTGGGAAACCTCACTAGTAGACTGAATTTCCTCATCCAATGCCCTTTTTAGAATCCTCACTAACTCTGCATCTGAAGACACAGAGGTACTTTGTCACCTGAATAAGCTGAGCAGAGCACAAACACTTGCAAGTTTTATGGAAAGCATGTGTTTAAGTTCTGTCTCTGCAGATTTGTAATTTTAATGTCTGTAGAAAGGCAAGAAGTTCCCACTGGAGAACACAGAATGGTGGCTTCCCCGGTGGGACATGTCATCTCTCTTAATTTTATTGTCTTCTCTGATGGATAACAGTAATCCAAGAGATCTGGGCTTCAAACACTTAATGTTTCCTGGACAGATCTGGAAAAGGATCTTGATTGAGATTATTTTCTCATGTTGATAAGGAAACTTAAATTACTCTAATTCTGGTCCTAAAATCAAATTAGTCCAAACCTGTTCCACAACTTATAATGCCTCTACTTTGATGTGAGGGACTCCTGGCACCCCCATAATTTCCCTGAAGCCCTGAAGTGTGTGATGGGCCCCTCTTTCCTAGTTTGCACATGGAGCACACCTTCTTGGGGTTAGTGATGAAACCATCATCCTTTTGAAAGTGACAGTCCTGTGGCTCAAGTTCTAAGTGAAATATTAAAAATAAGAAAAGAAGAGGAAGAGCTATAGGTCACATGTTGTAGAAATCACAGGCAGATGGAATCTACTCAAAGCTGAGGCAGAGTCCGAGCTGGAGTCCATTTTTTAAAAACCAACATGATCAACTCCACCTTCTCTGAGAGAAAACCATGTAAAAAGCAGGCTCAGTCTCCTGGGTACTGTATATAAACATACATAAAAGCATTAAAGCGCTATATTAAAAAAGGATCCCCGTTATCTGGAGTCAAAAGAAAGGACAGTCATTTCAAGCAGACCCACTTATGTTCCAGTTGTAGAAATCAGAAGATAGTTCTTGAACACTGCCATTATCAACATAGGAAGGGTTAGTACAAGCATGATAATGAATGAAACATTTGTTTCTTCTGGAGGTAATTGCAAACTTGGACTAAATGGAAATATATAAAATGAAAACTAATATCCACAGACAGAAATTCCACGTGGATGGGATGAGGGAGGTTGGAAAACTGAAGAAGAAAGTCAAAATAATTGACAAAGCATGAGACCTCCAAAGCCAGATGAGAGGGAAACATAAAACAGGAAAAGGGTGCAAGTCATTGAACAAGTATTTCAGCATGTGAACAGTTAGAAAGACACATCAAGGGCAGAGGGAAAGTATCCCCTCAGGCAGTCCCCATCCTGGACCAGCCACATGAAAGTTTTGTGCCTTTGGTGAATCAGGCTCCGCCTTACTCCCTGGCATAGCCCATTAATCACTAACGTGCCACCTGGAATACTGTCCCTCATATACACTCACTTCATTAGAGGCTTCTGAATGAGCCATGGCAGAGGGTTGGCCAGTACTCCCAACTTTGTGGAGCCAAGAAGAGCTCTTTGCAGAGGTGGAGAATTGCAGACCACACCTTTGTTGTAATGTGGAATTGCTGGGTAACTAGGTGTTGTTGAGTCCAATCTCTTTGTAGCCCTGATTTTTAATAAAGAGGAAAATAATTTTATCTCCAATTGTGAGGATTAGGCCAAAACATACTGAACAAGTGGGTTCCAACCAGTTAAAGAAGGCTTTCTGAGGCATAGTGGTATTTGCCTGTAATCTCAGCAGATTGGAAGGCTGAGGAAGGAGGATCATGAGTTCAGAGCCAGCCTCAGTGAAAAAAAATTTACTAAGCAGATCAGTGAGATCCTGTCTCTACATAAAATAGGGATAGGGATGTGGCTCAGGGGTTGAGTGCCCCCAAGTTCAATCTTCGTCATCGTACCCCCCTCAAAAAGAAGAATGTCTGGGGAGTGAGTCTCAGGCGTTGGATTTATAATAGCTTTCATGGGGGTTCTAAAGTGTAGAACTAGTATAGAATAAGTGTTATGGGCCAAGCTCTGGGTTGGTTGTACATGCATTTGAATCCAGGCTTTTATATATATTTATATATATGTATATATTATAGATTTGATGTTGATCTATTGATGGGATATTTCCTACACAAGGCATGTATGTGCATTAGTTAAAGTCTGAAATAGTAGATTTATATTTTAAATAATCTGCAGCTACATATTGAAAAATAATAGTCATCAGAAAATCATGTATGAGAAGCTAGATCATTTCATGACTCTTTAGAACATGTAGATCTATAAGGCAAGATAGTAAGAGAAACAATAAAACTGAAACATTCATGAACTTGGGATACCATTTAAAAATCTGAGGTGAATGTTGGTCCACAATCTGACTTCCATAACAAGACCCCTACAACACAAAAATTAAAAATCAAGAATAAAGGAGATAGATTCAAACTAAAAAGGTGCTTCTCAGCAAAAGAAACAATAATGTGAAGACAGAACCTACAGATTTTATACAAATCTTTACCACACGTAATTCAGAAAAAGCACTAATGTCTAGGGTGTATAAAGAAATCAAAATTAACACAAATAACAACAACAAAAACCGTTTAACAAATGGACTCAGTAACTGAACAGAAAACTTCACAGAAGAAATATAATCCATTAAAATATATGAAAAAATATTCCACTTATCTAGCAATTAGGAAAATGTAAATCAAAATTACGTTAAGATTTTGTCTCACTTCAGTCAGAATGGTAATCATTAATAATACAGGCAACAATAAATGTTGGTGAGGATGTGGGGGGGGAGAGGAACACTCACACATTGCTCATGAGATTGACTCCAAAATTGTGCAACCACCATGGAAAGCAGTATGGAGACACCTTGAAAAACCAGAATGGAAACATCATTTGACCCAGCTATCCCTCTCTTCGGACTATACCCAAAGGACTTAAAAACAGCATACTACAGGGAAACAGCTGCACCAATATTTATAGCAGCACAATTCACAATAGATAAACCATAGAACCAACCTATGTTTCCTTCAACAGATGAATGGATAAATGTGATATGTGTGTGTGTGTGTGTGTGTGTGTGTGTGTATAATTTCCCCCACCAACGGAATATTACTTAGCTTTAAAGATGAATGAAACTATGCCATTTGGTGGTAAAAGTATAGAGTTGAAGAATATCATGCTAAGTGAAATAAGCCACCCCCCCCCCCACACACACACACAAAGGCCAAATGTTCTCTCTGATAAGTGTATGCTAATTCACAATGGGGGTGGGGAAGAATAGTTATTTAGATTAAGTAGAGAGGAGTGCAGGGAGGGGAGGGAATATGAGGATAGAAATGAGAGAAGAATGAAACAGACATTACATATAATACATAATATATATAGATGCTAAAGCACTCAACAAGGGAGGGGGAGAGAATAGAAATTCAGTGGATTAGACAAAGTTGGATTGAAGGGAAGAAAAGGGAAATAGGAATACAAATGGCAGTAGAATGAATCAGACACAACTTTTCAATGTTTATATATAAATACACCACCAGGGACAGTTCACAGCATGTACACCTCAAGAATGGAATGCTAAGTAAAATGAGTTTTACTCCATGTATAATATGTTAAAATTTGCTCTACTATCATGTATACCTAAAAAGAGTAGGAAATTTTTAAAATGACAAGGGAAAATTTGTATACCTAGAAGGTTTGTGAGTTAAAAACTCTTCAATGAATGATAATGTCATTAAGGTTAAATAAAAGTATAAAAGAGTACCTTGAGCCCATACAAAACAACAATGGTAAATAGAGTTGCCCAAGTCAGTCTGCGCAACTAGCTATAATCACAAAATTTTTTGTTTACAACTCTTTTTTATTTGTTTTACAAAGCAGCATAAGAACAATATTTACAAGTTGAGCAGAGAGGAAACATTACATAGCAGTGTTATGAATACTATGAATAGTGCTGTGGGTACTCAAAGAAAGCATTCTCAATTTCCTCTCCCATGCAATAAAAAATCATGCAATTGAAAGATACATTACTTACTGATTAGATAACACATACATGTGTTTGTGACATTCAGTATGTGGGCAGCTGCTCAACTTCGCAGGTCAGATTCAATAGATAAGGAAGACACTCTCTTCACACCAGACAGTGTTTCCTTGAGTAATACTATGAAAGCAAGAGAGAAAGCAAAAGTGAAAGACACAGGCAACTGTATTGCCAGACTAGGAAAACTCCAACACTGAACCTATGTACTGGGGAGTCCCAAAGAGCTTTTCAGGGTCCTGACTGGGAAGTCCTGGGCAGAGCATCCTCTCCACAGGTGAGAGTCTGAAGTCTTGTTCTAACTTGTATTGAAAGTGAGGCCAAATAAATACAAGTTAGAACAAAGAAAACTTCATTCTAACATCTTGCATGACCTGGTGATCCCCTGAAGAACACCAAGTCCTCCCACGAACAGGTCAGATCCTAGAGGAGGGAATGATAGCCTTGAGATGACTAAATAAATTGGGATTCCAATGAGTGAGCCACCAAGCCAGATGCATTGAGAAATAATCATTCTTTAGCTGTTTCATCAAGGATTGCAGATATCATTCAATCAAGAAAAGGGAAGATCTTTAGTATTTTCCTTAGACCTCTAGCACTGAATCTTCCCTCTGGGCCTTTTAAATAGTTTAAACTCTCATATATAAAATGAAGCCAGTTTTCTGCATAAAATAATGTGGACATAAGCATGAAACCTAGATATTTACCCTTTGGAATAAAGAATGGTGTGAATATTATTCTCCAAGAACTTATCATTATATTTCAATATTTATTTTCCCAAAATAAGTTAAATGAAATGTTGATGGGTGGTGTTTTGTTGACCCAAAAGGCTCACATATGAAGAGAATATTGTGTTTTTACTTTTTGAACAGGACTTGTAGATGAGAGTCTAGAGGTTTATTTCAATCAAAATTGTGTTTCTCTCTCCGTGGTGTCATGGGCTCTTGGAGCTATAAGATCTGAGGAGGGACATGGTTATTTTATAGTATCTTATAATTACTGGGTTGCAGAGGGTTGTGGGAGACCATGACACATGCTATCTATCATATAATCCAATAAGTATAACAAACATTATATTGTAAATTATTAAGTAGAACCAAAGGATCTACAAAACCAAAATATATAATGGAACAAAAAATGTGGGGGCATAAGTGCTCCTATAGTATGTCTTTTTCTTTTTACAGTCATCATTTTACTTGTTTCTAGTTATTTTTTTTACTGGGTATCCAAAACTAAAGAAGTGGTCCCAAACTGTGATGTTTTTCCTACACTAGAGGTGAGTATAGTCACCTCAGTGATGAAAGTCATAGAATTCATGAGGAACTGCATGATTTCTTCAGTCCAAGAGTCAGGATGGGCCTATAGATCATGTGGATTCCCCAGGAATCATTAAGACTATTTCCCCCTTCAGCAACCCTCCTTTATTGCCTGAATACACACGTTGGCTCCTAGTCTCTTGGGTCTTTCTTCTCTCCCTGATTGGGAGCTTGTATAACTCTCCAGAGTTATAGATCCCTAAGGGTGTACTGCTACTCAATAAGGTGAAATGTTAAACTCATAATTCAAACTAGGGATATCTGGGCATTATTTTAGTATCCCTAGGTCCTTCCTATAAGTCTCCTAATTTTCCCATAATTACAAACAAGAGAGTATATAATTTACATAAATAATATTCTCCAAATAATACTTGATTAAACATATGAAATAATTAATGGAGACCTTATAGCATTATTTACCCAATAGAAGGTTTTACTATTGCATCGATCCATTAGCAAAGTGAATAGTGGGAGATGTGTGATCTAATAAGATCATTAAATGCATGAAAAGGTTCACATTAAGAAATTCACACTTTATTTAGTAACAAATTGCATCTGTAATGAAATATAAGTAAAAATGCTCTGTAAAACAGGCATGGTGGACAATGCCATGACCCTAGGGACGTGAGAAGTTTTGCAAGTTCAAAGTCAGGCTCCATAACTTAGTGAGGCCCTATACAACTTAGCAAACCATATGTCTGAATAAAAAAGAAAAAAAAAATCTGAGGATGTGGTTTAATGATTAAGTGTCCCTAAGTTTAAGAGGCTCTTAAAAATTTTAATTTTAAATTTCATATAAATCTTAAGAGACTTCTGAAATAATCAACTCTGAGTATTATAATTTCTCCAGTTGTGAAAAATGAGACTCTTTAGTAATTGTTGATTTATACTAAAATTATATCCTTTTAGGGATGCACAATTCTATACCTTTATTTCCTTATTTCTACAATATCAGCTAAAGATGTTAAGAAAATTTTCAGCAAATGTCAAAAGCAATTACCCATTTTCTACATTTAAATGATTTTTTTTCCACGTAGGTCCCAAATACTTCAAGGGATGGACTATAGATAAGAAACTTACTACAATCTTTATATTTGTCAAGGTGTTTTTGTAAATATTTTGCTGTTATCTAAGGTACACACTTTGGACAAATGCTACTCCACATTTGCTACACATATGAGGTCAGAAATTAAAAAACGTCAGAAATTTGAATACACTCTTGGACACATTCTTTGGGTTTCTATATGCTATAAATCCTCCAGTCTTTTAAAAATGTTTGATCAATGGCCAAAAGCTTTGCAAAAATTTTCCCACATGTCCTCTCACTCGTATGAATTCTGAGGTGCTGAGTAGGGTGTGAACAACTATTGGAGAATCTGTCACCTATTTTACATTTATATAATTTCTGTGCTATCATATCTCTGGTGTGAAATAGTGTTGAACTACTGTGAAATAAGGGTTGATTCATCCTTAAAGACACTGATGCAATGTTTTCATTGTAAAACTTCTCTCCAGTATAAAATCTATAATGTTTAGTAAGATGTGATCTTCAATATTAAAAGCTTTGCCATTCTTCACATTTATAGGACTTCTCTCTAGTATGGGTTCTCTGGTGTCGAGTAAGTGATGATTGTTGATTAAAATCTTTGCCACATTCTCTACATTTGTAGGGCTTCTCTCCAGTGTGGATTCGCTGGTGCTGAGTAAGTGATGATTTTTGACTGAAACTCTTGCCACACAATTTACATTTGTAGGGCTTCTCTCCAGTATGAATCCTGTTGTGGCAATCAAGATTTGAGTTTGTATTAAAACTCTTACCACACACTTTACATTTGTAGGGCTTCTCTCCAGTATGAATCTTGTTGTGGCGATCAAGATTTGAGTTTCTATTAAAAGTCTTGCCACACACTTTACATTTGTAGGGCTTCTCTCCAGTATGAATCCTGATGTGGCAATCAAGATGTGAATTTCTATTAAAACTTTTGCCACATACTTTACATTTGAAGGGCTTCTCTCCAGTATGAATTCTCTGGTAATTTTTAAGGCTTGGTTTTGGACTGAAACCTTTGCAAAATTGTTTACATATGTAGGGCATCACTCCAGGGTGTGTCCACTGGTGAGAAATAAGATTTGAGCTTTTATTAGAATTTTTGTCACATTCTTTGCATTTGCATGGCATATCTCCTGTATGAACACTGTGATGTTGAGTAAAGCTCTTGAGTGCATTGCATTCTTCACATTGGTGGGTCTTCTCTGCAGAATAAATTTTTTGGTGTTGAGTAAGAGTTGAAAAATTTTTAAGGCTTTCCCACACTTTTTACATTTACAGGTCTTTCCTTCAGTATAAATCCTCTGATACTTAACAAGTTGTAACTTTTCACTAAAAGTTTTTTCACATTCTTTAAATTTGTAGAATTTATCACTGTCATAGTATCTGCTGTGTTTAAAAAATATATCAAAGCATTTGCTTGCTCAATATCTTCTATACTTATAGGGCTCTCTTTCTCTATAAACTTTCTTGTATTAAGCAAGCTCTGCACTGTGGTTAAGAGCCCTTTCACATATCTTACACTTGCAGGTTTTGTCTTGGCTATGAATATTTTAATGAATACTAGTTTTTGATCACTGAAGCAAGACTTTCCTACATTTTTCATCTTGGTAAATTTCCTTTAGAAAAGTACTAGGATTTCTCTATATTCATAATTTTTATCACCAACGTAAATATACTGGTCATTACTCAGGGTAGTGACATGGCTTATTTTGTTACTTATAGCATTATCTATATAGTGCACTTTCCAGAAATCTGTATCAGAATTGTCATTGAGCAATAGTGGGGAAGTAGAAACTTTTCTACAACTTTTAATATTGTCCACTTGGGCACAAGGAGAAATTAACCTTTTGTTTCAGAAAAATGGACATTGTATAAAGAAACTCCCAAAAAGATCACTTTTAGGAATATCTTTTCTGTGCAAATATTTGACTGGAATTTTAACTCAGTGCTACTTTTATAATTGGCCAAGTTAAAAGCTGATGCATGGGCTAGATTTCAAATTTTCCACATTGCCTTTCAGTTCAAAAATGGCTGTGGATTTATTCTTAAAGACATAAAAAACTCCTCAAAATAATTGGAATGCATTGAATTTTTGTTTCAGATATTAATTGTCTCTGGTGTCTTTTGACCATAAATTTTTTATCATAAATAGGGACTACTGATTGATTTTGTCTATTATAATACAATTTTTGAACTTTACTCTCACCTATATTTTCCCATTTTTTTCTTGGTTGTAAATAGTAAAAGGCACACTTTCCATATCTTCCCTCTCTCTGTTTTATTCCCTGCTCTGGTAAAATTTCTCGAGGATGATGAGAAGTCATGGCTGTAATAAATAAAAATAATAAACATGTTTACTTACTTTACTGGGATGAGTATATTTTGCAAACCTAAGAAATTACAGCAAAAAATAACAGCAGGGGAGTGGATTATTAAATCCAAGTCCATAATTACTGTAGAAATATATAAATCAAATAAAAATACACACAGAAAATTACTTTGAAAATTTTCCTAATCATCTTTGTGTTTACAGTATCCAAGATGAGTACATTACTATAGAGAGTAATATATTAGAGAAAAATACATTGTGTTATACAAAGATTTTCCTCCTTCAGAATATATTTTCAAAATCTACCATCTTTCTTCTGTTGCATTATAAAAGAAAAATATGAAACATGTGAATATTTGTGGACTGTTCATAAAGGGAATACTGCTTACCAACAGAAAAAAAACATGGCTAAATCAACTGTAAGCAAAGTTATGAATTACTCAAAGGGAATAGTCAATTATAATTTAAAAGAAGTTTACTGAACTAACCAACACACAAAATAACAGAATAAAAATTAGTCAAGAATTTTTAATAGTAATAAGCAGAAAATGTATGTTTAAAGACTTTCTATAGAAAATGTCTGAAAGAGTCAGGGGTGGTTGTACATAGCAACATAGGAGGTTGAGCTAGAGGATCAAAATTTGAAGACCAGACAAAGTAAAAAATGCAAAGTGCTAAATCGCCCTTAAGTTCTCTTTCCAATACTAATAAACACATCTCAGAAAATAGGAAAAATGAAACATCCAAGCAGCTCAGTTTTCTCCAAGTTGTAAAGACTCAAAGTAGGTTTTAATGCAAGTTTTAAAACTCAGAATACTAAGAGCATCCAAGAGAAAAAGATGGGTCACCTAGAAATGTGTAACTATATAATTGTGAAATCCTTAGTCCAATCTTCACAACACAGGAAGGAATTCAAGTCTATCTATATTCAAGGGATGAAAGAATAAAATTATCAACCAAGACATTATATTCACAGCTACTACCTTTCAAAAGAGAAGGAAATGAAGACTTTAAACATATAAAAATACACACACTATTCATCAACACTGGATCTGTTCTCCAAAAAGTACTAAAGGTAATCCTTCATAATAAAATGTAAGTACACAGCATCATAAGCCATATGAAATGTTAAACATTTCTTGGCAAAAAAAAAATCTATTTTATTGTAATGATGGGTCATAAAACATGTAATTTTGCAATAGAATTTGAAAGCAAAAAAGCATAACAACAATACTGTTAATAGGCATATATAACTGTGACAATAATATAATTTTAAAAGAACACATAAATATATTCAGTTTTTTAATAAAGTGAAGTCAAGTTGATACTCATACAAAGTATGAGTAGGAAATTCTTCATTTTTAGATGTTTTTGTTGGCAAATGCAAGATTCCAAAATTCTGATCAAAACAAAACTTGGATATCTGAATTAACTCTAAATATTGCAACTGTAGGTAGTCTACAGGATACTCTAAATCTAAGAACACACACATACTGAAAGCAAAAGGATATAATAATGACACATACAAAAATGATCGAACAAAACCTGGGCTGTCTAAATTATAGTACACAAAACATAGTTTAAATAGAAAGCGTTTTAAATTAAAAAAAAAAAAAAAAAAAAAAAAAAAAAAAAACTTTGAAAAGAGAGAAAAGTACCCTTTCCCTTACATTCTGAATTAAGAGTAAATACATTCACTACATACTTCATACTTCCCAAACACACAAAGAAAACACTGAGAGGGTTGAATGAAAACAAAGAATGACTGTGATACTAAGAGACATAAATCCCCACTTACTGAAAAGGGAAATACAGTGAAGCAAAATGGTAATTGCAAAGCATAAGTCTTTGAAAATATTTTGAAACTACTATAGACTTATAGAATCCCTGTTCTTAATCACAAGTGGGATATTATGCTGGTTAGATCAATTTTATATATTAAAACAAAGGTTAATAAATATTTAAGTGATAGTTGTTTTGTAACCAACATGGAATAAATATTTGAAGTCAAAAGTGGTAGGGATTTTCAAAAATTCCTAAATATGTGTCACTTGATTGAACACTCTTGGGCATGCTGTTGTTCAAAATTGAAAGATTAAATTTAAAGATGTTTATACTACTTAAAGTTAACTAGAGTCTCCATGTAATATTCATCAACCTCCCATTGTTAAGAATTTTTTTTGCAGAGAAATCTATCCTTTAAATTGTATGAATATCCCCCAAAATACAAATAAGACTATTTCACTGCTAACAAAAATATACTAAAAGTTACAGCATTCAATTGTAAATGCAAACCTGTTGTCAGGTAGACGGAGTTCTTAGTAAGTGTGGCAATGAGCCCTCACATCAATAGCAAATTAAAAACATTTCACACCAGTGTTGTTACATTGTTATTCAACAGAGCCATCATGGGGGACACAAACCAAATATCCCTTGAAAAAAACGATGAGCCATATTGGAATATAGAAACTACAGAACTTTGAAGTCAAAGAATTTATTCTAATTATATATTTCACCAAATATATGTACACTAGGTTAACTGAAATGTCACAGAAAGAATACTGCAGAATTCTATGAACATGACATCTCTAAACTAAAAAAGAAGCTTTCTGAACAAAAGAGAATAGTTTTGTGATGAGGAGACAGAAATGAGCCCTTGCTTCCTAGGCATTTTTTTTTTTTTAGATGTAAACTTTGTAGAGATATATTGCATAACAATTTGAATTATGGTTACTGAACTGTATATTTAAAATTTTGGAGACAGTAAGATTTACTTTGTGGTTTTGATTACAATGAAAATTAAAACATAAAGAGAATTGCAACATTTCTCAAAGCTACATTTAAAATAATGTGTTCTTTATCCTATAAGTAAGACAAGCTCATCAATATACAAATGATGAGCATGCATGTAATCTCAGCTACTAGGAAGTCTGAGGCAGGCGAACTGCAAATTCAAGACATCCTCAATAACTTAGTGAGAACCTCTCTCCAAATATGAGTGAAAAGGAGCTTGGTGTGTAGTTCAGCATGAGAGTATCACTGCCATCAATCCCCATTACAATTACACATAGAAAACTTCAATTTCTACATACATGGGCAGAATGAAAAGCCAATCAAGATAAAATACAAAAGTCATGGACAAAAGAGGCTTAATATTTATACAAGCAAAAGCACATATAATATTTTTGGCAATACAAAGAAGAATCATATATATCTTAGTTTGTGAAGCAATTAACTGATATGAGGAAACCCAGTCTATAACATGGAATCTACTGTACACAATGAAAAAAAGAAAAAAAAAAAAACAATCAAATTGTAAATATCCACAGATGTATTATTTTACAAATCCTCTAACTCCAATAAAACTTACACCATCTCTCAAAACAGCAGTCTTTGTCCAACTTGACATTCATTCCATGGCAGATAATTTCACAGAAAATCCATTACACATATCAGAAAGAACACTGATAAGAAAATTTTAGTGAAAAAAATGTACACATAAGATTAGATAAACTGACTTATGATGGTAATGTATTACAATTGGTGGACTTAGATGTCTCCAGAAATGTGAAAAACTTTCCTGCAAATAATGGAAGAAGGGCTGGAGTTGTAGAGTAGTGTTAGAGAGCTTGCCTAGCATGTGTGAGGCCCTGGGTTAAATTCTCAGCACCATATATGGATAAATAGGAAATTCATTAACAACTAAAAATATATTTTTTTAAATTATGGAAGATCTGTCAGATAATATTGACACTCACAAGGCAAGGGGAGTGTTTTGTTGTTAATTTGAATGTATGGAGGAAAAGCAGGATACTACATAATTTTAAAGCACAAAACACAGGACATATTTTTCTATGATAACAAGAGAAAGAATTCAAAGCTTCTCAAAAATATTTTCTGCTGGATAATGTCTCAATGAACCTTTTTGAATTTAGGCTTCCTCCTCTACCTCAACTATGTCCTCTGCTATATGTGGGCCACAGGATTTGACATCACTGCATTCCTCTAAGTCAACTATATGTCAAGTGAAAGATATATATCATTCCACAAAAGGAAAACATTAAGGATGAAAAGAAACATAATTAACATTTTCTTGTCAGCACCAAGAACTACCCCATCTTTTTTCTTGAAAGCATGAATCTGCAACACATTCTTGTGGAGAAGTTCCCAAAAGATATACTTCAAGGGAAGAAAACTAAATAATGATAATTAGGAATTTTGAAGGAAAGTTATGCTCACCCACAAAGACTAGGTTGCTGTAGTTCTCCAACATCACTTCTCTATAGAAATTCTGCTGAGAAGGATCCAGGCATTCCCATTCCTCCTTAGAGAAATCAATAGCCACATCCCCGAATGTCAATGGCTCCTGAAATAGAATTGTTAGATCAAAAGAACATGGACCAAACCATTATTCAGGTTTTAATTTGAATTAAGAGTTTGTAGAACTGACTGTCATGTAGGAGAGTGACTTTAATTATGTAATTAGATACTTTCCATTATCTAATTAAGAGGAAAATACATAAGTCCAAAAACAGTATATATACTCCATATCAGAGTAAAGTGAAGGATATATACAATAACCCAAGCACTGAATAAAAGCCCAACTCCTATCTTTTCTGCCATCATTGAATGTGAAATTTGGCGGACATTCCAGATGCAAATCAGACTTGTCAAAGATATTCTCATAAGGTGATTGTGCACAAGGGAGACAAAAAGACTGGTAAAAAAGCTTTTGAAAACAGTCTGGTTCCTATTCTCTCTGCTTTCTATCCATAAGATAGATTGAGATCCCCAATACAATTAGTTTCAAGTATCATCCATGACACTTTCCCAATGTGTAAAATATTCATAAAATATTAATGTTTGGAGACATGTAAAGTGACACTTCCACCTCGAGAAAAGACAAACTTGAAATATTTCAAGTTCTATAAGCAGTTCAACGAGTGATTCCATTTGGTACAATAGAATGAACAATGGGTTACAGAAGACTTAAAGGAGGAAATTTAAAAATTCTCAGAGGTAAACAAGAACATAGATACAACATATCAAAATCTCTTGGACACTATGAAAGCAGTACTAGGAGGAAACTTCATTGCATGGAGTTCATTCTTTAAAAGAAGAAAAAGTCAATAATTGACCTCATACTTCATCTCAAAGCCCTAGAGGAACAAATCAACAGCAACAGCAGTAGAAGGCAAGAGATAATTAAAATTAGAAATGAAATCGAATAAAAAGAAACAATTAAACCTTGACAAAAAGTTGGTTCTCTGACAGACCCCTAGCTATGCTAATGAAAAGAAGGAGAGAGCAAATTCAAATTACCAGCATACATGATGAAAAAGGCAATATCCCAACAGACACTACAGAAATAGAGAGGATATTTAGAAAATATCTTGAAAATGTATACCCCAATAAAATAGAAGACATTGAAGGCATCAACAAATTTCTTAAGTCATATGATATGCCCAGATTGAATCAGGAAGACATACACAATTTAAACAAACCAATATTAAATGATGAAATACAAGATGCTGTCAGAAGATTACCAATCAAGAAAAGCCCAGGCCCAGATGGATACACTGCTGAGTTAAACATGACCTTTAAAGAAGAAATTCAAAAATACCAATATTCTTCAATTTATTTCAGAAAATACAGAAAGAAGCAGCACTTCCAAACTCATTTTATGAGGCCAATATCACCCTGATCCCAAAACCAGGCAGGGACAAATGAAAGAAAGAAAACTTCAGGCCAATATCTCTAATGAACATAGATGCAAAAATTCTGAATAAAATTCTGGAAAATTACATACAAAAACATATTTAAAAGGTCATGCACCAAGATCAAGTGGGGTTTTTCGCAGGGATACAGGGTTGGTTCAACATAAAGAAATCAATAAAGGTAATTCATCACATCAATAGAATTAAAAATAAGAATCATATGATCATCTGAAGAGACACAGAAAAACAATTTGACAAAATACAGCAGCCTTTCATGTTCAAAAATTTAGAAAAACTTGAGATAACATGAACACAAGTCAACATCATACTGGTTCTCTCCATTAAGGCTAAAGCCAATATCATTCTAAAGGGAGAAAAACTAAAGGCATTCCCTCTAAAAACTGGGACAAGACATGGGTTCTCTCTCTCACCATTTCTATTCAACATATTTCTTGAAACACTGGCCAGAGCAATTAGACAGACAAAAGAAATTAAAGGAATAACTACAGGAAAAGAACTTAAATTAGCACTATTTGCTGACAATATGATTCTATACCTAGAAGACCCCAAAAGCACCACCAGAAAACTTCTAGAACTAAAAAATTAATTCAGCAAAGCAGCAGGATATAAAATTAACACACATTAAAAAGACATTTCTGTATATCAGTGAGAAAGCCTCAAGAAGGAAATAAGAAAAACTACCCCATTTACAGTAACTTCAAAAAAAGAAAACATAAGATACTTAGGAATCAACTTAATGAAAGAGGTGAAAGATCTATACAATGAAACCTACAGAACCCTAAAGAAAGAAATCAAAGAAGACCTTAGAAGATGGAAAGATCTACCTTACTCTTGCATAGGCAGAATTAATGTTATCAAAACGACCATACAACCAAAAGCACTATACTGATTTAATGGAATTCTGATTAAAATCCCAATGACATTTCTCATAGAAATAGAAAAAGCAATCATGAAATTCATCTGGAAAAATAAGAATCCCAGAATAGCTAAAGCAATTATAAGCAGGAAGAGCAAAGCAGGTGGTATCACTATCCCAGACCTTAAACTATACTACAGAGAAATAATAACAAAAACAGCATGGTATTGGCACTAAAACAGGCCTGAAGACCAATGGTACCGAATAGAGGACACATAGACTAACTCACAAAATTACAATTACCTTACATTAGACAAAGGTGACAAGAACATGCAATGGAGAAAGATAGCCTCTTCAACAAACGGTGCTGCAAAAACTGGAAATCCATTTTCAAAAAAAATGAAATTAAAACCCTATCTCTCACCATTCACAAAACTCAACTCAAAGTGGATCAAGGACCTAGGATTTAAACCAGAGACTCTGCATCTAAGAGAAGAAAAAGTAGGCCATAATCTTCATCGCATGGGGCTAGGCCACCCTAACTTCCTTAATAAGATGCCTATAGCACAAGAATTAAAACCAAGAATCAACAAATGGGATGGATTCAAACTAAAAAGTTTCTTCTCAGAAAAAATATCTGAGGTGAACAGAGAGCCTACATCCTGGGGATAGATTTTTACCCCTCACACATCAGATAGAGAACTAATATCTAGTATATAAACAACTCAAAATGCTAAGTACCAAAAAAACCCAATAATCCAATCAACAAATTGGCCAAGGACCTGAAAAAACACTTCTCAGAAAAGGATATAGAATAAATCAACAAATATTTTTTTAAAAAGTTCATCATCTCTTGCAATTAGAGAAATGCAAATCAAAACCACTCTAAGATATCATCTCACTCCAGTCAGAATGGCAGCTATCATAAAGACAAACAACAAGTGTTTGCAAGGATGTGGGGGGAAAGGCACAATCTTACACTGCTGGTGGGATTGCAAGTTGGTACAGCCAACATGGGAAGCAGTATGGAGATTCCTTGGAAATATGGGAATGAAACCACCATTTGACCCAGCTATTCCTATTCTCAGACTATTCTCAAAGGGCTTGAAAACACATACTACAGGAACACAGCCATGTCAATGTTTATAGCAGCACAATTTAGAATAGCAAAGTGTGGAGTCAACCCAGATGCCCTTCCGTGGATGAATGGATAAAAAATATGGGGCACATGTACACAATGGAATTTTACTCAGTAATAATAAAATCATGGCAATTGCAGGTAAATGGATGGTATTGGAGAAGTGAAGTTTGTCAACCACAAAAAACAAATGCTGAATGGTTTCTCTTATGTAAGGAGGATGACTATAGTGGGGTAGGGAGGGGGAGCATGGGAGGAATAGATGAATTCTACATAGGGCAGAGGGGTGGGAGGAGAGGGGAGGAGGTAGGGGATTAGCAGTGATAGTGGAATGTGATGACATCATTATCCAAGGTACATGTATGAAGACACAAATTGGTGCCAATATACCTTATATACAACCAGAGATATGAAAAATTGGGCTGTATACATGTAATAAGATTGTAATGCATTCCACTGTCATTGTTTTAAATAAAAATAAAATAAAATAAAACACACTTCAGCCTGTGTGAGGATCAAGGACAAATCCTTTCAACCACTCACCAAGACATTGAATTGCATTGTTCTGGTGCACAGCTGCAGGAAGAGCAGGAATGTATGTGAATTTCAGTACCTGATACCAACTGGGATATATTTGCGTGAAATACAAGAGACAGAACCTCAATGGTAGATAAGGTGCAGAAAATCTGAGAGGCAGAAAAAAGTTATGATGAAAGTAATAGAAATTCTCAAGCTCAGCAGGTAGTACCTGTGATGAAAAATGTCAATTCCATCCTAATTCTTGCCTACATTAACACAGACCCTCACTTCATGCATGGGGAATACTGCTCATCATCAATTTAAGAAATATTTACCCAAATTCAATATCCTGCACAACATATTTTGCTTGCAATGCACATTTTAAATTTTAAAAAAATCACACATTTTTTTTTTACTTCAATATTGAGATTTTTAATTTCTTTTGCATTTTTTTATGATTTCTAGAGTCAGCTGGTTAACTTTTACTAAATGATTTTGGGATTTTGGCTTAATTATGTTGAATCTGCAGACCCACTGTGGAATATTGTGGTTTTAACAAAAATCAAAAATTTTGATCATTGAATATTAGCTGTTTTCCTATTTTGTTTCCATATATTTTTTTTTTTTACATTTTACTTTCACCTTTACTTTTTATTTTGCAGTGAACAGTTATTTTGATAATACTTTCATTTAGATTATTTTTCCTATATTTGTGAATGGATTTGTGCCTCAATTTTAACACTGCTCATTGCTACTGTATATAATTTAAATATTTTAATGTTGACCATTTAACCCATGACATTATTGAACAAATTCTTCATGGAAATTGCTTAGAAACATTATAGAAATAATAGTATCATCTGCATATGCTATTTGACTTTTGATGTATAAAATCCCATTTAATATTCTCAAACAATATTTAGAAGTCAGAAAACCATACATTTTTTTTTCTTTTTCTAAAACTAAAGTGTGAAACACTTCAGTCCAAACCATTAAGTATGAAAACAGTTCATAGCTGCCCTTTAGTGGATTGAAAAAGAACTTTCCTCTTGTTGTAATTGGCCATAGGTTTTACAGTAATTTGATATAAATGATTTTCCAAAAGCTTTTCTCTATTAAAATGATTTTTGGAAATTATTATATTGTCCCTCTTGGTCATGAAGTCCAACTTGCTTTTTGTTGTTATTCTGTTTGCTAAGGGTTTTGAATTTCTGGGTCAACATCTATAGGAAGATGCTATGCAATTTCTTTCCTTATGCTGTGTTATCTGGTAATTCTGGCCTTACAGAAAGAATTAATCAATTTTCTTCTATTTTTAGAAGTGAACATGAGCTATTGTTATTGATCTCTTATTACGTGTTTGCTACAAATCACCCATGAAAGCACCTTTTTAAGATGTGAATTCTATTTGTTTTTTTGTTTGTTTGTTTTTTTGGTGGGTTGAATTTTGGAGCTTGGTTTTTGCCAGATTGGCCTCACATTCCTTAGCCCAAATCCTCCTCCTGCTATAGCCTTACAGGTAGCTGGGACTAGGGGCATGTGCTCCCATGATCAGCTTTTCAGATTCTCATAAAAATATTTGCAATTAAGTTAAATGTTAATTTGTAGGTCTGCTTTATATTTCTTCACATCTGGGTCTACTAATATATTCTATTGATTCCTGAAGTAATTTTCAAAGTTGATGATTATCTTGCAATTTAGCTATATGTTGTTGTTTTCAAGGCTTGAAACTTTCTTGGCAAATAAGATGGAATAATGAGGAAGCATAATGTGGGGAAATGAGAACCTGGCATTTTGTGAATGACCGATGTCTCAGGATGCCCTGTGCAGGATGGAGAGTGTGCACACATAATTTTTGTGAGACAAATGAAGGAAAAAGCTAAAGCAAATTATAATTTTAGTTAGCCTAATTAATAATCTTGAGTAGCTTTTATATGTCATAACACACTTATTTAATTTTTAGAGCAGAATCTAAGAATTTTACCATGATTAAAGTTCATAACCCACTCTAATCAAATGTATGAAATATGAAATGTCAAGAGCTTTGTAATGTTTTGAACCAATAAAAATATTGAAAAAATAAAATAAATTAGGTTTCAAAGGATTTTTATTTTTGGGGAGTTGTGTAAGTTTCATATATTTTGGATGTTGAGCTTTTATCAGATATGTGGCTAGCAACGATTTTTTTTTAACCAACAGTCTACTTTGACATTTCATCAATTGATTCCTTTGCTGCATAGAAACATTTTTAGCTTTATATAGTCTCACGTATTTCTTTGTTTTTCCTTGCACATTCTCAGCATGTTCTATCTAAAACAATTGCCAACATGAATGGCAAAGAATTTTTCTCATTTTCTTCTGGAATTTTTATGATTTTAGGTTACATCACAATGAGATATAACCACATGATTGTGGGTTATTCTCAAAATGTTGGTAGGTAGCACATACTGCAGAGGATATGCAGAAAAGAAACACTTGGACATGCTTGCCAGGAATATAAATTTGAATTGATTCTTTAAAAAGTATAAGGTTTTTTTTTTTTTTTTTTTTTCAAAAAATTAAAACTAGAGATGCCATATGACCCAGACATTTTGTTGAGAATATGCCTGTATTTTTCAGGGTTATTCAGAAAATGAGAATAAAATACATAAAAATGGATGTGTATATAGAAGGGAGCTTATTATATTTTCCCACATAATCATGGGAGGAATAGTCACCAAATGTTTTTCCGCAGGATGGCGACACTGGGAAACTGGTAACAGGTCAGTCCAAGAAGCTGGAAGCTTCACAATGTGAGCAAGCAAATGAAGCAGCTGTGGTCCAGGACAAAGGACTTAAAAGGCCCCGGTAGATGAAAAAACAAATAACACAATCAACAAATGGGCCAAGGACCTGAATAGACACTTCTAAGAAGATATACAATCAATCAATATATGGAAAATATCCTCATCATCTCTAGCAATCAGAGAAACACAAATCAGAAGTACTTTAAGATATCATATCACTCCAGTCAGAATGGCAGCTATCATGAAGACAAACAATAAGTGTTGGTGAGGATGTGAGGGAAAAGGTATACTTATACTTTCCTGGTGGGAATGCAAATTGGTGCAGCCAATATGGAAAGCAGTATGGAGATTCTTTGGAAATCTGAGAATAGAACCACCATTTGACCCAGATATCCCACTCCTCAGTCTATACCCAAAGGACTTAAAAACAGCATACTACAGGGACACAGCCACATCAATGTTTATAGCAGCACAATTCACAGTAGCTAAACTGTGGAGCCAACCGAGATGCCCTTCAGTGGATGAATGGATAAAAACTATGTGGTATATATACACAATAAAATATTACTCAGCACTAAAAGAGAATAAAAACATGGCATTTTCCAGTAAATGGATGGAGTTGGAGAATATTATGTTAAGTGAAGTTGGCCAATCCCAAAAAAACAAATGTCAAATATTTTCTCTGATATATGGTGGGGTGACTCACAGTGGGGTAGGGAGGGAGAGCATGGGAGGACTAGATTAATTCTAGATAGGGAAGAGGGGTGGGAGGGAAATGGAGGGGGAAGGGGATTAGCAAGGATGGTGGAATATGATCAATATCATTATTCAAAAATACATGTATGAAGATTTGAATTTGGTGCCAACATTCCTTATATAAAAGCAGACATGAAAAATTGTGTTATACATGTGTATTAAGAGTTGTAATGCAAAAAGAAATGAGTACATGTATAATGGCATAAATCAGCATGACCATACTTTCTATACAGAGATACGAAAAATTGTGCTCTATGCGTGTAATAAGGATTTTAATGCATTCCACTGTTGTTGTGTATTTAAAAAATAAATATTTTTTTTTAAAGAAAGGTTTTGGAACCTGTTGGGGACACTATAAGCCTACAGGGTAAAAATTATAACACCTTGATAACACAGAGCTGAAAAGGAAGATGCATGAACAACATGGAAAACCAAGCAAGAATGTGCCTCAAACAAAGATGCTACATTATTAGTATCCATGGTCAGAACAGCAGGGGAAATGACAGAGAAGGAGTGGAGGAGGTACATAATTTTCTGAGATTTAAAGGATGATGTAAGAGAGCAAATACAGGAAGCAAAGGATGACTTTGATAAAGAGCTACATAAGCAAATAAAGCAAAAGATTCCTTCAATAAGGAGATAGAGATTCTGGAAAAAAAAAAAAAGAGATCCTTGAAATGAAGGAAACACTAAGCCAAATTAAGAACTCAATAGGAAGCATCTACAACAGAATAGATCACTTGGAACACAGAACCTCAGACAATTAAGGCAAAATATACAATCTTGAAAAAAAAAGTTGACCCCAGTGAAGATGGTAAGAAACCATGAGCAGAAGATTCAAGAATTATGGGATAACATGAAAAGCCCAAATTTAACAACTTTTGGGACAGAGAAAGGCATAGAGGTCCAAACTACAGAAATGGACAATCTATGCAATGAAATAATACCAGAAACATTCCAAACATGAAGAATGAATTGGAAAATCAAACACAAGGAACGTACAGGACACAAAATGAACAAAATCACAACAGATCCACACCAAGGCACATCATAATGAAAACACCTAGCATACAGGAGAAGCAGAGTATTTTAAAAGCCAGAAGAGAAAACAATCAGATTACATATGGGAAAAACAAATAAGGATCTATGCTTTCTCAACTGAGACCCTGAGAGCTACAAGATCCTGCAACAACATATACCAAGCCCTGAAAGAAACAGATGCCAACCAAGAATCATACCCAGCAAAATTAAATTTTGATTAGCAATTTGATTCGATTTAGATGATATTTTTATGACAAAATAAAAACCTACCATGATTTACAAAAGTTAAAAGAATTCACAGCTAGAAAGCCTGCACTACAACACATTTTTGGCAAAATATTCCATGAAGAGGAAATGAAAAACAACAATGAAATTCAGAAAAGAGTAGTATCACTCTAAAGGGAAAAAAAAAAAAAAAAACTATCAAAGAGAAACCAAGTCAAGTTAAATACCAAAAGTAAACAAAAATAACTTGGAATACAAATCATGTCTCAATAATAACCCTGAATGTTAATTTCCAAAACTTAGCAATGAAAAGACTGGCAGATTGGATTAAAAAAGACGCAACAATAGGATGCCTCAAACAGACTCATCTCATAGGAAAAGACACACACAGAGTGAAGGTGACAGGTGGGGAAAAATATATATCATTCTGGCTGGGGCTCAGTGGTAGAGTGCTCACCCAGCATATGTGAGGCCCTGGGTTCAATCCTCAGCACCACATAAAAATAAATAAAATAAAAGCACTGTGTCCATCTACAATAAATAAATATTAAAAAACATACCACTCACATGGACTGTGGAAGCAAGAAGGGGTTTCCATCCTTATATCAAATAATGTGGACCTCAAGTGAAAGCCAATCAGAAGGGATAAAGGAGGACCTTTCAATCTGCTTAAGGGAACCATACACCAACAAGACATAACAATTATAAATATGTATGCCCCAAACAATGGAGCATCTATGTTCAAAGAGACTCTTCGCAAGTTCAAGGGCCAGTAGACCACAACCCAATAATTCTGGGTGACTTTAACACACCTCTGTTACCACTGGATACATCTTCCAAAAGAAAAGCCAAACAAAATATAGAACTCAATAATACAATCAATAAGTTAGATTTAACTGACATAGATAGACTATTTCATCCTTCAACAGCTGAGTACACTTTCTTCTCAGCAGCAAATGGATCCTTCTCTAAAATAGACCATATATTATGCCAAAAAGAAACTCTAAGCAAATACAGAAAAGTAAAGATACTACCCTGCATTCTATCAGATCATAATGGAAAGAAATTAGAAATCAATGATAAAAATAGAAGCTACTCCTATACCTGGACACTAAACAATATGCTAGTGAATGAATAATGGGTTGCAGAAAATATCAAAGAGGAGATTTAAAATTCTTAGAGGTGAATGGGAAGACAGATACAACATGTCAAAATCTCTGGGACACTATGAAGGCATTACTAAGGGGAAAGTTCTTTGTAGGGAGTTCATTCTTTAAAAAAAAAAAAGAAAGAAAGAAACACTCAAACAAATGACCTAAAATTACATCTCAAAGCCCTAGGGGAAAAAATGAATCAACACCAAAAGCAGTAAAGGACATAAAATAATTAAAATCAGAGCTGAAATCAATGAAATTGAAACAAAAGAATCAATTAAACATTGACAAAATGACTAGGAATGGAACCACCCTTTGACCCACCTATCCCACCCCTTGACAATAAAAGTTTTTAAGGTCTTAAACACAGCACACTACAGGGACACAGCCACGTGAATGTTTGTAGCAGCATAATTCACAACAGCTGAACTGTGGAGCCAACCTAGATGCCCTTCAATAGATGAATGGATAAAAAATGTGGCATTTATACACAATGGAATATTATTCAGCATTAAGAGAAAATAAAATTATGGCTTTTGCAGGTAAATGGATGGCTTTGGAGAAGATAATGCTAAGTGAAGTTAACCAATCCTCCCCCCAAAAAATGCTGAATGTTTTCTCTGATGTAAGGAAGCTGTCTATAGAGGAGTAGGGAGGGGGACCATGGGAGGAATAGATTAATTTTATTTAGGGCAGAGGGGTGGGAAAGGAGGAGGCAGGGGATTAGCAAGGATGGTGAAATATGATGAACATCATTATCCAAAGTACATGTATAAAGACATGAATTGGCGTCAACCTACTTTATATACAGAGATGAAAAATTGTGCTGTACATGTGTAGTAAGAATTGTAATACATTCTGCTGCCATATTTTTAATTATTTTTTTTTAATCTTCAAAATGAAACGTTGGCTCTTTGAAAAAAATAAATATATTTGATAAACCCTTATCCATGTTAATGTTGAGGGGAGGAAAACTCCAATTACTAAAATCCATGATGAAAAAGGAAATATCACCATGAACACTAGAGAAATACAGAAGATAATTAGAAATTATTTTGAAAATTTGTACTCCAATAAAACAGAAAATATTGAAGGCATCAACAAATGTCTACAATCATAATTTATCCAAACTGAGTGAGAATGATAAACAAGTTGTTTAAATAAGAAAATGATCTGTTTAAGAGAGAGTGTTTTTTATTTTTTATTTAGTTTTGGTGGACACAACATCTTTATTTTATTTTTATATTTTGCTGAGGATCAAACCCAGAACCCTGCACATGCCAGGTGAGGGTGCTACTGCTTGAGCCACATCCTCAACCCAAAAACAGATCACTTTCAAGCAATGAAATAGAAGACACCATCAAAAGCCTACCAACCAAAAAAAAAAAAAAGGCCCAGGACTGAATGGATACAAGACCATCAAAGAAGAACTAACACCATTATTCCTCAAATTATTCCATGAAATAGAAAAAGAAGGAACACTTTCAAACTCATTCTATGAGGCCAATATCACCTTGATTCTAAAATCGGACAAAGACACATCAAATAAAGAAAACTTCAGACCAATATCCCTAAAAAAACAGATGCAAAAGTTCTGAATAAAATTCTGGCAAATCAAATACAAAAACATATCAAAAAGATCAAGCACCATGATCAAGTGGGATTCATCCCAGGGATGTAAGGTTGGTTCAACATACAGAAATCAATAAATGTAACTCATCACATCAGTAGATTTAAAGATAAAAATCATATGATCATCTCAATAGATGCAGAAAAGCATTTGACAAAATACAGCACCCCTTCATGTTCAAAACACTAGAAAAACTAAGGATAACAGGAACTTACCTCAACATTTTAAAGGGTATCTACACTAAGCCTCAGGCCAGTATCATTCTAAATAGAGAATAACTGAAGTCATTCCTCTAAAAACTGGAACAAAACAGGGATGCCCTCTTTCACCAATTCTATTCAACGTAGTTCTTGAAACACTGGCTGCAGCAATTAGATGAAAGAAATTAAAGGAATAACTATAGAAAAAGAAGAACTTAAACTAGCACTATTTGCTGATGATATAATTCTGTACCTAGAAGACCCAAAAAAACTCCACTAGAAAACTTCTAGAACTAGAATTCAGCAAAGTAGCAGTATATAAAATCAACACCCATAAATCAAAGCCATTTCTGCATATCAGTGACAAACCCTCTGAGAGGGAAATGTGGAAAACTACCCCATTTACAATAGCCTCAAAAAAGATACTTGGGAATCACAAAAGAGGTGAAGGATCTATACAATGAAAACTACAGACCACTAAAGAGAAATCAAAGACCTTAGAAGTTGGAAAAAATCTACCATGCTATTGGATAGGCAGAACTAATATAATCAAAATGACCATACAACCAAAATCACTATACAGATTTAATGCAATTCTGATCAAAATCCCAATGGAAATCCTCATGGAAATAGAAAAAGCAATCATGAAATTCATCTGGAAAATTAGGAGACCCAGAATGGCTAAAGCAATTCTATTCAGGAAGAGTGAAGCAGGAGGTATTACTATACCAGACCTTAAACTATACTTCAGAGCAATAGTAACAAAAACAGCATTGTATTGGCACCAACACAGGGTGGTAGACCAATGGTACAGAATAGAGGACACAGAGACTAATCCACAAAATTACAACTACCTTTTATATGTATACCAAAAAACTTAAAAAAAAAAACAGCACACTACAGGAACACAGCCACATCAATGTTTATAGCTGCACAATTCACAATAGATAAACTGTGGAGCCAACTAGATGCCCTTCAGTGGATGACTGGATAAAAAAATGTGGCATGTATACACAATCTAATATTACTCAGCATTAAAAAAGAACAAAATCATGGCATTTGCACATAAATGGATGGCATTGGAGAAGACAATGCTAAGTGAAGTTAGCTAATCCCCCCAGAAAAAATGTGGAATGTTTTCTCTGATATAAGGAGGCTGACTCATAGTGGCATAGGGAGTGGGAGCATGGGAAGAATAGATTAATTCTAGATAGGGAAGAGGGGTGGAAGGGAAAGGGAGGGAGTGGGGGATTAGCAAGGATGGTGGAATGAGGTGGTTATCATTATACAAAATGCATGTATGAAGACTTGAATTGGGTGTCAACATACCTTATATACAAATAGAGCTGGAAAATTGTGATACATATGTGTATTAAGAATTGTAAGGCAAAAAAGTACATATATAATGGCATAAATTGACGTGAGCATACTTTATATACAGAGACAAAAAAAATGTGCTCTATGTGTAATAAGGATTATAGTGCATTCCACTATTGTGTATTTAAAAAAAATAATAAAAACTATAAAAATATTTCAAAAACTAAAAAAAAAAAAATTAATGACCTATAAAAATATGAAAAAGAAAGAAGGAAGGAAAGAAGGAAGGAAAGTAGGAAGGAAAGAAGGAAGGAAAGAAGGAAAGAAAGAAAAGAAAGAAAGAAAGAAATTGTGAGATAGAATGCATGTGGTGCTATACACCTGATATATCCAGTGGTCTGGAGGATGAGGCAGCGTGATCACAATTGTGAAGATGACCCCAGCAACTGAGTGGAAACCTGTCTAATATTTTTTTAAAAGATAATAGTAATTTTTAAAAATTAAGAAAAAAATTAAAAATCTAAATTTTTAAATAAAAATTTAAAAAGGGCTGAGGATATAGTTCAGTAATAGGAGATCCTGGTTACAACCCCCCTGTTTCACAAAAGGAAAAAAAGAAGCAAAAAAAATCATTTTTTTCAAAGTTATAGAAAAAATATTTTTTAATTTATAAATTGTATATATGAAAACAAAAATTCTATTCCTCAAATGACTCCATTAAAGGTGTAAGGAGAAGTGACAGATGAAAGAAACCAATTGCCTCATTTTTAACCAAACTCTAAGAAAGGAGAACAGAGACTGTGAGAAAAACCCAGGTAAGAGCCGAGAACAGCCCCTTCAAATAGCAGATATCTAAATGTCCCATCATCACAAAGCAATCAACGTCTTTAGAATGGAGAGACTGCACCATAAATTCACATTGTACACAAATTGAGACAGTGTTGAAGAACATGTGGTGTTATCATGAAGGGAAGATGGAGTCTAAGCCCCCCTCACTATTCATTTGTGAAAGCTGTTTTCCTAGGGACATCCATGACCCCCAGAAACAGATGTGGACCCTATAGCACCTGTTCATAAGGGGACACAGCATGCTCCTCCAGAGCCAAGACCTGGGGCCTGATGACAGAGGATGTGCATTTGGGAATAGATAAATAATAAACTATGGAAAATAACGATTTATGGAAGTCAGCCACATTTTGTTTGCCACATTGCATACCGTTTGACAAATACTATGAAACAACGTGTCAGTTTTACATAGCTGTCACATAAATGTCACATTTCACAAATAATCATACTTAAAAAGTACATATGCAGAATTTGAAAAAAAAAATACAGATCAGCACATAACAGACTGAATTACACACCCTGGGAATAGATGATAGGACTCCTCATTATAAAGAGGACAGCTTCCCTCAGGTTCATCTATGACAACACCCCATCAAAGTTTCACCATGATTTCCTTTTAATTGAAGAAGGGACCAAAGCAAACAGTTTCAAAATTCTCCTGGAAGGTTAAATTGATATAAAATTAGCCAGGATTTCTGAACTCTAAGAGTAAAAGCAGGAGCTATCAATACCAGGAACTAATGCATATTATAAAATTATCATATTGCAGTAATTTGAGGACCAAAAAAATCACAATGCTGAAATTTCATAGATGACACCATATATATGTAAATGTCAATTTTATTATTCAGCGCAATGAAAAGGCCTTGATGTGAATGAACAAGACAACCCAACGTGAAGGGAGGTGTGGGAACTGGAGGGGCAGAGCAATGGTAGGGCTTGGGTGGAAGACGTGCGTGGTACTGGATGGTAATCCAGCACCCTGAAGAAGCACATATTGAGTAGGATTATGTTTCAAAATTATACCAGAATAGGAGGCTCCTGGATTCTCTTCACACATGGATACACCAAATAAACACCTACTTCTGTTTTGAGTCCCCTTAAATAAAGTTCTACATGGATTGAGAGACCTATGCATTAGACCACTGAGAAAATATCTACCATCCGAAGGGCAGGCAAAGTTGGGGTACACTTCAGCATTTGTCCTGCCTTGAGTGATGTGCTCCATAATTTGGACAGAATACCCCCATCCAGTGTCACCCAGAGTAGATGAAGACTGATTGGGGTCACAAATGGAGCACATTGGACACTAAATGACTTGCAGCTAGAAACACAATTTGTCTGGTGCTCACAGAAGAATGAACTGGATATACACAAGTATCAGGATGAGAGAAAAAAGGGTGGTTTTCTATGGCTGTGGAGGGTCATGAGCTTTATCCATGGGAACAGGGCAGAAGGGGAGTGAGATCAAGGGTCCCAGTTTATCCCTAGAAGGGATTTGCCAGCATGATCTGCAAACTGTGGCTGCTAACGAGCTCCTCTCTAGCCAGTCCCTGAGGGTAGACAGGACAAATGCAGTCCACCCAGCAGCCCTGCCTGAGCCCTCTCCCCACTACCTCAGTAATAACTCCAGGCCTGACCAGTTCTTTCTGGTAGAAGTATGTCCAGGCACTCAGAGTCTCAACAGTTTTTCCCATTCCATGGACTCCATCCTAACCCACCAAGCTTTGGGAGCAATGGCAACTGTGCATGTGCAAATCTCCCTGGATCACAAAGGAGAGGCTTCACATTGATGTCTGAGTATTTCCCTGTGTTACAATCCACACCAGGAGTGAAACAAAAGGGGTCAAAACCCTGTTTCTTTCTAGAATAGGCTCACACTACCTTCCTGCAATTAGCACAGGCAGCCTGGGTTCTAACCAATTGCATCAGGAATTCAGTCACCAGCCAAGTAGGAGACCTTCTGCAGCCTGAGCCTAGCTGTGGGAAAGGCTCCTATCAAATAGGTGAAGGAACTAGTCCTCCAACGACGTGGGTATGGAGAAAGAGACCCGCTCACATGGGGCTAGAATATCAGTTTAGTGCAGCCATTTTTAAAAATAGCATGGAGTTCTTTAAAAGCTAACAACCACTCTGGATGCATTTCCAAAGGAACTTGAACCTGTGTGTTAATAAATGGCTGCATGCCCACTGATGTTCAAGTATCCACAGGAGCCAGGACGAGGGAACACCTGAAGTGGCTTCTGGATAAGGAGACTCCTCCCAGCTGCAGGGCCATCACCTGCTCCCCTGAGAAACTACTTCCCCTAAATGCACCTGCTCATAGGTCCACAGGTGGCTCATATTTACCAGAGGCTCAGGAGACCTCAGATGTGTCAGGCAGAGCCAAACCAGGACCAGGAAAATATCACAGAGGGCATGAGACCCCTAGGAAATGCAGTCCACAGTGGGGACCCTCAGCCCAAAGACATTCTGACAAGGTGTCTGGCCTGGAAGAGAAAGAGGGAGTACACATGCGTGCGCGCACATACACACAAGCATGCACACATATTTTTACTGGAAATGGGGACAGGGGACTGGAATTTGAGGAATTCATTGATACATGTGTACAGCTTTCATCTGGGAGACAGGGTTCTGGATCTGACATTTTGCTTTTCTTACACTTAGAACTTTCATGGGGACCCAGGCAGGAGGGCACACACCTGTAATCCCAGCCACTCGGGAGGCTGAGGCACATGTTCAAGGCCAGACTCAGCCTCTGTCTCAAGATAAATGATAAAAAGTATGAGGGATGTAGCTCAGTGGGAAAGGACCTCTGCATTCAATCCACTATGACCTCTGTCCCTCAAAAACAAAGAAAAGCTCAGGAGGAAGAAAATGCTGAGACCTCTGCAGATCCCAGCCCCCTTGGGTAGGAAAAGGGCCCACGGAGTGGTGATTTGCGCGGTCCCAACACTCTGAAATCCACCACAGAAGACATTCAGGGAGGAGACTTGAGCTGCCAATTTCTACAGGAGATACCCATGTGTTCAATAATAAGAATAACAAGAATCCAACATCTTTAGAAATCCGAAAAATGTAAAGCAAACCTATGAGAGAGAAAGTTAAATCATATCAATGAAGATAGGAAAAAATAATTCTAATAAAGTCAAGGAGTTTAAGTGCTTCTTAACTATTTGTGGAAACTGTTTTGCCATTAAAGACACTAGATAGTCCCCCACCACAGGGATTTGATGAAATCAGTTCATATGACCAGGATAATACTTTAATAGTCATGGTACATTCAGCTTAAAAATAGTATAAAATACCATGGGTAAGTTTTACACGGGTGCCATATGCATGTTATATTATGTATAACTATGATGCACTAATAAACAATCCAGCATGCTTTACTCTTATTGGAAGCTTCCAGTCCTAAAATTCATCCACAAAGTTAAATATATGTAAACTTCACCAAGTAACTTTTGAATTATAAGAGCAAAAAAATTTTAAGAGGAAAAAAAAAAGAAGTTATTACCCAACATATACATTGTGAAGCTGTACTGTTACAATTGTCATCAAGGAATCACGAAGTCAACAGAGTCCACCCATGAACCCACATGGTTGTAAAAATCATACACTTAATTGCAATGTAAAAGTCATTGTAAATCAAACCCTATCAAGGCCAATCTCAGCAACTTAGCTAGCCCGTGGGCAGAATAAAAACTAAAAACTACCAGTGAGAGAGATCAGTGGTAAAGCACCCTTCTGTTAACTACAAAAGAAAAAAAAAAAAAAAAAAAAAAAAAAAAAAAAAACAATAAACTCCACAAAACTAGCTCAGGAATAGGCAAGGTCCCTGTTCACCTCAGCTTCCCTCCTGCAGGAAAATGGTGTTTGGAGATTTGATTTTTTGGGGGGTGGGGAGGGTACTGGGCATTGAACTCAGGGGCACTTGACCACTGAGCCCCATTCCCAGCCTAATTTTGCATTTTATTTCGAAGCAGGATCTCCTTGAGTCTCTAAGTGCCTCACCCACTTGCAGAGGCTGGCCTTGACCTCTCAATCCTCCTGCATCAGCCCCGCCCCAGCCGTTGGGAATGACAGGTGTGCGCCATCGCCCAGCTTGGAGATTGGATTTTTCTTCTAGTGGTCCCACCTGTCAATCACCAGAGCCCAGGAAGATGCAGGGCTGCCTCGCTCACCTGCCAAATAAGGACTAAGCAGGGGCTGAGGCTGCCCCAGGGGATGGGGAGGCCGCGAGGGGTCTCCGCCACTGTCACGCTCCCCACCCGGCTGGCCCGGGGGACAGACGGGCGCTGTCCCCAATGGGCTCAGGCCTGCGGACACAGAGAGGACCCCAAGTCGGGGTCTGGCAGCTCAGATTCCCTCCACAGCCGGTCTCACAGGACCGCCTCCCTGCCGGACTTCCCTCCACAGCCTCCCAGTCCAGGCACCAGGTTCCAATGCACTCTCACCATCTCCTGGTGCCCAGCAGCCAAGCCTGCCCTGGGGAGCTTCGGCTCCTGCATGGCAGGGCCACCTAGGGTCCTGGGCATGGAGTGAAGCCTGAGGTCCAACTGCAAGAATCCTGGAACCTGGCACAGCGGAGAAATAAATCCCATGTGGAAAGCGGAAGCCCGCCCCCCTGCTCGCTAGCTGCACTCAGGATTGGATAGCGCTCAGCACGGGGGCTTCTGATTGGACAGGGAGTCACTCAGTCTCCACTCCCCCCAGAGCAGCCTGAGCCCAGGGAGCCTTCTTTCTGAGTGACAGAGGGGTGATATCCGCTTCGGGCGAGGAGGAGGCCAGAATGGCAGGGTTTGGGTGCAGCTTTTTTCTTTTTTGTTTTCCTTTTGAGGTCTGGGCATTGGGTCAGGGTTAGGGTGACCAGAATTCTAAGTTCTGTTCGGTTTCGATGTTAGGAAATTGAAATCATTTCTTGAAAGTTTCACCACACAAAGTGTCTTGGAGCTGCTGACTTGTCCTCTGTTCATCTGTGCAAAATTCTCCAAGCAGAACTGGCCTTTCGCCCCTTGGGAACTGCCCAGTGCATCACTGCCCGCGCTGGTGGAGGCTCACAGGGGAGGGGGGGGAGGGGGCTGGCAGGCGCCCTGGAGGAGGCCCCAGTTGACAGCATGAGAGCTGATTTTCCTCCAGCTGAGTTGAATCTGTATCTCCAGCCCACATTGAGGCTGAGGCAGATTAAGGAGATCAGCACAGAAGAGACCCCCAGAGTGCAGACCTGGGTAAACCCCAGGTGCACTGGGGCTCCCTTGCTCTCTGTCTACTGGGGGTTGAATTCAGAGGACTTGACCTGAGCCCCTTCCCCAGCCCTAATTTGAAGTTTATTTAGAGACAGGGTCTCACTGAGTTGCTTAGCACCTTGCTTTTGCTGAGGCTGGTTTTGAATTCACCATCCTCCTGCCTCAGCCTCCCCAGCTGCTGGAATGACAGGCGTGTGCCAATTTTATTTTTCTTTTGGAGAGAAATACCTGTGGTGGCCAGAAGATAACAGCCTTGCACAGATCAAGGCCACCCTGGGTGCTCTCCCTGGTTCCCACCAGTCCCCTGGATCCCAGGCAATGGGATCCTGCCTTCTCCAAAAACCAGAGACACTCAGCCCAGGTGTGTATCCTTAGAATCAGCTGAATACACTGCATTTGACAAGAAAAAAGAAAAAAAAGACAGACCCTATCTGCTTGTCTTGATGCAAACAAAGACGATGTGTTTCCAAAGAGAGCTCTGGTCTTGCCCCCCCCAATTCAGTGGTGCAAAAAGTCGCATAATACAGAGAAGACTTCTCCTTAAGAGGGTCTCCATGGTCTGTCTCTTAATGAAAAACCATTTGGGTTTGATTGGGAGTCCAGAAAAGCCAATTCCAGGTTTTCGTAATTTGGAAAATAACTCCATAGACTCAAATGCACCCTGCTCCTCTCTGCCTTAATTAACCATGGAGGCCTCCAGGTTACCTGCACCCTGGGACCCCTGCTCCTTCAGATGAATGCGGGGGGGGGGGAGTCCTTTGTTATCCATGCAGCACCCTGAACCTCCACCTTCCGTTCAGGCTCCAACACCTTTGGCAGCATCCAATGGGGTAGCGGTTTTAAAAACTCTGTAATGTACCTAAAGACATTTCCTCATCCGGCTATGATGCTATCAATTTGGTCCCATGATCCTTTTCAGTACTTTTTATTTTTTTCTGTTTTATTGGTCCTTCTTTGATATACATGACCATAGAATCCATTTTGATAAAATTATCCAAACATAAAATATACCTTATTCTCATTAGGACCCCATTCATTTGGGTGGGCATGATGGGTGGATTCACTTAGTTATTTTCATATAATTAAATAGGAACATCATGGTTGATTCATGCTACTGTCTTTCCTGTTCTTATCCCCTCTCCCTTCCTGTTGTTCCCCTTTGTCTAACCCCTCACCTTCCTTGTGATGTAGATAACAAATATCAGGGAAAACATGTGATCTGTGGTTTTGGGGGACTGCCTTATTTTACTTTAGCATGATAATCTCCAGATCCATTTATTTACTGGTCAATGTCATAAAGTCATCCTTTTTTAAAGGTGAGTAATATTCCATTGTGTATACACACCACACAAATGAATAGATAAATTTATGAATAGATAAATTTCTTTATCTATTCATCTGTTGATGGGTATTTAGGCTGGCTCCATAGCTTATCTATTGTGAGTTGTGCTATCATAAATATTGATGTAGTTGTGCCCCTGTAGTATGCCTATTTTATCTTCTGGATTTATGCTGAGAGGTGGTATAACTGAGTCAGAAGGTAGTTCCAGTCCTAGTTTCTTGAGGAATCTCCATCCTGCTTTTCAGAGGGGTTGCACCAATGTTCAGTTCCTCCAACAAGGTGTTTGCATTCCCTGTCCCCCACATCCTCAACAATTTACTGTCACTGTATTCTTGATAATTGCCATTCTGACTGGAGTGAAAGAGCAGCTCAGTGCAGTTTTAATTTGCATTTCCCTAATTGCTAGATATGTTGCCTTTTCAGTATTTATTTTTTAAAATACTTTTTATATTGGAGTCGGACACAATACCTTTATTCTATCCATTTATTTTTCTGTGGTGCTGAGGATGGAACCCAGTGCTTGCATGTGCTAGGCAAGCACTCTACAGCAGAGCCCCAGCCCCAGCCCTCATTTTCAGTATTTTTTACTTTTGCTTGTCATTAACAGCAGCCCAGTTATTTGGGGAACCAGTTTTGCTGCATTTGTGAAATGGGAACATTTCTCTTGGAGGAAGACTGAAAAGGTCAAGCCATATGCTCAGGATTCCAGGGATGAGGAGTACACAGTTGTCTTGCCCAGGATGAGGAGAAGATTATGTGACTGAGAAAAGGGAAGGAACCAGGGACCCCTGGGGCCAGAACCCCACCTTCCCCATGAGTAAAAATGATTAATTATTATTGCTGTCAGTTTTCTTAACCCAAATGAAAAATTTTCCTGGGCTACCAGTGCCACTAAAAATAGGTCCCTGGATGGAGCTCAGATTTGTCCTGAGAGGCAAGGAAAAGTGAATAACCAACCCAGTGGTTCCAATAAACAAATAGCTAGACCTTGGTCTCCTTGGGTGCAAAACACTGGGTTTTACCCAATAATTAACAATACAACAGCACCTGACACCTAATTAGTGGGAGACAGAGTATTGTATCAGTGAGTGTGGGGGTCTGTGGGGGGCCAGCTGCAGGAGCTTGCCTCTGGGGTGTATTCCTTGCATCTGGGAGGTTTTTCAACATTAATGAGATAAACAAAGTGGCAAGAAAAATGGCAAAAACTCTCTGCAAAATTCATAAGCACTTTAAAAGCATCTTAATGTTTACACTGGATCAAATGTCCCTCAATCAGAATGCAACCATTTGAAAATGGCTGTCAACATGAAAATTTTCTGAAATCTGCTGGTTTTTGGACCCCATTTGTGGATGACTGCAAAAACCATATGAGTCCATGAGTAAATACATAAGTAAAAATAGAAATCTAATAATGAGCATTCTCTTAAGACTTCTGTCCTGAAAACACTGCCCTATTTGCTTTGATAACTAAATGATCATTTAATCATTCCTCTAGCAACACTTGAGGTCCATAAGGAACTGTGGAACATGTCTGGTTGGGGCAGAAATGTTGGGATACCAAGAAGAAAATTACTCTGAACCTCATAGGAGAAGGTTCATAGATCACCAGAATGCAGGAATGCCCACACAAAAAAATTTAAATTAAAAACAAGGGACTGGGGTTGTGGCTCAGTGACCGAAAACCTGCCTAGCACCTGTGAGGCATAGAGTTCAATCCTCAGCACTATATATATATATATATATATATATATATATATATATACACTATATATATATATATATATATATACACTATATATATATATATACACTATATATATATATATATACACTATATATATATACACTATATATACACTATATATACACTATATATATATATATATATATATATATATATATATATATATATATATATATATATAGTATCCTGTCCAGCTAAAAAATATTTTTAAAAATAAAGATCAGATTAAAAAAGAAAGCAACTCCCTGAAATGCAGCATTTCTCCTAGACCAGCTTCCTGGACCCCCAAACACTAGCATGAAATGAGCAAGCTTAGAAAAATGGGTGAGAAATTACAGAAGTCTGCTCTGGCCCCATCTCTAGTCCAGCCCCATTTAAATGTCCCTCTCCAAATAGCATCACCTCTGACCTTGTATTTGCTGTCTCTCCCTTTATGAGATTTCTCAAATTTTTTTCCTTTCTTTCTTATTGTGGTGCTGGGGATTGAACTTTGGAACTTGTACATGTGAAACAAGTGCAGTACCGACCTCACTCTATCCCGGGCCTCTCACGTTCTTTCGTGGATGTGTATCTGCTTTTCTAAATAGGTCTGTCCACGTGCCTGACAAATGATGAAGTATTCTTCCATGGATGATGACAATAGCATTTTCCTATTGGAGAGAACAAGGTCCTCCAGTGGCTATTCATTATGCCCAGGGATTGATATTTCATCCCTCAGATCATGGTGGCATTGGGGGTGGGTGGGTTACCTTGCATTTTCAATGAAATCAGGTTCAATCCTGGGAGTTAAGCATGCACAAGACTGCCTTGTTTACACACAAGCCATTCTTAAGGACATTTTGTCATAGAACCATATGCTATGGAAACGAGGTTCAACTTCCTTCCTGGTGGACATTTTGGCATTACAATGAAGTAGAATTGACTTCCTAGTCACTGGTACTTTCTCTTGATGTTATTTGTGAAAGAGGTTTGTCCTAAACTTATTAAACACATCTCAACTTCTTGGGTCATAGTCTCATGGGAAATCATGTTTTCCATTAGGAGAGGGTCAAGGTGTGTCTAATATTCTTAAACTCCAAGGTGCTAACAATGCAACATGGGCACAAACAGAATTTGGTTCATGAGTAATTGGAGAGATGTTCTCTTCTACACAAGTGGAGCACTATCATGACAGTCAATCTCTCAACAAAGATGGCAACTCGCAACAACAGGAAGGTATTACCAAAATAGTATATAAACTGAAAAAATGCTGGAAAACGCAGAGGCTCCTGCCCCTGGAGGGCTGGGGTGGGGTGGGGTGGGGTGAGATTACATCATGCTCCTCAGAACAATTTGCAATTTAAAACTCAAGAGTTGCTCATTCTGGAATTTTGTATAGCTTACAGAAAGGGAAACCATGGATAAGAGAAACTATGAGAGTCAAATTGTTGTAAAACAAATACCAAGAGGCAATCTCATGAGTGGTCAGAGAGAAACAGTTGTTTAGGTACAAGACAGCATTAGTGGGTTTCCCCTAGAGAATCCAAGAAGCTGGAATGCAGTGGGAGGACATGATGAAACTTGTTTTATTAACAATCAATAATTTTATACCTTGCAAGACTATGCTTCAAGATAAGGGGAGATTTGTACAAGGAAAGGTTTGTAGTATGTAAGCAATTCTTCAAGAAATGTCAATAGAGCCATCAAGGTTAAAGGAAATGAAAAAAGACAGAACATTGAGTCCCCATAAAATAATAAGAAATAATGGTAGATGTAGCTCAGTAGCTCAATATGGTAGCTAAATATAGCCAGTACTCTTTTCTATTTGTTTTAAAAATATAAGTGTAAAAAATTGTACTCTATATGTATAATAAGAATTGCAATGCATTCTGGCTGTTGTGTATTTAAAAAAATAAAATTAAAAAAATAAATGAGTGCAAAAATAACACTTAAAACACAAAAATAACACTTAAAACCAAACAAACATTGATGCTGAATGACTACAAGACTCCATTTTTTATTGATATCAGGAAATACCTAAGGCTGAGTAGTTTGTGATTAAAAAGTCCTTTAGCTCAGAATTTTATGGTCTGAGAGTCCAAGATAAAGATGCCATCCTCTTGACTTCTGGGGAGTATCCATTTTGCTCTATTCCAGCATGATGGCTGTCATCAGAGTGGGGACAAGTGGAAGAGGAAAAATCATATGGGCCAATATGAGCCACAGACCAGAGAGGGTCAGTCTTGATTTTTCTTAACAACTCATTTTCTCATAAACTCATTCCAAGAGACTAGAGTCCATTCCTCCTGAGGGTGGTTTCCCCAGTGACTGATTTAACTCCCAGTAGACAGCACATTTGAAAGTTTTCTCTGCCTCCTTATTATCTTTATATTAACAAACTTAAAGGATATGAATTTTTCTTATGCCTTGACTTCTTTTCAATTAATAAAATAAGGTTAGGACATAGTTTTCTAGTTTCTTTATTCTTTTTTTTTTTTTTTTTTTTTTGGTGCGGGGATATACAAGGGATTGGTCCCAGTATCACTCAACCACAAATCCAGTTGCACAGTCATGTTTAATTTTTTTTAGAAACAGGGTCTCACTGAGTTGTATAGGTCCCTATTAATTTTCTGAGGCTGTCTTTGAACTCATGAATTTCCTAGCCTCAGCCTCCCAAGCCATTGGGATTGCAGGTATGTGCCCACACTACCAGTTTATTCATTCTGTTGTAGTTGTCAATTTCTTTTGTTACATAAATTCAAGTTGAATAACAGTATCTTCTCCAAAGCCATCCATTTACCTGCAAATGCCATAATTTTATTTTTTCTTAATGATGAATTATATTCCATTGTGTATAAATGCCACATTTTTTATCCATTCATCTATTGAAGGGCATCTACATTGGCTCCACAGTTCAGCTGTTGTGAATTATGCTGCTAAACACATTCATGTGGCTGTGTCCCTGTAGTGTGCTGTTTTTAAAAGACCTTAAAAACTTTTATAGTCGAGGAGTGGGATAGGTGGGTCAAAGGGTTGTTCCATTCCTAGTCATTTTTTCAATGTTTAATTGCTTCTTTTGTTTCAATTTCATTGATTTCAGCTCTGATTTTAATTATTTTATGTCCTTTACTGCTTTTGGTGTTGATTCATTTTTTCCCCTAGGGCTTTGAGATGTAATTTTAGGTCATTTGTTTGAGTGTTTCTTTCTTTCTTTCTTTCTTTTTTTTTTAAAGAATGAACTCCCTACAATGAACTTTCCTCTTAGTAATGCCTTCATAGTGTCCCAGAGATTTTGACATGTTGTATCTGTCTTCTCATTCACCTCTAAGAATTTTTAAATCTCCTCTTTGATGCTTTCTGCAACCCATTATTCATTCACTAGCATGTTGTTTAGTGTCCAGGTATAGGAGTAGCTTCTATTTTTATCATTGATTTCTAATTTGATTCCATTATGATCTGATAGAATGCAGGGTTGTATCTTTACTTTTCTGTATTTGCTTAGAGTTTCTTTTTGGCATAATATATGGTCTATTTTAGAGAAGGATCCATTTGCTGCTGAGAAGAAAGTGTACTCAGCTGTTGAAGGATGAAATAGTCTATTTATGTCAGTTAAATCTAAGTTATTGATTGTATTATTGAGTTCTATATTTTGTTTGGATTTTCTTTAGAAGATGTATCCAGTGGTAACAGAGGTGTGTTAAAGACACCCACAATTATTGGGTTGTGGTCTACTGGCCCTTGAACTTGAGAAGAGTCTCTTTGAACATAGATGCTCCATTGTTTGGTGCATACATATTTATAATTGTTATGTCTTATTGGTGTATGGTTCCCTTAAGCAGATTGAAAGGTCCTCCTTTATCCCTTCTGATTGGCTTTCACTTGAGGTCCACATTATTTGATATAAGGATGGAAACCCCAGCTTGCTTCCACAGTCCATGTGAGTGGTATGTTTTTTAATATTTATTTATTGTAGATGGACACAGTACTTTTATTATATTTATTTTTATGTGGTGCTGATGACTGAACCCAGGGCCTTACATGTGCTGGGCTAGCACTCTACCACTGAGCCCCAGCCAGAATGATATATATTTTTTCCCACCTGTCACCTTCACTCTGTGTGTGTCTTTTCCTATGAGATGAGTCTGTTCAAGGCATCCTATTGTTGGGTCTTTTTTAAATCCAATCTGCCAGTCTTTTCATTGCTAAGTTTTGGAAATTAACATTCAGGGTTATTATTGAGACATGATTTTTATTCCAAGTTATTTTTGTTTACTTTTGGTATTTAACTTGACTTGGTTTCTCTTTGATAGGTTTTTTCCTTTAGAGTGATACCTCTCTTTTCTGACTTTCATTGTTGTTTTTCATTTCCTCTTCATGGAATATTTTGCCAAAAATATGCTGTAGTGCAGGCTTTCTAGCTGTGAATTCTTTTAACTTTTATAAATCATGGAAGGTTTTTATTTTGTCATAAAAATATCATCTAAATCAAATCAAATTGCTAATCAAAATTTAATTTTGCTGGGTATGATTCTTGGTTGGCATCTGTTTCTTTCAGGGCTTGGTATATGTTATTGCAGGATCTTGTAGCTCTCAGGGTCTCAGTTGAGAAAGCATAGATACTTATTTGTTTTTCCCATATGTAATCTGATTTTTTTCTCTTGTGGCTTTTAAAATACTCTGCTTCTCCTGTACGCTAGGTGTTTTCATTATGATGTGCCTTGGTGTGGATCTGTTGTGATTTTGTTCATTTGGTGTCCTGTACGTTCCTTGTGTTTGGTTTTCCAATTCATTCTTCATGTTTGGAATTTTTTCTGGTATTATTTCATTAAATAGATTGTCCATTTCTGTAGTTTGGACCTCTATGCCTTTCTCTGTCCCAAAAGTTGTTAAATTTGGGCTTTTCATGTTATCCCATAATTCTTGAATCTTCTGCTCATGGTTTCTTACCATCTTCACTGGGGTCAACTTTTTTTTTAAGATTATATATTTTGCCTTAATTGTCTGAGGTTCTGTGTTCCAAGTGATCTATTCTGTTGTAGATGCTTCCTATTGAGTTCTTAATTTGGTTTACTGTTTCCTTCATTTCAAGGATCTCTTTTTTCCCCAGAATCTCTATCTCCTTATTGAAGGAATCTTTTGCTTTATTTGCTTATGTAGCTCTTTATCAAAGTCATCCTTTGCTTCCTGTATTTGCTTTCTTACATCATCCTTTAAATCTCAGAAAATTATGTACCTCCTCCACTCCTTCTCTGTCATTTCTCCTGCTGTTCTGACCATGGATACTAATAATATAGCATCTTTGTTTGAGGCACATTCTTGTTTTGTTTTTCATGTTGTTCATGCATCTTCCTTTTCAGCTCTGTGTTATCAAGGTGTTATAATTTTTACCCTGTAGGCTTATAGTGTCCCCAATGGGTTCCAAAACCTTTCTTTTTTAAAAAAAATATTTTTTAAATACACGACAACAGTGGAATGCATTAAAATCCTTATTACACACATAGAGCACAATTTTTCGTATCTCTGTATAGAAAGTATGGTCATGCTGATTTATGCCATTATACATGTACTCAATTCTTTTTGCATTACAACTCTTAATACACCTGTATAACACAATTTTTCATGTCTGTTTTTATATAAGGAATATTGGCACCAAATACAAATCTTCATACATGTATTTTTGAATAATGATATTGATCATATTCCACCATCCTTGCTAATCCCCTTCCCCCTCCATTTTCCTCCCACCCCTCTTCCCTATCTAGAATTAATCTAGTCCTCCCATGCTCTCCCTCCCTACCCCATTGTGAGTCACCCCACCATATATCAGAGAAAATATTTGACACTTGTTTTTTGGGGGATTGGCCAACTTCACTTAACATAATATTCTCCAACTCCATCCATTTACTGGCAAATGCCATGTTTTTATTATCTTATAATGCTGAGTAATATTTTATTGTGTATATATACCACATAGTTTTTATCCATTCATCCACTGAAGGGCATCTCGGTTGGCTCCACAGTTTAGCTACTGTGAATTGTGCTGCTATAAACATTGATGTGGCTGTGTCCCTGTAATATGCTGTTTTTAAGTCCTTTGGGTATAGACTGAGGAGTGGGATATCTGGGTCAAATGGTGGTTCCATTCTCAGATTTCCAAAGAATCTCCATACTGCTTTCCATATTGGCTGCACCAATTTGCATTCCCACCAGGAGAGTATTAGTATACCTTTTCCCTCACATCCTCACCAACACTTATTGTTTGTCTTCATGATAGCTGCCATTCTGACTGGAGTGATATGATATCTTAAAGTACTTCTGATTTGTACTCTGATTGCTAGAGATGATGAGGATTTTTTTCCATATATTGATTGTTTGTATATCTTCTTAGAAGTGTCTATTCAGGTCCTTGGCCCATTTGTTGATTGTGTTATTTGTTTTTTCATCTACCGGGGTCTTTTAAGTCCTTTGTCCTGGACCACAGCTGCTTCATTTGCTTCCTCCATTGTGAAGCTTCCAGCTTCTTGGACTGACCTGTTACCAGTTTCCCAGTGTTGCCATCCTGCGGAAAAACATTTGGTGACTATTCCTCCCATGATTATGTGGGAAAATATAATAAGCTCCCTTCTATATACACATCCATTTTTATGTATTTTATTCTCATTTTCTGAATAACCCTGAAAAATACAGGCATATTCTCAACAAAATGTCTGGGTCATATGGCATCTCTAGTTTTAATTTTTTGAAAAAAAAAAAACTTATACTTTTTAAAGCATCAATTCAAATTTATATTCCTGGCAAGCATGTCCAAGTGTTTCTTTTCTGCATATCCTCTGCAGTATGTGCTACCTACCAACATTTTGAGAATAACCCACAAGGATGTGGTTATAGCTCATTGTGATGTAACCTAAAATCATAAAAATTCCAGAAGAAAATGAGAAAAATTCTTTGCCATTCATGTTGGCAATTGTTTTAGATAGAACATGCTGAGAATGTGCAAGGAAAAACAAAGAAATACGTGAGACTATATAAAGCTAAAAATGCTTCTATGCAGCAAAGGAATCAATTGATGAAATGTCAAAGTAGACTGTGGGTAAAAAAAAAAAAAATCCTTGCTATCCACATGTCTGATAAAAGCTCAACATCCGAAATATATGAAACTTACACAACTCACCAAAAATAAAAATCCTTTGAAACCTAATTTATTTTTTTTCAATATTTTTTATTGGTTGTTCAAAACATTACAAAGCTCTTGACATCATATTTCATACATTTGATTAGAGTGGGTTATGAACTTTAATCATGGTAAAATTCTTAGATTCTGCTCTAAAAATTAAATAAGTGTGTTATGACATATAAAAGGTACTCAAGATTATTAATTAGGCTAACTAAAATTATAATTTGCTTTAGCTTTTTCCTTCATTTGTCTCACAAAAACTATGTGTGCACACTCTCCATCCTGCACAGGGCATCCTGAGACATTGGTCATTCACAAAATGCCAGGTTCTCATTTCCCCACATTATGCTTCCTCATTATTCCATCTTAATTGCCAAGAAAGTTTCAAGCCTTGAAAACAACAACATATGGCTAAATTGCAAGATAATCATCAACTTTGAAAATTACTTCAGGAATTAATAGAATATATTAGTAGACCCAGATGTGAAGAAATATAAAGCAGACCTACAAGTTAACATTTAACTTAATTGCAAATATTTTGATGAGAATCTGAAAAGCTGATCATGGGAGCACGTGCCCTTAGTTCCAGCTACCTGTAAGGCTATAGCAGGAGGAGGATTTGGGCTAAGGAATGTGAGGCCAACCTGGCAAAAACCAAGCTCCAAAATTCAACCCACCAAAAAAAAAATAATAATAGAATTCACATCTTAAAAAGGTGCTTTCATGGGTGATTTGTAGCAAACACGTAATAAGAGATCAATAACAATAGCTCATGTTCACTTCTAAAAATAGAAGAAGAAAATTGACTAATTCTTTCTGTAAGGCCAGAATTACCAGATAACACACCATAAGGAACAAAATTGCATACCATCTTCCTATAGATGTTGACCCAGATATTCAAAACCCTTAGCAAACAGAATAACAACGAAAAGCAAGTTGGACTTCATGACCAAGAGGGACAATATAATAATTTCCAAAAATCATTTTAATAGAGAAAAGCTTTTGGAAAATCATTTATATCAAATTACTGTAAAACCTATGGCCCATTACGACAAGAGGAAAGTTCTTTTTCAATCCACTAAAGGGCAGCTATGAACTGTTTTCATACTTAATGGTGTGGACTGAAGTGTTTCACACTTTAGTTTTAGAAAAAGAAAAAAAATATATTGTTTTCTGGCTTCCAAATATTGTTTGAGAATATTAAATGGGATTTTATACATCAAAAGTCAAATAGCATATGCAGATGATACTATAATTTCTATAATGTTTCTAAGCAATTTCCATGAACTAATGAAACCTAAGAATTAGTTCAATAATGTCATGGGTTAAATGGTCAACATTAAAATATTTAAATTATATACAGTAGCAATGAGCAGTGTTAAAATTGAGGCACAAATCCATTCACAAATATAGGGAAAATAATCTAAATGAAAGTATTATCAAAATAACTGTTCACTGCAAAATAAAAAGTAAAGGTGAAAGTAAAATGTAAAAAAAATATGGAAACAAAATAGGAAAACAGCTAATATTCAATGATCAAAATTTTTGATTTTTGTTAAAACCACAATATTCCACAGTGGGTCTGCATATACAACATAATTAAGCCAAAATCCCAAAATCATTTAGTAAAAGTTAACCAGCTGACTCTAGAAATCATAAAAAAATGCAAAAGAAATTAAAAATCTCAATATTGAAGTAAAAAAATTGTGTGATTTTTTTAAAATTTAAAATGTGCATTGCAAGCAAAACATGTTGTGCAGGATATTGAATTTGGGTAAATATTTCTTAAATTGATGATGAGCAGTATTCCCCATGCATGAAGTGAGGGTCTGTGTTAATGTAGGCAAGAATTAGGATGGAATTGACATTTTTCATCACAGGTACTACCTGCTGAGCTTGAGAATTTCTATTACTTTCATCATAACTTTTTTCTGCCTCTCAGATTTTCTGCACCTTATCTACCATTGGTGTTCTGTCTCTTGTATTTCAAACAAATATATCCCAGTTGGTATCAGGTATTGAAATTCACATACATTCCTGCTCTTCCTGCAGCTGTGCACCAGAACAATGCAATTCAATGTCTTGGTGAGTGGTTGAAAGGATTTGTCCTTGATCCTCACACAGGCTGAAGTGTGTTTTATTTTATTTTATTTTTTTTGATTTAAAACAATGACAGTGGAATGCATTACAATCTTATTACATGTATACAGCCCAATTTTTCATATCTCTGGTTGTATATAAGGTATATTGGCACCAATTTGTGTCTCCATACATGTACTTTGGATAATGATGTCATCACATTCCACTATCACTGCTAATCCCCTACCTCCTCCCCTCCCCTCCCACCCCTCTGCCCTATGTAGAATTCATCTATTCCTCCCATGCTCCCCCTCCCTACCCCACTATAGTCTATAGTCATCCTCCTTGTATAAGAGAAACCAATCAGCATTTGTTTTTTGCAGTTGACAAACTTCACTTCTCCAATACCATCCATTTACCTGCAATTGCCATGATTTTATTATTACTGAGTAAAATTCCATTGTGTATATGTGCTCCATATTTTTTATCCATTCATCCACCGAAGGGCATCTGGGTTGGCTCCACACTTTGCTATTCTAAATTGTGCTGCTATAAACATTGACACGGCTGTGTTCCTGTAGTATGCTGTTTTCAAGTCATTTGAGAATAGTCTGAGAAGAGGAATAGCTGGGTCAAATGGTGGTTTCATTCCCATATTTCCAAGGAATCTCCATACTGCTTTCCATGTTGGCTGTACCAACTTGCAATCCCACCAGCAGTGTATGAGTGTGCCTTTCCCCCTACATCCTTGCTAACACTTGTTGTTTGTCTTTATGATAGCTGCCATTCTGACTTGAGTGAAATGATATCTTAGAGTGGTTTTGATTTGCATTTATCTAATTGCAAGAGATGTTGAACTTTTTAAAAATATTTGTTGATTGATTCTACATCCTTTTCTGAGAAGTGTCTGTTCAGGTCCTTGGCCAATTTGTTGATTGGATTATTGGGTTTTTTGGTGCTTAGCATTTTGAGTTCTTTATATACTAGATATTAGTTCTCTATCTGATGTGTGAGGGGTAAAAATCTATCCCCAGGATGTAGGCTCTCTGTTCACCTCAGATTTTTTTTTCTCAGAAGAAACTTTTTAGTTTGAATCCATCCCATTTGTTGATTCTTGGTTTTAATTCTTGTGCTATAGGCATCTTATTAAGGAAGTTGGGGTGGCCTAGCCCCATGTGATGAATATTATGGCCTACTTTTTCTTCTCTTAGATGCAGAGTCTCTGGTTTAAATCCTAGGTCCTTGATCCACTTTGAGTTGAGTTTTGTGCATGGTGAGAGATAGGGTTTTAATTTCATTTTTTTTTTGAAAATGGATTTACAGTATTTGTTGAAGAGGCTATCTTTTCTCCATTGCATGTTCTTGTCACCTTTGTCTAATGTAAGATAATTGTAATTTTGTGAGTTAAGACTAACTATGTGTCTATGTGTCCTCTATTTGGTACCATTGGTCTTCCAGCCTGTTTTAGTGCCAATACCATGCTGTTTTTGTTACTATTGCTCTGTAGTATAGTTTAAGGTCTGGTATACTGATACTACTTGCTTTGCTCTTCCTGCTTATAATTGCTTTAGCTATTCTGGGATTCTTATTTTTCCAGATGAATTTCATGATTGCTTTTTCTATTTCTATGAGAAATGTCATTGGGATTTTAATCAGAATTGCATTAAATCAATATAGTGCTTTTGGTTGTATGGTCATTTTGATAATATTAATTCTGCTTATGCAAGAGTAAGGTAGATCTTTCCATCTTCTAATTCTTCTTTGATTTCTTTCTTTAGGGTTCTGTAGGTTTCATTGTATAGATCTTTCACCTCTTTCGTTGATTCCCAAGTATCTTATGTTTTCTTTTTTTGAAGTTACTGTAAATGGGGTAGTTTTTCTTATTCCCTTGTTGAGGTTTGTCACTGATATACAGAAATGACTTTTTTAATGTGTGTTAATTTTATATCCTGCTGCTCTGCTGAATTCATTTTTTAGTTCTAGAAGTTTTCTGGTGGTGCTTTTGGGGTCTTCTAGGTATAGAATCGTATTGTCAGCAAATAGTGCTAATTTAAGTCCTTTTCCTGTAGTTATTCCTTTAATTTCTTTTTTTTTTATTGGGGGTTGTTCAAAACATTACAAATTTCTTGACATATCATATTCCACACTTTGATTCAAGTGGGTTATGAACTCCCACCTTCACCCCATACACAGATTGCAGAATCACATCAGTTACACATCCATTGATTTACAAATTGCCATACTAGTGTCTGTTGTGCTCCACTGCTTTTCCCATCCTCCACCCTTCCCCCTCCCCACCTCTACCCTACCCTCCCCTCCTCTCTCTCTACCTCCTCCACGGTATAACCCTGAGGGTCTCCTTCCATTACCATGCAATTTTCCTTCTCTCTCCCTTTCCCTCCCACCTCTCATCCCTGTTAAATGTTAATCTTCTTCTCCTGCTCTTCGTCCCTACACTGTTCTTAGTTACTCTCCTTATATCAAAGAAGACATTTGGCATTTGTTTTTTAGGGATTGGCTAGCTTCACTTAGCATAATCTGCTCTAATGCCATCCATTTCCCTGTAAATTCTATGATTTTGTCATTTTTTAATGCAGAGTAATACTCCATTGTGTATAAATGCCACATTTTTTTTATCCATTAGTCTATTGAAGGGCATCTAGGTTGGTTCCACAGTCTTGCTATTGTGAACTGTGCTGCTATGAACATCGATGTAGCAGTGTCCCTGTAGCATGCTCTTTTTAGGTCATTAGGGAATAGACCAAGAAGGGGAATAGCTGGGTCAAATGGTGGCTCCATTCCCAGCTTTCCAAGAAATCTCCATACTGCTTTCCAAATTGGCTGCACCAATCTGCAGTCCCACCAGCAATGTACAAGTGTACCCTTTTCCACACATCCTCGCCTGCACTTGTTGTTTGACTTCCTAATGGCTGCCAATCTTACTGGAGTGAGATGGTATCTTAGGGTGGTTTTGATTTGCATTTCTCTGACTGCTAGAGATGTTGAGCATTTTTTCATGTACTTGTTGATTGACTGTATGTCCCCCTCTGAGAAGTGTCTGTTCAGGTCCTTGGCCCATTTGTTGATTGGGTTGTTTGTTTTCTTATTGTCTAATTTTTTGAGTTCTTTGTATACTCTGGATATTAGGACTCTATCTGAAGTGTGAGGAGTAAAGATTTGTTCCCAGGAAGTAGGCTCCCTATTTACCTCTCTTATTGTTTCTTTTGCTGAGAAAAAACTTTTTAGTTTGAGTAAGTCCCATTTGTTGATTCTAGTTATTAAATTTTGTGCTATGGGTGTCCTATTGAGGAATTTGGAGCCCGACCCCACCGACTGTAGATCGTAGCCAACTTTTTCTTCTATCAGACGGCGCGTCTCTGATTTGATATCAAGCTCCTTGATCCATTTTGAATTCACTTTTGTGCATAGCGAGAGAAAGGGATTCAGTTTCATTTTGTTGCATATAGATTTCCAGTTTTCCCAGCACCATTTGTTGAAGATGCTATCCTTCCTCCATTGCGTGCTTTTAGCCCCTTTATCAAATATAAGATAGTTGTAGTTTTGTGGATTGGTTTCTGTGTCCTCTATTCTGTACCCTTGGTCCACCCGCCTGTTTTGGTACCAGTACCATGCTGTTTTTGTTACTATTGCTCTGTAATATAGTTTGAAGTCTGATATCGCTATACCGCCTGATTCACACTTCCTGCTTAGCATTGTTTTTGCTATTGTGGGTCTTTTATTTTTCCATATGAATTTCATGATTGCTTTCTCTATTTCTACAAGAAATGCCATTGGGATTTTGATTGGCATTGCATTAAACCTATAGAGAACTTTTGGTAATATCGCCATTTTGATGATGTTAGTTCTGCCTATCCATGAACAGGGTATATTTTTCCATCTTCTAACATCTTCTTCTATTTCTCTCTTTAGGGTTCTGTAGTTGTCATTGTATAAGTCTTTCACCTCTTTTGTTAGGTTGATTCCCAAGTATTTTATTTTTTTTTGAAGATATTTTGAATGGAGTGGTTGTCCTCATTTCCATTTCAGAGGATTTGTCGCTGATATACAGAAATGCCTTTGATTTATGCGTGTTGATTTTATATCCTGCCACTTTGCTGAATTCATTTATTAGCTCTAATAGTTTCTTTGTAGAGCCTTTTGGGTCTGCAAGGTATAGAATCATATCATCTGCAAATAGTGATATTTAAGTTCTTCTTTTCCTATTTTTATGCCTTAATTTCTTTCGTCTGTCTAATTGCTCTGGCCAGTGTTTCGAGAACTATGTTGAACAGAAGTGGAGAGAGAGGGCATCCCTGTCTAGTTCCAGATTTTAGAGGGAATGCCTTCAGTTTTTCTCCATTCAGAATGATGCTAGCCTGAGTCTTAGCATAGATTGCTTTTACAATATTGAGGTATGTTCCTGTTATCCCTAGTTTTTCTAGAGTTTTGAACATAAAGGGATGCTGTACTTTGTCAAATGCTTTTTCCACATCTATCGAGATGATCACATGGTTCTTATTTTTAAGTCTATTGATGTGGTGAATAACATTTATTGATTTCTGTATATTGAACCAGCCTTGCATCCCAGGGATGAATCCTACTTGATCATGGTGTACAATTTTTTTTGATATGTTTTTGTATCCGATTCGCCAGAATTTTATTGAGGATTTTTGCATCTAGGTTCATTAGAGATATTGGTCTGTAGTTTTCTTTCTTTGAAGTGTCTTTGTCTGGTTTAGGTATCAGGGTGATGTTGGCCTCATAGAATGAATTTGGAAGTTCTCCCTCTTTTTCTATTTCCTGAAGTAGCTTGAAAAGTATTGGTATTAGTTCTTCATTAAAGGTTTTGTAAAATTCTGCTGTATACCCATCTGGACCTGGGCTTTTCTTAGTTGGTAGTCTTTTTATGGTTTCTTCTATTTCCTCAATTGATATTGGTCTGTTTAGGTTTTCTATATCCTCCTGACTCAATCTGGGCAGATCATATGACTTAAGAAATTTATCTATGCCTTCACTATCTTCTAATTTATTGGAGTATAAGGATTCAAAATAGTTTTTGATTATCTTCTGTATTTCTGAAGTGTCTGTTGTGATATTGCCTTTTTCATCCCGTATGCTAGTAATTTGAGTTCTCTCTCTTCTTCTCTTCGCTAGCATCGCTAAGGGTCTGTCGGTTTTGTTTATTTTTTCAAAGAACCAACTTTTAGTTTTGTCAATTTTTTCAATTGTTTCTTTTGTTTCAATTTCATTAATTTCAGCTCTGATTTTAATTATTTCTTGCCTTCTACTTCTTTTGCTGTTGTTTTGCTCTTCTTTTTCAAGGATTTTGAGATGAAGTATGAGATCATTTATTTGTTGGTTTTTTCTTTTTTTAAGGAATGAACTCCAAGCAATGAATTTTCCTCTTAGAACTGCTTTCAATGTGTCCCATAGATTCCGATATGTTGTGTCTGTGTTTTCATTTATCTCTAAGAATTTTTTAATTTCCTTCTTGATGTCTTCTATAACCCATTGATCATTCAGTAACCTATTGTTCATTCTCCAAGTGATGTATGCTTTTTCCTTCCTTCTTTTATCGTTGATTTTCAGTTTCATTCCATTATGATCAGATAAGATGCATGGTATTATCTCTACTCCTTTATATTGTCTAAGAGTTGCCCTGTGACATAATATATGATCTATTTTTGAGAAGGATCTATGTGCTGCTGAGAAAAAAGTGTAACTGCTTGATGTTGGGTGGTATATTCTATATATGTCAGTTAGGTCTAGGTTATTAATAGTGTTATTGAGTTCTATAGTTTCCTTATTCAACTTTTGTTTGGAAGATCTGTCCAGTGGCAAGAGAGGTGTGTTGAAGTCTCCCATGATTATGGTATGGTGGTCTATTAGACTCTTGAACTTGAGAAGAGTTTGTTTGACAAACATAGCTGCACCATTGTTTGGGGCATAAATATTTATGATTGTTATGTCTTGTTGGTGTATGGTTCCCTTAAGCAGTATGTAGTGTCCCTCTTTATCCCTTTTGATTAACTTTGGCTTGAAATCTATTTTATTTGATATGAGTATGGACACTCCTGCTTGTTTCCGAAGTCCATATGAGTGATATGATTTTTCCCAACCTTTCACCTTCAGCCTATGTATGTCTTTTCCTATCAAATGCGTCTCCTGTTGGCAGCATATTGTTGGGTCTTGTTTTGTGATCCATTCTACTAGCCTGTGTCTCTTAATTGGTGAGTTTAAGCCATTAACATTTAGGGTTATTATTGAGATATGGGTTGTTCTTCCAGCCATATTTGTTTATTTCTGTTACTAAACATGGTTTGTTTTCCTCTTTGATTATTCCCCCCCCCCTTTACTGTCCTACCTCCCACTGTTGGTTTTCATTGTTATTTTCCATTTCCTCTTCCTGTAATGCTTTAGCGAGGATGTTTTGAAGAGATGGTTTTCTAGCTGCGAATTCTTTAAACTTCTGTTTATCGTGGAAGGTTTTAATTTCATCCTCCATCCTGAAGCTTAATTTCGCTGGATACACAATTCTTGGTTGGAACCCATTTTCTTTCAGTGTTTGAAATATGTTATTCCAGGATCTTCTAGCTTACAGATTCTGTGTTGAAAGATCAGCTGTTATCCTGATTGGCTTACCCCTAAATGTAATCTGCTTCCTTTCTCTTGTAGCTTTTAAAATTCTCTCCTCATTCTGTATGTTGGGCATCTTCATTATAATGTGTCTAGGTGTGGATCTCTTATGATTTTGCACATTCGGCGTCCTGTAGGCTTCTAGGATATGGGATTCTGTCTCATTCTTCAAGTCTGGGAAGTTTTCTTGTATTATTTCATTGAATAGACTTCTCATTCCTTTGGTTTGGAGCTCTGTACCTTCCTGTATCCCAATGACTCTTAAGTTTGGTCTCTTAATGTTATCCCATATTTCTTGGATGTTCTGCTCATGGTTTCTTAACAGTCTTGCTGAGCTGTCTATGTTCTTTTCCAGTTGAAATACTTTGTCTTCATTGTCTGATGTTCTATCTTCTAAGTGTTCTACTCTGCTGGTAGTATTCTCCATTGAGTTTTTAATTTGGTTTATTGCTTCCTGCATTTCTAGGATTTCTGTTTGTTTGTTTTTTATAACCTCTATCTCCCTGTATAGTTGATCCTTTGCTTCCTGGATTTGTTTGCATAATTCGTTGTCGAAGTGATCTTTCATTGTCTGATTTTGCTGTTTAATGTCTTCCTTGATACTCCAGATCATCTGAAGCATGTATATCCTGAATTCTTTATCTGACATTCCATCTGCTGCAGCTGTTACCTCTTCTAAAGTTCCGTTGACCTGCATTGCTTGTGGTCCTTTCTTTCCTTGTCTTTTCATACTGCTTGCGTATCTTTCCTGCAGGTGCGGGCGGCGGCTCTGCTCTCTCCTTATTCCAATTGGGGTGTCGTGGCTACCACGCCGGCAGGTCACTGGGCCTGTTCTGGGAGCTGGCGGCGGCTCTGTTCTGCCCCTACTCCAATTGGGGTGACGATTGTACCACGCCGGCAGGCCACCGGGCATGATCCGCCGGTCGGTTGCAGGTTTGCCTACCCTGCAGGCGCGGGCGGCGGCTCTACTCTGCCCCTACTGCAAATGGGGTGACGTGTCTGTCGTACCGGCAGGCCACTGGGCCTGTCCCGCTGGTCGGTCGCAGATCTGCCCACCTTTCGGGCACGGGTGGAGGCTCTGCTCTGCCCCTACTCCAATTGGGGTGTCATGACTACCCCGCCTGCAGGACGCTGGGCCTGTTCCTGGCACGGGCGGCGACTCTGCTCTGCCACTACTGCAATTAGGGTGGTGTTTGTACCACGCTGGCAGGCTCCTGGGCCTGATCCGCCGGTCTGTTGTAGGTCTGCCTACCTTGGAGGCGCGGGCGACGGATCTGCCCTGCCCCTCCTACCACGCCTGCGGACCCCTGGGCCTGATCTGCAGGTTGATCACTGGTCTGCTCACCCTGCAGGCACGGGTGGCGGTTCCTCTCCGCCCCCACTCCGATTGGGGTCACGTGACCACTGCACCGGCAGGGCCTGATCCGGGCATGGGAGAAGGATCTGCTCTGCCCCTACTCCAGTTGGGGTGACGTGTGTACCACACTGGCAGGCCACTGGGCCTGACCCGCCAGGCTGTCACAGGTCTGTTTACCTTGCACGCTCATTCGTCACAGCGCGAACTGTGGCTCTGCCCTGCCCCTCCTACCACGCCCATGTACCACTGGGTCGCGGGTCTGCCCACCTTGCGGTTGCGGGTGGTGGCTCCGCTCCACCCCCTCTCCAATTGGGGTCACGCGGTCACCACGCTGGCGAGCCGCTGGGCCTGCTCCGTGCGCTGGCGGCGGCCCGGCTCCTTCCCTCTGGCTCGACGACAAATTGAGGAGACTCGGGTGACTGTGCCTCACCCCCCCTACCAGGAGACCAACTGCTTATGTCACCACTGGTATTGATGAAGTTCCCTCCTCCGCCGCTTTCTGCAGACATCAGATCTCTGCCATGTTGGTATCCTATGCGAATGGCAGCATTTCGTTCCCCTTGCCGGGCAACCAAAGCACCGGGTGAGTCCTGACCGGCCCTCAGCAGGACCCGGACCGAGAAGCAGTTTCCGCGGGCTCCTAGCCCCGGGCCAGGGAAGTTCCAGGAGCCGGAACGTGGCCGCTCCGTGCTCGGTGTAAGCTCCTATAAATGTAAGCTCCAAGAAGCAGTCCCTGCGGGCTCAGTTCCGGGAGCCGTAATTCGGCTGCTTAGTGCTTGTTGTATGCTCTGGTAGGAGCAGGGTCCAAGAAGCAGCCTCCGCAGGCTCAGCAGCCCTGGGCCAGGGCGGTTCCGGGAGCCGGAACTCGGCCGCCCCGCGCTCGGTATTCACTCCGATAAGATCAGGTTCTAAGAAGCACCCAGGCGCTGAGCCCTAGCAATCTGTCTGCAAGCCGCAGGCGAATTGCAGCCTGAAATTACCTGTTCTATGGCTGAATGAGCTGCGGTCAGTCGAAAACAGGGGTGGTGACGTCAGTTTACCAACATGGTGGCTGCTGGCCTCCTCTGTGGTCTGACCGGTGTGGAGAACCGAGATGGACCGCTTCCTTCCCCCGTCTCGAACCCAGAATTCAGCCCTGAGTACTGTGCTTGCGCGGCTGGCAGAAACTCTCACTGTGGATTTGATACAATTCTGAATGTGTGGCAGCCCAGAGAAGGGTAATGCAGGAGGAGCTGTGGTGAAGAAAAGAAGCAGGGAAGACAGGAGATTCACCAGATCCCTGCAGATCCAGAAAATCAAGCGAACACCTAGTTTTCACCAAGACTGGTTCATTCCATTCACTTGGTCAGTGGGTTAACTGTTGTTGAGCTGCAGCAATGATCTTTATCATTTTCCTGGGTCATCATGCTGATCCACCTGGTCCAGCCCAGCATTCTTTTCCCAACTTGACATGGCTTCATTCAGCACAGGCAAGGGAAAACACTGGCATGTTTAAAAACTAAAGTTGAAAAAAAAAAAAAAAAAAAAAAAAAACAAGGAAAACAAGCTAGGCCCAAGAGAGAGTTCCTGAAGATGTTCCCAAGGGTCAAATTAAAATAGAGGTGATTTGCATATCATTAGCATACACAGACCCATTCATTCAACAGACCATTAAATGTCTACCATGTATAATCTCCTTTAATTTCTTTCGTCTATCTAATTGTTCTGGCCAGTGTTTCAAGAAATATGTTGAATAGAAATGGTGAGAGAGAGCACCCCTGTCTTGTCCCAGTTTTTAGAGGGAATGCCTTTAGTTTTTCTCCCTTTAGAATGATATTGGCTTTAGCCTTAATGTAGAGAGCCAGTATGATCTTGACGTGTGTTCCTGTTATCTCAAGTTTTTCTAATTTTTTGAACATGAAAGGCTGCTCTATTTTGTCAAATGTTTTTTCTGTGTCTCTTGAGATGATCATATGATTCTTATTTTTAAGTCTATTGATGTGATGAATTACCTTTATTGATTTCTTTATGTTGAACCAACCCTGTATCCCTGGGAAAAATACCACTTGATCTTGGTGCACGACCTTTTAAATATGTTTTTGTATTTAATTTTCCAGAATTTTATTCAGAATTTTTGCATCTATGTTCATTAGAGATATTGACCTGAAGTTTTCTTTCTTTCATTTGTCCCTGCCTGGTTTTGGGATCAGGGTGATATTGGCCTCATAAAATGAGTTTGGAAGTGCTGCTTCTTTCTGTATTTTCTGAAATAAATTAAAGAATATTGGTATTTTTGAATTTCTTCTTTAAAGGTCATGTTTAACTCGGCAGTATATCCATCTGGGCCTGGGCTTTTCTTGATTGGTAAGCTTCTGACAGCATCTTGTATTTCATCATTTAATATTGGTTTGTTTAAATTGTGTATGTCTTCCTGATTCAATCTGGGCATATCATATGAATTAAGAAATTTGTTGATGCCTTCAATGTCTTCTATTTTATTGGGGTATACATTTTCAAGATAATTTCTAAATATCCTCTCTATTTCTGTAGTGTCTGTTGGGATATTGCCTTTTTCATCATGTATGCTGGTAACTTGAATTTTCTCTCTCCTTCTTTTCATTAGCATAGCTAGGGGTCTGTCAGAGAACCAACTTTTTGTCAAGGTTTAATTGTTTCTTTTTATTCAATTTCAGTTCTAATTTTAATTATTTCTTGCCTTCTACTGCTTTTGCTGTTGATTTGTTCTTCTAGAGCTTTGAGATGAAGTATGAGATCAATTATTGACTTTTTCTTCTTTTAAGGAATGAACTCCATGCAATGAATTTTACTCCTAGTACTGCTTTCATAGTGTCCAAGAGATTTTGATATGTTGTATCTATGTTCTTGTTTACCTCTAAGAATTTTTTAATCTCCTCCTTTAAGTCTTCTGTAACCCATTGTTCATTCTACTGTACCAAATTGAATCACTCGTTGAACTGCTTATAGAACTTGAAATATTTCAAGTTTGTCTTTTCACGAGGCGGAAGTGTCACTTTACATGTCTCCAAACATTAATATTTTATGAATATTTTACACATTGGGAATGTGTCATGGATGATACTTGAAACTAATTGTATTGGGGATCTCAATCTATCTCATGGATTGAAAGCAGAGAGAATAGGAACCAGACTGTTTTCAAAAGCTTTTTTACCAGTCTTTTTGTCCCCCTTGTGCACAATCACCTTATGAGAATATCTTTGACAAGTCTGATTTGCATCTGGAATGTCCGCCAAATTTCACATTCAATGATGGCAGAAAAGATAGGAGTTGGGCTTTTATTCAGTGCTTGGGTTATGGTATATATCCTTCACTTCACTCTGATATGGAGTATAAATACTGTTTTTGGACTTAAGTATTTTCCTCTGAATTAGATAATGGAAAGTATCTTATTACATAATTAAAGTCAGTCTCCTACATGACAGTCAGTTCTACAAACTCTTAATTCAAATTAAAACCTGAATAATGGTTTGGTCCATGTTCTTTTGATCTAACAATTTTATTTCAGGAGCCATTGACATTCAGGGATGTGGCTATTGATTTATCTGAGGAGGAATGGGAATGCCTGGGTCCTTCTCAGCAGAATTTCTATAGAGAAGTGATGTTGGAGAACTACAGCAACCTAGTCTTTATGGGTGAGCATAACTTTCCTTCAAAATTCCTAATTATCATTATTTAGTTTTCTTCCCTTGAAGTATATCATTTGGGAACTTCTCCACAAGAATGTGTTGCAGATTTAAGCTTTTAATAAAAAAGATGGGGTAGTTCTTGGTGCAGACAAGAAAATGTTAATGATGTTTATTTCCATCCTTAATGTTTTTATTTGGTGGCATGATATGTATCTTTCACTTGACATATGGTTGACTTAGGGGAATGCAGTGATGTCAAATCCTGTGGCCCACATATAGCAGAGGACATAGTTGAGGTAGAGGAGGAAGCCTAAATTCAAAAAGGTTCATTGAGACATTATCCAGCAGAAAATATTTTTGAGAAGCTTTGAATTCTTTCTCTTGTTATCATAGAAAAACCTGTCCTGTGTTTTGTGCTTTAAAATTATGTAGTATCCTGCTTTTCCTCTAGTAATGTCTACATACATTAAAATTAACAACAAAACACTCCCCTTGCCTTGTGAGTGTCAATATTATCTGACAGCTCTTCCATAATTTAAAAAAAATATTTTTAGTTGTTAATGAATTTCCTATTTATCCATATATGGTGCTGAGAATTGAACCCAGGGCCTCATACATGCTAGGCAAGCTCTCTAACACTACTCTACAACTCCAGCCCTTCTTCCATTATTTGCAGGAAAGTTTTTCACATTTCTGGAGACCTCTAAGTCCACCAATTGTAATACATTACTATCATAAGTCAGTTTATCTAATCTTATTTGTACATTTTTTTTTCACTAAAATTTCCTTATCAGTGTTCTTTCTGATATATGTAATGGATTTTCTGTGAAATTATCTGCCATGGAATGAATGTCAAGTTGGACAAAGACTGCTGTTTTGAGAGATGGTGTAAGTTTTATTGGAGTTAGCGGATTTGTAAAATAATACATCTGTGGATATTTACAATTTGATTGTTTTTTTTTTTTTTTCTTTTTTTCATTGTGTACAGTAGGTTCCATATTATAGACTGGGTTTCCTCATATCAGTTAATTGCTTCACAAACTAAGATATGTATGATTCCTGTTTGTATTGCCAAAAATATTATATGTTCTTTTGCTTGTATAAATATTAAGCCTCTTTTGTCCATGACTTTTGTATTTTATCTTGATTGGCTTTTCATTCTGCCCATGTACGTAGAAATTGAAGTTTTCTATGTGTAATTGTCACGGGGATTCATGGCAGTGATACTCTCATGCTGAACTACACCTCAAGCTCCTTTTCACTCATATTTGGAGAGAGGTTCTCACTAAGTTATTGAGGATGTCTTGAATTTGCAATTCGCCTGCCTCAGACTTCCTAGTAGCTGAGATTACATGCATGCTCATCATTTGTATATTGATGAGCTTGTTCTTATTTATAGGATAAAGAACACATTATTTTAAATGTAGCTTTGAGAAATGTTGCAATTCTCTTTGTGGTTTTGATTACAATGAAAATTAAAACATAAAGTAAATCTTACTGTCTCCAAAATTTTAAATATACAGTTCAGTAACCATAATTCAAATTGTTATGCAATATATCTCTACAAAGTTTACATCTCAAAAAAACAAAACAAACAAAAAAAAAAAAACAATGCCTATGAAGGAAGGGCTCATTTCTGTCTCCTCATCACAAAACTATTCTCTTTTGTTCAGAAAGCTTCTTTTTTTAGTTTAGAGATGTTATGTTCGTAGAATTCTGCCATATTCTTTCTGTGACATTTCAATTAACCTAGTGTACATACATTTTGTAAAAATATATAATTAGAATAAATTCTTTGACTTCAAAGTTCTGTAGTTTCTATATTCCAATATGGCTCATCGTTCTTTTCAAGGGATATTTGGTTTGTGTCCCCCATGATGGCTCTGTTGAATAACAATGTAACAACACTGGTGTGCAATGTTTTTAATTTGCTATTGATGTGAGGGCTTATTGCCACACTCACTAAGAACTCCGTCTACTTGACTCCATGTTTGCATTACAATTGAATCATGTAACTTTTAGTATATTTTTGTTAGCAGTGAAATAGTCTTATTTGTATTTTGGGGGATATTCATACAATTTAAAGGATAGATTTCTCTGCAAAAAATTCTTTTTAACAATGGGAGGTTGATGAATATTACATGGAGACTCTAGTTAACTTTAAGTAGTATAAACATCTTTAAATTTAATCTTTCAATTTTGAACAACAGCATGCCCAAGAGTGTTCAATCAAGTGACACATATTTAGGAATTTTTGAAAATCCCTACCACTTTTGACTTCAAATATTTATTCCATGTTGGTTACAAAACAACTATGACTTAAATATTTATTAACCTTTGTTTTAATATATAAAATTGATCTAACCAGCATAATATCCCACTTTTGATAAAGAACAGGGATTCTATAAGTCTATAGTAGTTTCAAAATATTTTCAAAGACTTATGCTTTGCAATTACCATTTTGCTTCACTGTATTTCCCTTTTCAGTAAGTGGGGATTTATGTCTCTTAGTATCACAGTCATTCTTTGTTTTCATTCAACCCTCTCAGTGTTTTCTTTGTGTGTTTGGGAAGTATGAAGTATGTAGTGAATGTATTTACTCTTAATTCAGAATGTAAGGGAAAGGGTACTTTTCTCTCTTTTCAAAGTTTTTTTTTTTTTTTTTTTTTTTTTTTAATTTAAAACGCTTTCTATTTAAACTATGTTTTGTGTACTATAATTTAGACAGCCCAGGTTTTGTTCGATCATTTTTGTATGTGTCATTATTATATCCTTTTGCTTTCAGTATGTGTGTGTTCTTAGGTTTAGAGTATCCTGTAGACTACCTACAGTTGCAATATTTAGAGTTAATTCAGATATCCAAGTTTTGTTTTGATCAGAATTTTGGAATCTTGCATTTGCCAACAAAAACATCTAAAAATGAAGAATTTCCTACTCATACTTTGTATGAGTATCAACTTGACTTCACTTTATTAAAAAACTGAATATATTTATGTGTTCTTTTAAAATTATATTATTGTCACAGTTATATATGCCTATTAACAGTATTGTTGTTATGCTTTTTTGCTTTCAAATTCTATTGCAAAATTACATGTTTTATGACCCATCATTACAATAAAATAGATTTTTTTTTGCCAAGAAATGTTTAACATTTCATATGGCTTATGATGCTGTGTACTTACATTTTATTATGAAGGATTACCTTTAGTACTTTTTGGAGAACAGATCCAGTGTTGATGAATAGTGTGTGTATTTTTATATGTTTAAAGTCTTCATTTCCTTCTCTTTTGAAAGGTAGTAGCTGTGAATATAATGTCTTGGTTGATAATTTTATTCTTTCATCCCTTGAATATAGATAGACTTGAATTCCTTCCTGTGTTGTGAAGATTGGACTAAGGATTTCACAATTATATAGTTACACATTTCTAGGTGACCCATCTTTTTCTCTTGGATGCTCTTAGTATTCTGAGTTTTAAAACTTGGATTAAAACCTACTTTGAGTCTTTACAACTTGAAGAAAACTGAGCTGCTTGGATGTTTCATTTTTCCTATTTTCTGAGATGTGTTTATTAGTATTGGAAAGAGAACTTAAGGGCGATTTAGCACTTTGCATTTTTTACTTTGTCTGGTCTTCAAATTTTGATCCTCTAGCTCAACCTCCTATGTTGCTATGTACAACCACCCCTGACTCTTTCAGACATTTTCTATAGAAAGTCTTTAAACATACATTTTCTGCTTATTACTATTAAAAATTCTTGACTAATTTTTATTCTGTTATTTTGTGTGTTGGTTAGTTCAGTAAACTTCTTTTAAATTATAATTGACTATTCCCTTTGAGTAATTCATAACTTTGCTTACAGTTGATTTAGCCATGTTTTTTTTCTGTTGGTAAGCAGTATTCCCTTTATGAACAGTCCACAAATATTCACATGTTTCATATTTTTCTTTTATAATGCAACAGAAGAAAGATGGTAGATTTTGAAAATATATTCTGAAGGAGGAAAATCTTTGTATAACACAATGTATTTTTCTCTAATATATTACTCTCTATAGTAATGTACTCATCTTGGATACTGTAAACACAAAGATGATTAGGAAAATTTTCAAAGTAATTTTCTGTGTGTATTTTTATTTGATTTATATATTTCTACAGTAATTATGGACTTGGATTTAATAATCCACTCCCCTGCTGTTATTTTTTGCTGTAATTTCTTAGGTTTGCAAAATATACTCATCCCAGTAAAGTAAGTAAACATGTTTATTATTTTTATTTATTACAGCCATGACTTCTCATCATCCTCGAGAAATTTTACCAGAGCAGGGAATAAAACAGAGAGAGGGAAGATATGGAAAGTGTGCCTTTGACTATTTACAACCAAGAAAAAAATGGGAAAATATAGGTGAGAGTAAAGTTCAAAAATTGTCTTATAATAGACAAAATCAATCAGTAGTCCCTATTTATGATAAAAATTTTATGGTCAAAAGACACCAGAGACAATTAATATCTGAAAAAAAAATTAATGTATTCCAATTATTTTGAGGAGTTTTTTATGTCTTTAAGAATAAATCCACAGCCATTTTTGAACTGAAAGGCAATGTGGAAAATTTGAAATCTAGTCCATGCATCAGTTTTTAACTTGGCCAATTATAAAAGTAGCAATGAGTTAAAATTCCAGTCAAACATTTGCACAGAAAAGATATTTCTAAAAGTGATCCTTTTGGGAGTTTCTTTATACAATGTCCATTTTTCTGAAACAAAAGATTAATTTCTCCTTGTGCCCAAATGGACAATATTAAGAGTTGTAGAAAAGTTTCTACTTCCCCACTATTGCTCAATGACAATTCTGATACAGATTTCTGGAAAGTGCACTATATAGATAATGCTATAAGTAACAAAATAAGCCATGTCACTACCCTGAGTAATGACCAGTATATTTACGTTGGTGATAAAAATTATGAATATAGAGAAATCCTAGTACTTTTCTAAAGGAAATTTACCAAGATGAAAAATGTAGGAAAGTCTTGCTTCAGTGATCAAAAACTAGTATTCATTAAAATATTCATAGCCAAGACAAAACCTGCAAGTGTAAGATATGTGAAAGGGCTCTTAACCACAGTGCAGAGCTTGCTTAATACAAGAAAGTTTATAGAGAAAGAGAGCCCTATAAGTATAGAAGATATTGAGCAAGCAAATGCTTTGATATATTTTTTAAACACAGCAGATACTATGACAGTGATAAATTCTACAAATTTAAAGAATGTGAAAAAACTTTTAGTGAAAAGTTACAACTTGTTAAGTATCAGAGGATTTATACTGAAGGAAAGACCTGTAAATGTAAAAAGTGTGGGAAAGCCTTAAAAATTTTTCAACTCTTACTCAACACCAAAAAATTTATTCTGCAGAGAAGACCCACCAATGTGAAGAATGCAATGCACTCAAGAGCTTTACTCAACATCACAGTGTTCATACAGGAGATATGCCATGCAAATGCAAAGAATGTGACAAAAATTCTAATAAAAGCTCAAATCTTATTTCTCACCAGTGGACACACCCTGGAGTGATGCCCTACATATGTAAACAATTTTGCAAAGGTTTCAGTCCAAAACCAAGCCTTAAAAATTACCAGAGAATTCATACTGGAGAGAAGCCCTTCAAATGTAAAGTATGTGGCAAAAGTTTTAATAGAAATTCACATCTTGATTGCCACATCAGGATTCATACTGGAGAGAAGCCCTACAAATGTAAAGTGTGTGGCAAGACTTTTAATAGAAACTCAAATCTTGATCGCCACAACAAGATTCATACTGGAGAGAAGCCCTACAAATGTAAAGTGTGTGGTAAGAGTTTTAATACAAACTCAAATCTTGATTGCCACAACAGGATTCATACTGGAGAGAAGCCCTACAAATGTAAATTGTGTGGCAAGAGTTTCAGTCAAAAATCATCACTTACTCAGCACCAGCGAATCCACACTGGAGAGAAGCCCTACAAATGTAGAGAATGTGGCAAAGATTTTAATCAACAATCATCACTTACTCGACACCAGAGAACCCATACTAGAGAGAAGTCCTATAAATGTGAAGAATGGCAAAGCTTTTAATATTGAAGATCACATCTTACTAAACATTATAGATTTTATACTGGAGAGAAGTTTTACAATGAAAACATTGCATCAGTGTCTTTAAGGATGAATCAACCCTTATTTCACAGTAGTTCAACACTATTTCACACCAGAGATATGATAGCACAGAAATTATATAAATGTAAAATAGGTGACAGATTCTCCAATAGTTGTTCACACCCTACTCAGCACCTCAGAATTCATACGAGTGAGAGGACATGTGGGAAAATTTTTGCAAAGCTTTTGGCCATTGATCAAACATTTTTAAAAGACTGGAGGATTTATAGCATATAGAAACCCAAAGAATGTGTCCAAGAGTGTATTCAAATTTCTGACGTTTTTTAATTTCTGACCTCATATGTGTAGCAAATGTGGAGTAGCATTTGTCCAAAGTGTGTACCTTAGATAACAGCAAAATATTTACAAAAACACCTTGACAAATATAAAGATTGTAGTAAGTTTCTTATCTATAGTCCATCCCTTGAAGTATTTGGGACCTAGGTGGAAAAAATCATTTAAATGTAGAAAATGGGTAATTGCTTTTGACATTTGCTGAAAATTTTCCTAACATCTTTAGCTGATATTGTAGAAATAAGGAAATAAAGGTATAGAATTGTGCATCCCTAAAAGGATATAATTTTAGTATAAATCAACAATTACTAAAGAGTCTCATTTTTCACAACTGGAGAAATTATAATACTCAGAGTTGATTATTTCAGAAGTCTCTTAAGATTTATATGAAATTTAAAATTTAAATTTTTAAGAGCCTCTTAAACTTAGGGACACTTAATCATTAAACCACATCCTCAGATTTTTTTTTTCTCTTTTACTTAGAAATATGGTTTGCTAAGTTGTATAGGGCCTCACTAAGTTATGGAGCCTGACTTTGAACTTGCAAACCTTCTCACGTCCCTAGGGTCATGGCATTGTCCACCATGCCCGTTTTACAGAGCATTTTTACTTATATTTCATTACAGATGCAATTTGTTACTAAATAAAGTGTGAATTTCTTAATGTGAAACTTTTCATGCATTTAATGATGTTATTAGGTCACACATCTCCCACTATTCACTTTGCTAATGAATTGATGCAATAGTAAAACATTCTATTGGGTAAATAATGCTATAACGTCTCCATTAATTATTTCATATGTTTAATCAAGTATTATTTGGAGAATATTATTTATGTAAATTATATACTCTCTTGTTTGTAATTATTGGAAAATTAAGAGAGTTATAGGAAGGACCTAGGGATACTAAAATAATGCCCAGATATCCCTAGTTTGAATTAGGACTTTAACATTTCACCTTATAGAGTAGCAGTACACCCTAATGGATCTACAACTCCGGAGAGTTATACAAGCTCCCAATCAGGGAGTGGAGAAAGACCCAAGAGACTAGGAGCCAACGTGCGTATTCAGGCAATAAAGGAGGGTTGCTGAAGGGGGAAATATTCTTAATGTTTCCTGGGGAATCCACATGGTCTATAGGCCCATCCTGACTCTTGGACTGAAGAAACCATGCAGTTCCTCATGAATTCTATGACATTCATCACTGAGGTGACTATACTCACCTCTAGTGTAGGAAAAACATCACAGTTTGGGACCACTTCTTTAGTTTTGGATACCCAGTAAAAAAAGTGTAACTAGAAACATGTAAAATGATGACTGTAAAAAGAAAAAGATATACTATTGGAGCACTTATGCCCCCACATTTTTTATTCCATTATATATTTTGATTTTGTAGATCCTTTGGTTCTATGTAATAATTTACATTATAATGTTTGTTATACTTATTGGATTATATGATAGATAGCATGTGTCATGGTCTCCCAGAACCCTCTGCAACCCAGTAATTATAAGATACTATAAAATAACCATGTCCCTCCTCAGATCTTATAGCTCCAAGAGCCCATGACACCACAGAGAGAGAAACACAATTTTGATTGAAATAAACCTCTAGACTCTCATCTACAAGTCCTGTTCAAAAAGTAAAAACACAATATTCTCTTCATATGTGAGACTTTTGAGTCAACAAAACACCACCCATCAACATTTCATTTAACTTATTTTGGGAAAATAAATATTGAAATATAATGATAAGGTCTAGGAGAATAATATTCACACCATTCTTTATTCCAAAGGTTAAATATCTAGGTTTCATGCTTATCTCCACATTATTTTATGCAGAAAACTGGCTTCATTTTACATATGAGAGTTTAAACTATTTATAAGGCCCAGAGGGAAGATTCAGTGCTAGAAGTCTAAGGAAAATACTAAAGATCTTCCCTTTTCTTGATTGAATGATGTCTGCAATCCTTGATGAAACAGCTAAAGAATGCTGATTTCTCAATGCATCTGGCTCAGTGGCTCACTCATTGGAATCCCACTTTATTTAGCCATCTCAAGCCTATCATACCCTCCTCTAGGATCTGACCTGTTCTTGGGAGGACTTGGTTTTCTTCCGGGGATCACCAGGTCATGCAAGATGTTAGAATGAATTTTCCTTTGTTCTAACTTGTATTTATTCAGCCTCACTTTCAATACAAGTTAGAACAAGACTTCAGACTCTCACCTGTGGAGAGGATGCTCTGCCCAGCACTTCCCAGTCAGGACCCTGAAAAGCTCTTTGGGACTACCCAGTACATAGGTTCAGTGGTTGGGTTTTCATAGTCTGGCAATACAGTTGCCTGTGTCTTTCACTTTTGCTTTCTCTCTTGCTTTCATAGTATTACTCAAAGAAACACTGTCTTGTGTGAAGAGAGTGTCTTCCTTATCTATTGGATCTGATCTGCGAAGTTGAGCAGCTGCCCACATACTGAATATCACAAACACATGTATGTGTTACCTAATCATTAAGTAGTGTATCTTTCAACTGCATGATTTTTTATTGCATGGGGGAGGAAATTGAGAATGCTTTCTTTGAGTGCCCACAGCACTATTCATAGTATTCATAACACTGCTATGTAATGTTTCCTCTCTGCTCAACTTGTAAATATTGTTCTTATGCTGCTTTGTAAAACAAATAAAAAAGAGTTGTAAACCAAAAATTTTGTGATTGTAGCTAGTTGCGCAGACTGACTTGGGCAACTCTATTTACCATTGTTGTTTTGTATGGGCTCAAGGTACTCTTTTATACTTTTACTTAACCTGAATGACATTACCATTCATTGAAGAGTTTTTAACTCACAAACCTTCTAGGTATACAAATTTTCCCATGTCATTTTTAAAATTTCCTATTCTTTTTAGGTATACATGATAGTAGAGCAAATTTTGACATATTATACATGGAGTAAAACTCATTTTATTTATCATTACATTCTTGAGGTGTACCTGGTGTGGACCGTCCCTGGTGGTGTATTTATATATAAACATTGAAAAGTTGTGTCTGATTCATTCTACTGCTATTTGTATTCCTATTTCCCTTTTCTTTCCCTTCAATCCAACTTTGTCTAATCCACTGAATTTCTATTCTCTCCCCCTCCCTTGTTGAGTGCTTTAGCATCTGTATATATTATGTATTATATGTAATGTCTGTTTCATTCTTCTATCATTTCTATCCCCATATTCCCTCCCCTCCCTGCACTCCTCTCTACTTAATCTAAATAACTATTCTTCCCCACCCCCATTGTGAATTAGCATACACTTATCAGAGGGAACATTTGGCCTTTGTGTGTGTGTGGGTGGGCTTATTTCACTTAGCATGATATTCTTCAACTCTATACTTTTACCACCAAATGGCATAGTTTCATTCATCTCTAAAGCTAAGTAATATTCCGTTGGTGGGGGAAATTATATATATATATATATATATATATATATACACACACACACACACACACACACACACACACACACACATATCACATTTTATTTATCCATTAATCTGTTGAAGGAAACATAGGTTGGTTCTATGGTTTATCTATTGTAAATTGTGCTGCTATAAACATCGGTGCAGCTGTTTCCCTGTAGTATGCTGTTTTTAAGTCCTTTGGGTATAGTCCGAAGAGAGGGATAGCTGGGTCAAATGATTTTTTCCATTCTGGTTTTTCAAGGCATCTCCATACTGCTTTCCATGGTGATTGCACAATTTTGGAGTCAATCTCATGAGCAATGTGTGAGTGTTCCTTTCCCCCCACATCCTCACCAACATTTATTGTTGCCTGTATTATTAATGATTGCCATTCTGACTGAAGTGAGATAAAATCTTAAAGTAATTTTGATTTACATTTTCCTCATTGCTAGATAAGTGGAATGTTTTTTTCATATATTTTTAATGGATTATATTTCTTCTGTGAAGTTGTTCAGTTACTGAGTCCATTTGTTAAATGGTTTTTGTTGTTGTTATTTGTGTTAATTTTGAGTTCTTTATAAACCCTAGACATTAGTGCTTTTTCTGAAATATGTGTGGTAAATATTTGTATAAAATCTGTAGGTTTTTTCTTCACATTATTGTTTCTTTTGCTGAGAAGCAGCTTTTTGTTTGAATCTATCCCCTTTATTTACTCTTGATTTTTAATTTTTGTGCTGTAGGGGTCTTGTTATGGAAGTCAGATTGTGGACCAACATTCACCTCAGATTTTTAAATGGTATCCCAAGTTCATGAATGTTTCAGTTTTATTATTTCTCTTACTATCTTGCCTTATAGATCTACATGTTCTAAAGAGTCATGAAATGATCTAGCTTCTCATACATGATTTTCTGATGACTATTATTTTTCAGTATGTAGCTGCAGATTATTTAAAATATAAATCTACTATTTCAGATTTTAACTAAAGCACATATATGCCTTGTGTAGGAAATATTTCATCAATAGATCAACATCAAATCTATAATATATATAAATATATATAAAAGCCTGGATTCAAATGCATGCACATCCAACCCAGAGCTTGACTCATAACACTTATTCTATACTAGTTCTACACTTTAGAACCTCGATGAAAGCTGTTATAAATCCAAAGCCTGAGACTCACTCCCCAGACATTCTTCTTTTTGAGGGGGGTACGATGACAAAGATTGAACTCAGGGGCACTCAACCCCTGAACCACATCCCTATCCCTATTTTATGTAGAGACAGGATCTCACTTATATGCTTAGTAATTTTTTTTCACTGAGGCTGTCTCTGAACTCATGATCCTCCTTCCTCAGCCTTCCAAGCTGCTGAGATTACAGGCAAATACCACCATGCTCAACTCCCCAGAAAGCCTTCTTTAACTGGTTGGAACCCACTTGTTCAGTATGTTTTGGCCTAATCCTCACAAATAGAGATAAAATTATTTTCCTCTTCATTAAAAATCAGGGCTACAAAGAGATTGGACTCAACAACACCTAGTTACCCAGCAAGTCCACATTACAACAAAGGTGTGGTCTGCAATTCTCCACCTCTCCAAAAGCTCTTCTTGGCTCCACAAAGTTGGGAGTACTGGCCAACCCTCTGCCATGGCTCATTCAGAAGCCTCCAATGAAGTGAGTGTATATGAGGGACAGTATTCCAGGTGGCACGTTGGTGATTAATGGGCTATGCCAGGGAGTAAGGCGGAGCCTAATTCACCAAAGGCACAAAACTTCATGTGGCTGGTCCAGGATGGGGACTACCTAGGGGATACTTTCCCTCTGCCCTTGATGTGTCTTTCTAACTGTTCACATGCTGAAATACTTGTTCAATGACTTGCACCCTTTTCCTGTTTTATGTTTCCCTCTCATGTGGCTTTGGAGGTCTCATGCTTTGTCAATTATTTTGACTTTCTTCTTCAGTTTTCCAACCTCCCTTATCCCATCCGTGTGGAATTTCTGTCTGTGGATATTAGTTTTAATTTTATATATTTCCATTTAGTCCAAGTTTGCAATTACCTCTAGAAGAAACAAATGTTTCATTCATTATCATGCTTGTACTAACCCTTCCCATGTTGATAATGGCAGTGTTCAAGAACTATCTTCTGATTTCTACAACTGGAACATAAGTGGGTCTGCTTGAAATGACTGTCCTTTCTTTTGACTCCAGATAATGGGGATCATTTTTAATATATCACTTTAATGCTTTTATGTATATTTATATACAGTACCCAGGAGACTGAGCCTACTTTTTACATGGTTTTCTGTCAGAGAAGGTGGAGTTGATCATGTTGGTTTGTAAAAAAATGGACTCCAGCTCGGACTCTGCCTCGGCTCTGACTAGATTCCATCTTCCTGTGATTTCTACAACATGTGACCTATAGCTCTTCCTCTTCTTTTCTTATTTTTAATATTTCACTTAGAGCTTGAGCCACAGGACTGTCACTTTCGAAAGGATGATGGTTTCATCACTAACCCCAAGAAGGTGTGCTCCATGTGCAAACTAGGAAAGAGGGGCCCATCACACACTTCAGGGCTTCAGGGAAATTATGGGGGTGCCAGGAGTCCCTCACATCAAAGTAGAGGCATTATAAGTTGTGGAACAGGTTTGGATTAATTTGATTTTAGGACCAGAATTAGAGTAATTTAAGTTAACTTATCAACATGAGAATATAATGTCACTCAAGATCCTTTTCCAGATCTGTCCAGAAAACTTTAAGTGTTTGAAGCCCAGATCTCTTGGATTACTGTTATCCATCAGAGAAGACAATAAAATTAAGAGAGATGACATGTCCCACTGGGGAAGCCACAGTTCTGTGTTCTCCAGTGGGAACTTCTTGCCTTTCTACAGACATTAAAATTACAAATCTGCAGAGACAGAACTTAAACACATTCTTTCCAAAAAACTTGCATGTGTTTGTGCTCTGCTCAGCTTATTCAGGTGACAAAGTACCTCTGTGTCTTCAGATGCAGAGTTAGTGTGGATTCTAAAAAGGGCATTAGAGGAGGAAATTCAGTCTACTAGTGAGGTTTCCCAGTAGCTTCTTTGCTTCTCAAAGAAGCAAACATCTTTAGAAGACAATATCCTCATTGCACCATACAGGACATGGTCCTCTGAGCTCATTAGGAAAATTATAATTTTTTTGAATTGGTTTTGGCAATGGGTTTAGATAGAACATGCTGAAAATGTGCAAGGAGAACATGCTGTGAATGTGAAAGGAAAACAGCTGAGACTATATAAAGGTAAAAATGTTTCTATATAGCCAAGGAATCAACCAATAACATGTAAAAGTCAACTGTGGGTTAAAGAAAATTCTTGCTAGCCCCATGTCTGATAAAAGCTCAACATCCAAAATATATGAAACTTACACAACTCACCAAAATTTAATAAAAACCCTTCATAACCTAATTTAAATATGTTAAAATACTTAGATTCTGCCCTAAAAAAGTGTGCAAAGACATATGAAAGTTACTCAAGATCATGTATTAGGCTACATAAAATGATAATTTAGCTTTTTCTGCTTCATTTGTCTCACAATATTATGGGTTCACCCTCCCCATCCTGCACAGGCCATCCTGAGATCAATTCTCAAAATGCCAGGTTCTCATTTTCCCACATTATGCTTCCTCAAAATTCCATCTTAATTGCCAAGAAAGTCTGGAGCCTGGAAAACAACAAAATATAGATAAATTACTAGATAATCATCAATTTTGAAAATTACTTCAGAAATCAATAGAATACATTAGCAGACCCAGATGTAAAGAAATATAAAGTAGACCTACAAATCAACATGTAAATTTACAACTGCTCAAAAAATACTTGCAGTTATGCTGATATGGGAGCACATGCCACTAGTCTTCACTACCTTGAGGCCACAGCAGGAGGATGATTTAGGCTAAGGAATTTGAGGCCAACCTGGCAAAAACCCAGCTCTAAAAATTGACCCACCAAAAAAACAAACGGTAATAACATTTTTAAAAGGAGCCTTCATGGGTGATTTCTATGAAACATGTAATAAGGATCAGTAACAATAATTCATGATCACGTCTAAATGTATAAGAAGAAAATTGACTAATTCTTTCTGTAAGGCCAGAAATGCCAGCTAACACAGCATAATAATGGAAATTGTAGACCATCTTTTTATAGATTTTGACCCAGATATTCAAAACCCCTAGCAAACTGAGAACAACAACAAAAAGAATGATTGGACTTCATGACCAAGCGGGAAATTATCATATGGGAAGTTTCCAAAAATCATTTTGATAGAGCAAAGCTCTGGCAAATCACTTACCAAATTACTGTAAAACCTATGGCCAATTATGACCAGAGGAAAATTCTTTTTCAATCCACTTAATGGCAGCTATGAACTGTTTTCATATTTAAAGGTGTGAACTGAAATGTTTCACAATTTAGTTTTAGAAAAAGAAAAAAAAAAATGTATGCTTTTCTGACTTCTAAATATTGTTTGAGAATATTAAACAGGATTTTCATCAAAAATCAAATAGCATATGCAGATGATACTATTATTTCTACAACGTTTCTAAGCAAATTCCATGAACTAATGAAACATAAGAATTAGTTCAATAATTCCATGGGTCAACATTAAATCATTTAAATTATATACAGTAGTAATGAGCAGTGTTAAAATCACAAATATAGGAAAAATAATCTAAATGAAAGTATTAACAAAAGAATTGTTCACTGCAAAGTAAAAAGTAAAGGTGAATGTAAAATGCAAAAAGATCATGGAAATAAAAAGGGGAAAACTTTTAGTATTCAATGATTAAAAGTTTGATTTGGGGTTTTAAGGGTTGATGAGCTTCCTCCAGACGAGCACACGGGGTGGGGCCAGGCTTCCTCCTCTGGTCTGATATATATTCTCCATATGTCAGTTAAGTTATTAATTGTATTATTGAGCTCTATAGTTTCTTTATTCAACTTTTGTTTTAAGATCTATCCAGTGGTGAGTGATTTGTGTTAAGTCACCCCAGATCATGTTGTTGTCAATTTGACTCTTGAAATTGAAAGATTTTTTTTGAACATAGATGCACCATTGTTTGGGACATATATATTTATGATTATTATGTCTTGTTGGTGTATGCTTCCCTTGAACAATATGAGATGTTCTTCTTTATCTATTTTGATTAACTTTAGCTTGAAGTCTACTTTATTTAATATAAGTATGGCGACCCCTGTGCTGCAGTCTGGCTGGGCACAAATCACAAGCCACTCAAGCAGGAACAAACTTTATTTGCAAACTCCACAAGCACACTCCCCGGGAACTCTCCTGCAAGCCACCCACGCAGCTCCTCCAGGAACACACCACACACCAACCAGAACTTCCACCACCGGAACTTCACCAACCAATGCAAACACTTCAGGAATCCCCATGAGAGCTCAAATGGACATCAATGTGAACTCCATGAGAATTAAAAAGTCATTATCTTAATGGCTCACTGGTGTCACCTCTCAACCACTACTTCTGGCAAAAATACCATGCATCATCCCGACTTGGCTGTGGCCCTCAACACCCCTGTTTGCTTTCAAGGTTCCTGTGAGTGGTATGCTTTTTCCCAATCTTTCACCTTCAGTCTGTCTCTTCCTGAGTCTCCTGGAGGCAAAATATTGTTGGATTTTTAAAAATCCACGTTACTAGCCTATGTCTTTTGATTGGTGTGTTAAGCCACTAACATTTAAGGTTACTATTGAGACATGGTTTGAATTTCCAGTCATCTTTGTTTATTTTTACTACTTGACTTGAAGTGTTAATTATTGTTTAAATTTTAATTGGCATCTACATATAGGATCCAGCATTTTAATTGAACATGTGTAGTGATCAAATCAGTGCAACTTCTACCTTCTAAAATATCACTTTGATGTTTGAAACCTGTGAAGTCTTGTTAGAATATACACAGTCTAATAATTACTTATACAATTCAAACTATGTGCTATAAAACTGAAGAGTTACTTTTTCCTCTTACTGCTTTTTGGCACTCCTTGCCAACTGTCTCTTAAAACAGATATGAAAAGCTTTTCTTGTTTGTGGTTCCTTGTGATCAACTTTTTCAGCTTCAACATATTGAGTGCAAACATACAGGATTTGTGAAATATGAAAACTCACTAGAAAAAGTCTCCCATTGTAAATCCAGAAAAAAAAGAATATAAATTTAAAAATTGTAAACTATAATCCCAGTGCCTTGGGAGGTTAAGACAGGAGGATGGTGAGTTCAAATCCAGCAACAGAAAGGCCTTGAGCAACCCGGTGAGATGTTGTCTCTAAATAAAATACAATATAGGAGTGGGGATGTGGCTCAATGGTTGAGTGCCCAATAGTTTAATCCCTGCTACCCCCCCCCAATATTTTAAGGTTTACATTTAATCACTAGGCCTTAGTTAGTTTTTGGTTAGATCTATATATAAATGATATATGCCAATTCTTATGAATTTATTTTATGTAAGTCAAATATTATATAAATATTTTTATAGTATAAGCTTAAATTGATCTATATTAGCATGTAAAAAATAACTTAAAAATTCTTTCAGGTGAGGCTGAATGCCTGCAATCCCATCAGCTCAGGAGTCAGAGGATTGCAAGGCCAAAGCTCAGTAAATTAGCAAGTTTTTCTCCCCCCCCAAAAAAAAAAATGGCTGATGAGATAGTTTAATGACTAAGTGCCCTGGGTTCAATCTGTGGTACAAAGGAAAGGAGGAGGGTTTTAAAATTGCCTTGTCTCAACAACAAAAACAAATGTGAAATTTAAAACTAAAAACTGCATTCTATCACTTTTCTGTGACACACAGAATCTGCTTTGATTCATTTTAAACATTTGAATCTTACACAACCCAAGTTTTCTAACACTCAATAAATGACATGTTTTAATCACGTGTGTCTCCAGGCCATTGGATGAATTTAAGGTCAGTGTAGCTGAGGAATCTGCAGTCATACAAACTGGAGTGTGCAGGTGCCATGAATTTGCAGTAATACTCAAGAACTCATGGATGAGTTGTTCATTGCTCTTAAACTGTTGGAATATTGTTTTCTGATGGTAAATTTCTGTATCAGTATTGGGAAAAACTTAGACCCTTTCCTGATAGTATGCTTCAAAGAAAGGGACACAATTTCATGCAATAATGAGGAGAACTAAACTTCATACAGTTAGTGCCAGGAGAAAACACAGTCTGTTCATTCTGCTAGCTCCAGTTTTGAACCACAATCATCATTAAAAGATGTACATCAAGAATATATGATTAAAATTGTGTAAATGTACCTTGGTAGTGTTGTGAAGAAATATCTATAGTAATGTCAATGCTGAGGTACCATTGTTGTTAAGAATCATCCTGGAGAATGGGAATGATTCATAGATGAGTGAAATCCTGAGCTATGTACCTTCCCAGCTGTGCACATTATGCCTGGCACAACATAGTCCAGGAGATCATGAGACATAACACAAGCTCTCTGACATCAGGGAGGTAATCTGAGAAACACCCCTCAAACAAGAGTCTATGGAGTGATGCTTCTGGCTTGGTCCATGGATGCCCTATTGTACTGGGCACTAATGTCCTTTATGCACTGGAGAAATCAATCTGCCCCCTAGAGAGGGCATTCTGTATGGAAGGATATGTAAATCACAGGGAATCTAACACAGATTTCTGAAATAGGTTACATTTGAAGAATTCACATATGGTAAGAGGAAGTAAAGGCCAAGTGAGGAGATGAGAAAAAACAGATCACACATGAAAAAGAAATTAAAAAAAAATCATAAGTTTTGTTTGTTAGGGCTCATAGTAAAGACTCCCTTTAGTATCTGGATCCAGGAAGGAGTCATGTTAGATATGGTGCTGTCACTAAAGTCAGGGGTGGCTGTATGATACATACACCATCATCTGTGTTGCAACAATCTAGTGAGGACTGCTAAGGCAGTGGACACGAGCTGGTGGTCAGGATAGAAGTAGAGAGAATTACAGGAGAAGGACACCCCACTGCAAGTTAGGGTTATTTGGACCTTCTGGGTGGGCACATTCCATAGTGAAAGTGAGAGGAAGAAACATCTCTTCTCCCATATGCAGTGTGAGCACCATCCTGTTCATAAGGGGTGAGGAAATAGGATCTGTCACCCCTAAAAACACATGTGCAGACTTAAAGGTTGGGGTTGTCCTCATCACACAGCTCAGCTTTACCACTACTGCCAACCCTCCACATGGCCTCTTGGTATTCACTAACTGACAAAAGGGAGATGGAGAATTGAGACTGGTCTTGCTTCAAGCAAGTGGGCTTGGGACTGATGTCAGCCTCGTCAGAAACCTCTTACTTGTGGCTCTTTGTGTGCTGGGAATCTATGAAGAGCACTAGGGAGAAATGACTGACACCTCAGAGAGGGCAACACCATCACCCAGCACCTCTGCTGCAAAACACACCCTCCAGTAACACGTTGAGCAAACCCTGGGCAATACTTGACTGAATGAATGGCAGCTCTTTGTGAGAAGTAGATATGAGAACCATGGGTTGCTTTTGTAAATTGTCAGGGTTTTAAAATACAGCTCAGGGTTCACACTTAAATCTATGATATTTATCTTACTATTATTTTAATTTTTTCCTGAGAAAAGCCACTAGAAGGGAAATTGTTCCTTAAAGTCAAGAAAAGAAGAAGCCCCAGAGGTGCTTCTCTGTGGGGACAAGTGCATGGAGTACTGCATACAGTGCATAGGTTAAGGGTGTCTGTGTAGCAGGCTACTCCCCATGCTAGGCATGTGAGTAGTAAACTGCGTACCCCATTGGGACAGCTCTGGGCACAAGGCCATGTATTGCAGTCCTACTTCTTGATTGTTCACTGCAAGGACAGTTAGCAGAAATTGCATTGGTGGCTGTCTATATTTTGCTTAGGCACTGCCTGAGTACATATACATGGAAACTGCACAATAAAAATTGGGCCTGTTTCCTGCTTGGTCTCTGGAGGTCTTGATTAGAGACTCCACTGCCACACTCTCCTCTACCCTGTTCTGTGGACCTCCTTGGGCATGAGAGAGCTCATGCACTTCTCTGCAGACCCCCAAGCTCTCATTACTGGGTAACCCACACGATACTGCAGGAGGGTCTTTTTCCCTGACTGATGTTGCGATGGAAGAGTCAAGTTCAGCTTTCAGCTTTCCTGCTTTATCTTGCTCTGTGTGTCTTAGGGTCACATTTATCTGTGCATTCTAATGACATGAAAAATTGAATTTAAAAAAAAAAAATCTGAAAGTGACCAAGGAAGGATCGGTTTCAACTGTCCTGAATGCTCCTCTAAACAAAATTGAATTTACACATTTCCACTATCAGATATTACAAAAAGTTTTTTAGTGATTAAAACAGAAAGGCCTAATACATAAAAAATATTCTTCCAAATTCTTGTGAATTATATTCACAAGCCTATAATTTGGAACCATGAATTGGAAATTACTAGCATATTTATTTGATTTTCCAAAATATTTCATGTACTTCCTTCTGATCATGGTCCCTTGTTTGACATTTACAAACTGAAAGTTCTTAACCATGTGAGATTCCATTCTATAAAATGAGGTTTTGAACATAGAAACTCATTTCCTTCTAAAGATTTCAAAATGTACAATTACTCAAACAATAATTGTTCTATGAGTTATGAAGATGACCAAAACAAGATTATCAATAAAAATATTAAAATTTATTAATTCCCTGGTAATGAGTATACAAATTAGTAGTGTTTAAAATCTCTACATGACATACTATATGTAACTTATGTCCCATGAAGTTATTAAATTTAAAAAATGAAAAAAGTAAAACTGACATTCCCTATAAGAAAAATTGACTCATTTTAGCAGGATCTCAAAAAATCAAACAACATTAGAAGACAACATCCTCATGGCACCATACAGAACACGGTCCTCTGGGCTCATTAGGACCGTTGGAGTGAATGTCTCCTCTGAAGCTACTGGGAAACCTCACTAGTGGACTGAATTTCCTCCTCAAATGTCCTTTTTAGAACCCACACTAACTCTGGATCTGAGGACACAGAGATACTTAGTCACCTAAATAAGCTGAGCAGAGCACAAACACTTGTAGGCTTAATGGAAAGGATGTATTTAAATCCTGTCTCTTCAGGTTTGAATTTTAATGTCTGTAGAAAGGCAAGAAATTCCAACTGGAGAACACAGAACTGTGGCTTCCCCAGTGAGACATGTCATCTCTCTCTTAATTTTACTGTCTTCTCTGATGGATAACATAAATCCAAGAGAGCTGGGCTCCAAACCCTTAAAGTTTCCTGGACACATCTGGAAAATGATCTTGATTGAGATATTTTCTGATGTTGATAAGGAAACTTAAATTACTCTAATTATGGTCCTAAAAGAAAATCCCGTTTTTGATGAAAATCCCGTTTAATATTCTCAAACAATATTTAGAAGTCAGAAAAGCATACATTTTTTTTCTTTTTCTAAAACTAAAATGTGAAACATTTCAGTTCACACCTTTAAATATGAAAACAGTTCATAGCTGTCGTTAAGTGGATTGAAAAAGAATTTTCCTCTGGTCATAATTGACCATAGGTTTTACAGTAATTTGGTAAGTGATTTGCCAGAGCTTTGCTCTATCAAAATGATTTTTGGAAACTTCCCATATGATAATTTCCCTCTTGGTCATGAAGTCCAATCATTCTTTTTGTTATTGTTCTCAGTTTGCTAGTGGTTTTGAATATCTGGGTCAACATCTATAAAAAGATGGTCTGCAATTTCCATTATTATGCTGTGTTAGCTGGCATTTCTGGCCTTACAGAAAGAATTAGTCAATTTTCTTCTTATACATTTAGACGTGATCATGAATTATTGTTACTGATCCTTATTACATGTTTCATAGAAATCACCCATGAAGGCTCCTTTTAAAAATGTTATTACTGTTTGTTTTTTTTGGTGGGTCAATTTTTAGAGCTCGGTTTTTGCCAGGTTGGCCTCAAATTCCTTAGCCTAAATCATCCTCCTGCTGTGGCCTCAAGGTAGTGAAGACTAGTGGCATGTGCTCCCATATCACTCCGCATAACTGCAAGTATTTTTGAGCAGTTGTAAAGTTAAATGTTGATTTGTAGGTCTATTTTATATTTCTTTACATCTGGGTCTGCTAATGTATTCTATTGATTTCTGAAGTAATTTTCAAAATTGATGATTATCTAGTAATTTATCTATATTTTGTTGTTTTCCAGGCTCCAGACTTTCTTGGCAATTAAGATGGAATTTTGAGGTAGCATAATGTGGGAAAATGAGAACCTGGCATTTTGAGAATTGATCTCAGGATGGCCTGTGCAGGATGGGGAGGGTGAGCCCATAATATTGTGAGACAAATGAAGCAGAAAAAGCTAAATTATCATTTTATGTAGCCTAATACATGATCTTGAGTAACTTTCATATGTCTTTACACACTTTTATAGGGCAGAATCTAAGTATTTTACCATATTTAAATTAGGTTATGAAGGGTTTTTATTAAATTTTGGTGAGTTGTGTAAGTTTCATATATTTTGGATGTTGAGCTTTTATCAGACATGGGGCTAGCAAGAATTTTCTTTAACCCACAGTCGACTTTTACATGTTATTGGTTGATTCCTTGGCTATATAGAAACATTTTTACCTTTATATAGTCTCAGCTGTTTTCCTTTCACATTCACAGCATGTTCTCCTTGCACATTCTCAGCATGTTCTATCCAAACCCATTGCCAAAACCAATTCAAAACAATTGTAATTTTCTTCTGGAATTTTTATGATTTCAGGTTATATCACAATGAGATATAACCACATGCTTGTGGGCTCATTCCTCAAAATGTTGGTAGGTAACACATACCGCATAGGATATGCAGAAAAGGAAAGACTTGGACATCCTTGCCAGGAATGTAAATTTGAATAGACATAAAAAAACAAACAAACAAAAAAAAACTATAAGGGTGTTTTTCAAAAAATTAGAACTAGAGATACAGAATGACCCAGATATTGAGAATATGCCTGTATTTTTAGGATTCTTCAGAAAAAATAGAATACATAAAAAATACATGTGTATACAGAAGGGAGCTTATTATATTTACTCACATAATCATGGGAGTCATAGTCACCAAATATTTGCCTACAGGATGGCAACACTGGGAAACTGGTAACAGCTCAGTCCAAGAAGCTGGAAGCTTCACAATATGAGGAAACAAATGAAGCAGCTTTGGTCCATTACAGAGGACTTAAATGATCCTGGTAGATGAAAAAACAAATAACCTGATCAACAAGTGGGCTAAGGACCTGAACAGATACTTCTCAGGAGAGGATATACAATCAATAAATATATGATAAAATGCTCATCATCTCTAGGAATCAGAGAAATGCAAATCAAAACAAATGCAAATCTAAGATATCATCTTATTCCTGTCAGAATGGCAGCTATTATGAAGACAAACAACAATAAGTGTTGGCGAGGATGTGGGGAAAAGGTACACTCATACATTGCTGATGGGACTGCAAATTGGTGCAGCCAATTTGGAAAGTAGTATGGAGATTCCTTGGAAATATGTAAATGGAACCTCCCTTTGACCCATTATCCCTCAGCTCAGTCTAAGCACAAAGGTTTTAAAACATCATACTACAGGGAAGCAGCCACATCAATGTTTGTGGCACCACAATTCACAATAGCTAAACTATGGAGCCAACATAGATGCCCTTCAGTGGATGGATAGATAAAAAATGTGGCATATATACACAATGGAATTTTACTCAGCAATGAAAGAATAAAATAGTGGCATTTGCATGTAAATGGATGGAGATGGAGAAGATAATGGTAAGTGGAGTTAGCCAATGTCCCCCCCTCTAAAAACAAACAAATGCCGAATATTTCCCTGACATAAGGGGGCTGACTTACAGTGGAATATGCAGGGGGGAGCATAGGAGGAATAGATGAATTCTAGATAGGGCAGAGGGGTGGGAGGAAAAGGGAGGGGGATGGGGATTAGCAAGGATGGTAGAATGTGCCATACATCCAAAATACATGTACGAAGACTTGAATTGGGTGTCAACATACATTACATAAAAAAGATACAAAAATTGTGGTATATATGTGTATTAAGAATTGTAATGCAAAAGAAAAAAAAAGAATAGCATTAACTTACATTAGGTAGAGGAAAGTGAAAGGAGGGGAAGGCAGGGGATGTGGGGATAAGAAAGAGAATGAAACAGACATTATTACTTTATGTATGTATGTGACTGTATGACCCATGTGATTCTACAATATGTATACTCAGACAAATGAGAAATTATATCCCATCTATGTATGATATATCAAAGTATATAAATGCATTATACTGTCATGGATAACTAACTAAAACAAATAAATTTTTTTTTAAAAAGACCCCGGTAGACCCAATGGTGCAAGTCCACAAAGGGGACTTCAAGAAGCTTGGAGCATAAGCAAGTGATTGCTCCTCTTGCTTTTTTTTCCAAATCAAACCTATTGAACACCAATATATATGTTCATTACAGGTATTCTCCATGCTTTCTGACTCAGCCTTCTGGAAGCACACTCACAGACACCTGCAGAGATCTTCAACACCAATTCTCTGGGTATCTCAATCCACTCAAATGGACAGCTGAATTAACCACTTCAACAATTGAAGGAAATAAAATCCATCTTTAGGAATATCTACCCTCCCAAGTTAACTGCAGTACTATCCACAACCTAAATTTCCAAAGAGTAACTCAGGAAGAAGAACCTATGATATATTACAGATAATAAAAAAAGAGAGGTTTATCACTGTGTTTACACACAAATGTATCAACATACATATATAAACTTTTCAGTTTTTTTTACAATTATTTTGAGACAAGGTCTTTTAAGGTGCAGTGGGTGTCACCAAGATGCGAGGCTGGATCAAAGATAGTGATTCTCCTCCCTCAGCCTATCAAGTCCCTAGCATGACAAAAGAAATGTGCCTCCACACCTCACTTATTACTCAACTTTAAAATAAGGATGATGTATATAGCAGTGTTGCCAAAATTTGAAGGCCAGCCTTAGTAGTTTGGTAACATTCTGTCTTAAAACTGAAAAAGAAAATGATGGTGGATCTCTCTCGCTGGTAAGTCAACCCTGGGTCCAAACCCCAGAAACAAAAGAATATTCTCCAATAACACAAACAAGCTGGAGGAATTTAGGATAAGTGAGATGATCCAGATGCAGAAATACATTGTATACTCTATTTTCAGAGCCTGGAAGAAAATAGAATGGATGTGTAGGGAGAGCCAGGTTGCTATCAGGGAGCATCATCAATAATATTGCATCATATACTGGAAATCCCAAAATACAGCAAGATTGTGTTCTTAGTGCAGAATTTGATAATTATGAGAGATGATGGGCTTTATAATCACATAGCAATTGAACATACTTATGGGATTCAGAGTGATGTTCATATATATGCATATACAGGTATTCATAATATCCAAACACCCTCTTCTGCCCTTGATGAACCCACACACTCCTCAACCATACTAATCACTATTGTACTTGCACATGATATTATATTAGTTAACATGAGATGTGACACTATTGTGTATTTCTTCACTTAGCATGACATCATCCAATTTCATCTATTTTGCTGACCATTAGAGGAGTTTGTATTGATGGCTGAGTAATACTCCATGGTGAATATATAATATACTTTCTGGTGGATATGTTCAATTGCTTACCTACATCACTGGCTTTTCTCTATATCTGTATTGTTAAACATACTGTTATTCAACTTGAATTTATGTAACAAAAGAAATTGACAACTAAAACAGAATGAAGAATCTGGGAGCAGGGGGCACATATCTGCAATCCCAATGGCTTGGGAGGCTGAGGCAGGAAATTCACGGGTTCAAAGACAGACTCAGCAAATTAATAGGGACCTATACAACTCAATGAGACCCTGTTTCTAAATAAATTAAACATGACTGGGGCAGTGGCTTTGTGGTTGAGTGATACTGGGACTTATCCCTAGTATAACCCCCCAAAAAAAAGAATGAAGAAACTAGAAAAATATGTCCTAACCTGATTTTATCAAGTGAAAAGAAGCCAAGGCATAAGAAAAACATATTCTATAAGTTTTTTAATAAAGGTAATAAGCTATCTCTTTTAATTTTTCACAAAGTGCAATATTTTGAGAGCATTCAATAGGTTATATTACATGAAAAACTGTTCTTGTGCAAATAATGAAATAAACATTAGCAAGGTGTGGTGGTGCATGACTGTAATCCCAGTGTCTCTGGAGGCTGATACAAAGCCAGCCTCTACAACTTAGGAAAGGACTAAGCAATTCAGTGAAACCCTGTCTCTAACTAAATTACAAAAAAAAAAAAAAAAAAAAAAAAAAAAAAAAAAAAAAAAAAAAAAAAAAAAGATCAGGAATGTTGTTGAGAGGTTGAGTGCCCCTGGGCTCAATCCACAGCATTAAAAACAAAAACAAAGATAAAAAAGAAATAAGACATTAGGCTGCTGAACATTTATATTTTCAGTGTTCCAAATATTTGGCCCAATACTCCCAATTTCATTTCATCCATCAATTTATAATTGAAATCTCTAGTTATTTGTTTTTGAGAGAAAAGAGACAGAGATGTTCCTGAACTCTGCCATTCCTTTGCTAGTTTCTGCCATAAGCTAGGCAAAGATCTGCACATTTTGATCCCCAGGGTACTATGGCTCAGTCCTTTCTCTTCATGCAAGGATGCACCTTGAGGAGTGAATGTTGTCTTGACTGCTAAAGTGAGGAAAAGGTAAAAGTGAAGTAATGTGTGTGGGCGTGTGGGTAGGGTGTGATAATGATGACTTCTGACCAAATTCTACCCATGATCATCTTTTAAAAATGTACCCAATAAATGGTTTATTTTCTTACATATCTTCTGTGATCATGATCCTACAGTTAAATATGAGGGACGCTATTCTCCATACCCAGCTAGCTTAGCATTGTATTTCTCAGTCTGATGCCTCACAATTTGAAATACCTAGTCCCCCTTCCTCAGAGCCTTGATCTCATGTCTCTTTTGCTTATATTTTTAATATCTGGGCAATCCTCAAATACTAAGTTGCAGGTGAATCCACATTTGATGTTCCCTCTTCCAAGGATAAGGATATACATTTTCTCTCATTGTGGCCTCTACTTTTACTCACAAAATGGGGTCATTATTCACGTTTGCAAACCTAGATATTATCCTGAGCCAACCTGTAATATGAAAGTCAAGAATTTAATCCCTGGGGCTGGGGCTCAGGGTAAGAGCACCTGCCTAGCACATGTGAGGCACTGGGTTCAATCCTCAGCACCACATAAAAATAAATATATGAAATAAAGGTACTCTGTCCACTACAACTAAAGAAAACAAAAAAGAATAATCCCTACCCGGGTTGTGATGGCACATGCATATAACCCAAGTTGCCCTGGAAGCCGAGCCTTGAGAATCACAACTTTGAGTCTAGCCCCACTAACTTGGCAAGACCATATCTCAAAGAAAAATAAAATGGGATGATTATAGAGCTCACTGGTAGACCATACCTAAGTCCTGTCCTCAGGATCACAGGGGAAAGTTTTAATTCCTATCTTTTTTCTATGAGTTAAGGTCACCACAAAAAAGAAGGTGGCTTAGGGATAATGTTATATTTTCTAAAAACAAGCCATGTTAAATGTTCAAGTGTTCACATTTCTTGAAAAATTCCCAAGTATTTTGCTTTTGATATTATGGTCATTATAACTGTCTTTAATTTTATGTTTACTACTTATTTTCTTATGCACATAAATAACTGATAATATTAAATTTTATTACTGTACTGAGCTCATCTGTTGCTTCTAATAGTAATTAGTGAACTCCTACATTAAAAATATCCACTTAAAATCCACTTCTACCTCATACCTCAGATTGGAAAACCACAAAAGTTAGACAGCAAGAAACGTAAGTAAGTTGCAATACCTCTTTGACAAAGGCAAAGGTACTGGTGAGAATCTGAGAAAAACTCTATTCCCTAAAAGTCAGAAACCAAGAGAACAAGACCATAATCTCCCCCACACACATGATTTTATTGCTGAATAAAATTCCATTGTGTATATATAATGCATATTTCTTTTATCCATTCATCAACTAAAGGGCATCTGGGTTGGCTCCATAGTATAGCTGTGTAAAATGGGGGTTCCATTCTCAGATTTCCAAGGAATCTTCATACTGATTTCCATATTGGCTGCACCAATTTGCAGTCCCACCAGAAGTGTATGAGTGTACCATTTTCCCCACATCCTCGCCAACACTTGTTGTTGTTTGTTTTCATAATAGCTGCCATAATAAAATTTTATTATAGTAAAATTCACACACACACACACACACACTCGGGTTTTGCTTTGGTGTCTCTGGACAAGACCATGTGGAGGAGGAACCTACAAACACAATGTCATCCTACTGCCAGTTAAGAACTAGGAATTGGTCTATGGGCAGGCCTCTGGAATCACCCACAGCATCTCCCATAAACTTGAGGATCAAAGGGGTGTGAGGCCTAGAGATGTCAGAGGAGCCTCACTGTTTCCTCCCCCCTTCTTGATAGTGATGTCTGGGCCAATGAGCTTTGCTCTACTTTGATTACATTTTATGTATTATCTAAAATCCTCTCGTGCAAGAACACAGAGCTAAGAAACACAACATACCCTCCAAATCCCTGGGATTGCAACAAGCTACAGTGTCAAATCTTTTATTGCTTTAGTTATTTACTCACTTCATTTGATCTATTTATTAATACAGGTAGACACCAGCAACCGCTCTAGGTCCTGTTGGAAGGTAACAGTCACATACCTACACAAAGCATCCTAAAGGGAGACTGTTGAAACAGGAATTCTGACCCTTCATTGTTCATGAAGACTCACCCAGTATCAGAAATTTGAATATTTTATTTTGAGGCAGGGTCTTGCTATGAGGCCAACTGTGGCCTCAGACTTGAGATCCTCCTGAAGCAGCCTTCCAAATCCCTGGCCTTAATGACATGTGCTACCAAACCTTGTCCTTTGCTTATTAAAAAAAAAGTGCATAGCTGCTGGTTACCTCCCTCCAGTGATATATGTGATATCAGACCCCAAACAATAAAAAGCCCACACAATTCCAAAGCTCAAGTCTGACTCTGGCTATGAGAGGTTATGTGATGGGAAGGGATTCCAGGGAGAGAGAGGGACATCAGCTCAGAAAAAGTAGTTTCCTTGGTTTTCATGGCAAAAATGAACTTCATTTGTCAGACACAGGAACAGACCTATTTAGAAAACAGATGCACATTCAGGAAAGAATGTGAGGGGCCGGGAATTCAGTGAGGTCGGTAGTGTGCTTGCCCTGCATGCACAAGGGCCCTGGTTCCATCTCAAGCACCACAAGAAGAAAGAAAGGAAAAAAAAAAAAAAAAAAACCGTGAGAAAGCCCTAAAGGGAGAGACAGCAAATTCGTGGTTTGAGATGTTGCTATTTGGAGAGGGACATTTAAGTGGGGCTGGACTAGAGATGGGGCCAGAGCAGAGTTCTGGGATTTCTCACCCATTTTTCTAACCTTGCTCATATCATGCTAGTATTTGGGGGTACAGGAAGCTGGTCTAAAAATAATGCTGCATTGCAGGGCATTTTTTTAATCTGATCTTTATTTTTTAAAATATTTTTAGTTGGACAGGATACCTTTATTTTATATGTATCTTTTTAATGTGTTATTGAGGACTGAACCCAGTGCCTCACAGGAGCTAGGCAGGTGCTCTGTTACTGAGTCACAACCCCAGTCCCTTGTTTTTAATTTCAATTTTTTTGTGTGGGCATTCCTGCATTCTGGTGATTTATGAACTCATTCGTTTTTTATAGGGATCCACAAACATGGTCCACAAACCAGCAGATTTCAGATACTTTTCATGTTGACAGCTCTTTTCAAATGGTTGCATTCTGATTGAGGCACATTTGACTGAGCATAAACAATAAATGCTTTTAAATTTTCTGATAAACATTAAGATGCTTTTGAATTTTCCTGATAGAATATTGTAGAGGATTTTGCCAGTTCTCGACAAAATGCTTATCTCATTGGTGTTGAAAAACATCTCAGATGCAAGGAATGCACCCCAGAGGCAAGCTCCTGCAGCTGGCCACCCACAGACCCTCACATCCACTGATCCAATTCTCCATCCCCTGTTAATTTGGTGTCAGGTGCTGTTGGATTGTTAATTATTGGGTAAAATCCAGTGTTTTACCCCCAAGAAGCCCAAGGTCTAGCTTGTTGGTTACTGGAACCACTGGGTTGGTTATTCACTTTTCCTTGCCTCTCAAGACAAATCTGAGCTCCATCCAGGGAACTATATCTAGTGGCACTGGTAGCTTAGGAAAATCTCTCATTTTGTTTAAGAAAACTAAGAGCAATAATAATTAATCATTTCCCTCATGGGGAAAGGAGGGGTTCTGGCCCCAAGGTGTCCCCAGCTCGGTCCCTTTTCTCACCCACATAATTTTATCATCATGGGCAAGACAGCCATGTGCTGCTCATCCCTGGAATCCTGGGCATGTGCCTTGACCCTATCAGTCTTACTTCAAGAGAAATGTTGCCATTTCATACATGCAGCAAAACTGGTCTCCCAAATACCTGGGCTGCTGTTACTGAGAAGCAAACATAAAAAAAAATAGTGAAATGGGGGCTGGGGCTGCGGCTCAGCTGTAGAATGCTCAACTAGCACATGCGAGGCCCTGGGTTCCATCCTCAGCACCACAGAAAATTAAATGTATAGAATAAAGGTATTGGGTCCAACTTCAACTAGAAAAAAACATGTTAAAATATACTGAAAAGGCAATGTATCTAGCACTTAGGGAAATGCAAATTAAAACTGCACTAAGCTTCTCTTTCACTTCAGTCAGAATGACATTTAATAAGAATACAGTAACAATAGATTGGTGAGGATGTGGGGGACAGGAAATGCTCACACCTTGTTGGAGAAACTGCACATTGGTGCAACCCCTCTGGAAAGCAGGATGGAGACTCCTCAAGAAACTAGGACTGGAACCACCATCTTACTCAGTTATCCCATTCCTCAGCATAAATCAGAGGATTTAAATTCAGCATACTACAAAGACACAGCCACATCAATGTTAATGATAGCACAAATCCCAATAGCTAAGCTATGGAGACAGCATAAATGCCTATCAACAGATAAAGAAATTGTGGTATGTATACATGGTGGGATATTACTCAGCTTTAAAAAAGGATGACTTCATAACATTGGCCAGTTAATGAATGGATCTGGAGATTATCATGCTAAAGTAAAATAAGACAATCCCCCAAAACCAAAGGTCACATGTTTACCCTGATATGTGTTATCTACATCACAAGGAAGGGGGCTGGCACAAAGAGAAGTTCAGTAGATTAGACAAAGGGGATCAACAGGAAGGGCGGGGAGATAAGAACAGGAAATACTGTAGCATGAATGGACCATAATGTTCCTATTTAAATATATGAAAATACCTAAGTGAATTTGCCCATCTTGCCCACCCACAAGAATGGGGTCCTAAGGAGAATAAAGTATATTTTATGTTTGGATAATTTTACCAAAATGGATTCTATGGTCATAGATAACTAACAAGAACCAATAAAAGAGAAAAAGATAAAACATACTGAAAAGGAACATAGGACTAAATTGATAACATCATAGCTGGATGAGGAAATGTTTTTGGGTACATTCCAGAATTTTCTAAACCACTCCCCCAGTGGATGCTGCCAAAGGTGTTGGAGCCTGTGGGAAGGTGGAGGTACAGGGTGCTGCATGGAGAAGAAAGGACCCCCCCCACCCCGCATTCATCTGCAGGTGCAGGGGTCCCAGGGGGCAGGTAATCTCGAGGCCTCCGTGGTTAACTAAGGCAGAGAGGGGCAGGGTGCATTTGAGTCTATGGAGTTATTTACCAAATTAGAAAAACCTGGAATTGGCTTTCCTGGACTCCCAATCAAACGCAAATTGTTTTTCATTAAAGAGAGAGACCCTTGAGCCTCTCTTAAGGAGAAGTCTTCTCTGTATTATGCGACTTTTTGCACCACTGAATTGGGGGGACAAGACGCAGAGCTCTCTTTGGAAACGCATCGTCTTTGTTTGCATCAAGACAAGCAGGTAGGGTCTCTCTTTTTTTCTTTTTTCTTGATAAGTGCAGCATATTCAGCTGATACTAAGGATGCACACCTGGGCAGGGTGTCTCTGGTTTTTGGAGGACCCAGGATCCCATTGCCTGGGATTCAGGGGGACTGGTGGGAACCAGGGAGAGCACCCAGGGTGGCCTTGATCTGTGCAAGGCTGTTATCCTGTGGCCACCACAGGTATTTCTCTCCAAAAGAAAGAAAGAAAAAAAAAGTGGCACACTCCTGTCATTGCAGCGGCTGGGGAGGCTGAGGCAGGAGGATGGCGAATTCAAAGGCAGCCTCAGCTAAAGCAAGGTGCTAAGCAACTCAGTGAGACCGTGTCTCTAAATAAAATTCAAAATAGGGCTGGGGAAGGGGCTCAGAGGTCTTATGAATTCAACCCTCAGTGTGCCAGAGAGTGAGGGAGCCAGGTGCAGCTGGGGTTTACCCAGGTCTGTGTTCTCCAGGTCTCTTCTGTAATGATCTCCTTACTCTGCCTCCAGCCTCAACATGGGCTCCAGATAGATTCAACTCAGCTGGAGGAACATCAGCTCTCATGCTGCCAACCTGGTAGGAGCCTTCTCCAGGGCGCCTGCCAGGCCCAGTGGAGAGCCTCCACCACTGGGCAGTTCCTACCGGGCAAAAGGCCAGTTCTGCTTGGAGAATTTTGCACAAACTGAGGACAAGTCGGCACCGGAAGCCGGTGGGTGGTCTTATTATAGAAGGAGGCCCAGGTGATGAAACTGTCAAGAAATGACTTCAATTTCCTAACATCAAAACCCAACAGAACTTAGAATTCTGGGTACCCTAACCCTGACCCAATGCCGAGACCTCAGAAGGAAAAGAAAAAAAGAAAAAAGTTGCACCCAAATCCTGCCATTCTTGTTTCCTCCTTGCCTGGAGCGGATATCACCCCCCTGTCACTCAAAAAGAAGTCTCGCTGGGCTCAGGCTGGGGAGAGCGGAGACTGACTGATTCCCTGTTCAATCAGAAGCCCCTGTGTTGAGCGCTGTCCAATCCTGAGCGTAGCCAGCAGCAGGGGCCGGGCCTCCGCGCTTGGAATGGGATTTATTTCTCCGCGGTCCGCGGTTCCACTCAGATTCCTGCAGTTGGTCTCCAGGCTTTGCTCTGTGCCCAGGATCCGGGCTGGCCCTGCCATGCAGGAGCCGAAGCTCCCCAGGACAGGCTTGGCTGCTGGGCACCAGGAGATGGTGAGTGTGCAGTGGCACCTGGTGCCTGGACAGGAAGGCTCAGGAGGGAGGCGGGGCAGGGAGTCTGTCTGGCGGAACCGGCTGTGGGGGGAACTCGAGTTGGCCGACCATGACTCCGGGGTCTGCAGGGGTCTCAGGTTTTTCTTCCCCCTAAGCTTTTCTTTCTTTTTGGGGGGCATGGGGGCATAGTGGATTGAACCCAGAGCTCCTTTGCCACTGCGCTTCATCCCTCATACTTTTTTTATCATTTATCTTGAGACAGAGGCTGAATCTGGCCTTGAACTTGTGCCTCAGCCTCTGGAGTGGCTGAGATTACAGGTGTGTGCCCTCATGCCTGGGTCCCCCTGAATATTCTAAATGTAAGGGAAGCAAAATGTCAGATCCAGAACCCTGTCTCCCAGGTGGAACCTGTACACATGTGGCAATGAATTCCTCAAATTCAAGTCCCCTGTCCCCATTTCCAGTAAAAATATGTGTGTGTGCATGCATGTGTGTGTGTGTGCATGTGTATTCTCCCTTTCTCTCCCAGGCCAGACACCTTGTCAGAATGTCTTTGGGCTGAGTGTCCCCCCTGTGGACTGCATGTCCCAGGGGTCTCATGCCCTCTCTGAGATTTTCCTGGTCCTGTTTTGGCTCTGCCTGACATGAGCATCCCACACCTGGCACATCTGAGTTCTCTTGAGTGTCTGGTAATTATCAGCTACCTGTTGACCTATGAGCAGGTGTATTTAGGGAAGTAGTTTCTCAGGGGAGTAGGTGATGGCCCTGCGGCTGGGAGGAGTCTCCTTATCTAGAAGCCACTTCAGATGTTCCCTTGTCCTGGCTCCTGTGGATCCTGGAACAGCGATGGGCATGCGGCCATTTATTTAACAGACTGGTTCAAGTTCCTTTGAAAATGCATCCAGTGTTGTTCTTCTGTTAGCTTTTAAAGAACTCCACACTATTTTAAAAATGGCTCCACTAAGCTTATATTCTAGCCCATGTGAGCATGTCTCTTTCTTCATATCCATGTCATTGGAGGACTGGTTCCTTCACCTGTTTGATAGGAGCTTTTCCCACAGCTGGGATCAGGCTGCAGAAGCTCTCCTACTTGGATGGTGACTGAATTCCTGATGCAATTGGTCAGAACCCAGGCTGCCTGTGCTCACTGCAGGAAGGTAGTATGAGCTTGTTCTAGAAAGAAACAGGGTTTTGACCCCTTTTGCTTCACTCCTGGTGTGGATTGTAGCACAGGGAAATACTCAGACATCAATGTGAACCCCCTCCTTTGTGATCCAGGGAGATTTGCACATGCACAGTTGCCATTGCTCCCAAAGCTTGGTGGGTTAGGATGGAGTCCATGAGATGGGAAAAAATGTTGGGACCCTGAGTGCCTGGACATACTTCTTCCAGAAAGAACTGTTCAAGCCTGGAGTTATTACTGAGGTAGGGGGAGAGAGGGCTCAGGCAGGGCTGCTGGGTGGACTGCATTTGTCCTGTCTACCCTTAGGGACTGGCTAGAGAGGAGCTCAACTGTTAGCAACCACAGTTTGCATATCATGCTGGCAAATCCCTTGTAGGGATTAATTGGGACCCTTGAGACCTCACTCCCCTTCTGCCCTGATCCCATGGATAAAGCTCATGACCCTCCACAGCCATAGAAAAGCACCCCTTTTTCTCTCATCCTGATACTTGTGTTTATCCATCTTGCTCTTCTATGAGTACCAGACAAATTGCGTTTCCAGCTACAAGTCATTTAGTGTCCAATGTGCTTCATTTGTGACCCAAATCAGTCTTCCTCTACCCTGGGTGACACTGGATTGGGGTATTCTGTCCCAATTATGTAGCACATTGCTCAAGGCAGGACTAATGCTCACGTGTCCCTCAACTTTGCCTGCCCTTCGAATGGTAGATTTTTTCTCAGTGGTCCAATGCATATGTCTCTCAATCCATGTAGAACTTTATTTAAGGGGGACTCAAAACAGAAGTAAATATTTATTTGGTGTATCCATGTGTGGAGAGAATCCAGGAGCCTCCTATTCTGGTATAATTTTGAAACATAATCCTACTCAATATGTGCTTCTTTCAGGTGCTGGAGTGTAATCCAGTACCATGCACGTCCTGCACCCAAGCCCTACCAGTGCTCTGCGCCTCCAGTTCCCACACCTCCCTTCACGTTGGGTTGTCTTGTTCATTCACATAAAATCCTCTGCTGGAGATGGTTGCATTTACCTAGGCCTTTTCATTGCACTTAATAATAAAAATGACGTTTACATACATGTAGAGTCATCTATGAAATTTCTGCATTGTGCAAATTTTTTGGTCCTCAAATTTCTGCAATATGATAATTTTATAATATGCATTAGTGCCTGGTAATGATAGCTCCTTCTTTTGCTCTTATAGTTCAGAATTCTTGGCTAATTTCATATCAATATAAGTAGGAGAATTTTTAAACTGTTTGCTTTGGTCCCATCTTCAATGAAAAGGAAATCATGGTGAAATTTTGATGGGGTGTTATCGTAGATGAAACTGAGGGAAGCTGTCCTCTTTATAAAGAGGAGTCCTATCATCTATTCCCAGGATGTGTAATTCAGTCTGTTATGTGCTGATCTGTATTTGCATTTTTTCAAACTCTGCAGGTGTCCTTTTTAAGTATGATTTATGTGACATTTATGTGACTTCGATATAAAACTGACATGGTGTTTCATAGTATTTGTCAAACTGTATGCAATATGGTAAACAAAATGAGGCTGATTGCCAGAAATGGTTATTTCTGGATGGAATTTCCAGGGTGTCCTACTGAACTATATCCTCAGCCCTTTTTAAATTTTTACTTAAAAATTTAAATTTTTAATTTAATTATTAATTTAATTTTTAAAAATTACTACTGCCTATTTTTTTTTTTTTTTTTAAATTTAGGCAGGGTTTCACTCAGTTGCTGGGGTCAGCTTCATAATTGTGATCCCCCTGACTCAGCCTCCAGACCACTGGATATATCAGGTGTGTAGCACCACATGCATCCTATCTCATTATTTCTTTTTCTTTTTTTTAATAGGATTTTTTAGGTCATGATTTATATATATCTATATATATATATCTATATATATATATATATATATATATATATATATATATATATATATATATATATATATAGTTTTATTTTTTAAACACAGAATAACAGTGGAATGCATTTCAATCCTTTTCACACATATAGAGCACAATTTTTCATATCTCTCTATATAAAGTATGTTTACATCAGTTTATGCCATTATACATGTACTCATTTCTTTCTGCATTACAATTCTTAATACACATATATATCGCATTTTTCACCTCTCTTTGTATATAAGGTATGTTGACACCCAATGCAAGTCTTCATATATGTCTTTTGAATAATGATGTCGATCATGTCATTGTATAATGATAACCATCACATTCCACCATCCTTGCTAATCCCCTGTCCCCTTCCTCTCCCTCCCACCCCTCTTACCTATCTAGAGTTAATCTAATACTCCCATGCTCTCCCTCTCTACTCCACTGTGAGCCATCCCCATATATCAGAGAAAATATTTGACATTTTTTGGGGGAGATTAGCTAACTTCACTTAACATAATACTCTCCAACTCCATTCATTTACTGGCAAATGCCATGATTTTATTCTCTTTTAGTGCTGAGTAATATTAAATTGTGTATATATACCACATATTTTTTATCCATTCATCCACTGACAGGCATCTAGGTTGGCTCCACAGTTTAGCTATTGCGAATTCTGCTGCTATAAACATTTATGTGGCTGTGTCCCTGTAGTGTGCTGTTTTTAAGTCCTTTGACTGTAGTCAGAGGAAAGAAATAACTGGGTCAAATGGTGGTTCCTTTCCCAGATTTCCCAGATTTCCAAGGAATCTCCTTACTGCTTTCATTATTGGCTGCACCAATTTGTAGTCCCATCAGCAGTGTATGAGTGTACCTTTCCCCCCATATCCCCACCAAAACTTATATTTGTTTGTATGCATAATAGCTGTCATTCCTACTGGAGTGAGATGATATCTTAGTTTTGATTTGCATTTCTCTAATTGCTAGAGATGATGAGCATTTTTCATATATTTTTTGATTGATTGTATATCCTCTTCTGAGAAGTATCTTTTCAGGTCCTTGGCCAATTTATTGATTGGGTTAATTGTTTTTTTGGTGTTAATATTTTTTAGTTCTTTATATACCCTAGAGATTAGTGCTCTATCTGATGTGTGAGGGGTAAAAATTTGCTTCCAGGATGTAGGCTCTCTATTCTTTTTTTTTTTTGATAAAAAACTTTTAGTTTGATTCCATCCCATGTGTTGATTCTTGGTTTTAATACTTGTGCTATAGGAGTCTTATTAAGGAAGTTGTGGCATAATCCCACATGATGGAGATTAAGGCCTACTTTTTCTTCTATTTGGAGAGTCTCTGGTTTAATTCCTAGAAACTTGATCCATTTTGAGTTAACTTTTTTGCATGGTGAGAGAGAGGGATTCAGTTTTATTTTGCTGCATATGTATTTCCAGTTTTCCCAGCACCATTTGTTGAAGATGCTCTCTTTTCTCCAGTGCATATTTTTAGCACCTTTGTCTAATATAAGATAATTGTAGTTTTTGGGTTTGTCTCTGTGTCCTCTATTCTGTACTTTTGGTCAACCAGCCTGTTTTGATGTCAGTACATGCTGTTTTTGTTACTATGGCTCTGTAGTATAGTTTAAAGGCTGGTATAGCTATGCCACCTGCCTCCCTCTTCCGGCTAAGGATTGCTTTAGCTATTCTGGGTCTCTTATTTTTCCAGAAGAATTTCATGATTGCTTTTTCTATTTCTATGAAGAATGCCATAGGGATTTTGATCAGAATTGCATTAAATCTGTAGAGTGCTTTTGGTAGTATGGTCATTTTGATAATATTTCTTCTGCCTATTCAAGATCAAGTTATATCTTTCCATTTTCTAAGGTCTTTGATTTCTCTTTAGTGTTCAATAGTTTTCATTGTATAGATCCTTCACATCTCTTGTTGATGCACAAGTATCTTTTTTTTTTCAGGATATTGTGAGTGGGGTAGTGTTCCTCATGTGCCTCTCAGAGGATTTGTCACTGATATAAAGAAATGCCTTTGATCTATGGGTGTTGATTTTATATCCTGCTACTTTGCTGAATTTTAGTTCTAGAAGTTTTCTAGTGGAGTTTTCTGGGTCTTCTAGGTACAGAATCATATCATCAGCAAATAGTACTAGTTTAAATTCTTCTTTTCCTATACTTATTCCTTTAATTTCTTTCATCTAATTTTTCTGGCCAGTGTTTCAAAAAGTATGTTGAATATAAGTGGTGCGAGAGGGCATCCCTGTCTTGTTCCAAATTTTTGATGGAATGCCTTCAGTTTTTCTCCATTTAGAATAATGTTGACCTGGGGTTTAGGATAGATAGCCTTTACAATGTTGAGATATGTTTCTGTTATTCCTAGTTTTTTTAGTGTTTTGAATGTCAAGGGGTGCTTAATTTTGTCAAATGCTTTTTTGCATCTATTTAGATGATCATATGATTTTTATGTTTAAATCTACTGATGTGATGAATTACATTTATTGATTTTTGTATGTTGAACCAAACTTATATCCCTGGGATGAATCCTACTTGATCATGGTGCATGATCTTTTTGATATGTTTTTGTATTTGATTTGCCAGAATTTTATTCAGAATTTTTGCATCTGTCTTTTACAGATATTTGTCTGAAGTTTTCTTTTTTTTGATGTGTCTTTGTCCAATTTTAGATTCAAGGTGATATTGACCTCATAGAATGAGTTTGAAAGTGTTCCCTTTTTTTTTATTTCATGGAATAATTTGAGGAATATTGGTTAGTTGTTCTTTGAAGGTTGTATTCATTGAGTCCTGGGATTTTTTTTTTTTTTTTTTTTTTTTTTTTTTTTTTTTTTTTTTTGGTTGGTAAGCTTTTGATGGTGTCTTCTATTTCATTGCTTGAAAGTGATTTGTTTTTGGCTGAGGTTGTGGCTCAAGTGGTAGTATGCTCACCTGGCATGTGCAGGGTGCTGGGTAAGATCCTCAACAACACATAAAAGTAAAATAAAGATGTTGTGTCCACCAAAAACTAAAAAAAAAAAAAAAAATTAAAAAAAAATTAAAAAAAATCTCTTAAACAGATAATATTCTTATTTTAACTTGTGTATCATCCTCACTTAGTTTGGGTAAATTATATGACTCTAGACATGTGTTGATGTCTTCAATATTTTGTTTTATTAGAGTACAATTTTTTTTAAATAATTTCTAATTATCTTCTATATTTCTCTAGTGTTCATGGTGATATTTCTTTTTTAATCACGGATTTTAGTAATTGGAGTTTTTCTCTACTTCTCTACATTAGCATGGATAAGGGTTTATCAAATGTATTTATTTTTTTCAAAGAGACAACTTTTCATTTTGAGAATTAAAATTTTTTTAAAAAATAAATGGCAGCAGAATGCATTACAATTCTTAACTACACATGTACAGCACAATTTTTCATATCTCTGTATATAAAGGATGCTGACACCAATTCATGTCTTCATACATGTACTTTGGATAATGATGTCCATCATATTCCACCATCCTTGCTAATCCCCTACCCCCTCCTTTCCATTCCCACCCCACTGCCCTGAATAGAATTCATCTATTCCTCCCATGCTCCCCCTCCCTACCCCACTATAGTCATCCCCCTTATATCAGAGAAAACATTCAGCATTTGTTTTTTTTTCAGATTGGCTAAATTCACTTAGCATTATCTCCTTCATCAGCATCCATTTACCTGCAAAACCTTTATTTTATTTTATTTTATTTTATTGCTGAGTAATATTCTATTGTGTACAAATGCCACATTTTCTTTATCCATTCATCTATTGAAGGGCATCTAGGTTGTCTCCACAGTTTACTATTGTGCATTGTGCTGCTAAAAACATTGTGGCTGTGTTTCTGTAGTATGCTGTTTTTAAGTCCTTTGACTGAGGAGTGGAATAGCTGATTCAAATGGTGGTACTATTCCCAGTCATTTTGTCAATTTTTAGGTTGCTTCTTTTGTTTCAATTTCATTGATTTCAGCTCTGATTTTAATTATTTTCTTTCCTTTATTGTTTTTGGTGTTGATTCATTTTTTTCCTAGGGCTTTGAGATGTAATTTTAGGTCATTTATTTGACTTTTTCTTTTTTTAAGGAATGAACTTCATGCAATGAACTTTCCTGTTAGTAATGCCTTCATAATGACCTATAGATTTTCATATGTTGTTTCTGTGTTCTCATTCACCTCTAAGAATTTTTAAATCTCCTCTTTGATGTTTTCTGCAACCCATTATTCATTCACTAGCATATTATTTAGTCTCCAGGTGTTGGAGTAGCTTCTATTTTTATCATTGATTTGTAATTTCATTCCATTAGGATCTGGTAGAATGCAGGGTAGTATCTTTAGTTTTTGTATTTGCTTAGACTTGCTTTTTGGCATAATATATGGTCTATTTTTGAAAAGGATCCATTTGCTGCTGAGAAGAAAGTGTCTTCACCTGTTGAAGGATGAAATGGTCTATGTATGTCAGTTAAATATAAGTTATTGATTGTATTATTGTATTCTATAATTTCTATTTGTCTTTTGTTTGGAAGATTTGTCCAGTGGTAAAAGAGGTGTGTTAAAGTCACCCAGAATTATTGTCTTGTGGTCTATTTAGCCCCTGAACTTGAGAAGAATCTGTTTGAACATATATGCTCCATTGTTTAGGGCATAAATATTTATAATTGTTATGTTTTGATGGTGTATGGTTCCCTTAAGCAGTATGAAGGGTCCTCCTTTATCCCTTCTGATTAACTTTCACTTGAAGTCCACATTATTTGATATAAGGATGGAAACCCCTGCTTGCTTCCACATTCCATGTGAGTGGTATGGTTTTTAATATTTATTTTTATAGATGAACACAATACATTTATATATTTATTTTTATGTGGTGCTGAGGATCAAACCCAGGGTCTCACACGTGCTAGGTGAGCACTCTAGTGCTGAGCCCCAGCCCAAGTGATATATTTTTTCCAACATGTTACCTTCATTCTGTGGGTGTCTTTTCCTATGAGATGATTCTCTTGGAGGCAGCATATTCTTGGGTCTTCTTTTTAAATCCAATCTGCCAGTCTTTTGATTGCTGAGTTTTGAAAATTAACATTCAGGGTTATTATTGAGACATGATTTTTATTCCTGTTATTTTTGTTTATTTTTGGTATTTAACTTGATTTGGTTTCTCTTTGATAGGTTTTTCCTTTAGAGTGATACTTCCCTTTTCTAATTTTCATTGTTTTTCATTTCCTCCTCATGGAATATTTTGCCAAGGATGTGCTGTAGTGCAGGTTTCTAGTTGTAAATTCTTTTAAATTTTGTGTATCATGAAGGTTTTTATTTTCTCATGAAAATAACATCTAAATCAAAATCTAATTGCTAATCAAAGTTTCATTTTGCTGTGTATGATTCTTGGTTGGCATCTGTTTCTTTCAGAGCTTGGTATATGTTGTTGCAGGATCTTGTAGCTTTCAGGGTCTCAGTTGAGAAATCAGAGATCCTGATTTGTTTCCCCATATATAATCTGATTACTTTCTCTTGTGTCTTTTAAAATGCTCTGCTTCTCCTGTATGCTAGGTGTTTTCATTATGATGTGCCTTGGTGTATATCTGTTGTGATTTTGTTCATTTGGTGTCCTGTAAGCTTCTTGTATTTAATATTTCAATTCACTCTTCATGTTTGGAAATTTTTCTGGTATTATTTCATTGAATAGAGTGTCCATTTCTGTAGTTTGGACCTCTATGCTTTCCTCTATCCCAATAGTTGTTAAATTTGGTTTCTTAATGTTATCTCATAATTCTTGAATCTTCTGCTCTTGGTTTCTTACCATCTTGTCTGTGGTCAACTTTTCTTTTCAAGATTATATACTTTGCCTCCATTGTCGGAGGTCCTGTCTTTCAAGTGATGTATTCTGTTGAAGATGCTTCCTATTGAGTTCTTAATTTGGTTTACTGTTTACTTCATTTCAATGATTTCTGATTTTTTCAGAATCTCTATCTCCTTATTGATGGAATCTTTTGTTTTCTGTATTTCCTTATGTAGCTCTTTATCAAAATGATCTTTGCTGCCTGTATTTGCTCTCTTTTATCATCCTTTAATTCACTGAAAATTATGTACCTCCTCCATGCCTTCTCTGTCATTTCTCCTGCTGTTCTGACCACGGGGTTCTAATAATGTAGCATCATTGTTTGGGCATATTCTTGCTTGTTTTTTCATGTTCATGCATCTTCCTCTCCAGCTCTGTGTTTTCAAGGTGTTACAATTTTTACCCTGTAAGATTATAGGGTCCCCTACAGGTTCCTATACCTTTCTTTTTCTAAAATTTACTTATATTTTTAAAAATCACAACAGTGGACTGCATTACAATCCTTATTACACACATAGAGCACAGTTTTTCTTATCTCTGTATATTCATGCTAATATATGCCATTACACATGTACTCATTTCTTTCTTCATTACAACTCTTAATACACATATATAACACAATTTTCATATCTATTTGTATATAAGGTATATTGGCATCAAATTCAAATCTTCTTACATGTATTTTTGTATAATGATGTCCAGCATATTCCACCATTCTTCCTAATTCCCTTCCCCTCCATTTTCCTGCCACCCCTCTTCCCTATCTAGAATTAATGTAATCCTCCCATGCTCTCCCTCCCTATCCCACTTCGAGTCACCCCCCAGGTATCAGATAAAATATTTGGTATTTGATTTTTAGGGATTGGCTAACTTCAGTTAACATTATATTCTCCAACTCCATCCATTTACTGGCAAATGCCATGATTTTATTCTCTTTTAGTGCTGAGTAATATTCCATTGTGTATATATACCACATATTTTTTTTATCCATTCATCCACTGAAGGGCATCTGGGTTGGCTCCACAGTTCAGCTATTGTGAATTGTGCTGCTATAAACATTGACCTGGCTGTGTCCCTATTTTATGCTGTTTTAAAGTCCTTTGGGTATAGTCCAACAAGATAATAGCTGGGTTAGATGGTGCTTCCATTCCCATGTTTCCAAGGAATCTCCATACTGCTTTCTGTATTGGCTGCACCAATTTGCCTCCCCACCAGCAGTGTATGAGTGTACCTTTTCCCCCACATCCTCACCAACACTTATTGTTTATATGCATAATAACTGCCATTCTGGCTGGAGTGAAATGAAATCTTAATTAGAGAAATGCAAATTAAAACTGCTATGTTGAACTTTTTTTATACATATTTGTTGCTCAATTGTATATCATATTCTGAGAAGTTCTTGTTCAGTTCCTTGGCCCATATATTGATAGGGGTTATTTGTTATTTCTGTGTTTGTGTGTGTGTGTGTGTATGTATGTGTGTAGATTGAGTTCTTCATATATCCTAGAGATTGGTGCTGTGTCTTATGTGTGTGTGATAAGAATTTGCTCCCAGGATGTAGGCTGTCTCTTCACCTCACTTATTATTTCTTTTGCTGAGAGGCTGTTCAGTTTGAATCCATCCACTTATTGATTCTTGGTTTTAATTCTTATGCTATAGGAGTCTTATTAAAGATGTTAGGACTTAATCCTACATGAAGATTTGGACTGACTTTTTCTCCTCTTATATACAGGGTCTCTTGTTTAATTCCTAGGTCCTTGATCCACTTTGTGTTGAGTTTTGTGCATGGTGATATAGGGACTTAATCTCATTTTGCTGCATATGGATTTCCAGTTTTCCGAGCACCACTTGTTGAAGAGGCTATTTTTTTTCTCCAATATGTTTTTGGTACCTTTGTCTAGTATGAGATAACTGGAATTATGTGGGTTATTCTCTGTGTTCTCTATTATGTACCATTGGTCTACATGTCTATTTTGGTGCCAGTACCATGCTGTTTTGTTACTATTGTTCTGAAGTATAGTTTAAGGTCTGGTATAGCGATTCCACCTGCCTCCCTCTTCTTCCTAAGGATTGCTTTGGCTATTCTGGGTCACTTTATTTTTCCAGGATTAATTTCATGATCCCTTTTTCTATTTCCATGAGGAATGTCATTGGGATTTTGATTGGAATTGCTTTGAATTTGCATAGTGCTTTTTTTTAGTATGGTCATTTTGACAACATTAATTCTGCCTATCCAAGAACAAGGGAGTTTTTTCATCTTCCAAGTCTCTTTTAATTTTTTTCTTTAGCGTTCTATACTTTTCATTGTAGAGGTCATTCACCTCTTTCATTACGTTGATTCCTAAATTGTGTGGGGTTTTTTTGAGGCTATTGTAAAAGGGGTAGTTTTCCTAGTTTCCCTTTAAGAGGATTTGTCACTGATGTACAGATTCGCTTTGATTTATGGGTGTTAATTTTTACATCCTGCTACTTAGCTGAATTAATTTACTAGTTCTGGAAGTTTTCTGGTGGAACTTTTTGGATCTTCTAGGTATAGAATCATGTCTTCAGCAAATAGTGGTAATTTGAGTTCTTCTTTTCTTATCCATATCATTTTAATTTCTTTCATCTGTGTAATTGCTCTAGCCAGTGTTTCAAGATCTGTGTTGAATAGAAGTGGTGAAAGAGGGCATCCCTGTCTTGTTCCAGTTTCTAGAGGGAATGCCTTTAATTTTTCTCCATTTAGAATGTTGGCCTGGGGCTTAGCATGGAGAGCCTTTATAATGTTGAGATGTGTTCCTGTTATTCCTAGTTTTTCTAGTGTTTTGAACATGAAGGGTGCTGTATTTTCATGAATGCTTTCTGTGCATCTTTTGAGATGATCATATTATTTTTTATCTTTAAGTCTATTGATGTAATGAATTAACTTTATTGATTTCTGTATGTTGAACTAACCTTGCATCCCTGGGATGAATCTCACTTGATTATGATGCACAATCTTTTTAATATGTTTTAGTATTCAATTTTCCAGAATTTTCTTCAGAATTTTTGCATTAGAGATATTACTCTGGAGTTTTCTTTCTTTGATGTGTCTTTGTCTGATTTTAGAATCAGGGTGGTTTTGGCCTCATAGAATGAATTTGGATGTGTTCCCTCTTTTTCTACTTCATGGAATAATTTGAGAATTATTGCTGTTAGTCCTTCTTTGAAGGTCTTGTATCCATCCAGTCCTGGGCTTTTTATGGTTGGTAGGCTTTTGATGGTGTCTTCTATTTCATTGCTTGAAAATGATCTGTGTAACTTGTGTATATCATCCTGACTCATTTTTGGTAATTTTATACGATTGTAGACATTTATTGATGTCTTCAATATTTTCTGTTTTATTGGAATACAAATTTTCAAAATAATTATCTTCTGTATTTTTGTAGTGTTCATGGTAATATTTCCTTTTTCTTCATGGATTCTAGCAATTTGAGTTTTTTTTTTCTTTCTCTACATTACCATGGATAAGGGTTTATCAAATGTATTTATTTTTTCAAAGAGCCAACTTTTCATTTTGTAAAATTTAAAAAAAAAACTTAAAAAAATTAAAAGTATAAATGGCAGCAGAATGCATTAGAATTCTTACTACACATGTACAACACAATATTTCATATCTCTCTATATAAAGTAGGTTGACACCAATTCATGTCTTCATCTTTGGATAGTGATGTCTATCACATTCCTCCATCCTTCCTAATCCCCTGACCCCTTTCCCTGCCCACCCTGCTGCTCTATCTATAATCCATGTATTCCTCCCGTGCTCCCCCTCTGTACCCCACTATAGTCAGCCTCCTTATATCAGAGAAGACTTTCAGCATTTTTTTTTTTTTGGGAGGGGGGGATTGGCTAACTTCACTTAGCATTATCTTCTCCAGTGCCATCCATTTCCCTGCAAATGCCATGATTTATTCTCTTTTATTGCTGAGTAAAATTCCATTGTGTATATATGCCACATTTTTTTATCCACTCATCCACTTAAGGACATCTAGTTGGCTCCACAGTTTAGCTGTTGTGAATTGTGCTGCTATGCACATTGATGTAGCTGTGTCCCTGTAGTATGCTGTTTTTAAGTCCTTTGGGTATAATCCAAGGAGTGGGATTGCTGGGTCAAATGGTGGTTCCATTCCCAGTTTTCCAGGGAATCTCCACACTGCTTTGCATATTGGCTGCACCAATTTGCAGTTACACCAACAGTGTATAAGTGTGCCTTTCCCCACATTCTGGCCAACACTTATAGATTTGTCTTTAAAAACAGCTGTCATTCTGATTGGAGTGAGATGATATCTTATCTAGTTTTAATTTGCATTTCTCTAATTGATAGAGATAATGAAACTTTTTTCATATATTTGTTGATTGATTGTATATCCTCTTCTGAGAAGTGTCTGTTCAGGTCCTTGGCCCATCTTTTGATTGGGTTGTTGTTGTTGTTGTTGTTATTATTATTATTATTATTATTATTATTATTATTATTATTAGTGCTTAGCTTTTTGAGTTCTTTATATACCCTCGATTAATGCTCTGATGAGTGAGGGGTAAAAATTTGCTTCTAGGATGTAGGCCCTCTGTTCACCTCACAGATTTTCTTTTGTTGAGAAGGAACTTTCTCGTTGGATTCCATCCCATTTATTGATTCTTGGTTTTAATTCTTGTGATATAGGAGTCTTATTAAGGAAGTTGGGGCCTAATCCCACATGATGGAAACTAGGACCTACTTTCTCTTCTATTACATGCAGAGTCTCTGGTTTTATTCTCAGGTCCTTGATCCATTTTGAGTTAACTTTTGTGCATGGTGAGAGGGGTTTAATTTCATTTTGTTGCATATGGATTTCCAGTTCTCCCAGAACCATTTGTTGAAAATGCTATCCTTTCTCCAGTGCATGTTCTTGGCACCTTTGTTTAATGTAAGGTAGTTGTAATTTTGTGGGATGGTCTCTGTGTCCTCTATTCTGTACCATTGGTCTACCAGCCTGTTTGGGGGCCAATACTATGCTGTTTTTGTTACTATTGCTCTGTAGTGTAGTGTAAGGTGTGGTATAGTGATGGCACCTGTTTCACTCTTCCTGCTAAGGATTGCTTTGGCTATTCTTAGTCTCTCATTTTTCCAGATGAATTTCATGATTGCTTTTTCTATTTCTATGAGGAATGCCATTGGGATTTTTATTGGAATTGCATTAAACCTGGGTAGTTCTTTTGGAAGTATTGTCATTTTGATAATATTAATTCTGCCTATTCATGAGCAAGGTACATCTTTCCATCTTCTAAGGTCTTCTTTGATTTCTCTCTTTAGGGTTCTGTAGATTTTATTGTATAGATCTTTCACCACTTTTGTTAAGTTGATTCCCAAGTATTTTATTTTATTTTTGTGTATATTGTGAATGGGGTAGTTTTCCTCATGTCCTTCTCAGAGGATTTGTCACTGATATACAGAAATTCCTTTGACTTATGGGTGTTGATTTTATATCGTAATGCTTTGCTGAATTCATTTTCTAGTTCTAGAAGTTTTCTGGTGGAGTTTTTTGGGTCTTCTAGGGATAGAATCACATCATCAGAAAATAGTGCTAGTTTAAGTTCTTCTTTTCCTATATTTGTTCCTTTAATTTCTTTTGTCTAATTGCTCTGGCCAGTGTTTCAAGAACTATGTTGAATAGAAGTGGTGAAAGAGGGCATCCCTGTCTTGTTCCAGATTTCAAAGGGAATACCTTTAGTTTTTCTCCATTTAGAATGATGTTGGCCTGAGGCTTAGCGTAGATAGCCTTTATGATATTGAGGTAAGTTCCTGTTATCCCTAGTTTTTCTAGTGTTTTGAACATAAAGCAGTGCTGCATTTTATCAAATGCTTTTTCTGCATCTCTCAAGATGATCATATTGATTCTTATCGTTAAGTCTATTGATGTGATGAATTACATTTATTGACTTCTGTATGTTGATCCAAGTTTGCATCCCAGGGATGAATCCCACTTGATCATGGTGCACAATCTTTTTGATATGTTTTTGTATTTGATTTGCCAGAACTTTTTGAGGATTCTTGCATCTATGTTCATTAGAGAGATTGGTCTGAAGTTTTCTTTTCTTTGAAGTGTCTTTGCCTGGTTTGGGGATCAGGGTGATATTGGCCTCATAGAATGAGTTTGGAAGTTTTCGCTCTTTTTCTATTTCCTGAAATAGATTGAAGAGTATTGGTATTAGTTCTTCTTTAAAGGTCTTGTAGAACTCGCTGGTCTTGGGTTTTTGATGGTTGGTAATGTTTTGATGGCTTATTCTATTTCCTCACTTGATATTGGTCTGTTGAAGTTGTGTATATCTTCCTAACTCAATCTGGGCAGATCATATGACTTAAGAAATTTATCAATGCCTTCACTGTCTTCTATTTTATTAGAAATTATTTTGAAACCTTATACTCTAATTATCTTCTGTATTTCTGTATCGTCTGTTGTGATATTGCCTTTTTCATCATGTATGCTGGTAACTTGAGTTCTCACCTTCTCTTTGTTAGCATGGCTAAGATTCTGTCAATTCATTTTCTTAAAGAACCGACTTTTAGTTTTGTCATTTTTTCAATTATTATTTTTGTTTGTTTAGATTTCATTGATTTTCGCTCTGATTTTAATTATTTCTTGCCTTCCACTGCTTTTGCTTCTAAATTGTTCTTTTTTACGGCTTTGAGATGTAGTGTGAGGTCATTTATTTGTTGACTTTTTCTTCTTTTAAGGAATGAACTCCTTGCAATGAATTTTCCTCTTAGTACTGCTTTCATAGTTTCTGAGACATTTTGATATGTTGTGTCTGTGTTCTCATTTACCTCTAAGAATTTTTAATCTCCTCCTTGATGTCTTCTGTAACCCATTGTTCATTCAGTAGCATATTGTTCAGTCTCCATTGGATGCAGATTTTTTTATTCTTTATTTTGTCGTTGATTTCCAATTTCATTCCATTATGATCTGATAAAATGTATAGTAGTATCTCTACTCCTTTGTATTTGCTAAGAGCTGCTCTGTGGCATAGTATATGGTCTATTTTTGAGAACGATCCATGTGCTGCTGAGAATAAAGGGTATGCTGGCTGATATATAGAATATATGTCAGTTAAGTCTAGGTTATTAATTGTGTTATTGTGTTCTATAGTTTCTTTATTCAACTTTTGTTTGGAAAATATGTCCAGTGGTGAGAGAGGTGTGTTAAAGTCACCCAAGAATATTGTGTTGTGGTCAATTTGACTCTGAACTTCAGAAGAGTTTGTTTGAACATAGCTGCACCATGGTTTGGGGCATATATATTAATGATTGTTTGGACTTGTTGGTGAATATTCCCTTGAGAAATATGTGGTGTCCTTCTGTATCCCTTTTAACTTTGGCTTGAATTCTATTTTATTTGATTTGAGTATGGACACCCTGCTTGCTTCCAAAGTCCATGTGAGTGGTATGATTTTTTTCAACCTTTCATCTTCAGTCTGTGTATGACTTTTCCTATCAGATGAGTCTCCTGTAGGCAGCATATTGTTCCATCTTTTTGTCTACAGCAAACAGCCCCAGCCTGCAGTTGTCTGTATCATTTGGGTTCCTGTCATCACACTCAGAGGTTTGGAAAATGCTGAATCATCTTAGGATAAATTTTCCAGAGTTTATTTCCATCATTAGCAAATTACCTTTCTCAATAGTTTGTAGAAAGTAAATTTTATAAAAAATACATGTGGAGAAAAGAAAATCCCAAGGAAAATAGAAAACTTAGAAGATGTAAAATGGGTACACAATTTATTAACATATTGTAACATGTTGTCATGCAGCTCTCTAGTACATAACTGACATAAGGCTTAGTTGTCAGATCTACCAGATTCTGTCAATTTCACTTGTTCTTTAAAAGTGCCAATATTGACATCATAAATTCTTTCTATGATATATTCATTTTCAATATCTTCTAAGTTTGTTCCTTTCCTCAGGATTTTTTTCTCTACATGTATTTTCATAAAATTTACTTTTTCCAAAGTTTTGAGATAGATAATTTGCTAATAAATTCTTAGTCATTTAAGGGCTAACATAAGTCTTTATTTTTATTAGTTGTCGATGGACTTTTATTTATGTATATTTGTGCTGAGAAATGAACCCAGTGCCTCTCACATGCCAGGCAAGTTCCCTGCCCCTGAGCCTTGGCCCTTCTGTTCCACATCTCTATTCTGCTCTTCTCAGCCTCACCCTTCACCTCTTATTATTCAGGTCCTTGGCACTAAATGGACCATGGCCTCATGGTCTTGGTCTGAGCTGGGGCTGAGGCCATGCTTGGGCTGGTGTGAAAACTGGGTCCCTGTGTCCAGAGAGAAGGGTCCTGCAGTGCAGAGTGTAGTGGCAGCTGGAGGACCTTTCCTAGTGGTAAAGGTGGGGGCCGGTTGGAGCACCCTCATAGAACTCTTTTCCCACATCTCTTCTGTCAGGGTAGAGTTGCTCTTTCATAGGACATGCCTTAGTACAGAGCAGCACACCATCTTCCAAAGTGCTTTACCATTTACCTTTGCCACTGCAGACTTGGCTATTCCAATCACTCAATGTCCCTGTGGCCATCAGTCTTATAGTTGTGTGTGTGTGGGGGTGACTATTCCCCTTCCCGGTGAATCTACAGTAGTCTCTGCTGCCTTGACTATTAGCTTCCTTGAAGAGTCCTACTCAATACTCATGTTCATATATTTATTTGCCATGTAAATATTTTCTCCTTTGTGAAATCTCTTTTGAAATTTCTCATCTGTGCTGGGCTCTGTTAGGATGTCTTCCCCCCACCAAAAAAATGTGAAGTACTTTGAATATTCTGCACTCTAAGCACTTTACTAAAAATGTTCATGGACAACATCTCCCTTTCTAGATCTTCCTTTAAACATTGAGATCCAGTGACTTAAAATGACTAAAGTAGAATTCACAGAGGTGAAGTCCTAGAAATATTCAGAGGGAAATCTTGGAAAAGAGAAAGTAAAAAAAAAAAAAAAAAAAAAAAAGAGAAGAATGAAGTGAATCTAAACCCCAGAATGTTTAGGTTAATACTGTGGCCCATGTGCTCTGTGATAGGATGACAAGGGACCTTCCCTGTGGGTGAGGACAACACTAAGTAAGTGGTTTGACCCAAGGTTACAGCAACTGGGAAAGTGATCAGGTCTCGTTGAGGTCACGGTCCCACCAGTTATCTAACCATGACTCTGTTCTCAGCTCAACTTCTAGGTGTTCCTCCCTCCTAGGAGAATTTTCAGAGCTCTAAATTCTCTATTAATTATTTGGTGGCACTGTCCCAGGCAGGTGACTCCCATCTCACTGTTTTGGGGATCTGTCTCTGCCGTTCTGAGTTTGCAGACCAGGGCTTTCTTTTCCCTGGGCTTACAGCTGCATTTTCTGACTTTCTGGTAAATATTGTGAGCAGGGACAAGCTCACTGGAGACCTTCCAGCTCCTGTTCCTGAGGGACTAAGCTGTGTGAAGGTTGAGGGTAGCCATCAGTGGACCTTTGTGTTTTATACGAGATGGACTTGTCCAACATCTCACTTTTGAAAACTACATCAAAATAAGGAGAGGAGATTCCAGAAGTTACTAGAAACTGGGATTTTTTTTTTTTTTTTTTTTTTACAAATTCTTGAAGGAGGGTGAATGTTAACACTGTGAAATTATTTCATTGTTAGGATACCTAAAACATTCAAGTTATAAAATAACGCATTACTATTATTTTAAGTGATAACATTGTGATGTTTTCTTTCAAAAGTAATACAAAAGTGTGTTTTCTGTAATTTATTTATTGATAGATTTCTTATTTGTGATACATGACAGAACAATGCCTTTCAATTTATAGTACACATATAGAGCACAAGTTTTCATGTCTCTGGTCAAACATAAAATAGTCACACAATTTGTGTCTTCATACATGTATTGGGGTAATGCTGTCCATCTCATTCCTCCAGCTTCTTTCCCCCCCATGCCCCCTCTGTTTTTCCTCCCTCCCCTTTGCCCTATCTAAAGTCCCTGGGATCCTCCCATGATCCCCCTTTCCAATTATGGATCATCCTCCACATATCAGAAAATATTCAGCCTTTGATTTGGGGAAATTGGCTAACTTCACTTAGCGTAATATTCTCCAACTCCATCCATTTACTAGCAAATGCCATGATTTTATTCTCTTTCGATGCTAATATTTCATTGTGTATATATACCACAGTTTTTTAATCAATTCATCTGATGAAGGGCATCTAGGTTGGCTCCACAGTTTAGCTATTGTGAATTGTGCTGCCCTAAACACTTATGTGGCTGTGTCCCTGTAGTATATTGTTTTAGATCCTTTGGGTATAAACTGGGGAGAGGGATAGCTGGGTCAAATGGTGGTTCCATTCCCAGATTTCCAAGGAATCTCCATACTGCTTTCCATATTGGCTGCACCAATTTGCAGTCCCACCAGCAATGTATGAGTGTGCCTTTTCCCCCACATCCTCGCCAACACTTGTTTTTTTTTTTTTTTTTTTTTTTTATCTTCATAGCTGCCATTCTGACTGAACTGAGATGAAATCTTAGTTTTGATTTGCATTTCTCTAATTGCTATGTTGAACTTTAAAAAAAAAAATATTTGTTGCTCAATTGTATATTATATTCTGAGAAGTGCTTGTTCAGCTCCTTGGTCCATTTATCAATTGGGTTATTTTGTTGTTGGGTTTTTTGTTTGTTTGTTTGTTTGTTTGTTTTTTGGTGTTAAGATTGAGTTCTTCATATACCCTACAGATGAGTGCTGTATCTGACGTGTGTGGGGTAAGAATTTACTCTCAGGATGTAGGCTATCTCTTCACCTCACTGATTGTTTCTTTTGCAGAGAAGCTGTTCAGTTTGAAACCATCCACGTATTGATTCTTGGTTTTAATTCTTATGCTATAGGAGTCTTAATAAGGGGCCTAATCCAACATGATGAAGATTTGGACTTATTTTTATTCTCTTAGGTTCAGGGTCTCTGGTTTAATTCCTAGGTCCTTGATCCACTTGATGTTGAGTTTTGTGCTTGGTGAGAGATAGGGACATAATTTTATTTTGCTGCATATGAATTTCCAGTTTCCCCAGCACCATTTGTTGAAGAGGCTATTTTTTTCCAATGCATGTTTTTGGTACCTTTGTCTACTATGAGATAACTGTATTTATGTGGTTAGTCTCTGTTTTGGTGCCAATACCATGCTGTTTTGGTTACTATTGCTCTGTAGTATGGTTTAAGGTCTGTTATAATGATGCCCCCTACTTTACTCTTCTGCTAAGGACTGTTTTAGCTATTCTGGGTCTCTTTATTTTTCTGGGAATAATTACATCATTGCCTTTTATATTTCTATGAGGAATGCTATTGAGATTTTGATCGGAATTGCATTAAATATGAATAGTGATTTTTGAATTTTGGTCACTTTGATAATATTAGTTCTGCCAATCCAAGTGCAAAATCGATTTTTCCATCTTCTAAAGTCGTCTTTAATTTCTTTTGTGTTCTATAGTTTTAATTGTAGAGGGCTTTCACCTCTTTCATTAAGTTGATTCCCAAGTTTGTTTTGTTTTGTTTTACTTTATTGTGAGTGAGGTAGTTTTTCCTAGTTTCCCTTTCAGAGGATTTGCCACTGATGTACAGATTGCCTTTGTTTTATGGGTGTTGATTTTGTAACCTGCTACTTTGATGAATTCATTTATTAGTTTTAGTAGTTTTCTGGTGGAATTTTTTAGATTTTCTAGGTATAGATTCATGTTATCAGCAAATAGTGATAGTTTGAGTTCTTCTTTTTCTATGGTTATTCTTTTAATTTCTTTCATCTATCTAATTGCTCTGGCCAGTGTTTCAAGAACTATGTTGAATAGAAGTGGTGAAAGATGCCATCCCTGTTTTGTTCCAGAATTTAGAGGGAATGCCTTCAATTTTTCTCCATCTAGAATGATGTTGGCCTGGGGCTTAGTGTAGATAGCCTTTATGATGTTGAGATATGTTTCTGTTATCCCAAGTTTTTCTAATGATTTGAACCTATAAAGGTGCTATATTTTGTCAAATGCTTTTTCTGCATCCATTGAGGTGATTATGATTCTTATCATTAAGTCTTTTGATGTGATGAATTAACTTTATTGATTTCTGAATGTTGAACAAACCTTGCATCCCTGGGATGAGGCACACTTGATTGTGGTGCACTATCTTTTTGATGTTTTTGTATTTGATTTGCCAGAATTTTATTCAGAATTTTTGCTTCCATGTTTATTAGAGAGATTGGTGTGAAGTTTCCTTTCTTTGTGTCTTTGTCTGGTTTTAGAATCAGGGTGACTTTGGCCTCATAGAATGAGTTTGTAAGTGTTCTCTCTCTTTATATTTCATGGAATAATTTCACAATTGTTGGTGTTAGTTCTCTTTGGAGGTCTAGTGTTTATTTAGTCCTGGTCTTTGTTTGGTTCTTAGGTTTTTGATGGTGTCTTCTATTTCATTGCTTGAAAATGATCTGTTTCACTTATATATATCATCCTGACTCAATTTTGGCTAAATCATAGGTTTCTAGACATTTGTTGATGTCTTCAGCATTTTCTGTTTTATAGGAGTACAAATTTCCAAAATAATTTCTAATTTTCTTCTGTATTTCTGTAGTGTTTGTGGTGATATTTACTTTTTCATCATGGATTTTAGTAATTGGAGTTTTTTCTCTCCTTCTCTACAATAGCATGGATAAGGATTTATCAAATGTATTTATTTTTTCAAAGAGATGACTTTTCATTTTCTCAAATTTTTAATTGATTCTTTTGTTTCAATTTCATTGATTTCAGATCTGATTTTTAATTTTTTCCTGTCTTCTGCTTTTGGTGTTGATTTGTTATTTTTCTAGGGCTTTGAGATGTAATGTTAGGTCATTTATTTGTTGACCTTGTCTTCTTTTAAGGAATAAACTCCATGAAATGAACTTTCCTCTTAGTACTGCTTTCATAGTGTCCTAGAGATTTTGACATGTTGTATCACTATTCTCATTCACCTCTAAGAATTTTTCAATCTCCTCTTTGATGTCTTGATGTCTGCAACTTATTGTTCATTCAATAGCATATTGTTCAGTCTCCAGGTGTTGGAGTAGCTTCTATTTTTATCATTGATTTCTGATTTCTTTCCTTTATGATCTGATAAAATGTGTGGTAGTATCTCTGTTTTATATTTGCAAAGAGTTGCCCTGTGGTATAGTATATAGCCTGTTTTAGAGAAGGATCCATGTGTTCCTGAGAAGAAAGTGTATTCACTTGTTGAAAGATAAAATATTCTGTATGTGTCATTTAAGTCTAAGTTATTGATTGTATTACTGAGCTCTATAGTTTCTCTATTTAGCTTTTGTTTAGAAGATCTATGAGTGGTAAAAGAGGTGTGTTAAAGTCACCCAGAATTATTGTGTTGTAGTCTATTTGACTCTTGAAATTGTGAAGAGTTTGTTTGCTCAATATAGATGCTCCATTGTTTGGGGGCATATATATATTTATAAGTGTTATGTTTTATTGGTGTATGGTTCCCTTGAGCAGTATGTAATATCCTTCTTTATCCCTTTTGATTAACTTTCCCTTGAAATTTGCATCATTTGATATAAGGATGGAAACCCCTGCTTGTTTCTGCAGTCGATGTGTATTGTATGATTTTTCCCAACCTTTCACCTTCAGTCTGTGGATGTCTTTTCCTATGAGATGAGTCTCTTGGAGGCAGCATATTTCTGGGTCTTTTTTTCATCCAATCTGCCAGTCTTTTGATTGCTGAGTTTTAGAAATTAACATTCAGTGTTATTATTGAGACATCATTTGTATTCCCAGTTGTTTTGTTTATTTTTAGTATTTAACTTGTTTTCTGTTTGATAGGTTTTTCCTTTAGAACAGTACCTCCCTTTTCTGATTTTCATTGTTTTTCATTTCCTCCTCATAGAATATTTTGCCAAGGATGTGCTGTAGTGTAGGCTTTCTAGCTGTAAATTCTTTTAACTTTTGTGTATCATTGAAGGTTTTTATTTTGTCTTAAAAATAACATCTAAATCGAAATCTAAAGTTTAATTTAGCTGGATATGATTCTTTTTTAAGAGAGAGAGAGAGAGAGAGAGAGAGAGAGAGAGAGAGAGAGAGAGAGAATTTTAATATTTCTTTTTTAGTTTTTGGCGGACACAACATCTTTGTTTGTATATGGTGCTGAGGATGGAACCCCGGCCACACGCATGCCAGGCGAGCGCGCTACCGCTTGAGCCACATACCCAGCCCAGATATGATTCTTAATTGGCATCCATTTTCTTATAGAGCTTGGTTTATGTTGTTGCTGGATCTTGTAGCTTTCAGGGTCTGGGTTGAGAAATCAGCGGAGATCCTAATTGGTTTCCCCTATATGTAATCTGATTCCTTTCTCTTGTGGTTTTTAAAATTCTCTATTCTGTATGTTGGGCATTTTCATTATAATGTGTCTTGGTATGGATCTGTTGTGATTTTGTACATTCGGCATCCTGAAGGCTTCTTGTATTTGATTTTCCAAATCATTCTTCATGTTTGGAGATTTTTCTGATATCATTTCATTGAGTAGATTGTTTATTCCTTTGGTTTGTACCTCTTTGCCTTCCTATAGCCCAATGATTGTTAAATTTGGTCTTTTCATGTTACCCATAATTCTTGAAACCTCTGCTCGTCATTTCTTACCATCTTCACTGTGGTCAACTTTGTTTTTCAAGATTATATATTTTGTTTTGTTTTCATTGTCTGAGGTTCTGTTTTCCAATGATCTATTATGTTGGAGATGCTTTCTACTGAGTTTTTAATTTGTTTTTTTGTTTCCTTCATGTCAAGTATTTCTGTTCTTTTTTTTTTTTTTTTTTTTTTGTCCAGAATCTCTATCTCCTTATTGAAGGAATATTTTTTTTCCTGTATTTGCTTATGTATTTCTTTATCAAAATAATGCTTTGCTGTCTGTATTTGCTGCCTTACATCATCCTTTAATTCAAAGAAAATTATACCCCTCCACTACTTCTGTATCATTTCTTCTGCTGTTTTGAGCATAGATCCTAATAATGGAGCATCTTTGTTTGGAGCACAATCTTCCCTTGGTTTCTCATGTTGTTCATGTATCTTCCCTTCTAGCTCTGGGTTTTCAAGGTGTTACAGTTTTTATCCTGTAGGCTTATAGTGTCCCCAATGGGTTCCAATACATCTCCTTTAAGTGGGAGATCAATATTCACTGATCCCAATACAAATAATATGCATCCTTAAACCAAATAGCTGTTATTAAGGTGTTTAAGGTTTTGTCACAATATACAGAAATCATTACCTACAATATAAACAGTAGGTTTGCAAAAGGTCTGCAGTTTCTGGTGTGGACAAAGAGAGACAGAGGTGGAGTGTAGGATGAGATGTTTAGGGTGTAGGATGTGAGGATATAGAGTTATTAAGTCTTAGGAAGAGTGAAAGAGGAATGAAGTTGGATACTAGCAAGAGAAGAGAGAAAGTGATTTTGGGGCGACACGTAATTGGGAAGACAGCAGAGCATACAAAAAACCATAAAAATCAAGAAATACAAAATGTAGAAACAGGAGATAAAAGAATATACAACACAACTGTAATATATGTTTCAGACCTCCCAGAACTCAAAGGCCTAATCCATGAGAAGTTCTTGGTTTTTACAAATGTTGGGAATGTGAGGGGGAAAGAAGAGGGAGAGAGAAAAAAGAAAAATAATTTCAAAGATAAAAGGATTGTTTTTGTTGGAATTCAGTATCTTTCCTGCTTCTTATGTACCTTGATATAAAACAGTCTACTAGCTGAATGATGTCAGGAACATGCTGTTTAAAAGCCAATGCCACAGACAGAGTTGGGGTTGTCTGGTGTCTCCACCCTCAGAATGGTGAAGGTTATTAGGGTGGGAGGGTTGGTCTTGGAGGTGGCGTTCTTGGAAGTGGGGTGTAGCACTTGCCAGTACCCATGGTAGACTGCACCCCAATGTTCAGGTCTGTGTCCCACCTAGAGACCTAAGAATTCCTGGTGTCTAATTTAGTCTCTGAACTCTGTCTCACGTGCCCCTCCCTTTCCACTTCCCAGTTAGAAACCTCTCTCCCCAGAAGTCTTATGGGCTGTGATCCGGGGGCTGTGCACCTGTCATGGAGAGCTGTGAAGCAGATCAGGACCAGGCTTTGCAAGCTATGGACTGGCCATGTGGCCATAGGCACTGTGCTGGGTTAGCGGCTCCTGGGGACAGGGGTATTTGGGAAGTATAGGTACCTTGATATTGCTTGTAGGCACCAGTCTCTGTCCCAAGCTGGGTGTTGCCCTAACTAATGATGGTGACAAAGGTGTCCCAAGTTGGAGGTGGCTGCTTTCAGAGATGGGGGTATCAGTTGTGTTGGGCTAGGTGGGGGCATTGGGCGACATGTTAAGATCCAGCTCTATGGCATGCAGTGTTGTGGCTGGCAGCTGTATCCAGACCTTGTCCAATGTCCCCAGGTGCAGGCTACCACATGTAGGGGATTATGGCAGTGGTTGCAGTGTTCCAAGATGGAGGCAACTGGGGGATCCCCACGTTGGTAATGACAATCCACACTGGAGTGATGGGTGGGGATTCTGTGGGCCAATGGCCACTAGAATTCCTGCATGGGTGGGCAGCTAGGAGTCCTGTGTGTGTGCTGATGCTGGGGGTCCTGCTTGGGCATGGTGGCTGGAGGACATGTGTGGGCTTTGTGGCTGGCATTCCTGCATGGGAGCAGTGGTTAGGGGTCCTCTAAGAACTCTCAGAGAAACAGTATTTCCACTGCTTCAATCTTAGGTCACAGAGCAACACAGCATGCATCTCCCTCTAGCCCACCACTTGAATTTCTCCCTCTTTTCTGCAATTTAAATTAACTATGTGACCAAATGCTCATGTTAATGTGACACTTGATAAAGCTGGGTCGTGGTTGTCACAGTTGTGCAAATATTTTCCAAAATACGGTTGAAGGTTACTATAATATTGTTGTGTGTATGTATGTGTGTGTTTTTAAGAGCAAGTCCTTGTGCAGACAACTCCAAGCTGAATTATTAATATTCCATGCTTCTTTCCTTAATTGCAACTCATTTAAAATGTGAATGATATTCTACCCTGAGGAAATAGCCCCCCCCCCTTTTTAAGACTATGTCTCATAACTTATGACATAAGAAATACTCTGAAGCTAAATGTGACATTTTTAAAAATTTGCAATGAAAAACCCTGATCTAAACAAGAGGAAGTTTAATACTCATATAGGTTTCCTGATAACACTTGTTTTTAGTTTTAAAAATGGGTGGATTTTTTTTCCTGATTCTGTCTTCCTCTAAATTGATAACAGGAAGTTTGCTGGCTGGGGTATCTCTCATCTCCTGTGCCTGTTAAAGTGTTTGTGGCAGACTATGGTCTTGTTCTCTTGGTTTCTTACTTGTAGAGAATAGACTTTTGCTGAGATTTTCACCAGTATCTTTGCCTTTGTCAAAGGGGTATTGCAAATTACTTGTGTTTCTTGGAGTCTCAAAGACTACAAGTCTTTCAAAATGAGGTATGAGATAGAAGAGGTTTTAAAGTGGATATTTTTAAGGTAGGAGTTCACTAAGTACTGTTAGTGATAGATGAGCTCAGAACAGTAACAAAATTCAAGATCAATCAGTTGTTTATGTGCATAAGAAAACAAATAGCAAACATAAAACTAAAGAGACAGTTCTAATGACCATAATATCAAAAGCAAAATGCTTGGGAATTTTTCAAAAGATGTGAACACTTGAACATTTCACATGGGTTGTTTTTAGAAAATATAGCATCATCCCTAAGCCACCTCCTTGTTTGTGAGGACTTTAAGTTCATAGAAAGAAGACAAGACAGGAATTAAAAATCTTCCGCTGTGGTAATGACGATAGCACCTAGAGCTCACTTGTAAAACACACCTATCATCCTGGTTTTATTTTTATTTGAGATATGGTCTTGCCAATTTAGTGAGGTTCAACTCAAAGTTGTGACACTCCAGACTCGGCTTCCCAAGCAGCTGGGGTTACATGTGTGGTTACCACAATGCCTGTCAGGGATTGTGGGCTTTTTTGTTTTCTTTAGTTGTAGATGGACACAGTACCTTTATTTTATATATTTATTTTATGTGGTGCTGAGGATGGAATGCAGGGCTTCCTGTGCTAGGCAGGTGCCCTACCACTGAGCCCTAGCCCCAGGGATCACATTCTTGACTTTCATATTAAAGGTTAGCTCAGGATAATATCTAGGTTTGCAAATGAATATACTGTCCCCATTTATTTGTTGAATTTATTTTCTTTTAAGGAATGAACTCCATACGATGAATTTTTCTCTTAGTACTGATTTCATAGTGTCCACAAGATTGTGATATGTTGTGTATGTGTTCTCATTTAACTCTAAGAATTTTTAAATCTCCTCCTAGATGTCTTCTGTAACACATTGTTCATTCAGTAGCATATTGTGTAGTCTCCAGGTGATGGAAACATTTTCATTTTTTATTTAGTTTTTGATTTCCAGTTTTATTCCATTATGATCTGATAAAATGCATGGTAGTATTTTTATTTTTTTGTGTTTGTTAAGAGTTACTTTGTGGCACAGAATATGGTGTATTTTAGAGAAGGATCCATGTGACGCTGAGAAGAAAGTGTATCCACTTGATGCATGTTGAAATATTCTATATATGTCAGTTAAGTCTAAGTTATTGATTGTGTTATTGAGCTCTATAGTTTCCTTATTCAATTTTTTTTTTTGGAAGATCTGTCCAGTGGTGAGAGGGGTGAGTTAAAGTCACTCAAGATCATTGTGTTGTGGTCAATTTGACTCTCCAACTTGAAGAGTTTGTTTGATGAACATAACTGCATCATTGTTTGGGGCATATATATTAATGATTGTTATGTCTTGTTGTTCTGTGGTGTCCTTGAGCAGTATGTAATGTCCATCTTTATCGCTTTTGATTAACCTTGGCTTGAAGTCTACTTTATTTCATATGAGGATGGAAACCCCTGCTTCCTTCTGCTGTCCATGTGAGTGGTATGAGTTTTCCCAACCTTTCACCTTTAGTCTGGTATGGCTTTTCCTGTAGTTAAGTCTCCTGTAGGAAGCATATTGTTGCATGTATGTGTGTGTTTGTGTGTGTGTGTGTGTGTGTATGTATATATATATATATATATATATATATATATATATATATATATAATAAATATAATATATATATTTATATATTATATAAATATAATATATATATATTATATATAAATAATATATATGTATTATAATATATATTATATATATATTATAATATATATATGTATTATAATATATATATAATATATATATATTATAATATATATATGTATTATAATATATATATATAATATATAATATATATATGTATTATAATATATATATATATAATATATAATATATATATGTATTATAATATATATATATATATTAATATATAATATATAATATATAATATATATATTATAATATATATATGTATTATAATATATATATATGTATTATAATATATGTATAAAATATATATATATATATATATATATATATATATATATATATATATATATATATATATATATATATATTAGTCTGGTAGCCTGTGTCTTTTGGTGAGTTTAAGTCATTAACATTCAGGGTTATAATTGAGACATGGTTTGTATTTCCAGCCATATTTCTGTATTTTTGTTATTTAACCTGACTTTCTTCTTTAATTAGTTTTCCTTTAGGGTATTGCCTCTCTCTGATGATTTTCATTGTTTTAATTTCCTCTTCATGGAATATTTTGCCAAAAATGTTTGTAGTGCCAATTTTCTAGCTATAAGTTCTTTTTACTTTTGTTTATTGTAGGAGATTTTTATTTCATCATGAAATCTAAAGCTTAATTTTGCTGGATATAAGATTCTTGTTGGCACCTATTTTCTTTCAGAGCTTGATACATGTTGTTTCAGGATCTTCCAGTTGTCAGTGTCTCCATTGAGAAATCATCAGAGATCCTAATTGGTTTCCCACTATATGTAATCTGATTCCATTCTCTTGTGGCTTTTAAAATTCTCTCCTTATTCTGTATGTTGGTAATTTTCATTATGATGTGCCTTGTTGTGGATCTGTTGTGATTTTGTACATTCGGCATCCTGAAGGCTTCTTGTATTTGATTTTCCAATTCATTCTTCATGTTAGGAAATTTTTCTGATATTTCAGTGAATAGATTGTTCATTCCTTTGGTTTGGACCTCTATGCCTTCCTCTAGCCCAATAATTTTTAAATTTGGTCTTTTCATGTCATCCCATAATTCTGGAATGTGCTGCTCATGGTTTCTTATCATCTTCACTGTATGGTCAACTTTATTTTTTCAGGATTATATATTTTGTCTGCATTGTCTGAGATTCTGTCTTCCAAGTGATCTATTCTGTTTGAGAAGCTTCCTATTGAGTTTGTAATTTGGTTTATTGTTTCCTTCATTTCAAGGATTTCTGTTTGTTTGTTTTTTCAGAATCTCTATCTCCTTATTGAAGGAATATTTTGCTTCCTGTATGTGCTTACGTAGCTCTTTATCAAAATAATCCTTTGCTGCTTGTATTTGCTGTCTTACATCATTCTTTAATTCAAAGAAAATTATACCCCTCCACTTCTTCTCTATCATTTCTTCTGCTGTTTTGACCATGGATTCTAATAATGGAGCATCTTTGGGGCACATTTTCCCCTGGGTTCTTCATGTTGTTCATGCATCTTCCCTTCTAGCTCTGTGTATTCGAGGTGTTACAGTTTTTACCCTGGATGCTTATAGTGTCCCTAATGGATTCCAGTGCCTCCCCTTCAAGGGGGGGAATCAATATTCACAGATCCCAATATAAACAATATGCAGCCTTAAACCAAGTAGCTGCTATTAAGTTTTTTTTTTTTTTTTTTTTGGATTTTTCACAATGTATAGAAATGGCAAGTTCAATCATTATCTAAAATATAAACAGTTGGTTTGCAAAAGGGTCTGAAGTTTCGGGTGTGGACAAAGAGAGAACCAGGCTTGGGGTGTAGGATGAGATGTTGAGAGGTTAGGAGAGGAGGATATAGAGTTATTAGATCTTAGGAAGGGTGAAAGAGGAATGAAATGTTGGATAGTAGCAGGATAAAAGAGAAAGTGATTTTGGGGAAATATGTAAGTGGAAGACAGTAGAGAGAACAAAAAAACTCCAAAATTAAGAAATTCAAAATGTAAAAGTAGGAGATAAAAGAATATACAACACAAGTATAATATACTATTCAGACCTCCGAGGCCTCAGTAGCCTAATCCATGAGAAGTTCTTGGTTTTACAAATACTAAGAATGTGAGGGTGGAAGAAGAGGGAGAAAGAAAAGAGAAAAAGAATCTCAAAGGATGATACAAGGATTGTTTTAGTAGGAGTTTAGTATCTTTCCTGCTTCTTTTCTCACCTACTAGTTGGGGTCGTCTGTTGTTTGCTGGTGTCTCCACCCTCAGGATGGTGAAAGTTATTAGGGTGGGAGTGTTGGTCTTAGGGATGGAGTTCCTGGAGGTGGGAGTGTAGCACTTGCCAATTCCCATGGGAGACTGAACCCAATGATCTCATCTGTGGCCCACCTGTAGACCTCACAATTCCTGGACTCTAATTTAGTCTCTGAACTCTATCTCACTCACTCCTCCCTTTCTACTTGCCAATCAGAAACCCCTCTCCCCAGAGGTCTTATGGGCTGTGCTCCAGGAGCTGTGCACCTGTTGTGGAGAGCTGTTGAGCAGACCAGGACCAGGCTCTGCAAGCTATGGATGGGCCGTTTGGCCACAGGCACTGTGCTACATTAGCAGCTCCTGGGGAGAGGGGGGATTTGGGGACTATAAGTACCTTGATATTGCTTAGGCCCCAGTCTGTGTCCCAAGCTGGGAGTTTCCCTAATTAAGATGGCAACAAAGGTGTCCCACGTTGGAGGTGGCTGCTTTCAGAGATGGCGTGTTGGTTGTGTTGGGACGGGTGGTGGCATTAGGTGACATGTTAAGAGATCCAGCTCTGTGGCATTCAGTGTTGTTGCTCGTAGCTGTCTCCAGATCCTGTCTAATGTCCCCAGGTGCAGGCCACCACATGTAGGAAACTATGGCAGTGGTTGAAGTATCCCAAGATGGAGGCAAATTGGGGATCCCATTGTTGATAATGAGGATCCACACAGGAGTGGTGACTAGGGATCCTGCAGGGCAGTGGCCACCAGGATTCCTGCATGGATGGGCAGCTAGGAGTCCTGTGCAGGTGCTGATGCTAGTGGTCTTTCTTGGGCATGGTGGCTGGAGGGCCTGTGTGAGCTTTGTGGCCAGCATTCCTGCATGGGAGCAGTGGTCAGGGGTCCTCTAATAACTCTGAGAGAAACAGTATTTCCACTGCTTGAATCTTAGGTCACAGAATGACAAAGCATGCAGCTTCCCTCTAGCCCACATCTTGGATTTCTCCCTGTTTTCTGCAATTTAATTTAACCATGTGACCAAATGAAAATATTTTCCAAAATATGATTGAAGGTTACTATCTTATTAAAAAAGTTTAAAAAAAAAAACATAGTAAGCCCTTGGGCAGACAACTCCATCCTAAAGTATTAATATTTCCTGCTTTTTCTCCTTAATTGCAACTCAGTAGAGGAAATAGTCCCTCTTTTGTTTAGTCTATGTCTCATAACTTATGCCATAAGAAATATTCTGAAGCTAAATATGACATTTTTAAAAATTTGCAGTGAAAAACCCTGATTTAAACAAGGGGAAATCTGATACTCATATAGATTTCCTGATGACACTTGTTTTAGTTTTGGATATGTGGGGATTTCTTTCATTTATCTGTTTAACTTGTGTATATCATCCTGACTCAGTTTGGGTAAGTAGCATGATTCTAGACATTTGTAGATGTCTTCAATATTTTCTGTTTTATTAGGGTACAAATTTTCAAAATGATTTATAATTATCTTCTGTATTTCTGTAGTGTTCATGGTGATATTTCCTTTTCATCATGGATTTTAGTAATTTGAGGTTTTTCTGTCCTTCTCTGCATTAGCATGGATAAGGGTTTATCAAATGCATTTATTTTTTTTTCAAAGAGACAACTTTTCATTTTGTAAATTTTTAAAAAAATTTTAATTTATTTAAAAAAATAAATGACAGCAGAATGCATTACTATTATTACTACACATGTACAGAACAATTTTTCATATCTCTGTATATAAAGTATATTGACACCAGTTCATATCTTCATACATGTACTTTGGATTACGATGCCTATTACATTCCACCATTCTTGCTAATCCCCTGCCCCCTCCCTTCCCCTCCCACCCCTCTACCCTAACTAGAATTCATCTCTTCCTCCCATGCTCCCCCTCCCATGCTCCCCCTCCCTACCCCACTATGAGTTAGCCTCCTTATATTAGAGAAAACATTCTGCATTTGTTTTGGGGATTGGCTAACTTCACTTTGCATTACCATCTTCAATGCCATCAAATGCCATCCCATTTACCTGCAAATGCCACATTTTATTCTCATTTATTGGTGAGTAAAATTCCATTGTGTATAAATGCCACATTTTAAAAAAAAATTATAATGCTCTTTAATGTGCTACATACAGCACAATACATGAGACTTAGAACAAGCACAAGTGACAAGAGTGGTGGTCCCAGAGTCATCAACAGATCAATAAGCAATCAAGGAAGAGGCCAGCTTCAGGGTAGACAGACACATCCCTATGGTCCCAGCTGCCAGCCTCACCCCATCTCAAAAAATTACAATTAAAAGGATTGTGGAGAAACTCAGTGGTAGAGCACTCCTGGGTGAAATATGAACAAAGAAAAGGAGGAAAAAAGTTCAGAAGAGCCATTTCACCAATCTGTATCAAAAGCTGGAGTGGAGAGGCCTAAACAAACATACACAATATGTAATAAATCATTAGACACAAAAGACTTAAAATACAGGAAAATGGCATCTAACAATAAGAGAGATTTAACCCAGAAAAACATGTTGCTTTCAAATCTTCATGCTGATGCAATGCTCCTCTCCAAGCCAGGGTGCATTTTTATTACCTCTGAATAGATTAAAAAAAAAGAAAAGAAATGAAGGCACACACCATTTTCACACACCTACAGTGGTTATCTCAAAATAAATAAATAAAATGAAATAAAATAAAAATTTCTTCAAGTCTGAACAAGTTCAAACGGATCTGAAACAAGCAAAGGTCTCACCACATTCCTACATACATGGCTTTTCTCCAGTGTGATTTCTTAAATGCTCTTCAAAGGGACCTGGAAAATTGAAAGTGTTACTGCAATTTTTAAAGATAGAAAAAGTATTTTCACAGATGTGAATTCTTTTATGTCTTTGAAGAAAACTCTGAAAGCTGAATACTGCCCCACATGGCTTATCTTCAGCATTTTCTACAATATGAGTCCTTTCATACAACTGAACAAAACTAGAACAGCTGAACCCTTTATATTTCTTACATAGGATTTATTATTTTTATTCCAAAACAATATTCCCAGCCTTTAGGAAAAAATGAGAAAACTAGAAGATTTCCCACATTTCTCACATTCACAGGGCTTCTATGCATGAGTGTTTTCATATTTAAGAAGGAAAATGAAGCTGACAGAATGTAGCAAATCCCCCATTCAGAGGGTTTGTTTTCCAAGGACCTGAACAGACACTTCTCAGAGGAGGACATACAATCAATCAACAAGTACATGAAAAAATGCTCACCATCTCTAGCAGTCAGAGAAATGCAAATCAAAACCACCCTAAGATGCCATCTCACTCCAGTAAGATTGGCAGCCATTATGAAGTCAAACAACAACAAGTGCTGGCGAGGATGTGGGGAAAAGGGTACACTTGTACATTGCTGATGGGACTGCAAACTGGTGCGGCCAATTTGGAAAGCAGTATGGAGATTCCATGGAAAGCTGGGAATGGAACCACCATTTGACCCAGATATTCCCCTTCTTGGACTATTCCCTAAAGACCCTAAAAGGGCAAACTATAGGGATACTGCTACATTGATGTTTATAGCAGCATAACTCACAATAGCAAGACTGTGGAACCAACCTAGATGCCCTTCAATAGATGAATGGATAAAAAATGTGGCATTTATACACAATGGAGTATTACTCAGCACTAAAAAATGACAAAATCATGGCATTTGCAGGGAAATGGATGGCACTAGAGCAGATTATGCTAAGTGAAGCTAGCCAATCCCTAAAAAAAACTAATGCCAAATGTCTTCTTTGATATAAGGAGAGCAACTAAGAACAGAGCAAGAAGGAAGAGCATGAGAAGAAGATTAACATTAAACAGGGACGAGAGGTGGGAGGGAAAGGGAGAGAAAAGGGAAATTTCATGGAAATGGAAGGAGACCCTCATTGTTATACAAAATTACATATAAGAGGAAGTGAGAGGAAAGGGGAAAAAACAAGGGAGAGAAATGAATGACAGTACATGGGGTAGAGAGAGAAGATGGGAGGGGAGGGGAGGGGAGAGGGGATAGTAGAGGATAGGAAAGGCAGCAGAATACAACAGACACTAGTATGGCAGTATGTAAAAACGTAGATGTGTAACCGATGTGATTCTGCAATCTGTATACAGGGAAAAAATGGGAGTTCATAACCCACTTGAATCAAATGTATTAAATATGATATGTCAAGAGCTATGTAATGTTTTGAACAACTAATAATAAAAAATGTGAAAAATATCACAAATCATTCCAGTTTCCCTGTTGCCTTCAAAGCCATTTCATTCACATTAAATGCCACATTTTTATCCATGAATCCACTGAAGGGCATCTAATTTGGCTCCACAGTTTAGCTATTGTGAATTGTGCTCCTATAAACATTGATGTGGCTGTGTCACTGTAGTATGCTGTTTTTAAGACATTTGGGTATAGATGGAGGAGTGGAATAGGTGGGTCAAATGGTGATTCCATTCCCAGTGATTTTAAAATTTGTTCTTTTGTTTCAATTTCATTGACTTCAGCTCTGGTTTTAATTATTTCCTGTTTTTTACTGCTTTTGATGTTGATTCTTTTTTTCCCCTAGGGCTTTGTGATGTAATTTTAGGTCCTTTATTTGTTGACTTTTTCTTTTTTAACGAATGAACTTCATGCAATAAACTTTACTTAGTGATGCCTTCATAGTGTCCCAGAGATTTTGATATGTTGTATCTGTGTTTTCATTTTCTTCTAAGAATTTTTAATCTCCTGTTTGTTTTTTTTCTGCAATCCATTGTTCATTCATTAGCATATTATTTAGTCTCCAGGTTTTGAAGTAGCTTCTATTTTTATCATTGATTTCTAATTTCATTCCATTATGATCTGATAGAATGAAGGGTAGTATCTGTACTTTTTTGTATTTGGTAAGAGTTGCTTTGTGGCATAATATGTGGTCAATTTTATAGAACAATCCATTTGTTGCTAAGAAAGTGTCTTTGTTGAAGAATGAAACATTACATATATATATATATATATATATATATATATATAAAAATAATATATATATAAATAATATATATATAAATAAATATATATATATATAAATAAATATATATATATATAAATAAATATATATATATATAAATAAATATATATATATATAAATAAATATATATATATAAATAAATATATATATATAAATAAATAAATAAATATATATATATATATATATATATAAATATATATATATATAAAAATCTAAGTTATTGATTGTATTATTATTCCATAGTTTCTGTTTGGCTTTTGTTTGGAAGATATATTCAGAGGTGAAAGAGATGTGTTAAAATCACTCAGAATTATTGTGTTGTGGTCTATTTGACTCTTGCACATAAGAGTTTATTTGCTCAACATTGATGCTCCATTGTTTGGGGCATGTATATTCATAATTGTTATGTCTTGTTGGTGTATGGTTCCCTTAAGCAGTACAAAATGTCCTACTTTATTCCTTTTGATTAACTTTCACTTGAAGTCCACCTTATTTGATATAAGAATGGAAACCCCTGCTTGCTTCTGCAGTCCAGATGAGTGGTATTTTTTCCAACCTTTCATCTTCAGTCTGTGGGTGTCTTTTCCTATGAGATTAGTCTCCAGAAGGCAGCATATTGTTGGGTCTTCTTTTTTTTTTTTTTTTGTTTTTTAATTCAGTCTGCCAGTCTATGTCTTTTGGTTGCTGAGTTTTATAAATTAACATTCAGGGTTATTATTGAGACATGATTTGTATTCCCAGTTGTTTTTGTTTATTTTTGGTAGTTAACTTGACTTGGTTTCTCTTTGATAGGTTTTTCTTTTAGAGTGATAACTCCCTTTTCTGATTTTCACTGTTTTTCATTTTATCCTCATGGAATACTTTGCCAAGGATGTTCTGTAGTGCAGGCTTCCTAGTTGTAAATTCTTTTAACTTTTGTGAATCATGGAAGGTTTTTATTTTGTCATAAAAATAATATATCAAAATCGAAATCTAAATTTTAATTTTACTGGATATGATTCTTGGATGGCATCAATTTTTGTTTAGAACTCAGTGTATGTTGTTGCAGGATCTTCCAGCTTTCAGAGTCTCGGTTGAGGAATCAGTGGAGATCCTAATTGGTTTCCCCCTTATGTAATCTGATTCCTTTATCTTGTGGCTTTGAAAATTCTCTTCTTATTCTGTATGCTTGGCATTTTCATTATGATCTGCCTTGGTGTGTATCTCTTGTGAATTTGTACACTTGACATCCTGCAAGCTTCATATATTAGATTTTTCAATTCAATCTTCAGGTTTGGAAATATTTCCTGTATGATTTCATTGAATACATTGTCCATTTCTATGCCTTCCTCTATTCCAATAATTGTTAAATTTGGTCTTTTAATGTTTTTCCATAATTCTTGAATCTTCTACTGATGGTTTATTACCATCTTCACTATTGTCAACTTTATTTACAGGATTATGTATTTTGTCTTAATTGTCTGAGGTTCAGTCTCTGAAATGATCTATTCTGTTGGAGATGCTTCCTATTGAGTTTTTAATTTGTTTTATTATTCATTTCAAGGATTTCTGTTTGTTTTTTTCCAGAACCTCTATCTTTTTATTGAAGTAATCTTTTTGCTTCCTGTAATTGCTTATGTATCTCTTTGTCAAAATAATCCTTTGCTTGCCTGTATTTGCTCTTTCATAATCCTTAATTCAGAAAACATTTTAATTATGTACTTCCTCAACTCCTCCTCTATCATTTCTCCTGGTGTTCTGGCCATGGATTCCACTAATGTAGCATCTTTGGGGCACTTTCTTCCCTTGGTTTCTCCTGTTGTTCATGTATCTTACCTTCTAGCTCTGGGTTTTCAAGGTGTTACAGTTTTTACCCTGGAGGCATATAGTGTCCCTTCAGGGTTCCAATACCTCTCCTTTAAGGGGGAGATCAATATACACAGGTCCCAATACAAATGATATGCAGCCTTAAACCAAATAGTTGCTATTAAGATGTTTATGGCTTTGTCATAATACACAGAAATGGTGAGTTCAATTATTATCTACAATATAAACAGTAGGTTTGCAAAAGGGTCTGCAGTTTCTAGTGGTGGACAAAGTGATCCAGGAATGGGGTAGGATGAAATGTTAAGGAGGTGGAAGTTGAGGATATAGAGTTATTAGATCTTGGGAAGAGTGAAAGAGGAATGAAAAGAAGTTGGATAGTAGTATGAGAAAAGAGAGGAAGTGATTTTGGGGAGACAAGTAGGAAGACAGTAGAGAGAATACAAAAAACAAACCAAAAATTAAGAAATGAAAAATGTAGAAATAGGAGATAAAAGAATACACAACACAACTGTAATATACTATTCAGTCCTCCAAGACCTCAGTAGCCTAATCTATGAAAAGTTCTTGGTTTTACAAATGTTGGAGATGTGAGGGCAGGAGAAGAGAGAGACAAAGGAGGGGAAAAATTATCAAAGGAAGACACATGATTGTTTTTGTTGGAGTTCAGTATTTTTCCTGCTTCTTTTCTCACCTACTAGTTTGGGTTGTCTGTTTGCTAGTGTCTTCATCCACAGGATGGTGAAAGTTATTAGAGTGGGAGGGTTGGTCTTGGGGGTGGAGTTCCTGGAAGTGTTGTGTAGCACTTGCCAGTCCCCATGGGAGACTGTACCCTAAGGATCTCCTTTGGGGCCCACCTGGAGACCTCACAATTCCTGGCCTCTAATTTAGTCTCTGAACTCTCACTCAGCCCTCCACTTCTACTTCCTAATCAGAAACCTCTCTCCCCAGACGTTTTGTGGGTGTGCCATGGGGGCTGCACGCCTGTTGTGGAGAGTTGTAGTGCAGATGAGGACCAAGCTCTGCAAACTATGGACCGGTCATGTGGCTGCAAGCAGTGTGCAGGGTTAGTGGCTCCTGGGGAGAGAGGGGGATTTGGGGACTATAGGTACCTTGATATTGTTTCTATGCCCCAGCCTATGTCCCAAACTTGGAGTTGCCCTAACTAAAGATGGCAACAAAGGTGTTCCAAGTTGAAGGCAACTACTTTCAGGGATAGGGTGTTTTTTTGTGTCTGGCCTGGTGGTGGCATTGGGTGGCATGTTCCAGCTCTGTGGCATGCAGTGTTGTGAGTGGAAGCTATCTCCAGATCCTGTCCAGTGTCCCCACGTGCAGGCCACCACATGTAGGAGACTATGGCAGAGGTTGCAGTGTCCCAAGATGGAGGTAACTAGGGGTATCCCACGTTGGTAATGGGGGTCCACACAGGAGTGGTAGCTGGTGACCCTGGGGGGCAGTGACCACCAGGATTCCTGCATGGTGGGCAGCTAGGAGTCCTGTGTGGATGCCAATGCTGGTGGTCCTGCTTGTGCACAGTGGCTGAAGGACCTGTGTGGGCTTTGTGGCCAGCATTCCTGCATGGGAGCAGCGGTTAGGCGTCCTCTAAAACTCTCAGAAATGGTGTTTCCACTGCTTGAATCTTAATCTTAGGTCACATAGCATTCAGCCTCCCTCTAGCCCACATCTTGGATTTCTCCCTATTTTCTGCAATTTAAATTAACCATGTGACCAAATGCTCATGCTAATGTGACCTTTGCTAAAGCAGGGTAGTTTTTGTCAAAGTTGTGCAAATCTTTTCCAAAATATGGTTGAAGGTTACCAGCTTATTGTTAAAAAAAACAAAAACAAAAACAAAAACAAAAACAAACAAACAAAACAAAACAGTAAGACCTTGGGCAGACAACTCCAACATGAAGTATTACTATTTCAGGCTTCTCTCCTAAATTGCAATTCATCAGAGATGTGAATGATATTCTACCCTGAGGACATAGCCCCTCTTTTGTTTAGGCTGTCTCATAACTTATGCCATAAGAAATATTCTGAAGCTAAATGTGACATTTTAAAAAATTGCAGTGAAAAACCCTGATTTAAACATGGGGAATTCTGATACTCAAATAGATTTCCTGATAACACTTGTTTTAGTTTTGGAGATGGGTGGAATTCTTTCCCGATTCTCTCTTCTTCTAAATTGAGAACAGGAAGTTTGCTGGCTGGTGTGTCTCTCATCTCCTTGCCTGGTAATGTGTTTGTGGCAGACTATGGTCTGACTTGTAGGGAATAGTTTGCTGATATTCTCACTAGTATCTGCCTTTGTCAAAGAGGTATTGCAACTTACTTGTGTTTCTTCCTTTCTCGTGTTTTTGGTTTCCAAAATAAGGTATGAGATAGAAGTGGTTTTAAATGGATATATTTAAGGTAGGAGTTCACTAATTACTGTTAGAAGCAACAGATGAGCTCAGAACAGTAACACAATTCAAGATGAATCAGTTGTTTATGTGCATAAGAAAATAAATAGCAAACATAAAATTAAAGAGAGAGTTCTAATGACCATAATATCAAAAGTGAAATGCTTGGGAATTTTTCAAGAAATGTGAACACTTGAACATTTAACATGGCTTGTTTTCAGAAAATATAACATCATCCCTAAGCCACCTCCTTGTTTGTGAGTACTTTAACTTCATAGAAAGAAGACAGGAATTAAAAACTTCCCCCTGTTATGGTCCTGAGGATAGGACCTAGTTGTGTTTTACCAGTGAGCTCTATCACCATCCCATTTTTATTTTTCTTTGAGATATGGTCCTGTCAAGTTAGTTGGACTAGACTCAAAGTTGTAACCCTCCAGACTCTGCTTCCCAAGTAGCTGGGGTTACATGCATGTTCCATCACAACCCCTGGCAGGGATTATAGTCTTTTTTGTTTTCTTTAGTTGTAGTAGACAGAGTACCTTTATTTTATAAATTTATTTTTATGTGGTGCTGAGGATTGAACCCTGTGCCTCACACATGCTAGGCAGGTGCTCTACCACTAAGCTCCCTCCCCCAGGGGTTACATTCCTGACTTTAATATTACAGGTTGGCTCATGATAATATCTAGGTTTGCAAACATGTATAATGTCCCATTTTTGTGAGTAGAAGGTAGAGGCCACAATGAGAGAAAATTTCTATCCTTATCCTTAGAAGTGGAACATCAAATGTGGGTTCACTTGCAACTTAGAATTTGAAGATTTCACAGATATTAAAAAATATAAGCAAAAGAGACATGAGGTCAAGGCTCTGAGGAAGGGGCACTAGGTATTTAAAATTGTGAGGCAGCAGACTGAGAAAATCAATGCTAAGCTACCTGGGTATGGAGAACAGTTTCCCTCACATTTAACTGTATGATCACAGAAGACACATATGGAAATAAACCATTTAGTGGGTACATTTTTAAAAGATGATCATGGATAGGACTTGGTCAGAAGTCATCATTATAACACCCCACCCACACACCCACACACCCACACCATTGCGTCCCTTTTACCTCTTCCCCACTTGAGTAGTCAAGCCACATCCACTCCTCAAGGTTCATTCTTCCATGAAGAGAAAGGACTGAGTCCTTTGTGCTCTGGGGATCACAATTGGCAGAACTCCTTGCCTTGCTCATGGCAGAAACTAGCAAAGGAATGGTGAGTTCAGGACCATATCTCTCTCTTTTCTCTCACAAACAAATAACTAAAGATTTCAATTATAAATTGATGATGAAGTGAACTTGGGAGTATTTGCCCAAATATTTGTAACAGTGAAATCATAAATGTTCAGCAGTCTATTGTTTTATTTATTCTTCTGCTTTCTTTCTTTTTTTTTTTTTTTTTTTGGTGCTGGGGACTGAGCCCAGGGGCACTCAACCTCTCAGCAACATCCCAGATCTTGTATTTTTAGAGACAGGATCTCACTGAGTTTCTTAGTGCTTTGCTAAGTTGTTGAGGCTGGCTTTGAACTCATCATCAAAGACACTGGAATTACAGTCATGTGCCAGTGCAGCCAGCTAATGTTTCAATTCATTGTTTGCACAAGAGCAGTTTTTCCATGTAATATAATCTACTGTGTGCTCTCAAATTGTTGCACTTTGTTAAAACTTCAAAGAGAATAGCATATTATCTTTGTATTAACAAACTTAAAGTAGAGACATTTTTTAAGCCTTGATAAAATCAGGTCAGGACAGTTTCCTAGTTTCTTTATTCTTTTTTTTTTTTTTTTTTTTTTTTTTTTTTTTTTTTTTTTTTTTTTTTGTACTAGTTATTGGTCCCAGTGTCACTCAACCACAAAGCTACTTTCCTTTTAAAAAAAAAAAAAATATTTAGAGGCGGGGCCTAACTAAACTATATAGGTTCCTACTAATTTGCTGAGGCTGACTTTGAACTTGTGAATTTCCTGCCTTAGCCTCCCAAACCATTGGGACTGCAGGTATGTGCCCCCACTCCCAGTTTCTTCATTCTTTTGTAGTTATTTCTCTTTTGTTATATAAATTCAAGTTCAATAACAGTATGTTTAACATATACATTCAGAGAAAAGTCAGTGATGTAGGTAAGCAATTTAACATGTCCACTTGAAAGTATGTTATATATTCACCATGGCATATTACTCAGTCATCAACACAAACAAACTCCTCTAATAGTCAGCAAAATAGATGCAATTGGATGAGGTTATGCTAAGTGAAGAAATATACACAAAAAAGTGTCACATCTCATATATGTTAACTGAAATAAAATCATGTGAAAGTGGAATAGTAATTAGTATGGCTGAGGAGTGTGTAGGGTTTTCAAGGGTAGAAGAGGGTATTTGGATATTATGAATACATGTATATGCATATATAAAACCATCACACTGAATCCCATTAATATGTGCAATTGCTATGTGATAATAAAATCCATCATATCTCATAATTACCTAATTCCACACTAAGAACAGAATCCTGTCTTTTGGAATTTCCAGTATATGATGTGATATTATTGATGATGCTCCCTGATAACCACCAGGCTTTCCCTACATATCCATTTTTTTTTCTTCCATACTCTGCACATAGAGTATGCAGTGTATTTCTGTGCCTGGATCACCTCGTTTAGCATGAGGTCCTCCAGCTTCATCTATGTTATTGGAGAATATTCTTTTATTTCTGGGGTTTGGACCCAGGGTTGCCTTACCAGTGAGAGATATCCCCAGTCATTTTGTTTTTCAGTTTTAAGACAGAATGTTACCGAACTTCTGAGGCTGACCTTCACATTTTGCCACCACTGCCACATACATCATCCTTCTTTTGAAAGTTGAGCAATAAGTGAGGTGTGGAGGCACATTTCTTTTGTCATGCTAGGGACTTGGGAGGCTGAGGGAGGAGAATCACTATCTTGGAGCCAGCTCCGCATGTTAGTGAGACCCTTTGCACCTTAAAAGATCTTCTCTCAAGATAATTGTAAAAAACTGAAAAGGTTATATATGTATAGTGATATGTCTGTGTGGAAACACAATGATAAATCTCTCTTCATTATCTATAATATACTATAGGTTCTTCTTACTGAGTTATGCTTTGATGGAAATTTAGGTTGTGGATAGTGTTGCAGTGAACTTAGGAGTGTAGACATTCCTAAAGATGGATTCCATTTCTTTCAATTGTTGAAGTGGTTAATGGCAGCTGTCAATTTGAGTGGATTGGGATACCCAGAGAATTGGTGTGGAAGATCTCTGCAGGTGTCTGTGAGTGTGCTTCCAGAAGGCTGAGTCAGAAACCATGGGAAATACCTGTAATGAACATATATATTTTGATTTGGTTTTGTTTGGAAAAAAGCAAGAGAAGCAGTCATGGGCTTGTGCTCCAAGCTTCTTGAATGGATGATTCTCCAGGCTTTGTGGACTTGCACCATTGGCTATACAGGGGTCTTTTTTAAAAGAAATTTCTTTTAGTTAGTTATCCATGACAGTAGAATGCACTTATATACTTTGATATACATAGATGGTATATAATTTCTCACTTTTCTGAGTAAATATAATGTAGAATCACATTGGTCATACAGCCATATACATACATAAAATAACAGTGTCAGTTTTACTCTATCTTTTTTATCCCTACATCCCCTGACTTCCCCTCCTTTCACTTCCCTCTGCCTAACCTAAAATAATGCTATTCTCTTTTTTTGCATTATAAATCTTAATACATACGTGTGTGTGTGTGTGTGTGTGTGTGTGTGTGTGTGTGATCACAACTTTTGTATCTCTGTTTGTATATAATGTATGTTGACACCCAATTCAAGTCTTCATATATGTACTTTGGATAATGATGTCCATTACATTCCACAATCCTTCCTAATCCCCTTCCCCTCCCTTTCCCTCCCTCCCCTCTGCCCTATCTAGAATTCATCGATTCCTCCCATGCTCCCCATCCCTACCCCACTATAGTCAGCCTTCTTATATCAGAGAAAACATTCTGCATTTGTTTTTGGGATAGGCTAACTTTACTTATCATTATCTTCTCCAACGCCATCCATTTACCTGCAAATATCATGATTTTATTCTCTTTTATTGCTGAGTAACATTCCATTGTGTATATATGCCTCATTTTTTATCCATTCATCTACTGAAGGGCATCTATGTTGGCTCTACAGTTTAGCTGTTGTGAATTGTGCTGCTATAAACATCGATGTGGCTGTATCCCTGTACTATGCTGATTTTAAGTCCTTTGGGTTTAGACTGAGGAGAGAAATAGCAGGGTCAAATGGTGGTTCCATTCCCAGTCATTTTGTCAATTGCTTCTTTTGTTTCAATTTCATTGATTTCAACCCTGATTTTAATTGTTTTCTGTCCTTTACTGCTTTGGGTGGTGATTTGTGTTTTTTTTCTCCATGTAGGTCTTTGAGATGTAATTTTAGGTCATTTATTTGTGACATTTTCTTTTCTTAATGAATGAACTCCATACAATGAACTTTCCTTAGTAATGCTTTCATAGTGTCCCAGAGATTTTGATATGTTTTATCTGTATTCTCATTCACCTCTAAGAATTTTTAATCTCCTCGTTGATGTCTTCTGCAACCCATTGTTCATTCACTAGCATATTATTTATTCTCCAGGTGTTGGAGTAGCTTCTATTTTTATCATTGATTTCTAATTTCATTCCATTATGATCTGATAGAATGCAGGGTAGTATCTTTACTTTCTTGTATTTGCTAAGAGTTGCTTTGTGGCATAATATATGGTCTATTTTAGAGAACCCATTTGCTGCTGAGAAGAAAGTGTCTTTGCTTATTGAAGAATGAAATATTCTATATATGTTAGTGAAATATAAGTTATTCATGGTATTATTGAGTTCTATAGTTTGGCTTTTGTTTGGAAGATCTATTTAGGGGTGAAAGAGATTTGTTAAAGTCACCCAGAATTATTGTGTTGTGGTCTATTTGACTCTTGAACTTGAGAAGAGTCTGTTTGAACATAGATGCTCCATTGTTTGGGGCATGTATATTTCTAATTGTTATGCATTGTTGGCGTGTGGTTCCCTTAAGCAGTATGTAGTGTCCTTCTTCATTAGTTAATTAGTTAACTTCAAAAGTTAATCCTTTTGAATAACTTTCACTTGAAATCCACATTATTTAACATAAGGATGAAAACCCTTGCTTGCTTCCACAGTCCATGTGAGTGGTAAGATTTTTCCCAACCTTTCACCTTCAGTCTGTGGATTTTTTTTCCTGTGAGATGAGTCTGTGGAAGGCAGCATATTGTTGGGTCTTCTTTATTTCATTCAACATGCCAGTCTGTCTTTTTATTGCTGAGTTTTAGAGATTAACATTCAGGGTTATTTTCGAGACAAGATTTTTTTTTTTTAATTTTTTATTGTTGGCTGTTCAAAACATTACATAGTTCTTGATATATCATATTTCACATTTTGATTCAAGTGGGTTATGAGCTCCCATTTTTACCCCATATACAGATTGCAGAATCACATCAGTTACACATCCATTGATTTACATATTGCCATACTAGTGTCTGTTTTGTTCTGCTGCCTTGCCTATCCTCTACTATCCCCCCTCCCCTCCCCTCCCCTCCCCTCTTCTCTCTCTGCCCCCTCTACTGACATTCATTTGTCCCCCTTGTATTATTTTTCCCTTTCCCCTCACTTCCGCTTGTATGTACTTTTGTATAACTCTGAGGGTCTCCTTCCATTTCCATGCAATTTCCCTTCTCTCTCCCTTTCCCTCCCACCCCTCATCCCTGTTTAATGATAGTCTTCTTCTCATGCTCTTTGACCCTACTCTGTTCTTAGTTACTCTCCTTATATCAAAGAAGACATTTGGTATTTGTTTTTTAGGGATTGGCTAGCTTCACTTAGCATAATCTGCTCTAATGCCATCCATTTCCCTGTAAATTCTAAGATTTTGTCATTTTTTAATGCAGAGTAATACTCCATTGTGTATAAATGCCGCATTTTTTTATCCATTCATCTATTGAAGGGCATCTAGGTTGGTTCCACAGTCTTGCTATTGTGAATTGTGCTGCTATGAACATCGATGTAGCAGTGTCCCTGTAGCATGCTCTTTTTAGGTCTTTAGGGAATAGAACGAGAAGGGGAATAGCTGGGTCAAATGGTGGCTCCATTCCCAGCTTTCCAAGAAATCTCCATACTGCTTTCCAAATTGGCTGCACCAATTTGCAGTCCCACCAGCAATGTACAAGTGTACCCTTTTCCCCACATCCTCCCCAGCACTTGTTGTTGTTTGACTTCATAATGGCTGCCAATCTAACTGGAGTGAGATGGTATCTTAGGGTGGTTTTGATTTGCATTTCTCTGACTGCTAGAGATGGTGAGCATTTTTTCATGTACTTGTTGATTGATTGTATGTCCTCCTCTGAGAAGTGTCTGTTCAGGTCCTTGGCCCATTTGTTGATTGGGTTGTTTGTTCTCTTATTGTCTAATTTTTTGAGTTCTTTGTATACTCTGGATATTAGGGCTCTATCTGAAGTGTGAGGAGTAAAGATTTGTTCCCAGGATGTAGGCTCTCTATTTACCTCTCTTATTGTTTCTTTTGCTGAGAAAAAACTGTTTAGTTTGAGTAAATCCCATTTGTTGATTCTAGTTATTAACTTTTGTGCTATGGGTGTTCTATTGAGGAATTTGGAGCCCGACCCCACAGTATGTAGATCGTAGCCAACTTTTTCTTCTATCAGACGGCGTGTCTCTGATTTGATATCAAGCTCCTTGATATCATTTTGAATTCATTTTGAATTAACTTTTGTGCATGGCGAGAGAAAGGGATTCAGTTTCATTTTGTTGCATATGGATTTCCTGTTTTCCCAGCACCATTTGTTGAAGATGCTATCCTTCCTCCATTGCATGCTTTTAGCCCCTTTATCAAATATAAGATAGTTGTAGTTTTGTGGATAGGTTTCTGTGTCCTCTATTCTGTACCATTGGTCCACCCCCCTGTTTTGGTACCAGTACCATGCTGTTTTTGTTACTATTGCTCTGTAGTATAGTTTGAAGTCTGGTATCGCTGTACCGCCTGATTCACACTTCCTGCTTAGCATTGTTTTTGCTATTCTGGGTCTTTTATTTTTCCATATGAATTTCATGATTGCTTTCTCTATTTCTACAAGAAATGCCATTGGGATTTTGATTGGCATTGCATTAAACCTATAGAGAACTTTTGGTAATATCGCCATTTTGATGATGTTACTTCTGCCTATCCATGAACAGGGTATATTTTTTCCATCTTCTAAGATCTTCTTCTATTTCTCTCTTTAGGGTTCTGTAGTTTTCATTGTATAAGTCTTTCACCTCTTTTGTTAGGTTGATTCCCAAGTATTTTTTTTTTTTGAACATATTGTGAATGGAGTGGTTGTTCTCATTTCCATTTCAGAGGATTTGTCGCTGATATACAGGAATGCCTTTGATTTATGCATGTTGATTTTATATCCTGCCACTTTGCTGAATTCATTTATTAGCTCTAATAGTTTCTTTGTAGACCCTTTTGGGTCTGCTAGGTATAGAATCATGTCATCTGCAAATAGTGATAATTTAAGTTCTTCTTTTCCTATTTTGATGCCTTTAATTTCTTTCGTCTGTCTAATTGCTCTGGCCAGTGTTTCGAGAACTATGTTGAACAGAAGTGGTGAGAGAGGGCAACCCTGTCTTGTTCCAGATTTTAGAGGGAATGCCTTCAGTTTTGCTCCATTCAGAATGATGCCAGCCTGAGGTTTAGCATAGATTGCTTTTACAATATTGAGGTATGTTCCTGTTATCCCTAGTTTTTCTAGAGTTTTGAACATAAAGGGATGCTGTACTTTGTGGAATGCTTTTTCCGCATCTATCGAGATGATCATATGGTTCTTATTTTTAAGTCTATTGATGTGGTGAATAACATTTATTGATTTCCGTATATTGAACCAGCCTTGCATCCCAGGGATGAATCCTGCTTGATCATGGTGCACAATTTTTTTGATATGTTTTTGTATCCAATTAGCCAGTATTTTATTGAGGATTTTTGCATCTAGGTTCATTAGAGATATTGGTCTGTAGTTTTCTTTCTTTGAAGTGTCTTTGTCTGGTTTAGGTATCAGGGTGATGTTGGCCTTGTAGAATGAATTTGGAAGTTCTCCCTCTTTTTCTATTTCCTGAAGTAGATTGAAAAGTATTGGTATTAGTTCCTCTTTAAAGGTTTTGTAAAACTCTGCTGTATACCCATCCGGTCCTGGGCTTTTCTTTGTTGGTAGTCTTTTAATGGTTTCTTCTATTTCCTCAATTGATATTGGTCTGTTTAGGTTGTCTATATCCTCCTGACTCAATCTGGGCAGATCATATGACTTAAGAAATTTATTGATGCCTTCACTATCTTCTAATTTATTGGAGTATAAGGATTCAAAATAATTTTTGATTATCTTCTGTATATCTGAAGTGTCTGTTGTGATATTGCCTTTTTCATCCCGTATGCTAGTAATTTGAGTTCTCTCTCTTCTTCTCTTCGCTAGCATGGCTAAGGGTCTGTCGATTTTGTTTATTTTTTCAAAGAACCAACTTTTAGTTTTGTCAATTTTTTCAATTGTTTCTTTTGTTTCGATTTCATTAATTTCAGCTCTGATTTTCATTATTTCTTGCCTTCTACTTCTTTTGCTGTTGTTTTGCTCTTCTTTTTCTAGGATTTTGAGATGAAGTATGAGATCATTTATTTGTTGGTTTTTTTTTTTTTTTTTTTTTTTTTTTTGTAAGGAATGAACTCCAAGCAATGAATTTTCCTCTTAGAACTGCTTTCAATGTGTCCCATAGATTCCGATATGTTGTGTCTGTGTTTTCATTAATCTCTAAGAATTTTTTAATTTCCTCCTTGATGTCTTCTATAACCCATTGATCATTCAGTAACCTATTGTTCATTCTCCAAGTGATGCATGATTTTTCCTTCCTTCTTTTATCGTTGATTTTCAGTTTCATTCCATTATGATAAGATAGGATGCATGGTATTATCTCTACTCCTTTATATTGTTGAGACAAAATTTGTATTCCCAATAATTTTTGTTTATTTTTTGGTATTTTACTTAACTTGGTTTCTCTTTGATAGGTTTTCCTTTAGAGTGATACCTCCATTTTCTGACTTTCATTGTTTTTCACTTCCTCCTCATGGAATATTTTGCCGAGGATGTTCTGTAGTGCAGGCTTTCTAGCTGTAAATTCTTTTACCTTTTGTGTATCATGGGAGGTTTTTATTTTGTCATAAAAATAACATGTAAATTGAAATCTAAAGTTTAATTTAGCTGGATATGATTCTTGGTTTGCATCATTTTCTTATAGAGCTTTGTATATCTTTTTGCAGGATCTTGTAGCTTTCAGGGTCTCAGTTGAGAAGTCAGCACACATCCTAATTGGTTTTCCCGATAAGTAATCTGAAAATTCCTTTCTCTGTGGTTTTAAAAATTCTCTATTATTCTGTATGCTAGGCATTTTCAGTATAATGTGCCTTGGTGTAGATCTGTTGTGATGTACCTCCTCCACTCCTTCTCTGTAATTTCTTCTGCTGTTCTGACCATGGATTCCAAAAATGTAGTATCATTGTTTGAGGCACATTCTTCCCGTGGTTTTTCATGTTGTTCATGCATCTTACCTTGAAAACAGAGCTAGAAGGGGTTACAGTTTTTACCCTGTAGGCTTATAGTGCCCTAAAGGTTTCCAAAACCTCTCCTTTAAGTGGAAGATCAGTATTCACAGTTCCCAATACAAACAATATGCAGCCTTAAACCAAATAGCTCTTATTAAGTTGTTCATGGCTTTGTCACAATATACAGAAAAGGCGAGTTCAATCATTATCTACAATATAAACAGTATGTTTGCAAAAGGATCTGAAGTTTCTAGTGTGGAAAAAGAGAGAACCAGGAATGAGGTGTAAGATTAGATGTTGAGAGTTTAGGTGGTGAGGATACAGAGTTATTAGATCTTAGGAAGGGTGAAGAGAAATAAAAAGTCCGATAGTTGCAGGAGAAAAGAGAGAAAGTGATTTTGAGGAGACATATATGTGGGAAGAAAGTAGAGAGAACAAAAAAAAAGTGTAAAAATTAAATTAAAAATGTAGAAATAGGAGATAAAATAATATACAACACAAGTGTAGTATACTATTCAGACCTCCCAGACCTCAGTAGCCTATTCCATGAGAAGTTCTTGGTTTTACAAATGTTGGATGTGAGGGTGGAAGAAGAGGGAGAGAGAAAAGAGAAAAAGAATATCAAAGGAAGATACAAGTATTATTTTTGTTGGGTTCTTTTTGTTTGGTGTTAATTACACCTCACCAAAAAAATAAAAAATAAAAAAAAAAACACATTTAATAACGTAATTTAAATATGGTAAAATACTTAGATTCTGACCTAAAAATTAAACAAGTGTGTAAGACATATAAAAGTGACTCAAGATCACTTATTGGGCTAAATAAAATGATATTTTAGCTTTTCTGCTTCATTTGTCTCACAGTATTATGGGTGCACACTCTTCAACATGCACAGGGCATCCTGAGATATTGGTCAATTCACAAAATACCAGGTTCTCATTTCCCTACATTATGCTTGCTCACCTTTCCATCTTAATTGCCAAGAAAGTCTTGAGCCTGGAAAACAACCAAATATAGATAAATTGCTAGATAATCATGAACTTTGAAAATTACCTCAGGAATCAAGAGAATACATTAGTAGACCCAGATGTGAAGAAATATAAAATAAACCTACAAACCAACATTTAACTTAATTGTAAATATATTTGAGAAGTTGAAAAGCTGATATGGGAGATCATGCCACTAGTCCCAGCTACCTCTGAGGCTACAGCAGGAGGAGGATTTGGGCTAAGGAATGTGAGGCCAACCTGGCAAACACCCAGCTCCAAAAATCAACCCACCAAAAAAAACAAAACAGGACAATATGGTAAATTTCCAAAAATCATTTTGATAGAGAAAAGCTTTTGGCAGATCACCTACCAAATTACTGTAAAACCTATGGCCAATTAAGACCAGAGAAAAATTCTATTTCAATTCACTAAAGGACAGCTATGAACTGTTTTCATATTTAACTGTGAGAAACAAAGTGTTTCACAATTTAGTTTTAGAAAAAAAGAAAAAAAAAAACATGTATGTTTTTCTGACTTCTAAATATTGTTCTGAGAACATTGAATAGGATTTTATACATCAAAAGTCAGCATATGCATATGATTCTATTATTTTTATATTTCTAAGCAATTTACATGCACTAATGAAACATAATACTTAAATTGGTTCAATAATGTCATTGGTTAAATGGTCAACATTAAGTCATGTAAATTATATACACTAGCAATGGGCAGTGTTAAAATCGAGGCATAAATCCATTCACAGATATAGGAAAAATAATTTAAAATGAAAGTATTAACAAAAGAACTGTTCACCGCAATGTAAAGGTGAAAGTAAAATAAAAAAAAAAAAAAAAAATATATATATATATATATATATATATATATATATATATATATATATGGAAACAAAATTGGAAAACAGCTAATATCCAATGATCAAAAGTTTGATTTTGTTAAAACCACAATATTTCACAGTGGGTCTGCAAATTCAATATAATTAAGCCAAAATCCAAAAGTCGTTTTGTAAAAATTACCCAGCAGACTCTAAAAATCATAAAAATGCAAAAAAATAAATAAATAACCAATATTGAAGTAAAAAACTGTGATCTTAGATAAAAATGTACATTGCAAGCAAAATACATTGTGTAGGATATTAAATTTGGGTAAATATTTCTTGTCCGGTGTCTCCTCAGCTCCAAAGACTAACTTCCCCATCCCCCAAGAAGAGCCATCCAATTGTTAGCCCTGCTGGGCTCACATGATTTTTACCCACCAATCAGACTAGTCTTGCTGGCTCATATGATCCTTACCCACCAATCAGAAAGCACCCCATGCCAACTGTCAAACCGATCAACCATTAAACTGTCATAATTGTCAAACCACCCCCGGCTCTATAAATATGCAGAGCTGTACCTCAATAAATAGACATTTTCTCCAATGATGAGCTTTGATCATTCTTTCATTTCTTAAACTGCTGATGAGCAGTATTCCCCATGCATGAAGTGAGGATCTGTGTTAACCTAGGAAGAATTGGGCTGAGATTGACATTTGTCATCACAGCTACTACCTGCTGAGCTTGAGGGAATTTTGATTGCTTTCATGATAACTTTTTTCCTCCCAGATTTTCTGCACCTTTCCTACCATCAATATTCTGTCTCATATTTCACCCAAGTATATCCCAGTAGGTATTATTATTGAAATTAACATGTATTCCTGCTCCTCCTGCAGCTGACCTCTAGAACAAAAATTCAATTTAATATCTTGGTGAATGGTTGAAGTGTATTTATTTTATTTTTATTGAAGTGTATTTATTTTATTTTTGTTGATTTTTTAAAATAAATCACAGCAGAATGCATTACAATTCTTATTACATGTATACAGCAAAATTTTTAATATCTATGGTTGTATAAATGTATGTTGTCACCAATTCATGTCTTCATACGTGTACTTTGGATGATGATGATGATGTCCATCATATTCCACCATCCTTGCTAACCCCATGCCCCTCTTTTTCCCTCCCACCCCTGTTCCCTATCTAGAATTTGTGTATTCATCCATGTTCCCCCTCCCTACCCCACTTTGAATCAGCCTCCTCATGTCAGAAAACATTCGGCATTTGTTTTTTGGAGGTTGGCTAACTTCACTTAGCATTATCTTCTCCAATGCCATCCATTTCCCTGAAAATGCCATGATTTCATTCTCCTTTATTGCTGAGTAAAATTCCATTGTGTATATATATATGCCTCATTTTGTAATCCATTCATCAACTGAAGGGCATGTATGTTGGCTCCACAGTTTAGCTATTGTGAATTGTGCTGCTGTAAACATTGATGTGGCTGTGTCCCTGTAGTATGCTGTTTTTAAGAATTTGGGGTATAAACTGAGGAGTGGGATAGCTGGGTCAAGTGGTGGTTCCATTCCTGGTTTTCCAAGGAATCTTCATACTGCTTTCCATATTGGCTGCACTAATTTGTAGTCCCATCAGCAATGTATGAATGTGCCTTTTCCTCCACATCCTCGCCAACACTTACTGTTGCTTGTCTTCATAATAGCTGTCATTCTTACTGGAGTGAGATGATATCTAGAGTAGTTTTGATTTGCATTTCTCTAGTTGCTAGAGATGATAAACTTTTTCCCATATATTTGTTGATTGATTGTATATCCCCTTCTGAGAAGTGTCTGTTCAGGTCCTTGGCCCATTTTTTTATTGGGTTATTTGGTTTTTTTTGTTTTTTGTTTTGTTTTGTTTTTGTTTTATGGTGCTTGGCTTTTTGAGTTCTTTATATACTCTTGAGATTAGTGCTCTAATGTGTGAGGGCTCCCAGGATGTAGGCTCTCTGTTCACCCCACAGATTGTTTCTTTTGATGAGAAGAAAATTTTTTAGTTGGACTCCATCCCATTTGGTGATTCTTGGTTTTAATTCTTGTGCTATAGGAGTCTTATTAAAGAAGTTTTTGCTTCATCCCACATGATAGAGATTAGGGCCTATTTTTTCTTCTATTAGATGCAGAGTCTGCAGTTTAATTCCTAGGTCCTTGATCTACTTTGAGTTTTGTGTGTGGTGAGAGTTAGGGGTTTAATTTCATTTTTTTTTGCATATGGATTTCCAGTTCTCCCAGCACCATTTGTTGAAGATGCTATCTTTCTCCAGGGCATGTTTTTGGCACCTTTGTCTAATATAAGATAATTGTAATTTTGTGGGTTGGTCTCTGTGTCCTCTATTCTATACCATTGGTCTACCAGTCTGTTTTGGTACCAATACCATGCTGATTTGTTACTATTGCTCTGTAGTATAGTTTAAGTTCTGGTATACTGATGCCACCTGCTTCTGGTATACTGATGTTCCTGCTTAGAATTGCTTTAGCTATTCTGAGTCTCTTATTTTTTTCAGATGAATTTCATGATTGGTTTTTCTATTTCTATGAGGAGTGCCATTGATATTTTAATCAGAATTGCATTGAACCTGTATAGTGCTTTTGGTAGTATGGTCATTTTACTAATAGTAATTCTGCCTATCCAAGAACAAGGTAGATCTTTCCATCTTCTAAAGTCTTCTTTGATTTTTCTCTTTAGGTTTATGTAGTTTCCATTGCATAGATCTTTCACCTCCTAAGTGGATTCCCAAGTATTTTTTGAGATTATTTTAAATGGGGTAGTTTTCCTCATTTCCTTGTCAGAGGATTTGTCACTGAAATACAGAAATGACTTTGATTTATTGGTGTTGATTTTATAACCTGCTACTTTGCTGAATTCATTTATTAGTTCTAGAAGTTTTCTGGTGGAGCTTTTTGGGAATAGTGTATGGTCTATTTTTGAGAAGGATCCATGTGCTGCTGAGAAGAATACATGTGCTGCTAAGAAGAATACATGTGCTGCTGAGAAGAATGTGTATGTGCTTGATACAGGTTGAAATATTCTATATATGTCAGTTAAGTCTAAGTTATTGATTGTGTTATTGAGCTCTATAGTTTCTTTATTCAACTTTTGTTTGAAATATCTGTCCAATGGTGAGAGAGGTGTGTTAAAGTAATCCAAGATTATTGTGTTGTGGTCGATTTGACTCTTGAACTTGAAGAGTTTGTTTGAACATAGCTGCACCATTTGGGACATTTATATTTATGATTGTTATGTCTTGTTGGTGTATGGTTCCCTTGAGCAGTATGTAGTGTCCTTCTTTATCCCTTTTGATTAATTTTGGCTTGAAGTCTGAGTATGGACACCCCTGCTTGCTTCCGCAGTCCGTGTGAGTGGCATGATTTTTCCCAACATTTCACCTTCAGTATGTGTATATCTTTTCCTGTCAGATGAGTCTCCTGTAGGCAGCATATTGTTGGGTCTCTTTTTTAAAATCCAGTCTGCTTGCCTATGTCTTTTGTTTGGTGAGTTTAAGCCATTGACATTCAGGGTTATTATTGAGACATGGTTTGTATTTCCAGACATATTTCTGTGTTTTTGTTTAAATTGACTTGATTTTTCTTCTTTATTAGTTTTTCCTTTAGGGTACTACATCCCTCAGCTGATTTTCATTGTTGTTTTTCATTTACTCTTCATGGAATGTTTTGTGAAGTACGTTTTGTAGTGCCAATTTTCTAGCTATAAGTTCTTTTAATTTTTGTTTATTGTGGAAGGTTTTTATTTCATCTTCAAATCTGAAGGTTAACTTTGCTGGATAAAAGATTCTTGGTTGGCACCAATTATCTTTCAGAGCTTGATATACGTTGTTTCAGGATTTTTTATCTTTCAGGGTCTGTGTTGAAAAATCTGTTATCCTAATTGGTTTTCCCCTATATGTAATATGATTCCTTTCTCTTGGAACTTTTAAAATTCTCTCCTTAATCTGCATGTTGGACATTTTTATTTTAATGTGCCTTGGTGTGGGTCTCTTGTGATTTTGTTCCTTTGGTGTCCTGTAAGTTCCTTGAATTTGGATTTCCAATTCTTCATGTTTGGAAAGATTTCTGGTATCTTTTCTTTGAATACATTGTTCATTCCTTTGGTTTGGACTCTATGCCTTCCTCTATCCTGATAACTCTTAAATTTGTTCTTTTTTATGGTATCCCATATTTGTTGAGTGTTCTGCTTGTGGTTTCTTGCCATTATCACTGTGTGGTCCATGTTATCTTCAGGGTTATTTATTTTATCTTCATTGTCTGATGTTGTATCTTCCAAGTGGTCTATCTGTTGGTAATGATTTAATTTGAGCTTTTAATTTGTTTTATTGTTTGTTTCATTTCAAGGATCTCTGTTTGGTTTGATTCTAGAACCTCTATCTCCCTGTTGAGGTGATCTTTTGCTTCTTGGAGTTGTTTATGTAGCTCCTTGTCAAAGTGACTGTTCATTGCTTGTATCTGCTCTCTTACATCTTCCCTGAAGTCACAGAACATTTTAATCATGTATATCCTGAAGTCTTTCCTCTGTCATTATTTTTTCTGCTCTGGCTGCCAATGATTCTAATGATATGTTGTCTTGATTTGTTTGGGGTACTTTCTTTTCTTGTCTTTTCATGTTGCTCATGTGTCTTCCTTTCCAGCTCAGTGGGTCTGCCAATTGGGCAGCTGTTCAGTGTGACCAGGGTACACTCATCTTGTGTGAGCCTGGCTGTGAGAGATCCCACAGTGGGGAACTGCTAAGTGAGAGGGCATGGGAATAAAGTTTGTAGCCCTACAGAGAGATCAGGAGCTGGGAATTCTCCAGGCAAAAGAGGGACAAAATACTGGGTGCTCAAGTCAGACAAGTAGTCCCAAAAAGAGACCCATGAGGTGCAATCTCTCTGCAGGGACTGGCGGGTAGCACTACTTGCTTCCAGACACCCTACACCAGGAACAGACTTCCCACCCTGGTTACCTACACCATCCAGAAGACACCAGCTTAAAACAGACAACCTCATCTATTGGATGAGAAGACAAACAGAAAAGAAATGGATCTCTGAAACTAGCAACAATCCTGGTTTCTTCTTTGTTTTCTGTTCTGCCCCTCTATTCTCCCACCTCACATCCCCAACATATGTGAAACCAGGAACTTTGCATGAAATAGGAGGACTGAGTCATCTGTATAATATAATATAATATCGAGGTATTGTATAGCCCTTTTGTTTTTTCTTCTTTTATTTTTCTTCCCCCCTCAAATTTGACTATTTAATATCCTGTATTTTAACTAATATTATATTTAGATAATAATTGAATCCAACATTTTTTTACATTGAGACTAAACTGTAAATGTCTTAATAACAACAATTTTTCATAGGCAATATATCATTGATATTGGGATCAGTTAATATTGTCCTTGCCCACCAAGGAGGGATCTTGGAACCCTACAAGAGCACTACAAACCTATAGAGTAACAACAGTGTTTTGTAGATTAAAGTTTTAGGGTTTTTGGTGGGAATTGGAAGTTTGCAGGGATCCAGGCAATGACCTTATTCTCACATCCTCGCCTATAGTGAGTTTTCTCCAAGTGTCATTTGGCCTAGGTTTGGTGCTATTTTGCTAGTAAGGATTTTTTTAATGCTGTAGAAAATATGTGAGAGATTACTCCAGAGATCTAGGAGTCAGTAGTGGTCTTCACATCAGCACCACGTGGGAAACATTCTGAAAGTATCACCCCATTTTTCTTGACACATATTCTGTGATTCCTGAGGAATAGCATGGATGGTCAAGGGGAACATACACATGCTGGGGTCAAGGACTTCAGTTTCACTCACCCAGATATATATATATATTTCTGGACTGGCTCAAAAATACCGATTTAACTTTACTAGTTTATATAGTTTTCAGGGAGACATCAAAGATATGTAGCCTGTTTTCAAAAATCCCTTATCTTCAAAATGCCAGGTTGTCTTGTGATATCATTCCTCAGATGGGCTAAGAAAAAAATATTTTTCATTTATTTACATTTTTAAATCATTTTTTAAGTTTCATGTGTAGGTGCTTTTTTTTTTGGAAATTCTCTACCCCTACAAAACTCATAATCTGACCACTATTTTTAAGTATACATTTTCCTCCACTATACTGTGGAAATTATTTTAGGTCCTCATTAGTGCCATTCTCCCTAAACTAGTTTCTATTAAGTATTTTCCATGTTTGTATTCTATTTTTTCTCCATTTTGAAACATGATTTGTTTCTTTGTTAATATAATTTACTACGTCTCACAGGAAGCCAGATTCACCCTTTAAATTTATTTCACTAATTAAATAAATAGTTGCTTGCTCAGGAACCCTGCTTTGAGGCGGCTTTGAATCACTGTGACCAAAGAACCTGAGAAGAAAAACTTGGAGGGAGGAATATTTTATTTTAGCTCATCATGGATTTAGAGGTTCATTCCAGTCACTAACACCATAGCTTTGGGTCATAGCTGAGGCAGAGCATCAGGATGGAAGGGTGTGACAAAGGAAATCAGCTCAGAACATGATTGCCACAGAGCCAAGAGAGGATGCCATTAAACAGGGACATTACATAAACTCCAAAGGCAGATATCAGGAAACTACTTCCTCCAGACACAACCCATCTTCCTAATTATATCACCCAGTTGATGCATATCAGTGGATTTGTTCATTGTGCTCATAATCTAACCATTTCATCTGTAAGGAATCTTGCACAATTTCATACATGAACCTTTTGGGGAAACCTCATATATTACCCAGAATACCATCTCATGTAATTGCATTTTATGGAACTAGACAGGAAAAATAAATAAAAGTGATATTTTCTAGCATCAGGAAAGTCCAGTACCTTGGTTCTTTAATCCATCTGTCAAGACTTTGTGCCTTTCAATTTTGCATTTCCACCTGGAAATAGAAATCACAAATGAGGCAAAAGCAACAGTAGTCAGTGGAATGCATAAACATTGTTCCATTTCCTGTTAATTATACAATGTGGTTGTTTCCATTGCATCATTTTCTTAGAAGAACATTACATTGAGATCAATTTCACTCCTCAGTATCTCCTGGCCCTCACTGATTCCCTTCCTTTATCTTAATGTTTTATCTTCTATTTTCAAAAGATGCCTTTTTTCTTTTCCATTCATTCCACCTATGAGATTAAACATACAACACTAATTGTTGTAAGTCTGGCTTATTGGAGTTAACATACTGCTCCCAAATTGCATCCATTTTCTTGCCAACAGTTGACTTTGCTCTTTGTGCTTGAAAAAATCCCCATTGTGTAGGGATACCACATTTTCTTTATCCCTTCATCAGTTAATGCACACCTGGCTAGACCTCATAACTTAGCCATTGTAAATCATGTGGTGGTAAACATGGAAATGGTTAATGTGTGGTGTCTTTAACTCTTTGAAATATATACTGAGGAGTGATCTCATAGAATAGTTGTATCATATAATTCCAGTTTCTAGTTTTCTAAGGAAATCACATAATGATTTCCATTCTGTCTGTTCCAGTTCACTCCCACCAACATTATATAAGGGTTTCCATTTCCCTACATTCTTGCCAGCACTGGTGGTGGTTTTTACTCTAGATGATGGCTCTTCTGACTACAGTGAGGCAAAATCTCAGGAGACAGTTGATTTGCATTTCTGAGATGCCTAAAGATGTTGAAATGTTTTCACAAAATTGTTGGCCATTTTAACTTCTTTGAGAAGCTTCTGTTTTTTGTTTTGTTTTGTTTTGTTTTTGTTTTTGTTTTTGTTTTTTGGTCCAAGTGTTGAATGGGTTAATTTGTATTTTATTTTCATGTTGATTTCTTAAATATATATAGACATTTCAGAGTGTGTGAGAGTGTGTGAGTTAGAGTGTGAGTCAGAGTGTGTGAGTGTGTGTCAGAGAGACAGAAAGATTTGAGAGAGACACAGAGTGAGAGACAGAGTTTTGAGAGAGACACAGAGTGAGAGACAGAGTTTTGAGAGAGAGAGAGATGTAAGAGGGATACAGAGGTGAGAGACAGAAAGAGAGAGATGTGAGAGAGACAGAGATGAGAGAGATGTGAGACAGAGAGATGTGAGAGACAGAAATTTGAGAGAGAGATTTGAGACAGATTTGAGAGACAGAGATTTGAGAGAGATTTAAGACATAGAGAGATGAGACAGAGAGCCAGAGATTAGAGAGAGAGATGAGAGAGAGAGAGATTTGAGAGAGAGACATAGAGACAGACATAGAGAGATTTGAGAGACAGAGACAGAAAGACAAAGACAAAGACAGACATTTCAGAGGGAGACATTTCAGAGAGAGACAGAGATAGAAAGACATTTCAGAGATAGAGACACATTTTAGAGAGAGACAGAGACAGAGTGAGAGGCATTTCAGAGACAGAAAGACAGAGATATTTCAGAGGGAGAGACAGAGACATTTCAGAGAGAGACATTTCAGAGAGAGACAGAGTGAGAGATATTTCAGAGAGACTGAGAGAGATATTTCAGAGTGGGAGACACTTCAGAGACAGACATGCAAGAGATATTTCAGCGACAGACCAAGAGAGATATTTCAGAGAGGGAAACATTTCAGAGAGACAGAGACATTTCAGAGAGAGACAGAGATTTGAGAGACAAAGATTTGAGAGAGAGACAGAGACAAATATTTGAGAGACAGAGATGTGAGAGAGATTTGAGAAATTTGAGAGAGATTGGAGAGAGAGACATAGAGAGGGAGATTTGAGAGAAGAGATTTGAGAGAGATTGGAGAGAGAGACAGAGAGAGATTGGAGAGACATAGACATTTCAGAGGGAGACATTTCAGAGAGAGACAGAGTGACAGACATTTCAGAGACAGAGACAAACAGAGACATTTCAGAGAGAGACAGACATACAGAGAGACAGACATTTCAGAGAGAGACAGACATATAGAGAGACAGAGACATTTCAGAGAGAGACAGAGACATTTCAGAGACAGAGACAGACACATTTCAGAGAGAGACAGAGATTTGAGAGACAGAGATGGAGACAGAGGGAGACATTTCAGAGGGATACAGAGAGTGACAGACATTTCAGAAACAGACAGAGACAGAGAGTGACAGACATTTCAGAGACAGACACAGAGAGACATAGACTGAAAGAGACATTTCAGAGAGAGACAGAGACATTTCAGAGAGAGAGACTGAGGAAGATATTTCAGAGAGGGAGACATTTCAGAGAGACAGACACATTTCAGAGAGAGAGATTTGAGAGAGACAGAGATTTGAGAGGCAGATGGAGGCAAAGGGAGACATTTCAGAGACAGACACAGAGACAGAGAGTGACAGACATTTCAGAGACAGAGAGAGACATTTCAGAGAAGGAGATATTTCAGAGAGAGACAGACACAGAGAGAGTGATTTGAGAGACAGAGATTTGAGATTTGAGAGAGAGATTTGAGATTTGAGAGAGAGATTTGAGATTTGAGGGATTTGAGAAATTTGAGACAGAGATTTGAGAGACAGATTTGAGAGACAGATTTCAGAGGGAGACATTACAGAGAGAGAGAGACAGAGGCAGAGTGACAGATATTTCAGAGACAGTGAGATGAGACAGAGAGAGATATAGAGACATTTCAGAGAAAGACAGAGTGACACATTTCAGAGAGAGACAGAGACAGAAAGACAGAGAGAGACACAGGGAGACACAGAGGCAGACAGAAAGAGACATTTCAGAGGGAAGCAAACATTACAGAGAGACATTTTGGAGACTTACATTTCAGAGAAAGACAGACAGAGAGAGACATTTCAGAGACAGAGAAATTTCAGAGACATTGACATTTCAGAGAGAGAGACAGAGTCAGAGTCAGAAAGAGACATTTCAGAGAGAGACAAAGCAAGAGAGACAGAGAGATATTTTAGAGATTTCAGAGAAACAGAAACATTTCAGAGATTTCAATAAGAGATTTCAGAGAGACAGAGAGAGGCATTTCAGAGATTTCAATGAGAGATATTTCAGAGAGAGATAATTCTGAGAGATATTTCAGAGAGAGATAATTCTGAGAGATATTTCAGAGAGAGCTATTTCAGAGAGAGAGCTATTTCAGAGAGAGAGCTATTTCAGAGAGATATTTTAGAGAGAGAGAGAGAGAGAGATTCCAGAGAGACAGAGATTCCAGAGAGACAGAGATTCCAGAGAGACAGAGTTTTCAGAGAGACAGAGATTTCAGAAACAGACAGATATTTCCGAGAGAGACAGATTTCAGAGATAGAGATTTCAGAGAGAGCTCTCTGAAATGTACTCTCTCTCTCTCTCTCTCTCTCTCTCTCTCTCTCTATATATATATATATATATATATATATATATATATATATATATATATATATATAATCAGATATTAATCATTTGTCATTTGTTAGAGTAGTAAATGGCAAAAAATTCTCTTTCAGTATGTTGTCTCTTTATGCTGTTATTTTCCCCTTTGCTGTGCATAGCCATAAACAGTATTGGTCCTTGATATTATTTGCTGTGCTCTGAGTATTTTTTAGAGTCACTGCCTCTCACCAAGGCCCTCACAGGCAATGGCAGCTGGGTTCCCCTGTGTGGAGTGAGGTGGCTGTAAAATAAAGCTAAGCAAAGGAAGGCATCAATGCCACATGACACAGGAAGTAACTGTAGAAAGTGGAGATGAGATGGCTCTTAGGAGTTGAGCTTCCACACTGGAAGGGGAGCATGAGAGCCCAGGTTTGGTTTATTTACATGGGGGAACAGCAAAGGTTTTGCCATAGAATGTTCTTTGTCCACTTAAGGTAGGAGGTTGGCTGTCCAGGCCCAATGGGTGATGCTCAACTCCAGGGCCACCAGAGCAGCCTCCCTGGCCCAGAAAAGACTGAGGTCCCTGCTCTGCATAATCCATTAAGTGGGAGGACCACGAAATTGCTTGCAAACCCAAACCAGAATCCCCTGGGCTCAGGGCCAAGTGAAGAGGCTACAGAAGCTCAGAGTGGCTCTCCACACCTGCCTACTTCAGTGCTTCCCTTAGGTTTTATTTTATCAATTTTAAAGTTCTGGGGTGTATTCTCTGGTCTTCAGTCCAGTTGACATTGTCCTGTGAATATTCCATTTTCCCAGCTTAACTTGTTAAAGAGGATTTCTTCTCTCCATATTTAGGAACCTTTGTCAATAATCAACTGAAGTAAATTCTGTAGATCTCTGTAGCTTGTATCCTCTCACTGGTCTCCGTGTCTCTTCCCAAAAGGACTCTACTTCTGTCCCTGTGGTGTGGTCATATAATTTGAAGTCAGGAATACTGAGGTCTCTGGGTTGATGGTCTACAGAATTTACAGGGTTCCAGAACTGCTTCCTTTTCTGGGGTTTTATTATTTTTGTAAATTTGCTTGTAGTGCTATTTCTTATCTTTGCTAAGACTTGTAATGAATCATTTTAAGTTATTTGAAATAGAATGAATTTTCTGATGTATTTCTCAATAGATTTATTATTTTGGCCAATCGTTTTGTTTGTTTGATTGTTTGTTTATTTATTTATTCTGCAACTTTTCTGAACTTGTTCATCCGCTCTAACAGTGTTCTGGTGAAAACTGTATAATTTTCTAAAGTTAAAATCATATAATTTGCAAACAGAGATAATTTGTCTTTTTAAATTATTTAGTTGTAGATGAACTTTGTTTTTATGTGGTGCTGAGGATTGAACCCAGTGCCTCACTCATGCGAGGCAAGCCCTTTACCACTGAGCTACAGCCCTAACCCCTTTCTTTACTATTTGTAACATTTTATATCTGCTTCTCTATTTATAAAATAATTTGAGAAGCATTATGTTAATTCCTTCTTAATGATCCAGTATTTAGTATTAAATTCCTGTTGTATAGAACTGGTTTATTTTTTATTTTTTTGAAGGTTTCGTATTACTGATTCAATTGCATTCTTTTTAAAAAAAAAATTGAGGACCTTTATTATTTCTTTTCTACATGACTATAGTGAAATGCATTACATTCATAATTATCCATTCACACTACAGTTTTTCATAACTCTGTATATAAAGTACATTCATAGCAAACTATGCCATTCTACATGAGCTCTTATTGATTTTTTTGCATTACAATTTTAATACACCTTTATAATACAATTTATCATATCTGTTTTTATATAAGTTTTTATATAAGATATGCCGACACCAAAATCAAATCTTCATATGTGAATTTTGTATAATGATGAGCATATCCTTCCACCATCCTTGCTATTTCCCTTCTCCCTCCTTTTGCCTCCCACCCCTATTCCCTACCTAGAGGTAATCTTCCTCCCCACCCAACTTTGAGTTACCCCCTTATATCAGAGAAAATATTTGGCATTTGTTTTTTGGAGATTGGCTAACTTCACTTACCAATATCTTCTCCAACAGCATCCATTTACCTGCAAATGCCATGATTATGTTCTTTTTTAGTGCTGAGTAATATTCCAATGTGTATAAATGCCACATGTTTTTTAATCCATTCATCCACTGAAGGACATCTAGGTAGGTTCTATAGTTTAGCTATTGTGAATTGTACTGTATAAACATTGATGTGGCTGTGTCCCTGTAGTATGCTGTTTTTAGGTCCATTGAGTATAGTTCAAGAAGATGGATAGCTGGATCAAATGGTGATTCCATTCACAGCTTTCCAAGGAATCTCCATGCTGCTTTCCAAATTTGTAGCACTAGTTTGCAGTCCCACCAGTAATGTATGAGTGTACCTTTATTTACACTTATTGTTTGTCTTCATAATAGCTGCCATTCTGACTGGAGTGAGATGGTATCTTAGAGTAGTTTTGATTTGCATTTCTCTGACTGCTACAGATGATGAGCATTTTTTTTCATATATTGATTGATTGTATATCCTCTTAGAAATGTCTGTTCAGGTCCTTGGCCCATTTATTGATTGGATTATTTGGTTTTTTGGTACTTATCTTGTTGAACTCTTTATATATACTAGAGATTAGAGCTTTATCTGATGTGTGAGAGGTTAAAAAAAAACAAAAAACAAACAAACAAAAAAAAAACCTGTTCCCAGGATGTAGGTTCCCTGTTCACTTCACAGATTATTTCTTTTGCTGAGAAAAATGTTTATGAATCTATGCCATTTGTTGATTCTTGGTTTTTAATTCTTGTGCAATAGGTGAAAGACATTTATTATTTTTTAAATTCATTTTTTAATGTGGTGCTGAGGATTAAACCCAAGGTCTCATATATGCTAGGCAAGTGCTCTACCACTGAACCATAACCCCAGTCCTGCTTTTTATTTTTATTTTGGGTTTGTCAATCTACCTGCTTCAATTTTGGTAGATTATATACACTTATGCATTTAATCGTTTCTTCTAGATTTTCCAATGTACTTCAATATTCCAGTAGTCCCTGATAATCCTCTGAATTACATTGGTTTCTTTAGGAAGTGCTCCACTTTCCCCCTCTGATTTTAAGAATTCAATCTGCTTTTTGATTTGCTTTGTCTAAAGGTTTTTTTTTTTCATTTTATTCATTTCAAAGAACCAACTGTTTCTTCATAAGTCATTTGTATTATTATTTCATTCTCCATTTTCTTAATTTTATTTCTGATCTTTATTCTTCCCTTGTACTAATTTATGGAATAGTTTACCTTTGTGTTTTTAATAAGGATGAGGTTTTTTTGTAGTATTTTGCATTTTTCTTGCTGTTGCTTTCTTATTTCAGGCTATAATGGCCTGATAACATACAAGGCATGAAGTCTCCATGTTCATATTTCTTAGATCATATCTAAGGTCATAAATGACTTCCTATTTTGGAGACAGTTTCATCAACAGGTGACAATAAAGTATAATTAGCTATTGTTAAAGTATCTCACAGATATTTGTTATGTCCATTTTTGTATACTGTGCTTTAACTACAGGTCAGTTTTTTTCTTCTAAAATGAGGGCTGATTTTGTAACAGAAAGGTAATTGTGGGCAGGTATAATCAGTTTCACATGATTTCAGGAATTTAGATTAAAAAATGGTGGCAAATCTGTTGGCACTGGATTTTGAGAGAGTGGAGTTGGTAATACAATGATCAAACTGAAAGATGACAACTGGGTTTGATGACTCACACCTGTGATTCCAGTGAGGCAGGAGGATTGTGAGTTCAAAGCCAGCCTCAGCAGTCAAGTGGTGTCCTAAACAACTTGACAAGATCCTGTGTCCAAGTAAAATACGTTTTAAAAAGCTAGGGTTGTGCCTAAGTGGAGAAGCACTGGGTTCAATTCCTGGTACAAAAAATTACAATGATTGTGTAAATTGGAATTTTCATAAGCACATATGTGTGTTATTCTTAAGGGCAATCTGAAAATAGCACGTCAGGTTTCTCTATATGCCACTTATGTGACAGGGTTTGGTTTGCTCCTATAGATGGGCAACCTTACTCTTGTCTCACACAGCTTACTGTCCTTGGGTTGTTTTTCTGTTTTGTCTTCCTGGCCCGATCTTGTATCTAGGTGTGGTAGGTAAAAATGCAGGGCTGATGTCCTAGTGGGGATGAGGGAGATTCACTTTGGGCTAATGCGAGAGCAAGGAGACAAGAAAGCCCCTGGGACTGAATGGCCTTCTTAGATTGAGGACACTGATCAGCAGGGAAATGAGGTTTGGGTTTGACACACAGGCAAATCTACAAAAAGTAGGTGTAAAACAGGATAAGGTTGTGGTCGACCACTTGGTGTTCTTAGCTTGTGTCAAGAAACTAATAATAATAGTATAGTGTTACTTAAGATAGGAGAAAATATCATTTTAATAATAACAAATGGTATAAAACAATGGATATGAGGAGGGACAAACAATGGACATGAAGGTGGGACATAAGAAAGTCTTTCAAAAAGAAATAACCAATATTAGTTCGGTACATTTGTGCTAGGGATGTGGCTCAGTGGTACAGAAGTTGCCTTGCTTGTGCAAGTACCCAGTTTTAATCTTCTTCAATTTTTTTTAATAGGGATTAAAAGAAATACGTTTTTTAAATTTTATTTATTCTAATTTGATATATCACACAGAATGCAATTCAGGTAATATTATACTAATAGAACACATTTTTTTCATGTCTCTGGTTGTACACAAAGTAGAGTCATATCATTTGTTTTAATACATGTACTAAAGATAATGATATCCGTCTCATTCCACAGTCTTTTCTACTTCCTTATCTCCTCTGTTCCCTTCCCACCCTCTGCCCTATCTAAAGTTCATCTATTTCTCCCATGCTCCCTTCCATCCCCACTATGAATTAGCATCTTTATATCAGAGAAAAGTTTCAGTATTTGTCTTATTGGGATTGGTTAACTTCACTTAGCATTATCTTCTCTAACTCCATCAATTTACCTGCAAGTGTCATGATTTTATTCTTTTACTGCTGTGTAATATTCCATTGTGTATATGTAACACATTTTCTTTATAGATGCATCCACTGAAGGGCATCTAGGTTGGCTTCGCAGTTTATCTATTGTGAATTGTACTGCTATAAACATTGATGTAGCTGTGTCTCTGTAGTATGCTATTTTAAGTTTTTGGGGTATAATCCTAGAAGAGGGAAAGCTGGGTCAAATGGTTGTTCCATTCCTAACTTTCCAAGGAATCTGACTGCTTTCCATATTGGCTACACCAATTTGCAGTCCCACGAGCAATGTATGAGTGTACCTTTTCCCCCACATCCTCGCCAACAGTATTGTTGTTTGTCTTCATAATAGCTGCCATTCTGACTAGAGTGAGATGATATCTTAGTTGTAAGTTCTGTGTCTAATTCATTTCTTTGCATACAGATGCCAAGGTGTTCATAATTCATTAAAAAATTATATCATGTCCAGTGAAGTCCTGACTTCTCTTGTGTGTTTTTTTTTTTTTTTTGAGTTTATTTCTAGGTTTTCATTCCACTAATCTCACCTTGCCACATCTCACCTTTTGAGTTACTATAAGTTCATAGTAAATCTCAGCATCAGATATTTCAGTCCTGTAAACCAATTCTACAGAATTGTTGACCACTCTGTATGCCTGCCTTCTCCATATAGCCTTTAGAAGCAATTTTTTTTTTTAATATTTGTGCAACAGGTTGTTAGGATTTTATCATGGTTGTGTTTAATTAATTTATTAGAGTTATAGATAACTAATATATTAATATTGAATGCTCCTTTCTATGTTTGGTAGTTGTAGGGTCCCCCAATTTACAGGAAGTTGATCAGCAGTATAGATGACATTCTGGGACTTATAAGTGACATCAGAATTAGGTGAAAGACTGCAAGTTTGAGACATGAACTAGTGACATTTGTGCCAACCAGTGCAAAAAAAAATGTTCTTTTTTAAAAATATTTTCAGTTATTGATGTACTTTTATTCTTTATTTATATGTGGTGCTGAGGATCAGACCTGGTGCCTCACACATGCTAGGCAAGTGCTCTGCCACTAAGCCACAACTCCAATTTGATTTTCTGCAAATTCACACATTTTCTTCTAGAAAAATAAATTTTAAAGGACATTGTAGGTGAGGATCTTAAACTGACTGCAGCTATGTGTCTTTTAACTGGCGAGAATTGTGACTCTGGAAGTCTAAGACTCTTGTTTGTATTGCCAATTCCTTTCTTTGCAAAAGGAATCTGAGGTGGACTTTACTTTTAGCTGCCCAGAATTGCCTCACTCACTGCTTAGGAATGAGTCACAGAAAGCTACAGTGTTACAGTGAGGGTGCTCCACAGTTTGGAAAATATATTTATTCTAACATGTCAGGATTTTTATTTTTTTGCATTTTGTGAACAGTGACTATAATCATCTACTAACCTGATTTGTCTCGTTCCTTTCATGAAATATTGATACCATACAATTCCAATTGGCTCAAGTATTTAAATACTTTGCTATTGTAGATTTTTAATTGGTTATTTGTGTAGATGGGGTGATTATGCTCTGATGTCAAGGTAATTCTTCCAATAAAGTAGCTATGTTTAAGTAATTAGGATCCATCCACACATGGAGTTCCCACATGGAAAACCTGTGTGGACACTTCTGGTGTGTCTTACTGATCTCATCTTCCTTTTGCACACAGAAATGATGACAGTCCTGTGCCTGTTTTATGAGTAATAATTTTATTATGTATTTCTCAAACCCATAATTTTCCTTGGTTATATTTCCTTGGTTGTATGAATTTTAAGTAACTTATTGTTATCATTACTTTTCCATTACAATTATCTTAAAAGGTCTTTTTTCTTTTATTAACCATTACTTTGCCTCAGTCTTTTGAACACATACATGCTGCTGTCTGGGCCTCTATTGAACGAAATTTATTCACTCGTTGAACTGCTTGTAGAACTTGAAATATTTCAAGTTTGTCTATTCACGAAGTGGAAGAGTCACTTTACATGTCTCCAAATGTTAATATGTTATGAATATTTTACACATTGGGAATGTATCATGGATCATACTTGATACTACTTATATTCAGGAGCTCAATCTATCTCATGGATACAAAGCAGAGAGAATAACTACCAGACTGTTTTCAAAAGTTTTTTACCACTCTTTTTGTCTCCTTTGGGCACAGTCACCTTATAAGAATATCTTTGACAAGTCTGATTTGCATCTGGAATGTCCCCCAAATTTCATTCACTGATGGCAGAAGAGTTAGGAGTTGGGCTTTTAATCAGTTCTTGGATTATGGTATATATCCTTCACTTCATTCTGATATGAAATACATACAATGATTTTGGACTTATGTATTTTTCTCTGAATTAGATAATGGAAAGTATCTTATTACATAATTAAGGTCACTCTCCTACATGACAGTCAGTTCTACTAACTTTTAATTCAAAGTAAAAACTGAATAATGGTTTAGTCCGTGTGCTATTGGTCTACCAATTTGTATTTCAGGAGCCATTGACATTCGGGGATGTGGCTATTGATTCCTCTGAGGAAAAATGGGAATGCCTGGATCCTGCTCAGCAGAATTTATATAGAGAAGTGATGTTGGAGACCTACAGCAATCTGGTCTTTGTGGGTGAGCATAATTTTTTTTTTCACTAAAACTTCCTCATCAGAGTTCTTTCTGAATATGTGTAATGGATTTTCTGTGAAATTATCTGCCATGGAATGAAAGTCAAGTTGGAAAAAGACTGTTCTTATGAGAGTTGGTGTAAGTTGTAGTTGAATAAGAGGATTTGTAAAATAATACATCAATGGATATTTACAGTTTGGTTTTTTTTTCTTTATTTTTTCATTGTGTACAGTAGGATCCATGTTATAGACTGGGATTCCTGATATCAGTTAATTGCTTCACAAATTAAGTTATGCATGACTCTTGTTTGTATTGCCAATAATGTTATATGTGCTTTTGCTTGTATAAATATTAAGCCTCTTTTGTCTATGACTTTTGTATTTTATCTTGATTGGCTTTTCATTCTGCCCATGTACATGAAAATTGAAGTTTCCTATATGTAAATGTAATGGGGATTAATGGCAGTGATACTCTAATGCTGAACTACACCCCAAGCTCCTTTTCACTCATTGTTGGAGAGAGGTTCTCAATAAGTTATTAAGGATGTCTTGAATTTGCAATTCTCCTGCCTCAGACTTCCTAGTAGCTGAGATTACATGCATGCCCATCATTTGTATATAGATGAGTTTGTTCTTATTTATAGCATAAAGACCACATTATTTTAAATGTAGCTTTGAGAAATGTTGCAGTTCTCTTTATCTTAACTTTCATTGTAATCAAAACCACAAAATAAAACTTACTGTCTCCCAAATTTTAAATATTCAGTAACATTAATTCAAATTGTTATGCAATGTATCTCTAAAAAGTTTACATCTCAAAAAAAATTCAATTCCTAGGAAGCAAGGGCTCATTTCTGTCTCCCCATCACAAAAACATTCTCTTTTTTCAGAAAGCTTCTTTTTTAGTTTAGAGATGTCATATTCATATAATTCTGCAGTATTCTTTCTGTGACATATTTCAGTAAACCAAGTGTACATACATTTTGTAAGATATATAGTTAGAATAAATTCTTTCACTTCAGTTCTATAGTTTAATATTCTAAATTGGCTCACCCTTTCTTTTCAAGGGATATTTGGGTTGCATCCCTCATGATGGCTCTGTTGAATAACATTGTACAACACTGGTGTTCAATGTTTTTAATTTGCTATTGATGTCAGGGCTTATTACAACACTCACTCAGAACTCTGTCTACCTGACTCCATGTCTGCATTTACAATTGAATGCTGTAACTTTTAGTATATTTTTTAGCAGGAAAATATTCTTCTAATTTTATTTGTATTTTGGGGGATATTCATAGAGTTTAAAGGACAGATTTTTCTTTCCAAAAATAATTTAACAATGGGAGTTTGAATATTACCTGGAGCCTCTAAAATTAAAAGATGTTTACACTACTTAAAGTTATCTTTCAATTCTTGAACAACAGCATGCCCAAGAGTGTTCAATCAACTGACACTTTTTTTTTTATTTTTGAACATCCCTATCACTTTTGACTTCAAATTTTTATTCCATGTTAGTTACAAAACAACTATCACTTAAATATTTATTAACATTTGTTTTAATATATAAAATTGGTCTATCCAGCATAATATCCCATTTGTGATTAAGAACAGGAATTCTATAAGTCAACAATAGTTTCAAAAATTTTTCAAATTCTTATGCTTTGCAATTACCATTTTTCTTCACTGTATTTTCCTTTTCAGAAAGTGGGGATTGATGTCTCCTAGGATGACAGTGATTCTTGGTTTTCATTCAACTCTCTCTATGTTTTCTTTGTGTGTTTGGGGAGTGGATGTTCATTGCAAATGTATTTACTCTTAATTCAAAAACTAGGAAAAGGTTCCTTTTCTCTATTTTGCCTCTTAAAGGTTTTTTAAAATATAAAACGTCTTCTATGTCCTGTAACTCACTTAAACTATGTTTTGTGTACTATAATTTAGACAGCCCAGGTTTTGTTCGGTCACTTTTGTATGTGTCATTCTAATAACCCTTTGCTTTCAGCATGTGTGTGTCCTTAGACTTAGAGTATCCTGTGTACTACTTACAGTTGTAATTTTTAGAGTTAATTCAGATAGCCAAGGTGTGTTTTGATCAGATTTTGTAATATTGCATTTGCCAATCAAAAAAAAAATCTATCAATGAAGAATCTCCTACTCATACTTTGTATGAGTATTAACTTGACTTTACTTTATTAAAAATTGAATATATTTATGTGTCCTTTCAAAATTATATTATTTTTACAGGTATATATGCCTATTAACAGTTTTGTTTTTGTTTTTGTCTTTCAAATTCTATTCAAAATTACATGTTTTGAGACCCATCATTACAATAAAATAGAATTGTTTGTGCCAAGAAATATTTAGAATTTCATATGACTTGTGTTGCTGTGCACACTTACATTTTAGTATGAAGGATTACCTTTCATACTTTGTGGATAACAGATCTAGTGTTGATGAGTAGTGTGTGCATTTTTATATCTTTAAAGTCTACATTTTCCTTCTCTTTTGAAAGATAGTAGCTGTGAATATTATGTCTTGGTTGATAATTTTATTCTTTCATCCCTTGAAAATAGCCCTGAATTCCTTTCTGTGTTGTGAAGTTTCAACTAAGTATTTCACAAATATATAGTCACACATTTCTAGGTGACCCATCTTTTTCTCTTGGATGCTCTCAATATTCTGAGTTGTAAAACTTGTATTAAAACCTGCAACTTAGAGATAATTGAGCTACTTGGAAGTTTTATTTTTCCTATTTTCTTAGATGTGTTTATTAGTACCAGAAAGAGAACTTAAGGGTGATTTAGCACTTTGCATTTTTTACTTTGAATGGCCTTGAAATTTTGATCCTCTGGCTCAACCTCCTATGTTGCTGTGTACCTCCACCCCTGACTCTTTCAGACATTTTCTAAAGAAAGACTTTAAACACACATTTTCTGCTTATTACTATTAGCAATTCTTGACTAAATTTTATTCTATCTTTTTGTGTGTTAGTTTAGTTCAGTAAACTTCTTTTAAATTATAATTTACTATTCCCTTTGAGTAATTCATAACTTTTCTTAAAGCTGATTTAGCCATTTTTTTTTTCTGTTGGTAAGAAGGAACCCCTTTTTGAACAGTCCCCAAATATTTGCATGTTTCATATTTTTCTTTTTTTAATGAAGCAGAAGAAAGTTGGTAGATTTTTGAAATATATTGTGAAGGAGAAAAGGCTGTGTAACACAATTTATCTTCCTCTACTATATTACTCTCCATAGTAAGGTACTCATCTTGGCTACTGTGAATACTAAGATGATTTGGAAAGTTCTCAAGGTAATTTTCTGTGTACATTTTTATTTGAATATTTATATATTTCTGCAGTAATGATGGACTTGAATTTAATAATCCACTCCCCTGCTAATGTTCCTTTATTGCTGTAATGTCCTATGTCTGCAAAATATACTCAGCCCAGTACAGTAAGTAAACATTATAGTTATTTTTATTTATTTCAGCCATGACTTCTCATCATCCTTGAGAAATTTTACCAGAGCAGGGAATTAAATAGAGAGAGGGAAGATATGGGAAGTGTGACCTTGACTCTTTACAACTAAGAAAACAATGGGAAAATATAGGTGAGAGTAAAGTTCAAAAATTGTATTATAATAGACAAAACCAATTAGTAGTCCCTATTTATGATAAAAATTATATGGCCAAAAGACACCAGGCACAATTAACGTCTGAAAAAATTTCAATTTATTCCTCTTACTTTTGAGGAGCTTTGTATGTTTTTAAGAATATATCCACAGCCATTTTAAAGACTGTATTTCCTCTGAAAGGAAATGTGCAAAATTTGAAAGGACATATGGTCCATGCATCAGTTTTTTTCTTGGCCAATTATAAGTTAAACTTCCAGTCAAACATTTGCACAGAGAAGATATTTAAGACAAATTTCTAAAAGTGATACTTTTGAGAGTTTCTTTACAAAATGTCCATTTTTCTGCAACAATAGAGTAATTTATCCTTGTGCCCAAGTAGACAATGTTAAGATTTGTAGAAAGGTTCCTACTTCCCCACTATTGCCCAATGACAATTCTGATACAGATTTCTGGAAAGTGCACTATATAGATAATGCTATAAAGTAACACCATTAGCCATGTCTCTACCCTGAGTAATTACCAGGATATTTACATTGGTGATAAAATTATGACTATAGAGAAACTCCTAGTCATTTTCCAAAATGAAAAATGTGGGAAAGTCTTGCTTTAGTACTCAGAAGCTATTACTCATCTAAATATTCATAGTCAAGACAAAACGTGCAAGTGTAAGGTATGTGAAAGGGCTCTTAATCACAGTGCAGAGATTGCTCAATACAAGAGAATTTATAGAGAAGTAGAGCACTATAAGTTTAAAAGATGTTAGGCAAGTCAATGCTTTCATATATTCTTTAAACAAAGCAGATACTATGACAATGATAAACCCTACAAATGTAAAAGAAACCAAAAAAAAAAAAAAAAGTTTAGTGAAAGGTTACAACTTGTTAAGCATCAGGGGATTTATACTGAAGAAAAGACATGTAAATGTAAAAAGTGTAGCAAAGCCTTAAAAGATTATTCAACTCTTACTCAACACCAAAAAATTTATTCTGCAGAGAAGACCTACCAATGTGAAGAATTCAACACACTCAAAAACTTTACTCAATATCACAGTGTTCATACAGGAGATATGCCATGCAAAGAATGTGACAAAACTTTAAATAAAAGCTCCAATCTTATTTGTCACCAGTGGACACACCCTGGAGAGATGTCCCACATATGTAAACAATTTTGTGAAGCTTTTAGTAAAAAAACAAGCCTTAAAAATCACCACAGGATTCATATTGGAGAGAAGCCCTACAAATGTAAATTGTGTGGCAAAATTTTTAATAGAAACTCACATCTTGAACACCACAACAGGATTCATACTGGAGAGAAGCCCTACAAATGTGGCAAAAGTTTTAACACAAATTCACAGCTTGATTGCCACCACAGGGTTCATACTGGAGAGAAGCCCTACAAATGTAAAGTGTGTGGCAAAAGTTTTAACACAAATTCACAGCTTGATTGTCTCAACAGGATTCATACTGGAGAGAAGCCCTACAAATGTAAAGTGTGTGGCAAGAGTTTTAGTCAAAAAGCATCATTTACTCAGCACCAGCGGATCCACACTGGAGAGAAGCCCTACAACTGTAAAGAACGTGGCAAAGCTTTTAATAGCATCTTACATCTTAGTTGCTACAAGAGGATTCATACTGGAGAGAAGTCCTACAAATGTGAAGAATGTGGCAAAACTTTTAGGCAAAGTCGTCACTTACTCGGCGCCAGAGAATCCACACTGGAGAAAAGCCCTACAAAAGTAAAGAATGTGGAAAAGCTTTTAATAGCACCTCACATCTTGATTGTCACAAAATGATTCATACTGGAGAGAAGCCCTACAAATGTTTAGAATGTGGCAAAGCTTTTAATACTGTCTCACGGCTTAATTGCCACAAGAGGATTCATACTGGAGAGAAGCCCCACAAATGTGAAGAATGTGGCAAAGCTTTTAATAGCATCTCACATCTTAGTCCCCACAAGAGGATTCATCCTAGAGACAAGTCCTATAAATGTGAAGAATGGCAAAGCTTTTAAAATTGAAGATCACATCTTAGTAAACATTATAGATTTTATACTAGAGAGAAGTTTTACAATGAAAACATTGCATCGGTGTCTTTAAGGATGAACCAACCCTTATTTCACAGTAGTTCCACACTATTTCACACCAGAGATATGACAGCGCAGAAATTATACAAGTGTAAAATATGTTACAGAGTCTCCAACACTTGTTCACACCTTATGCAGCACTTCAGAATTCATACAAGTGAGAGGACATGTGGAAAATTTTTTGCAAATCTTTTGGACATTTATCAAACATTTTTAAAACACTGGAGTATTTATAGCATATAAAAACCCAAAGAATGTGTCCAAGTGTGTATTCAAATTTCAGACATTTTTCAATTTCTTACCTCATACCTGTACCAAATTTGGAATAGCAGTTGTCCAAAGTATGTACCTTAGATAACAGCAAACTATTAAAAAAAATAAAATAAACCTTGACAACTGTAAAAAAATTTTAGTAAATTTCTTATCTATAGCCCATCCTTTGAATTATTTGGGACCTAGGAGGCAAAAAATCATTTAAATGTAGAAAATGGGTAATTGCTTTTGACATTTGCTGAAAATTTTCTTAACATCTTGAGCTGATATTTTATAAATAAGGAAATACAAGTATAGAATAGTGCATCCCTAAAAGGATATAATTTTACTATAAATCAAAAATTACTAAATATTCTCATTTTTCACAACTGGAGTAAACCTAATTCTCATAGTTGATTATTACAGAAGTCTTTTAAGGTTTATATGAAATTTTAAATTTTTAGTTTTTATTTTTGTACTTAATCTTAGGGACACTTAATCAGTAAACTGCATTCCCAGATTTTTTTTTTTTTTTCATTTTTATTTAGAGAATGGGTTTGCTAAGTTGTTTAGGGCCTCACCAAGTTATGGAGCCTGGCTTTTAACTTGCAATGCTTCTCCTGTCCCTCGGGTTACAGGCATGGACCACCATGCCCATTTTATAGAGCATTTTTACTTATATTTGCATTATGGATGCAATTTATTACTAAATAAAGTGTGAATTTCTTAATGTTAACCTTGTCATGCATTTAATGATGTTATTAGATCACACATCTCCCACTATTCACTTTACTAATGGATCAAATATAGCAAAACATTCTATTGGGTAAATAATGCTATAACGTCTCCATTAATTATTTCATATGTTTAATCAAGTTTTATTTGGGGAATATTATATATGTAAATTATATACTCTTTTGTTTGTAATTATGCAAAAATTAAGTTACAGGAAGGACCTAGGGATACTAAAATAATGCCCAGATATCCCTAATTTGAATTACAACTTTAACATTTCATCTTGTAGTGTTGCAGTACTCCCTAAGGGATCTACAACTCTGGAGAGTTATACAAGCTCCCAAAGAGGGAGTTAAGAAAGACCCAAGAGACTAGGAGCCAACGTGCATATTCAGGTAAAAAAAAAAAAAAGGAGTGTTGCTGAAGGGGGAAATAGTCTCAATGTTTCCTGGGGAAACCACATGGTCCACAGGCCCATCCTGATTCTTGGATTGAAGAAACCATGCAGTTGCTCATGAATTCCATGACATCATCACTGAGGAGACTAGACTGACCTCAAGTGTAGGAAAAACATCCCAATATAGGACCACCTCTTTAGTCTTGGATACCCAGTAGAAAAGTGTAACCAGATACATGTAAAATGATGACTGTAAAAAGAAACAGATATATTATAGGAACATTTATGCTCCCACATTTTTTATTTCATTATATATTTTTGCTTTGTAGAACTTTTGTTCTAATTAATAACTTACAATATAATGTTTGTTATACTTATTGGATTATATGATAGATAGCATGTGTCATTGTCTCCCAGACCCCTCTGCAAACCAGTAATTATAAGATACTATAAACTAACCCTGTCCCTCTTCAGATCTTACAGCTGCAGGAGCCCATGACACCACACAGAGAGACACACAATTTTGATTGAAATAAATCTCTAGACTCTAATCTACACGTCCTGTTCAAAAAGTAAAAACACAATATTCTCTTCATATGTGAGCATATGAACAAAACACCATCCACAAACATTTCATTTAACTTTATTTGGGAAAATAAATATTGAAATGATAAATTCTAGGAGAATAATATTCACACCATTCTTTATTCCAAAAGGTAAATCTCTAGGTTTCATGCTTATCTCCACTCCAGGTTATTTTACACAGAAAACTGGCTTCATTTTACATATGAGAGTTTTAACTATAAGGCCCAGAGGGAAGATTCAGTACTAGAGGTCTAAGTAAAATACTAAAGATCTTCCCTTACTATGTGCCTGCATGATATCTGCATATCCTTGATGCAACAGCTAAAGAACACCAATATCTCAATGCATCTGGCTCCGTGGCTCAGTCATTGGAACCCCAATTTATTTAGTCATCTCAAGGCTATCACTCCCTCCTCTGGGATCTGACCTGTTCTTGACATAGTGTTCTTCAGGGGATCACTAGGTCATGCAAGCTGTTAGAATGAAGCTTTCCTTTTTCTAACTTGTATTTATTCAGCCACACTTTAAATACAAGTTAGAACAAGACTCCAAACTCTCACCTGTGGAGGGGATGCTCTGCCCAGGACTTCTCAGTCAGGACCCTGAAAAGTTGTTTAGGAAACCCAAACAGAAAATCTATGTACTGGGGAGTCCCAGTCTGGCAATACAGTTGCCTGTGTCTGTTACTTTTGCTTTCTCTCTTGCTTTCATAGTATTACTCAAAAAAGAGAGTTCTGGTGTGAAGAGAGTGTCTTCCTTATCTATTGGATGTGACTTGCCAAGTTGAGCAGCTGCCCACATACTTAATGTCACAAACACATGTATGTGTAATCTAATCAGTAACTAGTGTATCTTTCAACTGCATATTTTTTTATTGCATGGGAAAGGAAATTGAGAATGCTTTGAGTGCACACAGCATGATTAATAGTATTCATAACACTGCTATGTAATATTTTCTCTCTGCTCAACTTGTAAGTATTGTTTTTGTGCTGCTTTGTAAAACAAATAAAGAGTTGCAAACCAAAAGTTTTGTGATAATAGTTGCACAAACTGACTTGGGCAACTCTATTTACCATTGTTATTTTGTATGAGCTCAAGTTACTCTTTTATACTTTTATTTAACCTTAATGACATTAGCATTTATTAAAGAGTTTTTAACTCAAAAAACTTCTCTGTATACAAATTTTTCCTTACCATTTTTAAAATGTCTTACTCTTTTTAGGTATACATGACAGTAGAGCAAATTTTGACATATTACACATACATGGAGTAAAACTTATTTTAGTTAGCATTCCATTCTTCAAGTGTACATGATGTGGACCTCCACTGGTGGTGTATTTATATATGAACATAGAAAAGTTGTGTCTGATTCATTTACTGTCATTTCTATTCCTATTTCCCTTTTATTCCCTTCATTTCAACTTTGTCTAATCCACTAAATTTCTATTCTCTCCCCCACCCTTGAATGGTTTAGCATCTATGTATATTATATATTATATGTAATGTCTGTTTCATTCTACTATCCTTCCTATCCCCATATCCCCTCCCCTCCCTGCACTCCTCTCTACTTAGTCTAAATTAACTATTCTTCCCCACCCACCATTGTGAGTTAGCATCCAATTATCAGAGAGAATATTTGTCCTTTGTGATGTGTGTGTATGTGTGTTGGCTTATTTCACTTAGCATGATATTCTCCAACTCCATCCATTTGCCACCAAAAGCCATATTTTCATTCATCTTTAAAGCTAAATAATATTACCTTGGTGGGGGGAATATATATATATATATATATATATATATATATATATATATATATAAATAATCACATTTTATTTATCCATTCATCTGTTTAAGTATATCTCAATTTGGTTCTATGGTTTAGCTATTTTGAATTGTGCTGCAATGAACATTGATGTGGCTATGTCCCTGTAGTATGCTGTTTTTAAGTCCTTTGTGTATAGTCCTAGGAGAGGGATAGCTGGGTCAAATGTTGGTTCCATTCTGGTTTTGCAAGGACTCTTCCATTCTGCTTTCCATCTCGTTTGCACAAATTTGCAGTTGGTCCTATGAGCAATGTGTGAGTGTTCCTTTTCCCCCACATCTTCACCAACATTTATTGTTGCCTGTATTATTAATCATTGTCATTCTGACTGAAGTGAGATAAAATCTTCAACTAATTTTGATTTACATCTTCCTAATTGCTAGATGTGTTGAACGTTTTTTCATGTATTTTTTAATCGATTATATTTCTTCTGTAAAGTGTCTGTTCGGTTACTTGGCCCATTTGTTAATTGCATTTGTTGTTGTTGTTGTTGTTGTTTAAGTTTTGAGTTCTTTATATACCCTAGAGATTAACGCTTTATCTGACGTACGTGTGGTAAAGACTTTATACAAATCTGTAGGTTCTCTCTTCACATTATTGTTTCTTTTGCTGAGAAGCAGCTTTTTAGGTTGAATCTATCCCATTTATTGATTCTTGATTTTTAATTCTTGTGCGGCAGGGGTCTTTTTATGGAAGTTAGATTCTGGACCAACATTCACCTCAGATTTTTAAATAGCATCCCAAGTTCATGAATGTTTCACTTTTATTGTTTCTCTTACTATCTTGTGTTATAGATATTCTAAAGGGTCATGAAATGATCTAGCTTCACATGCATGATTTTCTGATGACTGTTATTTTTCAATATGTAGCTGCAGATTAATGAAAGCACATAAATGCATTGTGTAGGAAATATTCCATCAGTAGATCAACATCAAATATGATAATATATATAAAAATATATAAAAGCCTGGATTCATATGCATGCACATCCACTCTCGAGCTTGGCCCATAAAACTTATTCTATACTAGTTCTACATTATAGAACCTCCGTGAAAGCTGTTATAAATCCAAAGCCTGAGAACTCTCCCCAGACATTCTTTTTTATTAAAGGGGGACGACAAAGATTAAACTCAGGGACACTGAACCACTGAGCCACATCCCTCGCCCTATTTAATGTAGAGACAGGAACTCACTGAGCTTCTTAGTAAATCTCTTTCACTGAGGCTGGCTCTGAATTATTCATGATCCTCCTTCCTCAGCCTTCCAAGCTGCTGAGATTACAGGCATGTGCCACCATGCCCAGTTCCCCAGAGAGCCTTCTTTAACTGGTTGGAACCCACTTGTTCAGTGTATTGTGGCCTAATCCTCACAACTAAAGGTGAAATTATTTTCCTCTTTATTAAAAATCAGGGCAACTTAGACAAAGAGATTGGATTCAACAGTGCCTAGTTACACAGCATGTCCACATTACAACAAAGGTGTGGTCTGCAATTCTCCACCTCTCCAAAGAGCTCTTCTTAGCTCCACAGAGATGGGAGTACTGGCCAACACTCTGCCATGGCTCATTCCAGAAGCCTCCCAGGAGGTGAGTGTGTATGAGGGACAGTATTCCAGGTGGTGATCATTGGGCCATGCCATAGAGTAATGCAGAGCCCAGGTCAAAGGCACAAAACTTTAATGTGGCTGGTCCAGGATGGGAGTTGTTCATGTAGGATCCTTAGAGTGGACTCCAGCTCAAACTCTGCCTTGGCTCTCACTAGATTCCAACTGCCTGTGTCTACAACATATGACCTACAGCTCTTCCTTTACTTTTCTATTTTCCATTTTATATTAGATTAATTTTAATATTTCACTCAGGGCTTGAACCACAGAACTGTCACTTTGGAAAGGATGACATACGGAACCATCACTATCCCAAAAAAGGGGTGCTCCATGTGCAAACTAGGGAAGAGGGGCACATCATACACTGTAGGCAGAGAACCTTCAGGGCAACAGGGAAACTATGGGGGTGCCAGGAGTCCCTAACACCAAAGTAGAGGCATTATAAATTGTGGAACAGATTTGTACTAATTTGATCTTAGGACAAGAATTAGAGTAATTTAAGTTTCCTTATCAACATGATGAGAAAATGATCTCAATCAAGATTCCTTTCCAGATATGTCCAGGAAACTTTGGAGCCCAGCTGTCTCAGGACTTCTCTTATCCATCAGAGAATTAAAATTAAGAGACAGATGGAGACAGATGACATGTCCCCCTGGGGAAGCCACAGTTCTTGCCTTCTTGGGACCTTCTTGCCTTTCTACAGACATTAAAATTACAAATCTGCAGAGAGAGGACTTAAACAAATCCTTTCCATAAAGCCTTCAAGTGTTTGTTCTCTGCTCAGCTGCACAGAGTCCTTCCCAGCTTAGTCATCTGAATAAATACCTGTCTGTCCTCAGATGCAGAGTTGGTGTGGGTTTTATAAAAGACATGGGAGGAGGAAACTTGGTCTAGTGATATTTCCCAGTAGCTTCAGAGGACACATTCACTCCAACAGTCCTAATGAGCCCAGAGGATTCTGTGTTCTGTGTGGTGCAATGAGAATATTGACTAAGGATGTTTGCTTCTTTGAGATTCTGCTAAAATGAGTCAATTTTTTATAGGGAATGTCAGTTTAACTTTTTCATTTTTTAAATTTAGTAACTTATTGGGACACAACTTACATATGCTATATCATGTAGAGATTTTAAACACTACTAATTTGTATACTTATTACCAGGAAATTAATAAGTTTTAATAATTTTATTATTGATAATCTTGCCTTGGCTATTTCATAGAACAATTACTGTTGTTTGAGTAATTGTAGATTTTGAAATCTTTAGAAGGAAATGATGTTCTATATTCAAAACCTCATGTCCTCAAGTCCCCTTGCTATTGACTAATGTAAAAATCCTGAGCATGGTTAAAAACTTTCTTTCAGTTGGTAAATGTCAAATAAGGGACCATGATGAGAAGGAAGTACATTAAATATTTTGAAAAAACAAATTAATGTGCTGGTAATTTCCAATTCATGGTTGCAATTATAGGCTTGTGAATATAACTCACAAGAATTTGGAAAAATATTTTTATCTATTAGTTCTTTTGTTTTAATCACTTAAAAAATACCTTTTGCAAAATGTAACAATGGAAATGTGTAAGAGGAACATTCAGGACAGTTGAAACCCATCCTGCCCTGGTCACTTTTAGATCTTTTTTCCCAAATTCAATTTTTTGTGTCATTAGGGTCACATTTATCTATGTATGCTATCTCCTTTTCTTGTCACTAAGACACAAAGACCAAGATAAAGCAGGACGTGACTCTTCCATTGCACCATCACTCAGGGAAACAGACCCTCCTGCTGGACCATGTGGGTTTCCCAGTCATGAAAGTTTGGGGTATGCAGAGAAGTACAAGGGCACTCTCGTCCCCTGAGGAGATCCACAGAAGAGGGTAGAGGAGTGTGTGGCTGTATAGTCTCTAATCAAGACCTCCAGAGACCAAGCAGGAAGCAGGTCTGATTTTATTGTGCAGTTACCATGTATATGTAATCAGGCAGTACCTAGGCAGAATATAGACTGCCACTAATGCAATGTCTGCTAACTGTCCTTGCAGTGAACAATCAAGGAGTGGGACTGCAACACGTGGTCTCATATCTTGCTGATGGGGTAAGCAGTTTGCCACTCACATGCCTAGCATGAGGAATGGCCTGCCATGCAGACGCCCTTAACGTATGTCCTTTATGCAGTACTCCATGCACTTGTGCCCTCAGAGAAGCACCTTTGGGGCTTCTTCTTTCTTGAGTTTAAAGAACAATTTCTCTTTCAGTGGCTTTTCTTAGGAGAAATTAACAATAATGGTAATATAAATATCATAGATGTAAGTGTGAACCCTGAGCTGTATTTTAAAACCCTGACAATTTATAAAAGCAACCCATGGTTCTCACGTCTACTTTTCACAAAGAGCTGCCATTCATTGAGTCAAGTCTTTCCCAGGGTTTGTTCATCATGTTACTGGAGGGTTGTTTTGCAGCTGAGGTGCTGGGTGCTGGTGTCGCCCTCTCTGATGTGTCAGTCATTTCTCCCTACTGCTCTTCATAGATTTCCAGCAAACAAAGAGCCACAAGTGAGAGGTTTCTCCTGAGGCTGACATCAGTCCCAAGCCCACTTGCTTGAAGCAAGACCAGTCTCAATTCTCCATCACCCTTTTGTCTGTTTTTATGTTAGTGAATACCAAGAGGACATGGGGAGTGTTGGCAGTAGTGAAGCTGAGCTGTGTGATGAGGACAATCCAAGCTTTAAGTCTGCACATGTGTTGTTAGGGGTAACAGATCCTATTTCCTCACCCCTTATGAGCAGGATGGTGGTCACACTGCATATGGGAGACGAGATGTTTCTTCCTCACACTTTCACCCTGGAATGTGCCCACCCAGAGGGTCCAAATAACCCTGAATTGCAGTGGAGTGTCCTTCTCCTGTAATTCTCTTTACTTCTGTCCTGACCACCAGCTTGTGTCCACTACCTGAGCAGTCCTCACTAGATGGTTGCAACACAGATGATAGTGCATGTATCTTACAGCCACCCATGACTTTAGTGACAGCATCATATCTAACATGACTCCTTCCTGGATCCAGATACTAAAGGGAGTCTTTACTATCAGCTCTAACTAACAAAACTTCTGATTTTTTTTTAAATTTCTTTTTCACGTGTGTTCTGTTTTTTCTCATCTCCTCACTTGGCCTTTCCTTCCTCTTACCATATGCCAATTCTTCAAATGTAACCTATTTCAGAAATCTGTGTTCGATTTCCTGTGATATACACATCCTTCCACACAGAATGCCCACTCTGGGGGCAGGTTGATTTCTCCAATGCATAAAGGACATGAGTGCCTAGGCTGGAAGCATCACTCCATAGACCATTGTTTGAGGGGTGTTTCTCAGATTACCTCACTGTTGTCAGAGAGCTTGTGTTATGTCTCATTATCTCCTGAACTATGTTGTGCCAGGCTTAATGTGCACAGCTGAGAAGGTACATAGCTTGGGATTTCAGTCATCTATGTATCATTCCCATTCCCCAGGATGCTTCCTAACAACAATGGAACCTCAGCAGGGACATTACTATAGATATTTCTTCACAACACTACCATGGTACATTTACAAAATTTTAATCAAATGCACATCATTTAGTGATGATTGTGGTTCAAAACTGGAGCTAGCAGAATGACCAGACTGTGCTTTCTCCTGGCACTACCTATATGAAGATTAGTTCTCCTCATTATTACATGAAATTGTGTACCTTTCTTTGAAGCATACTATCAGGAAATGGTCTAAGATTTTCCCAATACCGATATAGAAATTTACCATCAGAAAACAATTTTCCAAGAGTTTCAAAGCAATGAACAACCTATCCATGAGTTCTTGACTATTACTGCAAATTCATGGCACCTGCACACCTCCTGTTCATATGATTGCAGATTCTTCAACCACACTGACCTTAAATTCATCCAATGGCCTTGAGACACACGTGATTAAAACATGTCATTTAATGAGTGTTAGAAAACTTGGATTTTGTAAGATTCAAATGTTTAAAATGAATTAAAGCAGATTCTGTGTGTCACAGAAAAGTGATAGAATGCAGTTTGTTTTAAATTCACATGTTTTTTTTTTTTCGTTGAGACAAGGCAATTTAAAAACCTGTTTCTTTCCTTTGTACCACAGATTGAACCCTGAACCCAGGGAACTTAGTCATTAAACTCTCTCACCAGCCATTTTTTATATTGGGGGTAAATCTTGCTAAGTTACTGAGCTTTGGACTTGCAATCCTCTGACTCCTGAGCCAATGGAATAGCAGGTATTCAGCCTCACATAAAACAATTTTTAAGTTTTTTTTTACATGCTAATATAGATCAATTTAAGCTTATACTATGAAAATATTTATATATTTGACTTATGTAAAATAAATTCATAAGAATTGGCATATGCCATTTTTATATAGATCTCACCAAAAAAGAACTAAGGCCTGGTGATTAATTGTGAACCCTAAAATATTTTGGGGGGTACCAGGGATTAAACTCAGGGGAACTCAACCATTAAGCCACATCCTCACTCCTATTTTGTATTTTATTTAGAGACAGCATCTCACCAAGTTGCTCAGGGCCTTTTTGTTGCTGGCTATGAACTCACAATCCTTCTGTCTTAGCCTCCCAAGGCACTGGGATTATAGTCTACAATTTTTAAATTTATATTCTTTTTTTCCTGGATTTACTATGGGAGACTGTCTTTTTCTACTGAAATTTTATATTTCACAAATCCTGTATGTTTGCACTCATATGTTGAAGCTGAAAAAGTTGATCAGAAAGAACCACAAAAGAGAAAAGCTTTTTATATCTGTTATAAGAAACAGTCGGCTGAAAAGCAGTTAAGATGTTAAAGTAACTCCTAGGTTTTATTGCCCATAATTTGAATTGTATAAGTAATTATTAGACTGTAGACATTCTAACAAGACTTCACAGGTTTCAAACATCAAAATGATATTTTAGAAGATAGAAATTGCACTCATTTGATTTTGATCACTACACATGTTCAATTACAATGGTAGATCCTATATGTAGATACCAATTAAAAATTAATAATTAACACTTCAAGTCAAGTAGCAAAAATAAACAAATATGGATGGAAATACAAACCATGTCTCAATGGTAACCCTAAATGTTAATGGCTTAAACACACAAATCAAAAGACATAGGCTAGTAGCCCGGATTTAAAAAAAAAAAAAAATCCAACAATATGCTGCCTCCAGGAGACTCATTTGATAGGAAAAGACAGACTGAAGGTGAAAAGTTGGGATAAAACATAACACTAACATGAACCTTGAAAGTAACAGGGGTCTCCATACTTATAACAAATAAAGTAGACTTCAAGCCAAAGTTAATCAAAAGAGATAAAGAAGAACATCTTATACTGCTCCAGGGAACCATACACCAACAAGACGTAACAATCATAAATATATATGCCCCAAACAATGGTGCACCTATGTTCAAACAAACTCATGTCAAGTTCAAGAGTCAAATTGACCACAACATGATCTTGGGTGACTTTTACACACTTCTCTCACCACTGGACAGATCTTCCAAACAAATATTGAATAAATAAACTATAGAGCTCAATAACACAATAACTTAGACTTAACTGACATATATAGAATATATCAGCCAGCATCAAGTGGATACACTTTCTTAGCAGCTCTCAAAAATAGACTATATACTATGCCATAGAGCAACTCTTAGCAAATACAAAGAAGTAGAGATACTACCATAAATTTTATCAGATCTTAATGGAATGAAATTGGAAATCAATGACAAAATAAAGGATAAAAATTTCTGCAACCATGAAGACTAAACAATATGCTAATGAATGAACAATGGGTTACAGAAGACATCAAGGAAGAGATTAAAAAATCTTAGAGGTAAACGAGAACATACACACAACATAGCAAAATCTTTCAGACACAATAAAAGTACTAAAAAAAACTTCATTGCATGAGTTCATTCCTCCATATAAAAAGCCTACAAATAAATGACATCACACCACATCTCAAAGCCCTAGAAAAAGAACAAATGAGGAGCAAAAGGAGAAGGCAAGAAATAATTAGAGCTGAAATAAAAACAAAAAGTTGGTTCTTTGGAAAATAAAATTGACAGACCCTGAGCCATGCTATTGAAGAGAAAGAGAGAGAGCCCAAATTACTAGCAGATGTTATGAAAAAGGCAATATCACAACAGACACTACAGCAATGCAGAGGATAATTAGAAATTATTTGTAAACATTCTCCAATAAAATAGAAGACATTGAGGCATAGGCAAATTTCTTAAGTCATGATTGCCCAGATTGATTCAGGAAGATATACACAACTTAAACAGAACAATATCAAGTGAGGAAATAGAAAAAGCCATCAGAAGCTTACCAACCAAGAAAATCCCAGGACCAGATGGATACACACCAAGTTCTACAAGTTCTTTAAGGAAGAACAAATATGCTTCAATTTATTTCAGGGAATAGAAAATGAGGGAGTACTTCCAAACTCATTTAATGAGGCCAATATCACCCTGATTCTAAAACCAGGCAAGGACACAAGGAAAGAAAACTTTAGACCAATAGCTCTAATGAACATAGATACAAAAATTCTCAACAAAATTCTGGCAAATCGAATACAAAATGATCATGCACCATGACCAAGTGGGATTCATCCCAGGGATGCAAGGTTGTTTCAACATACATAAATTAATAAATGTAATTCATCACATCAATAGACACAGAAAAAGCATTTGAAAAAAAATACAGCATGCTTCCATGTTCAAAACACTAAAAAAAATAGGGATAACAGGACATATCTCAACATCATTAGCCTCAGGCCAACATCATTCTAAATGGAGAAAAATTAAAGGCATTCCTTCTAAAAACTGGATCAACACAGGGAGGCCCTCTTACAACTTCTATTCAACACAGTTCTTGAAACACTGGCCAGAGAAATTAGACAGATGAAAGAAATTAAAGGGATACACATAGGAAAAGAAAAACTTAAATTAGCACTATTTGCTGATGATATGATTCTATACCTAGAAAATCCAAAAAGCTCCACCAGAAAACTTCTAGAATAAATTAATTCAGCAAAGTAGCAGGTTATAAAATCAACATCCATAAATCAAAGGCATTTCTAAATATCAGTGACAGATCCTCAGAGAAGGAAGTGAGGAAAACTACCCCATTTACAATAACCACACACATAAAAAAAATAAAACCAAAATACTTGGGAATCAAGTTAGCTAAAGAGGTGAAATATCTATACAATGAAAACTACAGAACCCTAAAGAGAGAAATCAAAGAAGACCTTAGATGATGGAAAGATCTACCTTGTTCTTGGATAGGCAGAATTACTAATATTAAAATGACCATACTACTGAAAGCACTATACAGGTTCAATGCAATTCCAATCAAAATCCCAATGGCATTCCTCATAGTAATAGAAAAGCAATCATGAAAATCATCTGGAAAAATAAGAGACTCAGAGTAGACAAAGCAATTCTAAGCAGGAAAAGCGAAGCAGGTGGTATTGTTATACCAGACCTTAAACGATAATATAGAGCAATAGAAATAAAAACAGCATGATATTGGCACCAAAACAGGCTGATAGATCAACAGTACAGAATAGAGGACAGAGACTAACCCACAAAACTAAAACTACCTTATATTAGACAAAGGTGCCAAGAACATGCACTGGAGAAAAGATAGGCTCTTCAAAAAATGGTGCTAGGAAAACTGAAAATCCATATGCAACAAAATGAAATTAAACCCCTTTCACCATGCACAAAAGTTAACTCAAAATGGGTCAAGAACCTGAGAATAAAACCAGAGACTCTGCGTCTAAGAGAAGAAAAAGTAGGCCCTAATCTTCATCATGTGAGATCAGGCCCCAACTTCTTTAATAAGACCCTATAGTGTAAGAATTAAAACCAAGAATCAATAAATGGGATGGAATCCAACTAAAAAGTTCCTTCTCAACAAAAGAAAATCTGTGAGGTGAACAGACAGCCTACATCCACAAATTTTTACCGCTCACACATCAGAACACTAATCGAGGGTATATAAAGAACTCAAAAAGCACACACACAAAAAAACCAATCAAAAGATGGGCCAAGGACCTGAATAGACACTTCTCAGAAGAGGATATAGAACCAATCACCAAATATATGAAAAAAGTTTCATCATCTCTATCAATTAGAGAAATGCAAATTAAACTACATAAGATATTATCTCACTCCAGTCAGAATGGCAGCTGTTTTTAAAGACAAAACAATAAGTGTTAGAGAGGATGTGGGGAAAGGCACACTCATACACTGCTGGTGGAACTGCAAATTGGTGCAGCCAATATGGAAAGCAGTGTGGAGATTCCTTGGAAAACTGTGAATGGAAACACCATTTGACCCAGCTATCCCACTCCTTGGATTATACCCAAAGGGCTTAAAAACAGCATACTACAGGGACAAAGACACATCAATGTATATAGCAGCACAATTCACAACAGCTAAACTGTGGAGCCAACTAAATGCCCTTCAGTGGATGAATGGATAAAACATGTGGCATATATATACCATGGAACATTGCTCATCAATAAAAGAGAATAAAATCATGGCATTTTCAGGTAAATGGATGGCATTGGAGAAGATACTGCTAAGTGAAGTTAGCCAATCCCCAAAAACAAATGCTGAATATTTTCTCGGATATGAGGAGGCTGACTCATAGTGGGGTAGGGAGGGGAACATGGGAGGACTAGATAAATTCTAGTTAGGGCAGCAGGGTGGGCAGGGAAAGGGGTTAGGGAATTAGCAAGGATGATAGAATGTGATAGACATCGTTATCCAAGTACATGTATGAAGACAAGAATTGGTGTCATCCTACTTTATATACAGAGATATGAAATATTGTGCTGTACATGTGTAGTAAGTATTGTAATGCATTCCACTGTCATTTATTTTTAATTTTTTTTAATTTTACAAAATGAAATGTTGGCTCTTTGAAAAAAATAAATACATTTGATAAACCCTTATCCATGATAATGTAGAGAAGGAGAGAAAACTCAAATTACTAGAATCCATAAAGAAAAAGGAAATATTACCATGAACACTACAGAAGATAATTAGAAATTATTTTGAAAATTTATACTCCAATGAAACAGAAAATATTGAAGACATCAACAAATGTCTAGAATCATAAAATTACCCAAACTGAGTCACGATGATATACACAAGTTAAACAGATCATTTTCAAGCAATGGAATAGAAGACACCATCAAAAGCCTACCAACCAACCAAAGAAAAAAACAAAAACAAAAACAACAACAACAACAAAAAAAAAACAGGACTCAATGCATACAAGACCTTCAAAGAACTCACACGAACACTCCTGAAATTATTTCATGAAATAGAAAAAGAGGGAGCACTTCCAAATTCATTCTATGAGGCCCAAGCCACCCTGATTCTAAAATCAGACAAAGACACAAAGAAAGAAAACTTCAGAACAATCTCCCTAATGAACATAGATGCAAAAATTCTGAAGAAATTTCTGGAAATTGAATACCAGAACATTGAATACAAAAACTTAAACAGGTTGTGCACCATGATGAAGTGGGGTTCATCCCAGGGATGCAAGACTCCCCATATGGAAATCAATAAAGGTAATTCATCATATCAATAGACTTAAAGAATCATGAGACTATGTCAATAGATGCAGAAAAAGCATTCAACAAAATATAGCCCCCTTCATGTTCAAAACACTAGAAAAACTAGGGATAACAGGACATATCTCAAAATCATAAAGGCTCTCCATGCTAAGTCTCAGGCCAACACCATTCTAAATGGAGAAAAAATAAAGGCATTCCCTCTAAAACCTGGAACAAGACAGGGATGCCCTCTTTCACCACTTCTATGCAACATAGCTCTTGAAACACTGGACAGAGCAATTAGATTAAAGAAATTAAAAGGATATGGATAGGAAAAGAAGAACTCAAATCATCACTATTTGCTGAACACGTTTTCTACACCTAGAAGATCCAAAAATAATCCACCAGAAAACTCCTAGAACTAGTAAATAAATTCAGCAAAATAGCAGGATATAAAAATCAACACCCATAAATCAAAGGGAATCTGTACATCAGTGAAAAGTCCTCTGAAAGAGAAACTAGGAAAACTACCCCACTTACAATAGCCTCAAAAAAACCCCACAACTTGGGAATCAACGTAATGAAACAGGTGAATGCCCTCTACAATGAAAACTACAGAATGCTAAAGACAGAATTCAAAGAAGATCTTAGAAAATGGAAAGAGCTCCCTTGTTCTTGGATAGGCAGAATTAATATTGTCAAAATGACCATACTACCAAAAGCACTATACAGATTCAATGCAATTCCAATCAAAATTCAAATGACATTACTTATGGAAATAAAAAAAGGAATCATGAAATTAATCCTGGAAAAAATAAAGAGACCCAGAATAGCCAAAGCAATCCTTAGGAATAAGAGGGAGGCAGATAGCATTGCTATACCAGAACATAAACTGTACTTAGAGCAACAGTAACAAAAACATCATGGTACTGGCACCAAAATAGACATGTAGACAGAAGAGATAACACAGAGAATAACCCACATAAATATAGTTATCTCATATTAGACAAAGGCACAAAAAACACACTGGAGAAAAGATAGCCTCTTCAACAAATGATGCTGGGAAAACTGGAAATCCATATGCAGCAAAATGAAATTGAAACCCTATCTCTCACCATGCACAAAACTCAACTCAATGTGGATCAAGGACCTAGGATTTAAACCAGAGACTCTGCACCTAAGAAAAAGTAGTCCAAATCTTTATCATGTTGGATTAGGTCCCAACTTCCTTAATGAGACTCCTATAGAAAAAGAATTAAAACCAATAAACAAAAAGTGGATGTATTCAAACTGAACAGCTTCTCAGCAAAAGAAACAATCAGTGAGGTGAACAGACAGCCTACATCCTGGGAGCAAATTCTTACCACACACACGTCAGATACAGCACTCATCTCTAGGGTACATAAAGAGCTCAATCTTAACACCAAAAAACCCCCCAAATAAACCAATCTATAAATGGGCCAAGGAAATGAACAAGCACTTCTCAGAATATGATATACAATTGGGCAACAAATACATATGAAAAAGTTCAACTAGAGAAATACAAATCAAAATTAAGATACCATCTCACTCCAGCCAGAATGGTAGCTATTATGCATATAAACAGTACGTGTTTGTGAGGATGTGGGGGAAAAGGCACACTCATACACTGCTGGTGGGAATGTAAATTGGTGCACCCAAATGGAAAGCAGTATGGAGATTCCTTGGAAAACTGTGAATGGAACCACCACTTGACCCAGCTTTTCCTCTCCTCAGTTTATACCCAAAGGACTTAAAAACAGCATACTACAGGGACACAGCCACATCAATGTTTATAGCAGCACAATTCACAGTAGCTAAACCATGGAGCCAACCTAGATGCCTTTCAGTGGATGAATGGATAAAAAATATGTGGTATATATAAACAATGGAATATTACTCAGCACTAAAAGAGCATAAAATCATGGCATTTGCCAGTAAATGGATGGAGTTGGAGAAGATAATACTAAGTGAAGTTAGCCAATCCCAAATAACCAAATGCCAAATATTTTCTTATATATGGGGGGTGACTCACAGTGGGGTAGGGAGGGAGAGCATGGGAGGATTAGATTAATTCTAGATAGGGAAGAGGAGTGGGAGTAAAATGTAGGGGGAAGGGGATTAGAAAGGATGGTAGAATATGATCAACATCATTCAAAAATACATGTATGAAAATTTGAATTTGGTGCCAACATACCTCATATACAAACAGATATTAAAATTGTGTTATATTTGTGTATTAAGAATTGAAGTGAGAAAGAAATGAGTACACATATAATGGCATAAATTAGCATGAACATACTTTATATACAGCAATACGAAAAATTGTGCTCTATGTGTGTAATAAGGATTGTAATGCATTCCACTGTTGCATGTATTTATAAAAATTTTTTTTAAAAAAAATAAAGGTATAGGAACCCATTGGGGACACTATAAGCCTACAGGGTAAAAATTGTAACGCCTTGAAAACAGATTTGGAAGGGAAGATGCATGAACAACATTAAAAATCAAGCAAGAATGTGCCCCAAACAATGCTGCTATTTTATTAGAATCCATGGTCAGGATAGCAGGAGAAATGACAGAGAAGGAGTGGAGGAGATACACAATTTTCTGTGAATTAAAGGATGATGTAGGACAGCAAATAGAGGCAGTAAAGGATCATTTTGATAAAGAGCTACATAAGCAAATACAGAAAGCAAAATATTCCTTCATAAAGAGATAGAGATTCTGAAAAAAAAAAAGAAAAAAAAAAAAAAAACAGAAATCATTGAAATGAAGGAAATAGTAAACCAAATTAAGGATTCAATAGGAAGCATCTCCAATAGAATAGACCACTTGGAAGACAGAATCTCTGACACTGAAAGCAAGATATATAATCTTGAAAAGAAAAAGTTGACCTCAGTGAAGGTGGTAAGAAACCATGAGCAGAAGATTCAAGAATTATGGAATAACATGAAAAGACAAATTTAACAACTATTGGGATAGAGGAAGGCTTAGAAGCCCAAACTAAAGAAATGGACAATCTATCCAATGAAATAATACCAGAAAAATTTCCAAACATGAAGAGTGAATTGGAAAATCAAATACAAGAAGCTTACAGGACATCAAATGTACAAAATCACAACAGATCCACAACAAGACACATCACAATGAAAAAAAAAAAAAACATAGTGTACAGGAGAAACCCAGTATTTTAAAAGCCACAAGAGAAAAGAAGCAGATTACATATGGGGGGTGGGAAATAAGGATCTCCGATTTCTCAACTGAGACCCTGAAAGCTACAAGATGCTGCAACAACATACACCAAGCTCTGAAAGAAACAGATGCCAACCAAGAATCATACCCAGCAAAATTACATTTTGATTACCAATTAGATTTCAATTTAGATGTTAGTTTTATGACAATAAAAACCTTCCATGATACACAAAAGTTAAAAGAATTTACAACTAGAAACATGCACTACAGCACATCCTTGGCAAAATATTCCATGAGGAGTAAAGGAACAATAATGAAAATCAGAAAAGAGAAGTTTTTCCTTTAGAGTGATACCTATCAAAGAGAAACCAAGTCAAGTTAAATACCAAAAATAAACATAAATATCTGGGAATACAAATCTTGTCTCAATAATAACCCTGAATGTTAATTTCCAAAACTCAGCAATCAAAAGACAGGCAGATTGGATTTAAAAAAAGACCCAACAATATGCTGCCTCAAAGAGACTCATCTCATAGGAAAAGACACCCATACACTGAAGGGGAAAGGTTGGAAAAAAAAATATATCACTCAGGCTGGGGCTGGGGCTCAGGGGTGGAGTGTTCAACTAGCACCTGTGAGGTCCTGGGTTTGATTCTTAGGCCAACATAAAAAATAAATAAATAAATAAATAAATAAATAAATAAATAAATAAATAAATAAAGGTATTGTGTCCATCTACAAAAAATAAATATTAAAAAACATACCACTCACATGGACTGTAGAAGCAGGCAGGGGTTTCCATCCTTATATCAAATAATGTGGACTTCAAGTGAAAGTTAATCAAAAGGGATAAAAAAGGACATTTCATACTGCTTAAGGGAACCATACACCAACAAGACAGAACAATTGGAAATATTTATGTCCCAAACAATGGAGCATCTATTTTCAAACAAACTCCTCTCAAGTTCAAGGGTCAAACAGACCACAAGACAATAATTCTGGGTGACTATAACACACCTCTTTTACCACTGGATAGATATTCCAAACAAAAGCCAAACGGAAACCATAGAACTCAATAATACAATCAATAACTTAGATTTAACTGACATACATCAACTATTTCATCCTTCAACAGGTGAATATACTTTCTTCTCAGCAGCAAGTGAATCCTTTTCTAAAATATAGCATATGTTATGCCAAAAAGCCACTCTAAGCAAATACAGAAAAGTAAGGATACTACCCTGCATTCTATCAGATCATAATGGAATGAAATTAGAAATCAATGATAAAAATAGAAGCTACTCCAACACCTGGAGACTAAATAATATGCTAGTGAATGAACAATGGGTTGCAGAAAACATCAAAGAGGAGATTAAAAAATTCTTAGAGGTGAATGAGAATACAGATACAATATGTCAAAATCTCTGGGACACTATGAAGGCATTACTAAGAAGAATGTTCATTGCATGAAGTTCATTCCTTAAAAAAAAAAAAAAAAAGAAAAGAAAAGAAAAAGTCAAATAAATGACCTAAAATTACATCTAAAAGCCCTAGGGAAAAAAATGAATCAATACCAAAAGCAGTAAAAGACAGAAAACAATTAAAATCAGAGGTGAGATTAATAAAATTAAAACAAAAGAATCAATTTAAAAATTGACAAAATGACTGGGAATGGAACCACTATTTGACCCAGCTATCCCACTCCCCGGTCTATATCCAAAGGACTTAAAAACAGCATACTACAGGGACACAGACACATAATTGTTTATAGCAGCACAATTCACAGTAGCTAAACTGTGGAGTCACCCTAGATGCCCTTCATTAGATGAATGGATAAAAAATGTGGCATTTATACACAATGGAATATTACTCAGCATTAATAGAGAATAAAATCATGGCATTTGCAGGTAAATGAATGGCCTTGGAGAAGATAATGCTAAGTGAAGTTAGCCAATCCCCCAAAACAAATGCCTAATGTTTTTATATATATATATGGAGGCTGACTATAGTGGAGTAGGGAGGAAGAGCATGGGAGGAATAGATGAATTCTAGATAGGGCAGAGAGGTGGGAAGGGAGGGGGCAGGGGATTAGCAAGGATGGTGGAATGTGATGGACATCATTAACCAAAGCATATGTATGAAGACATGAATTGGTGTCAACCTACTTTATATACAGAGATATGAAATGTTGTGCTGTATATGTATAGTAAGAATTCTAATGCATTCAGCTATTTTTTAAAAAATGAATTTTTTTAATTTTACAAAATAAAAATCTGGCTCTTTGAAAAAAGAAATAAATGCATTTGATAAACCTTTATCCATGCTAATTTAGAGAAGGATATACAAATTCAAATTACTAAAATCAATGATGAAACACAAAATATCACCATGAACACTATAGAAATACAGAATATAATTAGAAATTATTTTGAAAATTAGTACTCCAACAAAATAGAAAACATTGAAGACATCAACAAGTGTCTAGAATCATAAAATTACCCAAACTGAGTAATTATTATATACACAAGTTACACAGATCATTTTCAAGCAATGAAATAGAAGACACCATCAAAAACCTACCAACCAAAGAAAGCCCAGGACTCAATGGATAGAAGACCTTTTAAGAAGAACTAACACTAATACTCCTGAAATCATTCCATGTAATAAAAAAAGAGGGAGCACTTCCAAACTCATTCTATGAGGTCAAAATCACCTTGATTTTTAAAATCAGCAAAGACACATCAAAGAAAGAAAACTTGAGAGCAATCTCTCTAATGAACATAGATGCAAAAATTCTGAACAAAATTCTGGCAAATTGAATACAAAAACATATTAAAAATTGTGCATCAAGATCAAATGGGATTCATCCCAGGGATGCAAGGTCGGTTCAACATACAGAAATCAATAAAGGTAATTCATCATATCAATAAACTTGAAGAATCATATTATCATCTTAACAGATGCAGAAAAAGCATTCAAGAAAATACAGCACCCCTTCATGTTAAAAACACTAGAAAAACTAGGGATAACAGGAACACATCTCAACATCATAAAGGCATATAAACTAAGCTCCAGGCCAACATCATTCTAAATGGAGAAACATTAAAGGCATTCCCTCTAAAAATTGGAACATACGGATGCCCTCTTTCAGCATTTCTATTCAACATAGTTCTTGAAACACTGGACAGAGAAATTAGATGAAAGAAATTAAAAGAATACAGATAGGAAAAGAAGAACTCAAATTATCAAATATTTGCTGATGATACGATTCTATACCTAGAAGATCCAAAAAAATTCCATGAGAAAACCACTAGAACTTGTAAATGAATTCAGCAAAGTAGCAGGATGTAAAATCAACACCCATAAATCACAGGGAATCTGTACATCAGTGACAAGTCCTCTGAAAGGGAAACTAGGAGAACTACCCCATTTACAATATCCTCAAAAAATTGGAAATCAATGTAATGAAAGAGGTGACAGACCTCTACAATGAAAACTACAGAATGCTAAAGACAGAAATCAAAGAAGATCTTTGAAGATGGAACAATCTACCTTGTTCTTGGAAAGGCAGAATTAATATTGTCAAAATGACCATACTACCAAAACCATTTTACAGATTTAATGCACTTCCAATCAAAATTCCAATGACATTCCAACAACATTCCTCCTGGAAATAGAAAAAGGAATCATGAAATTAATCCTGGAAAAATTAAGAGACCCAGAATAGCCAAAGCAATACTTAGGAAGAAGAGGGAGGTTGGCGGCATCACTATACCATATCTTAAACTATACTTCAGAGCAATAGTAACAAAATGGCATAGTAGTGGCACCAAAATAGACATGTATACCAATGGTACAGAATAGAGAACACAGAGAATAACCCACATAAATATAGTTATCTCATACTAGACAAAGGCACCAAAAACACACTGGAGAAAAGATAGCCTCTTCAACAAATGGTGCTGGGAAAACTGGAAATCCATATGCAGAAAGTGAGATTAAATCCCTGTCTCTCACCATGCACAAACTCAATTCAAAGTTGAATTGAGATCAAGGACCTAAGAATTAAACCAGAGACCCTGCACCTAAGAGAAGAAAAAGTAGGTCCAAATCTTCATCATGTTGGATTAGGCCCTGACATCCTTAATAGGACTCCTATAGTGTAAGAATTAAAACCAAGAATCAATAAGTGGATGGATTCAACTGAACAGCTTCTCAGCAAAAGAAAGAAACAATGAGGTGAAGAGGCAGCCTACATGCTGGGAGCAAATTCTTACCACACACACACACAAACACACACACACACACACACACACACACACACACATCAGATACAGTACTCATCTATAGGTTATATGAAGAACTCAATATTAACACCAAAAAAAAAAAAAAAAAAAAAAAAAAAACAGTCAATAAATGGATCAAAGAACATGAATATTTGTTGCTCAATTGTATATCATCAGAATATGATATACAATTGAGCAACAAATATATACATCAAAGTTCAACATAGCAATTAGAGAAATGCAAATCCAAACTAAGATTTTATCTCACTCCATTCCGACTGGCAGCTATTAAGACAAACAACAAGTGTTTGCGAGGATGTGGGAGAAAAGGTACACTCATACGTTCCTGGTGGGACTGCAAATCAATACAGCCAAAATGTAAAAGAGGTGGAGATTCCTTGGAAAACTGGGAATGGGACCACCATTCGACTCAGCTATCCCTCTCCTCGACTATGCCCAAAGGATCTAAAAACAGCATACTACAGGATCATAGCTACATCAATGTTTATAGCAGCACAATTCACAATAGCTAAACTGTGGAGCAAACCTAGATGTCCTTCAGTGGATGAATTGGTAGGAAAACTGTGGTGTATATATACATGAATATTAGTCAGCATTAAAATGGAATAAAATCATGGCATTTGCCAGTAATTGGATGGAGTTGGAAATATTATGGTAAGTAAGCAAATGCCCCAAGATCACAGGCTGAATATTTTCTCCAATATATGGAGGCTGATTCATAATGGGGTGGGAGGAGCATGGAAGGAATGGAGGGACTTTAGGTATGGTAAAGGGGAGGGAGGAAAAATGGAGGGGGAATGGTGGTAAAGAAGCTGGTGGAATGAGATGGACAGCATTACCCCAAGTACATGTATGAAGACACAAATAATGTGTGACTATTTTTTGTATAATCACAGAAATGAAAACTTGTGCTCTATATGTGTACTATAAATTGAAAGGCATTCTGCCGTCATGTATCACAAATAAGAAATCAATAAATTACAGAAAACACACTTTTGTATTGCTTTTGAAAGAAAAGATCACAAATGTTATCACTTAAAAATAATAGTAATGCATTTTATACAAGTTGAATATTTTAAGTATCCTAACAATGAAATAATGTCAGTGTTAACAGAGTCACCCTCCTTCAAGAGTATGTAAAAAAAAAAAAAAAAAAAAAAAAAAAAAATCCCATTTTCTAGTGACTGCCTGGAATCTCCTTTATTTTGTTGTAGTTTTCAAAAGTGAGATGGTGTTTTTTGACAAGTCCATCCAGAATAAAACACAAAGGTCCAATGACAGCTACCCTCAACCTTCAAACAGCTTAGTCCCTCAGGAACAGGAGTTGGAAGATCTCTGTGAGCTTGTCCTTGCTCACAATATTTGCCAGAAACTCAGAAAATGCAGCTGTAAGCTCACGGGGGAAAAAATCATGGGACCCTCGTCTTCAAACTCAGAATGGCAGAGACAGATCCCCCAACACAGTGAGATGGGGAGACATCTTCATGGGACAGTGTCACCAAATACTTAATAGACAATTTAGAGATCTCAAAACCTGAAAATGCTCCTAGTCGGGAGGAACACCCAGAATTTGAGTGAGAATGGAGCCATGGTTAGATAGCAGGATCACTTCCCCAGTTGCTGTAACCTTGGGTCAACCCACTTAGTTTTGTCCTCACCAACAGTGCAGGTCCCTGGTCACCTCATCACAGGGCACGTGGGCCACAGTACTCACCTAAACACTCTGAGGTTTGGATTCATTCTTCTCTGATTTTGTTACTTTATCTTTTCCAAGATTCCCCCCTGAATATTTCTAGGACTTCACCTCTGTGGATTCTACTTTGGTCATTTTAAGTCAGGGGATCTCAGTGTTTAAAGGAAGATCTAGGAAGGGAGTTGTTGTCCATGAGCATTTTTAGTATAGTGCCTAGAGTGCAGAACATTCAAAGTACTTCGCATTTCTTTGGGGGAAAAAGACATCCCAGCAGAGCCCAGCACAGATGAGAAATTTTTAAAAGAGTTTTCACAGAGGAGAAAATATGCAGATGGCAAATAAATATATGAACATGAGTATTGAGCAGGACTCTTCAAGGAAGTTACTAGTCAAGGCAGCAGTGACTACTGTAGATCCACCAGGAAGGGTGAGAAACAATGACACTGCCCACACACAACTGTAAAACTGATGGCCACAGGGACATTGAGTGATTGGAAAGGCCAAGCCTGCAGTGGCAAAGGTAAATGGTAAAGCATCTTGGAAGATGGTGTGGTGCTCTGTACTCAGGTGTGTGCTATGAAAGAGCAATTCTACCCTAGACAGAGGAAAGGTGGGAAAGGGTTATATGAGGGTGCTCCAATGGCCCCCACCATTGCCACCTTCACCACTGGGAAAGGTCCTCCAGCTCCCACCACACTCTGCACTGCAGGACCCTTCTGTCCAGACACAGGGACCCAATTTTCCCACCAGCCCAAGCATGGCCCCAGCCCCAGCTCACACAAGACCATGAGGCTGTGGTCACTTAGTGCCAAGGACCCGATAATAAGAGGTGAAGGATAAGGCTGGGAAGAGCAAAATAGAGACATGGAACAGAAGGGCCAGGGATAAGGGGCAGCACAATTGCCTGGAAAGTGTAAGGCACTGGGTTCCATTCTCAGCACCACATGCAAATAAATGTCCATCAATAACTAATGAAAATATATTTAAAAGAAAGAACTGGAAGAGGAAGAGAGGGGGCTGACAAAGAAATAGAAACTGCAAAGGGTGGTGAGGGGAGTTAGTGGGATGCAGGTGAGGAAGAAAGGTAGGATGAAGATAAAGTGGATCTCACCTGGCCAAAAAAAAGATGTTTTGACAGCAGGAGAAGCGCTCCCTGGGATTGGGAAGAGATGCCCTTGGGAAGCGAGGTGGGAAGAACACTAGGGTGCCATCCCTTCATCTGCTTGTGGCTCAGGGACTGCCCAGGGTGCCACCTTTGTCCTTCACCCTGGCCTTGTCTCCACCTGTTCAGATGCTGCTGCTGCTGCTGCTGCTGCTGTGCCTCTGTCCTGCCCCATCTGAGCCGCACGCTGGTCCCAATTGTCCCTCTGCCTTTCCTCCCTCCTCTTCTCTCTCCTCCTCCCTCCCTTCTGTGGCCTCCACTAGCAGCCTCCCAGTTCACAGGTTGTGGGGGGGGAAGACATTAGGAAGCACATTTTAGTTGTGAGTGTGATAATTTTGTTGACTGTGGTGCTGATTTCATGGGCATGTACATATGATGAAAGATAAAAAATATAAACCTTAGATATGTATAGTTTAATATGTGTCAGTTAAACCTCCATAGGTTTGTAAAAAAAAAAAAAAAAAAAAAAAAAAAAAGTGAGAGGCATTCAATGTTGAGGTTAATAAGGAAAAATACAGACTTACAATTAGCCCTTAAATGCCTAAGAGTTTATTAGCAAATTATCTCAATACTTTGGAAAAAGTAAATTTTATGAAAATATGTGTAGAGAAAAGAAAATTCTAAGAAAAGGAGCAAAATTATAAGATATTAAAAATGAGCATTCTGGTGTCAACATTGGCACTTTTATAGAGCAAATGAAATTGAAAGTGTTCTGAGAGATCTGACAACTAAGCTGTATGTCAGTTATGTGCTAGACAGCTGCATGGCAATTGTTTCCCAATTTCACATCTTCTAAGTTTGCTCTTTTCCATAGGATTTTCTTTTCTCTACATGTATTTTTTATAAAATTTACTTTTTCCAAACTATTGAGATAGATAATTTGCTAATGATGGAAATAAACACTGGAAAGTTTATTCTAAGATGGTTCTTTATTTTCCAAACATCTGATTGTGATGACAGGAACCCAAATGATATAGACAACCACATGCCAGGGATGTTTGCTGTAGCCATTGTGATGCATAAAGTCTACCACTGACTAGGACACCACGATGCCACCAGTGATTGGTATCACGAAGATACAACAATCAGTGTAGACAACCTAATTAAATGAATGAACTGTGGTCCTCGAGGAAATGCTTTAATAAGTCCTTGCTTTGTAGACAAGGATAATCAGAGATTTCAGAGCAGGAAGAAGAAAAATGGCATCTCTCCAAAGAAAGATGCTGGGATAATAGGAAACCTGTGTGATGAGTATTGTACCCTTTACTCACACCGCATGCCAACTCATGCTCACATACTAAATACCACATATAAAAATCATGAGTAAATAATATTGAAATAAAAAGGAAAATAGAAAGCATTTAAAAATTGACATAAGAAATTGGGAGATAGAGGTAGATCCAAAGTGGCGGAGTAGAGGAGATACTGTTTCTGGCTGCTCTGTGCATGACTCTGAGAAAGCTCTCAGCCGCCTTCTCCACGGGGTCTCACCTTGATGAAACACCACATCTCAGAGTGTGTGACAGGACCCCATCCAGCAGATTTTCACAGAATCCACCAGAGCTGCAAACACTGAGCAGATCTCAGAGCCTCTGTGTTCCATTGAGGCTCGAGACCCAGGTCCCAAAGTCTGCAGTTGGAGCACAGGCATGACTCTCAAGTGGCAGAGCAGAGACACCACATCAGCACCTCTGCAGAGCAACAGAACTGCACACCATGCTCCGCTCCCACGCACGTCACTGGACTAGATTCTAGCCATAGGACGAGGACATCCCAGCTCCCCCCACCTCACCAGACACCCTGGTGTGGGAAGCAGATGGATTCCATCTTGGAAAACCTTCCTCACCATGTTTTGGTGGGCGTGGTGACAAGTGTACATCTGCCACTGAACAGATACCTCCTTACCCCCAGATGTGATAACTCGGCACACTGACTATCAGCACAAAATCTGCTCCCAGATGAACAGGAGTGCAGTGAGACCAGGGTGCTGCTCAACTGGTGTGAACCGAGGGTGGAGAGCAAGATGTCCCACACCTGAAACTTGATAAGCAAGAGAGGTTAGGGGGGCTAAAAACTGGGAGCAACTCAGAGAGATCAAGATTAAGGAAGCTCCAGGCAGGAGAGGGAGAGCTCTAGTCTTCACACACTGGTCATCTCCACCATCGGAGGGCAGAGACTCAAGCTTGGAACAGACAACTCCACCTACTGCAAGAAAAGAGAAGAAAACAGAACTCTAAGAATATTTTTTGTGGTGGTACTTGTTGTTTTTGTTTTTCTTCTCTTCTATTTTATTCTCTTCCTTTCTCCTCTACCCTTCCTCCTCTGGTCCTCACAATCCCAACATATGTCAAACCAAGAACTTTGCATGAAATAGAACATTAAAAACTGAGTCACCAGAATAATGTAGAGGAATTGCATAAGCCCCTCCCTTTTTCCCCCTACTTTCTCTATTTTCTCTTTATTTCCTTTTTAATTTTCTTCCTCCCTCTCTTCCTCTTTCAACCTCCTGTTTACTATTTTTACTTCTTGTATTTCTCTAAATACATGTATGTGTTTGTTTTTATGCCTTCTACTGTCCTCCCCCATACGTGTCTACCTAAATTGCCTCCTGTCTATTCCCCTGCTACTAACTCAAGTTATATTAACCTCATACCCTCACATCTTTACATCTTAACATAATGTCATACACCCAACCCCCAGTTCTCTGTCTGCAACCAGAAACTGTACATCTTCTATGAAACTACCGATTTTAAATAATAATTGAATCCAATATTTCTAGACATTGAGACTAACAAAAAATGTCTTAATAATGATAATTTATTCAAAGATGATGTATTGTTGATATTGGGAACTGTTAACATTGTCCTTGCCCACAAAGGAGAGATCTCAGAACTGTACAAGAGCACTACAAATCTAGGGTAAAAACAATAACACAGAAGTCCCACAGAGTGGGAAAGAAATGCAAGCATCATGAAAAGACAGAAAAGAAAGTACCACAAACAATTCGAGACAACACATCTTTAGAAGAATTAACAGAAACAGCAGAAAAAGTGAAACAATTCAGGATTTACATGATTCAGATGTTTTGGAATCTCAAGACATCAGACAACAAATACAGAGAAAGATCACTTTGACAATGAGCTACATAAACAAATCCAAGAAGCAAAAGATCACCTCTGTAGGGAGATAGAGGTCATAAAATACCAAACAGCAATCCTTGAAATTAAATAAATAATAAACCAAATTAAAAATACAAATGGAGGCTCAGCGCTAAATAACCCGCAGAATCTGCTCTTTGGAGCCTGCTCCTATCAGAACATACACCGAGCACGGAGCGGCCAAATTCTGGCTCCCGGAACTGCTCTGGTCCAGGGATAAAGAACACGCGGAAACTGCTTCTCGGTCAGGGTCCTGCTGAATACTGTGGAGGTAAATACCAACCGAGCCTTCATAGGCAGTGGCAACAGGTCTGAGAAGGGGATTGTGAGGGCCGGTCAGGACGAACCCGTTGCTTTGGTCACCCGGCAAAGGGAACGAAATGCTGCCATTCGCATGGGATACCAACATGGCAGAGATCTGATGTCATCAGAAAGCGGCGGAGGAGAGAACTTCATCGATACCAGCGGCGACAGAAACAGTTGGTCTCCTGGTAAAGAAAGTGAGTCACAAACACCCGAGTCTCTCTCACTTTGTCATCAAGCCAGAGGGGCAGAGCAGAGCCGACGTCTGCACCTGGAACAGGCCCAGAAGCCCGCCGGCTTGGTAGTAACGTAACCCCAATTGGAGTAGGGGCAGAGCAGAGCCGCCACCCGCGCCCGCAAGGTAGGCAGACCTGTGACTGACTGGCAGAACAGGCCCAGCGGGCAGCGGGCATGGTAGGAGGGGCAGGGCAGAGCTGCCGCCCGTGCCTGTAAGGTAGGCAGACCTGCGACAGACTGGCGGATCAGGCCCAGCGGCCTGCCGGCGTGGTAGTCACAACACCCCAATTGGAGTATGGGCAGAGCAGAGCTGCCACCCAGGCCCGAAATGTAGGCAGACCTGCGACCAACCAGCGGAACAGGCCATTGGCCTGCCGGTGCGACAGACATGTCACCCCATTTGGAGTAGGGGCAGAGCAGAGCCGCAGCCCGTGCCTGCAAGGTAGGCAGACCTGCGAACGACCAGTGGAACAGGCCCAGCGGCCGGCCGGGGCGGAAGGCACGTCACCCCAGTTGGAGTAGGAGCAGAGCAGAGCCTTCGCCGGCGCCTGGAACAGGCCCAGGGGTCCGCGGGTGTGGTAGACAAGTCACACCAATTGGAGGAGAGGCAGACCAGAGCCGCTGCCTGCGCCTGCAAGGTAGGCAGACCTGCAACTGAACGGCGGATCAGGCCCAGTGGCCTGCCGGCGTGGTACACACGTCACCCCAATTGGAGTAGGGGCAGAGCAGAGCCGCCTCCCGCACCCGGAATAAGCCCCGCGACCCACCAGCGTGGTAGACACGTCACCCCAATTGGAGTAAGGACAGAGCAGAGCTGCCGCCCATGTCCGCAAGGTAGGCAGACCTGCGACCGACAGGCAGGACAGGCCCAGGGGTTCGCGGGCGTGGTAAACACGTCACCCCAATTGGAGTAGGGGCAGAGCAGAGCCACCGCCCGCACCTGGAACAGGCCCAGCGACCTGCCAGCATGGTAGTCACAACACCCCAATTGGAGTAGGGGCAGAGCAGAGCCGCCACCCAGGCCCGAAAGGTAGGCAGACCTGCGACCGACCAGCGGAACAGGCCAGTGGCCTGCCGGCGTGACAGACACGTCACCCCATTTGGAGTAGGGACAGAGCAGAGCCGCTGCCCGTGTCTGCAAGGTAGGCAGACCTGCGACCGACCGGTGGAACAGACCCAGCGGCTGGCCGGGGCGGAAGGCACGTCACCCCAGTTGGAGTAGGAGCAGAGCAGAGCCTTCGCCCGTGCCCGCAACAGGCCCAGGGGTCCGCGGGTGTGGTAGACAATTCACACCAATTGGAGGAGGGGCAGAGCAGAGCCGCTGCCTGCACCTGCAAGGTAGGCAGACCTGCAACCGACCAGCGGATCAGGCCTAGTGGCCTGCCGGCGTGGTACACACGTCACCCCAATTGGAGTAGGGGCAGAGCAGAGCCGCCGCCCGCGCCTGCAAGGTAGGCAGACCTGCGACCAACAGGCAGAACAGGCCCAGGGGTTCGCGGGCGTGGTAGACATGTCACACCAAATGGAGGAGGGGCAATGCAGAGCCGCCGTGCCTGCAAGGTAGGCAGACCGCCGCCCGACCCTGCAAGAGAGACTTTTCAACTATACAAGAGCAATATAAATATATAGGAGGAAAAAATTTTCAAAAACACAACAGTTTCACCAAGCAGAAAGAAACGCAAGCAGTATGAAAAGACAAGGAAAGAAAGGACAACAAGCAATGCAGGTCAAATCAACTTTAGAAGCAATAAACCAACTTAAAAACTCAATTGAGAATACTACCAGCAGAGTAGAACACTTAGAAGAAAGAACATCAGACAAGAAGAGGAAATGGAAAATAACAATGAAAACCAACAGTGGGAAGTAGGACAGTAAAGGGGGGAAAATAATCAAAGAGGAAAACAAACCATGTTTAGTAACATAAATAAACAAATAAGGCTGGAAGAACAATCCATATCTCAATAATAACCCTATATATTAATGGCTTAAACTCACCAATTAAGAGACACAGTCTGGTAGAAAGGATCACAAAACAAGACCCAACAATATGCTGCCTACAGGAGACGCATTTGATAGGAAAAGACGTACATAGGCTGAAGGTGAAATGTTGGGAAAAATCATATCACTCATATGTGCTGGGAGCCATTAGCCAAGTAGGTATGACAATTTCCTTGCCAGCGTACCCCATGTTGCTTAGTGGAAGGACTCGTGGAAATAGGACATTTTGCAGTGATATTGCATCTAAGGTGACCTTGCTCAAGGACCAGGGTGAATCCGGGTTTAGGGCGTTCCCGGTTTAGGATAATCCAGGTTTAGGGTGGTTCCAGGTTTAAGGTTATTCCTGCTGGGAATAGGGCGTATCCTGCTGCCTGAGTTCCCCTTGGGTTCTCACGGGATTCAGACAGTATTTTTTGGGAGACAGAAGCCCAGTGGGTGTGGATTTGGGCAGAGAACGTGGATTTCCCCAGGACGTGATTGTAGATGGCTGGTGTGAGTTCGGGAATAAAGAGTTGCTGTTTGAATCTACAAGCTGTATGGTGGCTCGTGATTTTTGTGCCCAGCCAGACTGCGGCATTTGGTGGTCTGTACGCGGAACGTCTGAAACTTGAAGGTAGGTGAAATTGCTCGCCCCTGAGGGAAGGCGAGGGAATGGGTCACCATTTCAAAAAACAGTGCGTTCTTGTTTTAATTTATCTTGTTTTTGTTTCAAGCTGCCTATCCCTAGAAATTTCTCAGGCAAACTGGAAAAAATGGTTGACTAAAGGTTTGAAGTTTGTCGGCCCTGAGGAAGAAAAAATTGATACAACGATTTTTTATTCCATTTTTGTTTCATTCAGTTTTGGTTTTGTTTTGTGTTATCTTATGGAGTTGTGTTATCTTTATAGTAGATTAGAAATTAGTAAAAAACAAACCAAAAAGATGTTAAGTAAATTGTTACAGGTTCAGACCATGGAGAAAGACATTTTAGATCAAGCAAAAGAGAAGGTCTCTCGAGCTAGTCAGACCGAGGAAGAAAATTTAAAGGAAAAGAGGTTGTTAGGAAAAAGGCCACAACAGGAGGCTGTTACTAACTCCGTTTAATCACAAGAGGGCGTAATTCAACCAACAGCCCCACCAATGGAGACAGCTGAGTGGCCCTCAAACCCTGTAGTTGATAAATGGGATCCTGAGACAAGACCTCAAAGATTAGCATGCCCTGTACTTGAACAGGTAGGAGGGCAGCGAATTCACCATGCTTTAGATTTTAAAACAGTGAAGCAGTTAAAGGAGGCTGTAACAACCTATGGTCCCCAAGCTCCCTTCACGGTAAGCATGGTCGAGTCCATTACTAACTTGGACATGATGCCAGCAGATTGGTGTAGCATGTGTAAATCTGTACTAAATGGAGGACAATATTTGTTATGGAAGGTTGCCAATGAGGAATTTTGAGCGGAGACAGCTAGGCGAAATGCAGCAGCTGGTTACCCTCAAAGAAATCTAGATATGTTGTTAGGAAAAAAACCTTATGAGGGTCAGCTGCAACGAATTGCATATGATCCTGCTATATGCTCAAAATTGCTGTAAATGCAGTTAGGGCATGAAAGACTTTACAAGGACATGGAGATTTACAAGGCCAGCTATCTAAGGTAATACAGAGAGCTAATGAACCTTACGCTGACTTTGTAGATAGGCTAATTCAAACGGCTGCCAAAATTTTGGGGGATACAGAACAGGCAATGCCATTAATAAAACAACTGACTTATGACCAAGCAAATCGTTGTGCAAAGAGGTTATTAGACCATGGAGACATGAAGATTTAAACACATATATTAAACTATGTAGAGATACTAATGAATAAGGGCAAGTCTTGGCAGCTGCAGTACAACAGGCTTTAGATGCCAGGCCAAAAACATGCTATGATTGTGAACAAACAGGACATTTTAAAAGGAGTTGCCCCATAGGAGGAGGGTTTAACAAAACTAGGTATCAAAGAAATAGAATACCGGGTATTTGCCCACGATGCCGTAGAGGGAGACATTGGGCTAATGAATGCCATTCTCAAACCACCATAGAGGGTACTCCCTTATCAAAAAACGGACAAGGACCAGGTATTTATCCACAATATCGTGGAGAAAGGCATCAGGCTCCATTGCCAAAAAACGGACAGGGGGGCCCAATGCTCCAGGGCCCACAACCACAAATCTACGGGACAGTGGAGGAACCCAGCAACACCATCAGGGTAGTGCCCAGGACACATTGTCCATTAAATCCCTCATCAGACAAACCCAAGGGAGCACAGGGTTGGACATCTGCACCTCTGCCAGAGCAGTATTAACTCCAGAGATGGGAGTTCAAATCATTCCCACAGGAGTAAAAGGACCTCTTCCCCAAGGAACAGTAGGCTTATTATTGGGATGTAGTTCATCTACATTAAAAGGACTTATGATAAGTCCTGTGGTAATTGATCCTGATTATGTAGGTGAAATAAAAATTATATAGCTAGTTCTCCAAGAGGTATATCAGTAATTTCACCTGGAGATAGAATCTCACAGTTGTTAATAATACCCAGCCCACATAATAAATTTCCTAGTCATAGTGTAGAAAGAGGTTCCAGGGGATTAGGCTCCACAGGTGTAGATTGGGTTATGTTGTCTTTAAATTTAGATTCTTGCCCAATGCTAAAACTAAACATTCAAGGGCATGAGTTTAATGGACTACTGGACACAGGTGCTGACCTTAGCATCATATCTCGTCAAGAATGGCCAAAACATTGGCCATTACCACAAGTCACTCAAACGCTTCGAGGCCTAGGAGTGGCGACTAATCCCCATAGAAGTTCTATGATATTAGATTGGAAGGATCCAGAAGGATGTGAAGGAACTATACAGCCATATGTATTGGATCATCTTCCTATAAATTTATGGGGATGAGATGTCCTAGATCAATTAGGTTTGATGTTAACAAATAACATCAATCCTAATGCGCCCACTACTAGGGCTAGAAAAGGCTTTAGGAAAGAAAAAAGATTAGGAAAACAAGGGCAAGGTATAGCAGCACCAATACAAATAGATCAAGGAACAGACAGACATGGGTTGGATTTTCAGAAAGGGCCACTGAGACAATCAAAATTACTTGGAAATCAGAAAGACCAGTGTGGGTTCCTCAGTGGCCCCTGACTAAAGAAAAGATAGAAGTAGCCCATGATCTGGTCAAACAACAATTAGCGGAAGGACATATACAACCTTCCATATCTCCCCATAATACTCCCATTTTTGTCATCAAAAAGAAATCTGGTAAATGGAGATTATTGGAAGATTTAAGAGCCATTAATAATGAGATGGTTATTATGGGACCTGCTCAATCAGGGATTCCTCAATTGTCTGCCTTGCCAAAAACCTGGCATGTTTTATCTATAGATATTAAAGATTGTTTTTTTTTTTCAATTCCAATTCATCCTGAGGATAGTCCACGTTTTGCATTTACTATCCCTGCATTAAATCATGAAGGTCCTGATCAGAGATATGAATGGAAAGTACTCCCTCAAGGGATGGCTAACAGTCCAACTATGTGTCAAATATATGTGAACAAAGCAGTCCAGCCACTTAGAAATCAAAATCCTGAACTACAAATATTTCACTATATGGATGATGTATTATTAGCACACAAAGCTAAAAACACATTGCTAGAATGTTATGCCACACTTACAAACTTATTAAAAAATTATAATCTAGAGATAGCAATAGATAAAGTACAATTAAATTTTCCAATTAATTATTTAGGAGTTCTATTATCCTCAACCATGGTCCGTCCACCAAAAATTCAAATACAAGTAGATCAACTCAAATCACTTAACGACTTTCAAAAGTTATTGGGAGACATAAATTGGATAAGGCCTTATCTAGGTATACCAACAGGAGAGTTGGGACCTTTATTTGATATTCTAAAAGGTCCATCAGATCCAAATTCACCCCGCATGTTAAATCCTAAAGCAAGAAAGGCATTAAAATTATTGAAACATATATGGAAAATATACTTTTGGATAGAATTGATATAAGTTTGCCTTTATTATTTATTGTACTACCAACAAAAAATATTCCTACAGGAGTATTTTGGCAAGAAGGTCCATTATTGTGGATACATTTATCTTATTCTCCTAACACTATTCTTACTAGGTATCCTGAGGCTATAGGACAATTAATACTCAAAGGAATAAAAGCAGTGAAGGAAGTGTTTGGAATTTCTCCCAATAAAATTATTACTCCATATACTATGGATCAAATTGATGAGTTAGCTAATGAGTTAAATGCTTGGGCAGTAATCATGTGTAAATCTAATGTTTCATTTGATGATCATTTACCATCTAATCCTTTGTTGTATTTTTGGTCTAAGCATCCTGTACTTTTTCCTAAAATGTCAAGAAAAACACCTATCATGAATGCTCCAAATATATTCAATGATGGGTCAAATAATGGTACAGCAGCAGTAGTCACCCCTGATGAAACTTTTACATTGTTAGTACCCAAACAATCAGCTCAAAAGGTAGAGCTTAATGCAGTTTTACAAGCTTTTGTGATGTTTAAAGATTCTGTATTTAATTTATTTTCTGATAGTCAGTATGTAGTTAGTGCTATAGTATCTCTTGAAGATGCTGGTAGGATTTCCCCTTCTTCTACTCTTTTCTCTTTGTTTTCCACTATACAAAGTCTAATCTGGGACAGAAAAGATCCATTCTTTATAGGACATATTAGGGCACATACAGGATTGCTGGAGCCCTTAGTTTAGGCAATGATTTAGCAGATAAAACTACACATGAAATACATATTTTCTCTACATTTGAAGAAGCTACAAATTTTCATAAAAGGTTTCATGTTAATGCTAATACTTTACAAAAGCATTTTAAAATAACTAAGGAAAAAGCCAGACATATAATAAAACAATATCAAAATTGTGTGACATTTTTACCACAAGTTAACCTTGGAGTCAATCCTAGAGGAGTGATACCTAACCATATTTGGCAGATGGATGTCACACACTTGCCAGAATTTGGAAAATTAAAATATTTACATGTTACAGTTGATACCTCTTCCGGATTTTTGATGGGATCCCTTCATGCTGGAGAAAAAACTAAAGATGTTATAGCTCATTGCTTACAAAATTTTGCCACTGTGGGTGTTCCTAAACAGTTAAAAACCGATAATGGTCTTGGCTATACCTCTACCTCTTTTAAACAATTTTTCTCATCATTTGGTATTACTCATATAACAGGAATCCCATACAATCCACAGGGACAAGGCATAGTTGAAAGAGCTCATCAAACTATTAAAACATACTTATTAAAGCAAAAAGAGGGAATTGGAAGGGGGTATATATCCCCCAAAGATAAACTTAAAATAACGCTTTTTACTCTAAACTTTTTAAATTTGGATTCATCAGGACTCAGTGCTGCGGAAAGGCATATGTATCCAAAAAATGTACCTAAGCCTAAAGTACTTTGGAAAGATATTCTAACAGGACAATGGAAAGGTCCTGACCCAGTGATTGTCTGGAGTCGGGGCTCTGTTTGTGTGTTTCCACAGGGAGAACAGCAGCCGATTTGGATTCCAGAGAGATTAACTAAAACAATTTCTACAGATAGAAAAGAAGATGATTTGACTCAAATCTATAACAGCTGATATCCAGAACTCCAGCTTGGCCATTCTTACATCTGCGACAGTGATTAACCAGGATGTTTTTTTCAATAGCTATTTTATTATTCCATTTTTCCACATCATAAGGTTCTATTTTTATTTTTTGAGATCATACAAACCTAGGTTAATGTTTTTCTGATCAGTTTTATTTTTTGACTGTGGAGTTTTTAAACATTGCAATGGACATTTCACCTAGGTAAAGCTACAAGGCCTTTACTATTTTCTTATGTGTTGTACGTTTGTGTGCACTCTTGTGTTTTGTGTTGTATGTCTGTATGTGTGTATGTCCATATTTCCTATATGAGGAAAAAATGGATCCGAATTATTATTATTTTTTTTATTCATGTGATTTAAATGGTTTAATTTAAATTAGGTAAACAGCTGTTAAGGATTGTTTTTAAAGTAGGTTAACAGATCTGTTTGTTTACTTACACCTTTCCTTTTCATTATATTTAATAATTCTTTTCAGGATAATGTCTCTTTAGCATCATTGCCAGAATTCCTACTTTCATTCCAGTGCCGGTGAAGACAAAGATAAAACCAAACTACAGCTTCTATGATAGGTATCACAGTAAACTGTATAAACTGATGCATCAATGAATATAACTCAACAAGTAATGCTCAATCAAGGAGTCAACTTACTTTGGGAGGAAACGGATTTTGGGAGGAAATGGACATATTGATAGATTCCTCCGCTTTGAACTGCTTGCAGAACTTGCCTGGACTATGTAACTATCGTTTGGTGCAGCAAATTGTGGTAATGCTGGCATATCTTTGCTGATGGTGTCACCAGTGATGCAATTTTTATTTCCTTGCCAGCGAACCCCATGTTAATTGTGGTAGTGCTGGCATATCTTTGATGATGGTGTCACCAGTGATGGAATTTTTCCCAAGGAGCCGTCAATTGGCTTGGTGTCATGGCATTTCTGTATCCTCCTCCCTTCTGCTAGTGATGGTCTAAAATTTGGGGGACAATGGCTATCTGCTGGACCAGTAGTCAGTGACGTGTATGATCCAATTGCAGTGGTATCAACCTAAGACAGGAGGCTGACGCCTAAAGGTCAGTTTTCCGATGACGGGTAAGAACCCTATGTTGAATTGGACAACCTACCAGGCACGGTCCTTAAGCCACATTAAACTCACTCCCCCACTGGTACCAAGGCCAAATTTGGGGGCCAACAGAGGTGAGGCAAAGAACCTCAGCCCCCCACTGGTGCATAGACCTATCCACAAGTATGGCTATATGCTGGACCGGTAGTTAGTGACAGGTATGATCCAATTGCAGTGGTATCAACCTAAGACAGGAGGCTGACACCTAAATGTCAGTTTTCCGCTGACAGGTAAGAACCATATGTTGAATTGGACAACCTACAAGGCACAGTCCTTAAGCCACATTGCTTGTTGTTTAATTAATCAGAAGGGGGGAGATGCTGGGAGCCATTAGCCAAGTAGGTATGACAATTTCCTTGCCAGCATACCCCATGCTGCTTAGTGGAAGGACTCGTGGAAATAGGACATTTTGCAGTGACATTGCATCTAAGGTGACCTTGTTCAAGGACCAGGGCGGATCCGGGTTTAGGGTGTTCCCAGTTTAGGATAATCCGGGTTTAGGGTGTTTCCAGGTTTAAGGTTATTCCTGCTGGGAATAGGGCGTATCCTGCTGCCTGAGTTCCCCTTGAGTTCTCATGGGATTCAGACAGTATTTTTGGGGGGACAGAAGCCCAGTGGGTGTGGATTTGGGCACAGAATGTGGATTTCCCCAGGACGTGATTGTAGACGGCTGGTGTGAGTTAGGGAATAAAGAGTTGCTGTTTGAATCTACAAGCTGTGTGGTGGCTCGTGATTTTGTGCCCAGCCAGACTGCAGCACATATGGACTTCGGAAACAAGCATGAGTGTCCATACTCATATCAAATAAAATAGATTTCAAGCCAAAGTTAATCAAAAGGGATAAAGAGGGACACTACATGCTGCTCAAGGGAACCATACACCAACAAGACATAACAATCATAAATATATATGCCCCAAGCAATGGTGCAGCTATGTTCATCAAACAAACTCTTCTCAAGTTCAAGAGTCTAATAGACCACAATACAATAATCACGGGAGACTTCAACACACCTCTCTCACCACTGGACAGATCTTCCAAACAAAAGTTGAATAAGGAAACTATAGAACTCAATAACACAATTAATTACCTAGATTTAATTGACATATATAGAATATACCACCCAACATCAAGCAGTTACACTTTTTTTTCTCAGCAGCACATGGATCCTTCTCAAAAATAGATCATATATTATGTCACAGGGCAACTCTTAGACAATATAAAGGAGTAGAGATAATACCATGCATCTTATCTGATCATAATGGAATGAAACTGAAAATCAACGATAAAAGAAGGAAGGAAAAATCATGCATCACTTGGAGAATGAACAATAGGTTACTGAATGATCAATGGGTTATAGAAGACATCAAGTAGGAAATTAAAAAAATCTTGAGATAAATGAAAACACAGACACAACATATCGGAATCTATGGGACATATTGAAAGCAGTTCTAAGAGGAAAATTCATTGCTTGGAGTTCATTCCTTAAAAAAAGAAAAAAAAACCAACAAATAAATGTTCTCATACTTCATCTCAAAATCCTTGAAAAAGAAGAGCAAAACAACAGCAAAAGAAGTAGAGGCAAGAAATAATTAAAATCAGAGCTGAAATTAATGAAATTGAAACAAAAGAAACAATTGAAAAAATTGACAAAACTAAAAGTTGGTTCTTTGAAAAAATAAATATAATCGACAGACCCTTAGCCATGCTAATGAAGAGAAGAGAGAGAACTCAAATTACTAGCATATGGGATGAAAAAGGCAATATCACAACAGACACTTCAGAAATACAGAAGATAATCAGAAATTATTTTGAATCCTTATACTCCAATAAATTAGAAGATAGTGAAGGCATCGATAAATTTCTTAAGTCATATGATCTGCCCAGATTGAGTCAGAAGGATATAGAAAACCTAAACAGACCAATATCAATTGAGGAAATAGAAGAAACCATCAAAAGACTACCAACTAAGAAAAGCCCAGGACCGGATGGGTATACAGCAGAGTTTTACAAAATCTTTAAAGAGGAACTAATACCAATACTTTTCCAGCAACTTCAGGAAATAGAAAAAGAGGGAGAACTTCCAAATTCATTCTACAAGGCCAACATCACCCTGATTCCTAAAGCAGACAAAGACACTTCAAAGAAAGAAAACTACAGACCAATATCGTTAATGAACCTAGATGCAAAAATCCTCAATAAAATTCTGGCTAATCAGATACAAAAACATATCACAAAAATTGTGCACCATGATCAAGTAGGATTCATCCCTGGAATGCAAGGCTGGTTCAATATACGGAAATCAATAATTGTTATTCACCACATCAATAGACTTAAAAATAAGAACCATATGATCATCTCGATAGATGCAGAAAAAGCATTCGACAAAGTACAGCATCCCTTTATGTTCAAAACTCTAGAAAAACTAGGGATAACAGGAACATACCTCAATATTGTAAAAGCAATCTATGCTAAGCCTCAGGCTAGCATCATTCTGAATGGAGCAAAACTGAAGGCATTCCCTCTAAAATCTGGAACAAGACAGGGATGCCCTCTCTCACCACTTCTGTTCAACTTAGTTCTCGAAACATTGGCCAGAGCAATTAGACAGATGAAAGAAATTAAAGGCATCAAAATAGGAAAAGAAGAACTTAAATTATCACTATTTGCAGATTACATGATTCTATACCTAGCAGACCCAAAAGGGTCTACAAAGAAACTATTAGAGCTAATAAATGAATTCAGCAAAGTGGCAGGATATAAAATCAACACGCATAAATCAAAGGCATTCCTGTATATCAGCAACAAATCCTCTGAAATGGAAATGAGGACAACCACTCCATTCACAATATCTTCAAAAAAAAAAAAATACTTGGGAATCAACCTAACAAAAGAGGTGAAAGATTTATACAATGAAATCTACAGAACCCTAAAGAGAGAAATAGAAGAAGATCTTAGAAGATGGAAAAATATACCCTGTTCATGGATAGGCAGAACTAACATCATCAAAATGGCGATATTACCAAAAGTTCTCTATAGGTTTAATGCAATGCCAATCAAAGTGTGAAATATGATATATCAAGAACTATGTAATGTTTTGAACAACCACCAATAAAAAATTTAAAAAAATAATAATAAAAAAAATAAAAAATAAAAAAAAAATACAAATGAAAACATCACAAGCATAGTAGGCAACTTAGAAGATAGGACAAAGACAAAATATATCATCTTGAAAAGAACATAGACAGCACAGCAAAAATGATAAGAAACCATGAGCAGAACATCCAAGAAATATGGGATAACATAAAAAGACCAAACTTAAGAGTTACTACGATAGAGGAACACATAAAGGTCCAAACCAAAGGAATGAGAAATCTGTTCAATGAAATATCAGAAAACTTTCAGACATGAAGAATGAAATGGAAATCCAAATCCAAGAAGCCTACAGGACACCAAATGTATAAAATCACAACAGACCCACACCAAGACACATTATAATGAAAATGACCAAAACACAAAATGAGTAGAGAATTTTAAAAGCCACAAGAGAAAGGAATCAGATTACATATAGGGGTAAACCAGTTAAGTTAATGGCTGACTTTTGAACACAGACCCTGAAAGCTAGAAGATCCTGGGACAACATATTTCAAACTCTGAAAGATAATGGGTGCCAACAAAAAATCTTGTATGCAGCAAAACTAAGTTTCATATTTGAAGATGAAATAAAAACTTTCCATGATAAATAAAAGTTTTAAAAAAATTACAGCTTGACAACTGGCACTACAAAACATCCTTGGCAAAACATTTAATGAAGAGGAAATGAAAACCAACAGAGGGAGGTAGCACACTAAAGTAAAAACAAATCAAAGAGGAAAGCCAAGTCCAGTTAAATAACAAAAAATGAACAATGAGGCTGGAAATACAAACCATGTCTCAATAGTAACCCTAAATGTTAATGGCTTAAACTCACCCATCAAAGACACAGGATAGTAGACTGGATTTAAAATAAGACCCAACAATATGCTGCCTACAGGAGACTCATCTGATAGGAAAAGACATATGCAGACTGAAGGTGAAATGTTGGAGAAAAAATCATACCACTCACATAGACCTAGGAAGCAAGCAGGGGTTTCCATACTCAATTAAAGTAGACTTAAAGCCAAAGTTAATCAAAAGGGATAAAGATGGACATTACATACTGCTCAAGGAAACCATACACCAACAAGACATATTATAAATATATATAACCAAAACAATGGTGCAGCTATGTTCAAACAAACTCTACTCAAGTTCAAGAGTCAAATTGACCACAACACAATGATCTTGTGTGACTTTAACACACCTCTCTCATCACTGGACAAATCTTCCAAACAAAAGTTGAATAAAGAAACTATGGAACAATATCACAATTAATAACTTAGACTTAATTGACATATATAGAATATATCAACCAACATCAAGCGGATACACTTTCTTCTCAGCAGCACATGGATGCTTCTCAAAAAGGGACCATATAGTATGCCATAGGGCAACTCTTAGCAAATACAAAGGAGATACTACCATTTGTTTTTATCAGATCATAATGGAATGAAGTTGAAAATCAACAATAAGGAAGAAAAATTCCTGCATCACATGTTGACTGAAAAACACGCTTCCAATGAACAATGTGTTAGAGAAGACATCAAGGAGGAGATTAAAATATTCTTAAAGAGGTAAATGAAAACACCGACAGAACATATTGAAATCTCTGGTACACTATGAAAACAGTACTAAGAGGAAAATTTATTGCATGGAGTTAATTCCTTAATAGAAGAAAGAGTCAACAATTATATGACCTCACACTACATCTCAAAGCCCTAAAAAAAGAAAAGAAAATCAGCAGGAAAAGCAGTAGAAGGCAAGAAATAGTTAAATATCAGAGCTGAAATCAATGAAATAGAAACCAAAATAAAAAAAAAAAAAATCTTTGAAAAAAGTGACAAAACTAAAAATTGGTTCTTTGAAAAAATAAATAAAATTGACAGACTTTTAGCCATGCTAACAAAGAGAAGGAGAGATCTCAAATTACCAGCATACATGATGAAAAAGGTATTATCACAACAGACACTAGAGAAATACAGAGGATAATTAGAAATTATCTTGAAACCTTGTACTCTAATAAAATAGAGGACAGAAAAGGCATCAATAAATTCCTAACGTCATATGGCCTGCCCAGATTGAATCAGGAAGACATACACAACTTAAATAGACCAACATCAAATGAGGAAATAGAAAAAGCCATCAGAAGATTACTAACTAAGAAAAGACCAGGACCAGAGGGATATACAGCCGAATTTAACAAGATCTATAAAGAAGAATTAATACCAATACTCTTCAATTTATTTCAGAAAATAGAAAAAGAGGGAGCACTACCAAACTCATTCTATGAGGCCATATCACCCTGAATTCCAAACCAGACAAAGACACCTCAAAGAAGGAAACTTCAGACCAATATCTCTAATGAACATAGATGCAAAAATCCTCAACAAAATTCTGGCAAATCGAATACAAAAATATATCAAAACCATTGTGCACCATGATCAAGTGGGATTTATCCCAGGGATGCAAGGTTGGTTCAACATACAGAAATCAATAAGTGTAATTCATCACATCAATAGACTTAAAGATAAGAACCATATGATCATCTCCATACATGCAGAAAAAGCATTTGACAAAATACAACACCTCTTCATGCTCAAAACACTAGAAAAACAAGAAATAACAGGAACTTACCTCAATTGTAAAGGCTCTCTACACTAAGCCCCAGGACAGTATCATCCTAAACAGAGAAAAACTGGACCCATTCCCTCTAAAATCGGGAACAACACAGGAATGCCCTCTCTCACCACTTCTATTCAACATAATTCTGGAAACACTGGCCAGAGCAATTAGATAGAGGAAAGAAATTAAAGGAATATCTATAGGAAACAAAAAACTTAAACTAGCAGTATTTGCTGATGATATGGTTCTATACCAAGAAGGCCCAAAAAAACTCCACCAGAAATCTTCTAGAACTAGTAAATAAATTCAGAAAAGTAGTAGGATATAAAACCAACACACATAAATCAAAGGCATTTCTGTATATCTATTAGTGACACATCCTCTGAGAAGTAGATGAGGAAAACTACCCCTTTCAGAATATCCTCAAAAAAATAAAATAACATACTTGGGAATCAACTTAACAAAAGAGGTGAAAAATCTATACAATGAAAGCTACAGAATCCTAAAGAGAGAAATCAAAGAAGACCTTAGAAGATGGAAAGATCTACCTTGCTCATGGATAGGCTGAATTAAAATTATGCAAATCTACACAGCCTAATTTTTACTGAATTTGCCTTTGAGGTTTTGCTGATTCTTTTATACCAGTAGGTCAAACAAATTAATTTTTACAATTTTCACTCTTTTTATAGACAAACAGGAAGAAAATTCCATAGGAAGGACACCAGTTCCTTATGTCCCCAAAATTTTTATACGCCCTTCTGACACCCAAGAGTGATTACTAATTTTCTAGTAATGTAACTAGTAACTCCTTAACTATGGAGGAAAATGTGTTCCAAAGTGATACTACACCACTCAGGCTTGATGAGAAAATAATGTGGGGTGCCTCTAAAAGAACAGCCCAGCTGAGGGGCTGCATGATGGCACCTTTAATGCCAGAAGCTCAAGAGGCTGAGGCAGGAGGATTCTGAGTTTGAGGCCATCCTCAGCAACTTAGTGAGGTCCTAACCACATTATAAAGGCCCTGGCTCAGAGTAAAAAAGTAAATAAAAATCATTTAGGAGAGGCTTCAGTGCTGAAGCACCTTGAAGTTCAACCCCATTCCCAACAATGTACACAGGGAGATGCAAGGTGTCACGTTCAGTAAGCAGAATTTCTTGGCGTTCACCTGCTTGGGTCTCCAGCAGCAGGAATCCTGCTTCTCCCCAAAGTGGATGAGAAAGAGATTGCATTACTACTCAATAGTGGACAAAGAGCCCAAGAAAAGTAGAAATTTGAGTGCATTAAATGAGGAAAAAGGAAAAAAAAAAATAGAGAAAGGTGCTTGCAGGAGGAGTGGGATTAGCATACAGGGTAGAAAAAGCTGAACACTTCTAAAAACAGGCTTAGTGCAGGAAACCCGGAGACTGAAGGCCCACCTACCCTAGTCCATATGGAGGCTGTGGGACTCAGTAAACTGGCCCAGGGAGGATACCCTGAGCTTACCAACCACCAGCTGGGAACTGAGCCAGGTGCCATGGTGGGATTAATGTGCACCTACCTAAAGGTTGCTGGGAAGTAAGATCCTGGGGTCTGTGGGGGAGATCACATGATTTTACCTGAGACTAGCAAGGACACAAGAGGCATCACAATATGATCGTTAAATTATACTACAGAGCTATGGTAACCAAAACAGCAAGTTATTGCCACAAAAACAGACATGCAGACCAAGGAACAGATTAGAAGACACAGAAACAAACCCATGGAAGTATAGTTATACTAGACAGAGATGCCAGAAACATACATTGGTGAAAATATAGCCTCTTCAGCAAATTGTTTTGGGAACAAATGGAAATTAATATATAGAAAAATGAAATTGAACCCCTAACACTCACTTTGCACAAAAACCAAACTCAATGTGGATCAAGAATGTAGTCAATAGACCAGAGACCCTTCTCCTACTAGAAGAAAATGTAGACCCAGTTCTCAATTATTTCAGCTTAGAAACCAACTTCCTTGACAAGACTCCTGAAGTTTAAGGAATACAGTCAAAAATCTATAAATGGCATGAGGCGAATCCAAGATGGCAAAGGAGAGGAGATACCATTTCTGGCTGCTCTGTGCATGAATTCGAGAAAGCAATCAAGTGGCTTCTCCACGGGGTCTCACCCTGACAGTACACAACATCTCAGAGTCTCTAACAGGACCCCATATAGAGGATCTTCATAGAATCTACCAGATCTGGGAACACTGAGCAGATCTCAGAGCCTCTGTGTTCTGGTAAGACTCCAGACCCGGGTCCCAAAGCCTGCAATTTAAGCACATGCATGACTCCCAAGTGGCAGAGCAGAAACACCAAGTCAGCACCTCTGCAGAGCACCAGAACTCCAGACCACGCTCCAATCCCACACAAGTCACCAGACAGCAGTCTAGCCACCACACGAGGACATCCCAGCTTAATGTGGGAAACAGATGGACCTCATCTTGGAAAACCTTTCTTACCATCTATTAGTATGTGTGGCTACCAGCCAGGTCTGTGACTGAACAGGTGATGTATTGTGATACTGGGAACTGTCACCATTGTCCTTCCCCACAAACAAGGGATCTTGGAACTACACAAGACCACTACAGATCAATAGGGTAAAAACTAACACACCAGTCCCACAGAGTGGGAAAGAAACATGAGAAACATAAAAGACAAGGGAAGAAAGTACCACAAACAATTCAAGACAACACATTATTAGAAGAATTAATAGAGATAGCATAAAAATGACAAAGATTTCAGGATTTACATGAAGCAGATATTCTGGAGACTCAAACAAGATATCAGACAACAAAGTCAGTGAAAGATCACTTTGACAATGAGCTACATAAACAAATCCAAGAAGCAAAAGATCACCTTTACAGGGAGACAGAGGTTATAAAATAAACAAACAAATCCTTGAAAATGAAATAACAAACCAAATTAAAAACACTAATGAGAGCATTAGCAGCAGATTAGATCACTTAGAAGACAGGACATCAGAGAAAGACAAAGTATATCATCTTGAAAAGAATGTAAACAGCACAGCAAGACTGATTTAAAAAAAAAAAAAAAAAAAAAAAAAAAAAAACATGAGCAGAATGTCCAAGAAAAATGGGGTAGCATAAAAGGACCAAATTTAAGAGTTACTAGGATAGAGGAAGCCATAGAAGTCCAAACCTAAGGAGTTAGCAATCTATTCAATGAAATAATAGCAGAAAACTTTCCAGACATGAAGAATGAATCAGAAATCCAAATCCAAGAAACCTACAGGATGCTGAATTTGCAAAATTACAACAGATCACACCAAGACACATAATGAAAATGCCCAACTTACAGAATAAGGAGAGAATTTTAAAAAGCCACAAGAGAAAAAAAAAATCAGATTACATACAGAGGTAAACCAATTAGGATAATGGCAGATTTTCCAACATGAACACTGAAAGCTAGAAAATCCTGGAACAATATATTTCAAACTCTAAAAAATAATGGGTTCCAACTGAGAATCTTGTACTCAGCAAAACTAAGCTTCAGATTTGAAGAGGAAAAAAAAACTTCCATGACAAACAAAAGTTAAAAGAACTTATAGCTAGAAAACCAGCACTACAAAACATCCTTGGCAAAATAATTCATGATCAATAAATGAAAACCAGCAATGAAAATCAGCAGAGGGAGGTAGTACACTAGAAGAAAAACGAATCAAAGAGGAAACCCAACAAAAGTTAAATAACAAAAATAAACAAGTATGGCTGGAAATACCAACCATGTCTCAATAATTGGTGGCTTAAACTCACCAATCAAAAGACACAGGCTAGCAGACTGGATTAAAAAAAAAAAAGACCCAACAATATTCTGCCTCCAGGAGACTCATTTGATAGGAAAATACATACACAGACTGAAGGTGAAAGATTGGAAACAAAATCATACCAATCACATGGACCTCAGAAGCAAGCAGGGGTCTCCATACTCATATCAAATAAAGTAGATTTCAAGCCAAAGTTAATCCAAAAAGATAAAGATGGACATTACATACTGCTCAAGGGAGCCATACACCAACAAGACATAACAATCATTAATATACATGCCACAAACAATGGTGCAGCTATATTCAAACAAACTCTTCTCAAGTTCAAGAATCAAATAGACCACAAATAATGATCTTGTGTGATTTTAACACACCTCTCTCACCACTGAACAGATCTTTCAAACAAAAGTTGAATAAGGAACTATAGAACTCAATAACACAATTAATAACCTAGACTTAGCTGACATACAATAGAATATATCAACCAACATCAAGTAGATACACTTTCTTCTCAGCAGCACCTGGATTCTTCTCAAAAATAGACCATACACTATGCCACAGGGCAACTCTTAGAAAATACAAAGGAATAGAGATACTACCATGCATTTTATCATATCATAATGGAATGAAATTGGAAATCATTAATAAGGACAAAAAATTCCTGCCATACCATGGAGACTGAACAATATGCTACTGAATGAACAACGGGTTACAGAAGACATCAAGGAGGAGATTTAAAAGTTCTTAGAGTTAAATGAGAACACAGACACAACATATTAAAATCTCTGGACACTATGAAAGCAGTACTAAGAGGAAAATTTATTGCATGGAGTTCATTCCTTAATAGAAGAAAGAGCTAACAAATAAATGACCTCACATTACATCTCAAAGCCCTAGAAAAAGAAAAAAAATCAGCAGCAAATGCAGTAGAAAACAAGAAATAATTAAAATCAGAGCCAAAAATCAATGAAATTGAAACAAAAGAAATAATTGAAAAAAAAAAATGACAAAACTAAAAGTTGGTCCTTTGAAAAAATAAATAAAATTGACAGATCCTTAGCCACACTAATAAAGAGACATAGAAAGAGAAATCAAATTACCAGAAGTAATAAAAAGGCAATATCACAGCAGATACTACAGAAATACAAAGGATAATTAGAAATTATTGTGAAAAATTATACTCTAATAGAATAGAAGATAGTGAAGGCATCAATAAATTCCTTAAGTCATATGATCTGCCCAGATTGAGTCGGGAAGATATAACACAACTTAAACAGACCAATATCAAGTGAGGAAATAGAAGAAGCCATCAGAAGATTCCCAACCAAGAAAAGCCCGGGGCCAGACAGATATATAGCAGAGTTCTATAAGACCTATAAAGAAGAACTAATACCAATACTCTTCAACCTATTTCAGGAAATAGAAAAAGAGGGAGTACTTCCAAATTCATTCTACAAGGCCAATATCACCCTGATCCCAAAACCAGGTAAAGACACTTCAAAGAAAGAAAACTTCAGACCTAATGAGTATAAATGCAAAAATCCTCAATAAAATTCTGGCAAATCGAATACAAATACATATCAAAAAGATCATGCACCATGATCAAGTGGGATGCATCTCACGGATGCAAGGTAGGTTCAACATACATAAATCAGTAAGTGTAATTCATCACATCAATAGATTTAAAGATAAGAATCATATGATCATCTCAACAGATGTAGAAAAAGCATTTGACAAAATACAGCACCACTTCATGTTCAAAACACTAGAAAAACTAGGGATAACAGGAACTTTACCTCAACATTATAAAGGCTATCTATGCTAAGCCCCATTCTAAATGGAGAAAAACTGAAGGCATTCCCTCTAAAATATGAACAAGACACAGTTCTTGAAACACTGGCCAGAGCAATTTGATGAAAGAAATTAAAGGAATAAGGAGAGGAAAAGAAGACCTTTAACTAGCACTATTTGCTGATGATATGATTCTATACCTAGGAGACCCAAGAAACTATACCAGAAAATTTCTAGAACTAGTAAATGAATTCAGCAAAGTAGCCGGATATAAAATCAACACCCATAAATCAAAGGCATTTCTGTATATCAGTGACAAATCCTATGAGAGGGAACTATCCTAAAAAAAAAAAAAATAAGATAGTTTGGAATTAACTTAATAAAAGAGGTAAAATAAGATCTATATAATGAAAACTACAGAACCCTAAAGAGAGAAATCAAAGAAGATGGGAAGTTCTACCTTGCTCATAAATAGGCAGAACTAATATTATTAAAAATGACCACACTACCAGAAACAGTACACAGATTTAATGCAATTCTGATCAAAATCCCAATGACATTCCTCAGCGAAATAGAAAAGGCAATCATGACATTCATCTGGAAAAATAAGAGACCCAGAATTGCTAAAGCAATCCTCAGCAGGAAGAGTGAAACAGGTGGCATCACTATACCAGACCTTCATTTTATTTTATTTTTTTTTAGCCATCACAATAAGTGTTTTATTATGACTCTCACTATGTCTATCATGATGAATGTTCCATGTGAACTCTAGCAGAGTTTACCCAGAACTCTGCCGTTTTGGGGTAAATTCTTCTGTAAATGTCAATTAATACGTCATATTGGTTGATAGTGTTGTTCAGGTCTTATATATACATGGTGATTTTACATTTGCACATTCTGTCAATTACTAAGGTAGGAATATTGAAGTCTCCATCTGAGTAGAGTGATGGTTTTGTCAATTTTTCCTTTCTGGTCCTGCTTTATTTATTTATTTTTTTTTTTGAAGTTTTGTTTTTTGGTACATTTAAGGTTGTTATGTCTTTTTGGAGAATTGACCACACTATTATTGTGAAATAAGCTTGTTTACCTGTGTTAATATTTCTTTTTCCATATTCTACTTTATGTGATATCAATATAACTAACCAGTGTCCTTTTAAAAAATACATTTTTAGTTGTAGATGGACACAATACTTTCTATTTAATTTTATGTGGGGCTGAGTATAAAACCCAGTGTCTCACATGTGCCAGGAAAGTATTCTACAACTGAGCTACATCTCCAGTCCCTCAAGTGCCCTTTTGATTATTCCTTTCACCACACACATGCGTGTGTGTGCACACGCATGCATGCATGTGTGCATGTGTGTGCACGCACACACACACACACACTCTCTTTTAGTCTTTTAACATTTTTATGTCTTGATATTTAAAGTGGATTTCTTTTAAACAGCTGGGTTTCACATTTTAGTCTAATCTCACATTATTTGTTTTCTATTTGGTATATCTAGAGTATTTTTATTTAATATAATCATTGAAATTGTTGTATTAAAATCATCTTATAGCTATTTCCTGTTTGTTTCATCTGTCCTCCTTTTTGGATTGTTTTTCATGTTTTTATTTTATTCCACTATTGGCTTATTATTTATACTTTTTAAAACATCTTTGTTTTAATTTTTTAAGTTGTAAATAGACACAATACCTTTATTTTATTTATTTATTTTTATGTGGTGCTGGGGATCGAACCCAGTGCTTCACACATACTAGGCAAGTGCTCTACCAATGAGCCACAACCGTAGCCCTATAATACATCTTTAGTTTAAGCCAACATTAAAATTATCTTATTTGCATGAAGTATAAAGATCTTATGACAGTATTATCCACATTCCATTGTAATATTAGTATTATTTAATTTTACATATTCTCTGAACACACAATACCTGGGTACTTTTGTGTTGTGTGTATTTATATCTATACCACAGAACAATAGTATGGTACTGGCACCAAAATAGGCTGGTAGACCAATGGTACAGAATAGAGAACACAGAAACTAACCCACAAAATTACAATTATCTTATATTAGACAAAGGTGCCAAAAACATGCACTGGAGAAAGGAAAACATCTTCACAAAATGGTGCTGAGAAAACTGGAAATCCATATGCAACAAAATGAAATTGAACCCCTCTCTCTCATCATGCAAAAAAGTTAACTCAAAATGGATCAAGGACCTAGGAATTAAACCAGAGAATCTGCATATAATGGAATAAAAAATAGGCCCTAATCTTCATCACGTGAGGCTAGGCCCTAACTTCCTCAATAAGACACCTATAGCATAAGAATTAAAACCAAAAATCAACAAATGGGATGAATTCAAACTTAAAGGTTTTTTCTCAGCAAGGAATCAATGTGTGAGGTGAACAGAGAGCCCACACTCTGGGAGCAAATCTTCACCCCTCACACATCAGATAGAGCTCTAATCTCTAGGGTATATAAGGAACTCAAAAAGCTAGGCACCAAAAAAACAAATAACCAATCAACAAATGGTCTAAGGATCTCAACAGACACTTCTCAGAAGAGGATATACCATCAACAATTATATGAATAATGCTCATCATCTCTAGAAATCAGAGAAATGCAAGCCAAAACTACTCTAAGATACAACCTCATTCCAGTGGCAGCCATTATGAAGACAAACAACAAGTGCTGGCGAGAATGTGGGGGAAAAGGTACACTCATACATTGCCAGTGGGACTACAAATTAGTGCAGTCAATTTGGAATGCAGTATGGAGATTCCTTGGAAACCTGGGAATGGAACAACCATTTGACCCAGCTATTCCTCTTCTTGGACTACACCCAAAGGACTTAAAAACAGCATATTACAGGGACACAGCCACATTAATGTTTATAGCAGCACAATTCACAATGTCTAAACTGTGGAGACAACATAGATGTCCTTGAATGAATGGATAAAAAAGTGGCATTTATTCACAATGGAATATTACTCAGCACTAAAAAATATAAGATCAGGGCATTTGCAGGGAAATGGATGGCATTAGAGAAGATAATGCTAAGTGAAGTTAGCCAATCCCCAGAAAACAAATGCCAAATGTTTTCTCTGATATACAGGGGGGTGACTAAAAGTGGGGTAGGGAGGAAAAGGATGAGAGGAAGATTACCTCTAGATAGGGAAGAGGGGTAGGAGGGAAAGGGAGGGAGAAGGTGAATAGCAAGGATGGTGGAAGGTGATGTTCATCATTATGCAAAATACATGTATGAAGATGTGAATTTGCTGTCAACATACCTTATATACAAAGATATGATAAATTGGGGTATAATGGTGTATTAAGAATTGTAATGCAAAATAAAGAGCTCATGTATCATAGCATCATTTGGCGTGAACATACTTTATATACAGATTTATGAAAAATTGTGCTGTGAATGGATGATTATGAATGTAATGCACTCCACTATTGTCATGTATGAAATAATTTTTTTTAAAAAAGGAGGAGAATGGGTATAGCACTAAGGCCAGATGGTCAAAGTTGTCACCACCCATTATATAATGCAAACTCATTTCTAGTCTGGTTACCAGTGGGAATGGAAAAGTACTGGGGATGTCAGTAAGTCGCATGCAGGGGCATGAAACCATTGCTACCGATTGCATCACCTCCTCATTATATTCATGATTATCTGCCATTGTTGATGAGCCATTGTCAAGCGGTCCCCAAGCTGAAAAGTGATCACACGTGCGGCTGCCCCATTTGCATGGAGGAGACAGCAAGCCCAGATGGATTCCAGCACTTTATTACCAACAGGAGCAGCAAAGATGAGCCACATGTCAACCCCCAGACACCTGGTCCCATGGGGTGGCACCACCTGTGGACACAGGTGCTGGGGGCTCTGCTGCTGGGAAGCCAACTCTGTGCTACAGCCAAGTAGGTTCATGAACTCACACGGAAGCTGAAGAGAGTGTTGGTGACAACTTGTCTTCCTGTTGGGAAAAAGTTCCTGTGGAGTTTATTTCAGTTTTCCCTGTGGCTCTGTCAATGACGACATTTCATGTTATGGCACATCTGGAAACAGCCTGTGCCTCTCTTCTCCCACAGTCCCGTCCACAGAGACTCCCCTGGGAGCTACCCAATGCACCCCCAGGCCTGCGAGGACCACTATGCTCATTTCCTGTAAACCCCCAACAAGGCGGCAGAGCCCCTCGACCATCCTGTGGGGATGGCCTGGGGTTGGGGTGCTCGGTTCCCTCTTTGATGTCCTTGGCTAAAGCCATAGCAAAGCTCTGAATTTAAACTTCATCAGCCCCAAATGTCTGTGTGGTCGAGGACGGAGCTGCTGGGAGGTGGGGGGACCAGTAAGGGGGGGCCTGGGAGCTGAGGATGTGGCTCAGGGTAGAGCACTTGCCAAGCTCATGCTACTCCATCCCGAGTGTCACAGAGGGAAGAAAAGATGGGCCCAGCAGGTCACTGGGAGCAAACCCTGGGGCGATTGTGGGACCCCTGCCCCTTGCTCTCTGTCACTCTCTGGATTTTGCTCCCTGCCCTCTCCCACCATGACGTGGTTTGTATTTAATAGAAAAAAAACCATTAACTTAAGTTATGCCACACTGACCCCTGGTCCCTGTCTGCTTCCTTTCTTGGTGACACCACTTGCTGCGGATGATGGAGAATTTCCCCTCCAGCCCTGGACATGACCAAGAGGACCACCAGAGTTCTGGCTGCCACAGGAAGAGACCTGAGTGAAGTTTCTAGCAACCCTTGGAAGCCCCAGAGGAACACAGGAAGGTGCTACCCCTCCACTTGGGGTCCTTGTTGGCCTGCAAGGCCCCACAAGTCCTGGGTGGACCCCCCTCAGTCTGAAGCTCCCTGATCTCTTTGGCTTTGGGGGGGGCATGGGTCACTTTGTGCTATGAGGTGACACATGTCCTGGCTTGTTGAGATTGCAAGTCACCAGCAAGAGCAGCAGCTTTTGAAGTAGCTACTGGGTGGGGAGACAGAGGTACACTGGGTGAGAGAGGCGGAACAGACGGGGACCGAGGGGAAGGGGATGCAGCCTCCCTGTTTCCATCTTGAACACAACCAGTGACACTCCACAATGTGTGGGACCACAAGAATCAGAATCAGCCTGTGTCCTGCTGTCATGTGTATCTACAAAGAACGAACAAGACCATGAGAATGAATGGCCATTACCATGGGGCCAGCCCTGACCTCCTGTCCTGTTGTGTGCAGCTCTCGTAAACAAGAGCTCAGGTGTCTGTTCAGGTCAAATGGGCAGCAAACAGCAATGTCTTGCCAAAAAACGTTGCCAGGTGGCTCACGGTATCTGGGTCGTGGAGACATATCTTGGAAGTTACTGGATCTCTTGTCACTGAGGACAGAGACATCATGGGGGACAAGCAGGTGTCAGGGTGGGCTCGTCAGCCGTGAGCTGCCCACCAACCTGGGTGGCCATAGCCTCCTAGTGAGCTGCACCTGGGGAGGATGGGACAACCCGTCCCCACAGCATTTCCCCTTGGGGGGGCTTCCACCTCAATTCTGGGGGGACAAGGGCCAGATTAACCACAACAATCAAAAGAGATGAGCTAATAATAAACACATGGTCCCATAAACACACCACAAGGGAAACAGCTGGTCCAAAATGTCACATTGCTTTGGCTCCAACTGTATGACTCCAATAAAATGGGGAAACAGTAGACCATGGAAACATTAAGGTTGCTGGGGATTCCGGGAAAAGGGGGAGGTGGACATCTGTAGAGGGGGACGCCTGGCGTGGTGGACCTACTCCCTAAGCTACTCATGGTGGCTACTCAATGCTGTGCTTTTGTCACTATTTATAGAAATACTAAACAAAAAGGTTAATTAATGATGATCTAGCCATGTCAACATTACATTGGCCCAACAATTGTGACAAATGTCACAGAAAAGCAAGATGTAAGTAATAAGGAGAACCTTATGGTGGATAGGCGTATGGGAACTCTATAGTATGTCTGCATTTTTCTGTCCAGGTTTCTCATTTAAAAAATAATAATAATAAAGTCAATTAAGTGCAACATACAGAATATGCTCAGGGACTTCTGTGGACTCAGCATCCCATCTGCAGAACAAGCCTTCACCCAGGGCACACAGATGCCTTTATACCTCAGTTAATTATGCACAACACCCAGCCTCATTTTGACTGAATTTGCCTTTGAGGTTTTGCTGGTGGTTTTATACCAGCTAATCAAATTAATTTTTATAATTTTCACTCTTTTTATAGAGAAACCTGAAGAAAAGCCCTTAGGAAGGACACTAGTTCCTTAGGTCCCCCAAAATTTTTATACACCCTTCTATCACCCAAGAGTGATTACTAATTTTCCAGTAATGTAACCAGTAATTCCTTAACTATGGAGGAAAATGTGTTCCAGGCTTGAGGAGAAGATGATGTGGAGTGGCTCTAAAAGAATAGTCCAGCTGAGGGGCTGCATGGTGGCACCTTTAATGCCAGCAACTCAAGAGGCTGATGCAGGAGGATTCTGACTTTGAGGCCATCCTCAGCAACTTAGTGAGATCCTAAGCACATTAGAGAGGCCCTGGCTCAAAATAAAAAGTAAATAAAAGTCACTGGGGAGCGGCCTCAGTAGTTAAGCACCTCGAAGTTCAGCCCCAGTACCAACAATGTACTCAGGGAGATGCAAGGTGGCGGGTTCAGAGAAGCAGGGTTTCTCAGAGCCCACCTGCTTGGGACTCCAGCAGTGAAAATCCTGCTTTCCCCCAAGGTGGATGAAAAGGGATTGAACGAATACTCAATAGTGGATGAAGAGCCTGAGAAAAATAGAAACTTTGAGTGCATAAAATGAGGAAAAAGGACAAAAAAAGAGAAAAAGTTGTTTGCAGGAGGAGTAGGAATACCACAGAGGCCAGAAAAAATTGAGAACTTCTAGAAACAGGCTTAGCGCAGGAGACCCCGAGACTGAAGGCCTCCTAGCCTGACCAATACGGAGGCTGTGGGACTCAGTAAAAGGGCTCAGGGAACATGCCCTGAGCTTACCAACCACCAGCCAGGAGCTGAGACAGGTGCCATCAGGGATTAACGCGCACCTGCCTGAAGGCAGCTGGGGAATCAGATCCTGGGGATTACACAGAAGGGACCGAGGGAGGGGGCCTTGGGATGGGAAGGACAGTGGAATGAGATGGACATTATCACCCTATATACATCTATGACCACACCACTTGTGTGACTCTGAACCATGTTCAGTCAGAGGAAGAATTTGTGCTCTGTCTGTGTATAATGTGTCAAAGTGCCTGTACAATTAACTAAAACAAATAAAGTTAAAAAGACTGGCCGGTCGCATACAAAAACATTACAATGATAATGAACCACGATCAAGTGGGGTTCATCCCAGGGGTGGCAGTTTAGTTCAGCATCTGGAAATGAATGAATACGATTCATCCCATGGACAGACTTAAAGACAAAACCCATCATTATTTCAATATGTGCAGAAAAAGCATTGGACAAGACACAGCATCCATTCCTGCTGTAATCACTAGAAAAATCAGGATAGCAGGAATAAAACTCAACATGGGAAAAGGTATATATGCTACACCCCAGGCCAACATCATTATCAATGGATAAAATTGAAATCAGTCCCTCCTCGATAGGAATAAGACAGGGAAGCCCTCTTTCATCACCTCTAGTCAACATAGTCCCTTTAAAATCCTAGCCAGAGAATTCAGATAAAAAGAAGTTAAAGAATACAAATAACAACTGAAAATATCCCTATTTGCTGTTGACATATTCTATCTTTAGAAGACCCAAAAACTACACTTCTAGAACTCATTGATAAATTCAGCAAAGTAGCAGGATAAAAAATCAACACCATGAATCGACTGTGCTCCTTTACACCAATGAGGAATCAGCTGAAGGAGATAAAACTATCCCATTCACAACAGCCTCAAAAAGGCTGAGCCTGGGGCTAAGGGTAGAGCACTTCCCTTGCAAGAACAAGGTGCTGGGTTTGATCCTCAGACCACATAATACATAAATAAAAAATAAAGGTATTGTGTCCAAATTTTATTTATATACATATATATACACACATATATACACACACCGGTATATATACATATACATTTTCTAATCTCCTCAAAACTAAAATACTTGGGAATCAGTTGGACAAAAGAGGTGAAAGATCTCTACAATAAATACTAGAGAATAATAAGGAAAGAAATTCAAGACCTCAGAAGCTAGAGAGAAATACCAAGTTCTTCCATAGACAGAATTAATAATGTCATACCTACCAAAAGCACTCTATAGATTTCTTACACTTCCTTACAATTTCCTTACAATTCCCACTCTTAATAGAAATAAAAAGCTATCATGAAACTCCTTTGGAAACACAGAATATCAAAAAGCAATCATTAGCAAGGACACAATAGGCATCACGATTTGGTCCTTAAATCATACTACAGAGCTACTGTAACCAAGACAGCATGGTATTGGCACAAAAGCAGACATGCAGACCAAGGAACAGATTAGAAGGCACAGAAACAAACCCATGGAAGTGCAGTTATACTAGACAGAGATGCCAGAAACATACATTGGAGAAAATATAGCCTCTTCAGGAAATGGTTTTAGGAAAAATAGAAAGTCATATGTAGCAAAATGAAACTGAAACTCTAACTCTCACCTTGCACAGAAACGAAACTCAACGTGGATCAAGAATGTGGGCAACAGACCAGAGACCCTGCTCCTTCTAGAAGGAAATGTAGGCCCTGCTCTCCATCATCTCACCTTAGAAACCATTTTCCTCAACAAGACTCCTAAAGTTCAAGGAATACAGTCCAGAATCTATAAATGGGATGAAATAAAACTAAAAATCTTCTTCAAAGGAAAAGAAACAATCACAAACATGAAGAGCCTACAGATGGGAGAAAATTTTTGCCACTTGATCATTAATTTCCAGGATATACCAAGAACTCAAATACACCAAAAAAAAAAAAAAAAAAAAAAAAAAAAAGTGAATAAATGGGCAAAGGAACTGAACATCCACTTCCCAGATAAATAAAAGGAATGGTCAATAAATTTATGAGAAAAGGTTCAACATCTAGCAATTAGAGAACTGCAAATTAAGACCACACTGAGGCTGGGTGCAGTGGTGCACACCTATTATCCCAGCAGTTCTAGAGGCTGAGGCAGGAGGATTGTGAGTTCAAATCCAGCCTCAGCAAAAGTGAGGAATTAAGCAGCTCAGTGAGACTCTGTCTCTAAATAAGATACAAAATAGGGATGAGGATGTGGCACAGTGGTCAAGTGCCTCTGTGTTCAATCCCCAGTACCCGCCCCCACCAAAACAAACAAACAAACAAAAAAAACAAAACTAAACCACACTGAGATTCCACCTGACTCCAATCAGTGTGGCAATTACCAAGAATGCAAGTAACAATAAAGGTTGAGGAGGATTGCAGAAAGAGATTCATTCACACACTGCTGGTGGGAGTGCAAATTGGTGCAGCCAGTATGGAAAGCAGTATGGAGATTCTTTAGAAAAAGGAGAATGGAAACACCATTTGAGCCACTTATAGCATGATTTGGTATATACCTACAGGACTTCAAGTCACCATACTTTAGTGACCCAGCCACATTCATGTTTATAGAAGCTCAAGTCACAAAAGCTAAGTATGAAACCAACCTAGGTGGCCTTCAACAGATGAATAAAGAAAGAAAATGTGAGATAGATAGATAGATAGATAGATAGATAGATAGACAGACAGACAGACAGACAGACATAGAGGGGAGGGAGGGAGGGAGGGAGGAAGGCAAGAAAGGGAAGGAAGAAGGATCCAAGGGTTCGGAGACTGATGGGTTGGTGCACAGGGGCATACAGAAGTCAGTTGGGCTCTTTTTGGAGTGGGCCAATTTACTCTCCACAATTTCCTCTCAGGACCAATGTGGAGATCCAGGTGGTTGGGAAGCATATGCATTGCGAGTGGACATCACTGCTCTGAGCTGCTGTCAGTCAGCAGTCCAGAGACACTCTTCCTCCATGTGTTGTCATCCACAGGTCACATCACATAGGTTGATATTTTATCCCAAGCTACACTAACTCTGTGCCTCAATGTGAGGGGCCTGAAGTTGGCTCCTTATGAATGGAACCCAGAAAGCAACCCAGGCTCCTCTGACCTTGGATGATGACAGATCCACTCAAGGAGTTTCCCTCCAAACCCTTCTTGTTTACCATTGTCTGAGGACAGGAGAGGAATTGGCCTTGCCTTTGGGGACACCGTCCCTGTCTACTGCAAGACAGGTCCTGTCAGGCTTCACCAGAACACCAAGGTCACCAGTCCTCTGAGGGGTGAGCTCAGGCCCTCGGTCCCATATGACCTCCTCCTAAAGGCTCAGCTCCACGTCTCAATGGTCAAGAGGCAGGGGAGGCAGGGAGGTGCCGCAGGAAGGCATTTTGGAGTCCGACTCTTGCCACATTATAACTGAAACCCAGGTACTCATAGAATTGCATTTACTTGAAATGTTATGGCATCAGCTATATTTCATAGCATTAGTGTAATTTATAATATCACCAGTATTATTGTTCATGAGTAAATTAGTATGAATGTGCACAAGGAATAATAATTCAGGAGATTGATAGATCTAGCTCTACAATAATCTCTAGGTTCCAAAACCTATCATTTTGGTTCATAAGCTCAGACACAGCAAACTAAAATTCCTATATAATATCAGTCATAATAGAAACTTACCAAAAATTGATGAAATTTAATTGTTTTAAGTGTACCAAGTTCACTACAGGTGAATGATTAATTATTTCTTCTTCACTATCATATAGTTGTTATTTTAAATTTAGACAATGTTAATGCCTTTTGAAAATGTCCTTAAAGAAAAAAGAGAAGAGGGCTGGGGCTGGGGCTGAGGGGCAGAGCACTCGCCTAGCACGGGTGAGACACGGGTTTATCCTCAGCACCACTTAAAAATAAAGGGACGTGTCCACCTACAGCTAAACAATCCATATTTACAAAAACTGTAAATAAATTGCAGAGGGATACATAGAGTTAAGGGAAGGGAGGTGAGAGGGGAGTGCAGGGGACTGAATTAGAACAAACTGTATTTCATGCTTTGGAGATTCTGTCAAACTGTATCCTAATGTTATAAATAACTAAAAATAATCAGTAAAAACAATAACCAAAAAAGTAAAATGAGGATTGATTTAACAGTTTGTTACCAATTAAAATACTTCACAAAATTAAAAAGGGAAATCCCTAAGGGTGCACAGAGATAGACAAATAGTAGAATAAATTTTAATTTGTTACCAAATAAAATATACAATGCTTTCACAGCTGATATCTGTAGTGGTGTTAGTACACACAGCCCAGGGACATTCTACTGATGACAGTTAAGATCTCCTCGTATCGGAAATTCTGTTCCTTGACACCTGCTGTGTTTCTGAAGCTCTGAGGTTCACCGAGATGACGTTTAGCTTTAGAGTCTTTACTAATGCAAACCATGGAGAAAGACAGAATTTAACCCCAGAATTTTCCAGAAAAGGTAATTCTTTCATGTAAATTCATTGAATTTAATATATATATATATATATATATATATATATATATATATATATATATATATATATATATATATATATATATATATATATTCATTCCAGGGATGAAAGGAGATTTAAAATACAAGAAGAAGGGGCAGGGGCTCAGGGGCAGGGGCCCAGGGGCAGGGGCAGGGCCCAGGTGCAGGGCAGTCACCTGGCACATGTGAGGCACTGACTTGATCCTCAGTACCACATAAAAATAAAGGTTTTGTGTCCATCTATAACTAAAAAATACATGCAAAATACTAGAATAAATACAAATTTGTGATAAAATTAGAAAATATACAACTGGTCAAAGTGATATTATTATAGAGAGCCACAGGCCCCCGATCTGGCTATAGTTCATGTCCTTCTATGTTAAAACACATTGTTTCTCAATTCCAAAAAATCCCTAGAGTCCTTGCCCTCTCCCAGCTGATCTTCCAGCTTTATTCTTTACTAATGCCCAATCCCTGAGACAGCACAGATAATTTTAGACAAGAATTTTTGCGTAAGTAGTGATTTCTGAAAGAGTAAGACATGTTCTGCTTCTGTTAGATTCACTGGTGCCTCTGGAAATCAACCAGACCTTTGCTGTAATTTCACTGAAGTTTCTGTAGCAAAGAAGAGCAGCTTCCAGTATTTTGATGGAGTAAGGAGAAAGGAACACCTGGACTTACTAGAAGGCCAGGGCCCACTGATTCATCAACCCAGATGGGCTAGCCCCTATGGAGTTCCCCTCCTGGCTGGTTTGGGAATAGCTGGATCTACTGCTTTAGGAAGGCAGCTCTGACCACAGGCTCCAATAATGTTACGTCCCTCAGCCTCAGATAGATAGATAGAGATTAAGTCCCTCAGCCTCAGATAGATAGAGATTTAGGAGAACTAAAAAGGTCAATCTCCAAACTAGAGGTGTCCCTAGATGCTCTGACAGAAATAGTCTTACTAAACAGATGAGGTTTAGAGCATCTCTTTCTAAAATGTGCTAATGAGAAACAGGTTAAAGGAAAGAAAGAAAGCACAAGCGACTTCAGGGAATTGGTTCCAAAACCTATTCTCATGGTCCCCTTGGTTGACTACCATCATTTCAGCCGTAGTTGGGCCCCTAGTCCTTCTCCTGATTGGGATTCCTGTAGGACCCTGCCTCTTAAAAACCCTCCTAAACCATATACACAAGAATGTAGGTGAGGTCCGACTTATGGGCTTGCGAGCCCAGAGTGGTCCCTTAGACACAGGATGGGAAAGAAACTGAGGCCTAATGATGTGCAAGATTGACATCAAACCTACTAAATCCAGTGGGGACTGTGATAGTAAAAACAAATGTGACTCCATTTTGTTTTGTGACTCCATTCTGTAGAACAACCAGGCCAAGTACAAGGGTCATGACTGGGGCAAGATATTCCTTTCCTTTTGCTATGGAAACCTTTAAGAACATGGAACTACCTAATGGGGCATTGTTTCTGTAACTAGGGTAACGGGGCTGTTTCTGTAACTGGGGTGACTGGGATAACTGTGACTTGTTAGGCTTCCCGCCACCTGACTGCACTCTCCCACTTCTGTGACCTGGCTTGCTTGCATTGGCTGGACCCACAAACATCCCTTTTGCGGTTTCAGGCTTATAAGGAGCGCCCTTACAATTATCCTGGTCTGATCAGGGGCACAGCTTTATGTTCTGGTCACCAGTGTGCTTCAGTAAAGGCTTGATTCGATTATACGTGAGTGGTCTGGAAGTCGGTTTAAGAAACCCTGGGATGAAGCTTTAACTATAACAACAACAGAATAATGCACTTTCCAGAATGGCCTCCTCCCCGCACCTCAGAGACCTCCTGTGTTAGCACCTCCCCACGTCTCACCATCTGCAATCAGAAAACCCAGCTCCAGCTGCTGCCCTTCCCTGGGCCAGCTTCCTCCCTAACACCTCATTTGTCCTCAGTTCCCACCACCTGCGGACAGGGGGCCACTGAGACCATCAGAAACCTCCATGGTACCAAATCTAATGCTCCGTCCTTGTCACCACCCACACCACTCCATCACAAATCCCCGCTTCTTTTTTGAGACAAAATTATAAACATGTGTTTGTATATATATGCACACAACCTCGTGAATATGTGTTTATAATACATACGTGTAGAGAACATGTACATAATTGTAAATAAATATACCAGGTCCAACCACTTTTGCCCCCTGTCCCCTGGTCATGCCACCATGTTATATGTTACCTGTGCGTCTTCACGACGTCGCTGTCATCCCTGCCCAGTCACCGCCAAACCTTCCCTTAGAGACCCCGGGGCTGGACTGCCCTCTCTTCAGCCTGACAGGCGATGTCGCCTGCGTCCTGCTGCAGCGAGTCCCCAAGGTCGCCCTGGCGGGATCGAGGCCCCTCCCTGTCCGCGCTTCTCCCCCTGCCCAGGGCCAGGATGCCCTGCCCGGGTCAGTGCTGGGACTGCGGGAGCCGCCCCAGGACCAGCGGTGACAGCCGCACCATACGCCATCCTCTTGGCCTCCAGGTCATGCTGTCTACACCGCAGGCATCAAGAGGGGTGTAGACGACACGCCGGGACTACGATCACGCCCAGAAAGCCAAGTCTCCAAGGCGACCTGCCCATGACCCTCCCAGAGACCCCTGGACCCCAACCCACCTGGACACAGGAGAGTCCCCCGCCTCCGAGAGGAGGGAGGAAGGAGGCTGCGCAGCGGGTCCTCGGCCTCCCTCCGCCGCCTCCCGTGTGAGGGGGGAACTGCGGCCGGCGGAGCGGACTCTGGGGTCACTTCTTGGGCCGCTGGAGCCCAAAGGCACACTGTCGGCAGGGTCCACAGCGACCTCTGGCGGGATTCCCAGACCCACGGCCTGTCAGGCTCCTTCCCTCTTAAGGACGCGCCCGCCCCGCCCTCAGCTTCTGGTCCTCGTGCGGCGCTCACCTGGGAGCCCAGGGCGGGGCGCGCCTCGCGAGTGGTTCCGCTGGCCCCGCCCCCCGCTCCTCCTAGGGGTGGGGCTCCACTCGGCTCCGCCCCTCCAGCTCCGCCCATTCACTGGGCTCCCTTCGCTCTGCTCGGCCCCGCCCCCAGCACCGCCCATTCGCCGGGCTCCACGCTTTCCACTCAGCTCCTCCCCCAGCTCCGCCCATTCCTGGGTTCCAGTCCCTCCCTAGGCCCCGCCCCATCTGCTGCTCCTAAGGGTTGGCCTTAGCTGGATCGCTCCGCCCAGCACTTGGGCTCCGCCCACCTCCACTCGCTAAACCTGACAGAGGAACATCAGTGCTTCTGAGTGACTTCTCAGTGACCCTTCCACACCAGAATGCAGTCAGAGAGGAGTCCCCTGCTCAAGGTCCCCTGATAGAGAGGGGAGATGAGGCTGGTGGGAGCCTGCCTGTCTTCTGCAGCCCGTTTGCATCCCCAAAGCAGGAGTGAAGCCTGCAGCTGTGGTCCCCCAGGTGCTTCCTGGGTGCACGTGAGATTTTTAAAATATGTGATAATGTGATAGTCTTCCGCAGTCTGGCTGGGCACAATCAGGAGCCACTTGTCAAAAGAAACTAACTTTATTTTTAGAACCACACACGCCAAACAAAACAGCCTCTCAGGAAAAATCGTCAGAGCCTCAACTGCCACCACCGGCTTTCCACAAGCCTCTCTCTCCAACAACACAAGCCTCTCTCCACCCTCCCACAATCCTCCTGCTCTTGAGGCCGATTGGCTGGGTCACGTGGGCAGAGCCAAAAAGTCCCCCAATGAGCAGCTCCGTGGTCTGAAAGGGCAGGGAAACAGTCCAATGAGCATCACCGCAGAGGAGCCAATCAGCTAGATGTTGCTGGGGCCGAGGAGCCAATCAGCTAGATGTTGCTGGGGCCGCTGTGAGCCAATCATCAGCCGGCAGCTGGATTGCTGGCAGCTGGAAGTTTGCTGGGGCCCCTTCGGCTGTGGCTCTCAACAATCAAGGGTGAGGAAAACTTTCTCTGAAACTACCAAGAAAACTGCAAGTAGCCCAGGATGGTGGTGCCCACCTGGAATTCCCAACAGCTCGGAATCTCAGGCATCACAACTTTTGGAATCAGGAATGGGCTAATTTGATCTTTGGATCAGAGACAGAATGTGACATGGTCCATATGATTAGGACACACATTATTTTTCTCAAGCTCCTGTTTGGCAAAGTTCAAGCCTAAATCCCCACCGGATAACCTGCTATCCCTTCTTTTCCTGTGGGTCTTCTATATGTCCTTTAGTGCCCACTTCTCTATCTCTGCTGTTGACCACACCACTGTGACCTCACACACACTCTTATAGTATTCAGTGACTCCTGCACTATATTACCTATGAGCTACTTCCTCAGGCACTTGTTTTCCAAATGCACTACACTACAGGATGTCTTACTTATGGGGCTCATGGCCCTCTCCAATGGGTACATGGTGACCCTCTTGCATAGACATAAGAGGCAATGCTGGCACCTTTACCACACCAGCCTGTCTCCAAAAGCCTCCCCAGAAGAGAGGGCCATCCTGTTGCTCCTGGATTTCTTTGTGCTCATGTACTGTTTGGACTGTATTTTCTCCTACTCAAGAACCATGTGGAAAAATGACCCTATTTGTCATTATATCCAGATGATGATGACCAATGGCTATGCCACAATTAGCCCTTTGGTTTTTATCTGTACTGAAAAACACAGCCTTAACTTTTTGAAAATTTTATGGGGGAAGGAGAGTAAATATTGGATCATTGCATGATGGATAAATTTTCATAATGAGCCACCACATGGCTGGGCAACAATTCATCATGGCATAGTGTGTGTCTGCTTTCTGTGTTGAATGAGTAGACAAAGGGGGGGGGGGATTTATATGATTACTTTGAAACTTGTGAATGAGAAATACATGCTAGATATTTTTTTCATATACCTCTGAGATAAACTAAAGTCATTATATTTTTTGGGGTGGGGGAGTTACTGAGGATTGAATCAGGAACACTCAAACACTGAGCCACATCCTCAGCCTGATCTTGTCATTTTTTTGGAGACAGGGTTTCACTGACTTGCTTAGCACCTCGCTTTGGTTGATGCTGCCTAAACACATGATCCTCCTGATTCCATTTCCCAAGCTGCTGGAATTACAGGAGAATGTCACTGTGCCTGGCAGTACGTTGTATTTCTGACTGAAAATGTGAGCATGACCCCTGAGAGGTAAATCTCAATTTTATTATCTGTATTAGTCCCTATATTTATAAATATATGAGATTGGAGTAGCTTTTAATAAATAAATAGTCTCTGTAGTCTCTCTCATACCTAAGAACTTGTAAACATCTCTCATCATAAATTGCCATCTGAGTTATCAATTGTGCTTTTACAAATATAACAAATAATATTGGCAAGGACTCAAAACTGTCACTTGGACACATTTGTTCATTGTACCTTTATTTATAACAGGCAGTGGTGCAAACAATCTGATATCCACATGCATAGGTATCTATAAACATATGGTCTGAATATACCATGGGGTACCATAGGAAAGTTGAAGCGATTATGTCCAATGAAATGTCACTCTAAAAAGAATCATAATTGGGCTGGGGGTGTGGCTCAAGCAGTAACGTGCTTGCCTGGCATGTGCGGGGTGCTGGGTTCGATCCTCAGCACCACATAAAGTAAAATAAATATGGTGTGTCCACCGAAAACTGAAAAATAAATATTAGAAATTCTCTCTCTCTCTCTCTCTCTCTCTCTCTCTCTCTCTCTACCTCTCTCTCTCTCCCTCCCCCACCCTCTCTCTCTTTAAAAAAATGAATCATCATTGTATAAATCCACACATAGAAGGTCGAACTTTGGGTAATGTAATCTGTAGAGACAGAATATAGAATAACATTTTCCAGTAGCTGAGGAGAGGGTTCAGTAGGGGAATGATTGTTTGGTGTATATAGAGATCATTTAGGGAGAAGAAAATTTCTGGACATGGTGGAGATCATACATGCCCACAAAATTGAATGTGCTTAATGCTGCTGAATGTACTCTTAAACATTGGTAAATGAGAAATTTGATCTTTGTGTGTTTACTCACCATAAAACATTTCAATCACTTTTAGTCAATTGGGAGAAAAACATCCTCTGAATTTACAAAGAAAAGTGAAATGACTCTCAAAGTGTCAAAATATTTTTTCCAACAATTTGAAAACGTTTCAGCAAAACTGGGCCAAACAACCTGGTTGTGGTGGTGCAGGCCTGTAATCCTGATTGCTAGGGAGGCTGAAATAGGAGGATTTCGAGATCAGAATCAAGTTCAGCAACTCAGTGTGGCCCTAAGTAAATTAGTAAGATGGTGTCTCTGAGTAAAATACAAAAATGGCTGGGGATTTGGCTCAATGATTAAGAATCCTGAGTTCAATGGCTGATACCAAAAATAAAACATAAAATAAAAACCTATTCCAAACAGTCATTTGAAGATGATTCCCCTGAAGTCCCCCATCATGTCCACTTTTGTATGAAGAAGCAATTGAAGTTCTGGTATGAGTTCAGTCTGGGCACCTCATCTATCTCAGTGTTGTCTTAAGTGGTTCCTGTAGGATAAATATCTGAATGAAGTGTTTTAAATTAGGACAAAATACCAGATTTAAGCACCATCTGGAAAATTAATAACCTTGATAGCAGTTCATACAATGAAAATATGAACTCATAAAAGTCTTTTAAATCAGGAAAAAATTGAATAATAATGTCAATTTCTTTTTTATTTAACCAGGAATACTAGGTTTATTTAAGATATTCCAATGCTACTTTCAAATAGCCTGTATCATTTTATCAGATGCCAAATGATACAGGCTATTTTAAAATAGCATTGCAATATCTTATCCTTCAGAGAGTCACACACATGATCCAACAATCACAATCTGTGTTTTACCCCCCAAATGAGTACGCAAGCAATCATAGCAGTTTATACATGATTACTATAAATTGAAAAAAAATAAATTGTAAGGAATAAAATTGTACTTGAAAAAAGGAATAGTTAAGAAAATATTGTACTTCCAAAGGATCCACTTCCAAGTGACTCTGTTGGTTAAGTCAATAAGAGAAATGAAGCTCAATTGCATTTGAATAAGTGAAACAAGTGTCACTTCATCCAGCCTCATCTACTGGTGAATACCTCCACCGGGACTCCAGCTTCATCTGCACTCTTAGAATTTATTTCAAAACGTTTCAATTCCAATTTAATTTGCACTCACACCTTGAACCTAGATCCTCAGACTATGAAAAACGGAGAGCAGAGCCAACACTCCCCAGGAACCAGGTCCTCCCAGTAAGAAGGGGCTGACGGAGAAGATTCCCATCATCCATGGTAGCCGAGACACCCAGCCAAAGGGCAACTCACATGGGGTGCCAGGAAGATCTCAGACCAGAAAGTGCCCTGACAAAATATTAGGTGATTTTAGACAAATTTGGCCCATGTCACAATGTAAGAAGTTGATACTTTCTAAATGATTGGAATGACTATGACCCCCAATACACATGTCAATTAACTTAACAGAAAATGTGGAAGCCCAGTTCTCCCTAGAGAGCTGTTCTCCACCAGAGCACAGTCAAATGGAGGGGCAGGTGAAATGTCCCACTGGAGTCCTGATGGTTTGGTGCTCTCCAGTGAGAAATTGTCACTTTCTTACAGACACAAAAATTAAGGCCCTGCAGAGAGATGGGTTAAAGGCCTCCCTTCCCTAAACCAGCCCAGGTTCTTCTCAGATTCACTGAATCTTCCCATCACCTCCATCTGGGTAAGTGGCTCTGGATCCTCAGATGCAGAAACAGTGGTCAGGGGGGTCCTAGGAAGGCTGTGGGAGGAGGAAGTTTGGGCTTCTCAGTGAGGTTGTTGGTGCCTGCAGAAGAGACCTGAGCCTCTATGAGTCCCTCTCAGGTGAGAGGATGTGCCCTGAATGGCACACACACACAAAAAAAAAAAATAAAAGAGGACATTTTCTTCCTAGACTCCTCATGACATTAAAGACAGATAAAAATATTTGCATAGGAGACTTCAATAGGTTTTAGAGTTTCATGAACAAGACTATAGTTACTGACTAGCTCCGTTAATATGCAAGCTCCCTATAAAATGTCATGTTCTGATTTTAAACATTAATTATTCAATGCGTTTGACCAGGCACGTGACATGTTTTAATTTCATATTCTTGATAAATATGCATAGATTTTGTTTTTGTGATTATTACAACTCAAAAAAGAACTACTGTTGATATAAGTGACTTCTGTGTACTGTTTAATTGTTTTCATGTTTTAAAACGATTAATTCAAAAATTTATTTTAACAAAAATTAAAACAATTAATTTATTATTCCATGTTTTAAAGTCTTTAGGAGGAAATCTTCCATGTTCAAAAGCTCGTCTGATAGAGGGTAACCCCACATTACTTCCAAGTATATCCTAGGATTTTCTCATGAAACATCTCCTGCCACAATATATATTATAAGCCCTGGCCCTGTTCTCTGCCACTTAGGAAATTTCAAATTGCAGGTGCAGGATGTAGAGTTTGCAAGTACATTAAATATTTAAAAAGGAAAGATGGTGTTTTTTTTTCCCATTTGTGGCTACAAAACACCAAGCAACACAAATTCCTAGAATTTGGGAAAAAGAATATCTCTGTCCTTAAATTTAGCTTTTGGTATTCGTAGGATTTTCCTGGGATTACCAGGTTGGCAGGACTCTGCACAGTCCCCATTTCTTTGAAAACAAAACAAAACAAACAAACAAAAAAACACTCTATTTTTCTCCCAAAATTTCTGAAGATTTATTTTAAAATATGGGTATTGTGACAAATCTTTTAATTTACCAAGCATTTTGTAAAATTCTTACCCTGTTCTCAGAAATAGGACTTCCACTCATTTGCTCCAGTATATCCCAGGGTTTTGATGGCCACACGCTGTGTGTCATTTATTTGAGAGAATTCCATGAACACAGCACTGTCGCCTAGCTGTTGAGGGCTTTGTCTCCCTCAACACACCAGCTGTTCCTTCATAATGCTTTTCTTACTTTCCCAGCTCAACTGGGGCCAAAAAAAAATACATCATGCATCCCACTTTATCCTTATTTCCCGAGTCACTTGCCTGCAGCAAGATCAGTCTCACCTTCCAAAAGATCAAATTTTAAAACTATCTCTAGAAGGAAATGATAGAGACGATAATGATGGTAAACTTGAGCTATGGTTAAAAAAAAAAAAACAACAAAAAAAAAACACCTAGGTGACAATGACAAACCAACTTCTGCTCTCTCCTCTGGGTGTGGGGGGGTGGACATGAAGTGATAAGTGACAGAGGTGAATCATGTTATTTACACCTTATCTGCACCCTAAAATGTAGGCATGACAACTTCAGGTTTCAGAAAAGAGATACTGGTCCCTTCTTCATGCTGGAATCTGTCCACCTAAGTGTCCAAGCTCACAATGCAGCGTACAAACAACTTTTCTCCTTCCTTCCCACTCTCCATTTCCCCCAAGACCCCAAGTTCAGGTGCAGAATGCTGAACTCTGCTTACTAGTTTGAAGACCTATTGGATGATGTCATGTATCGAAGGTTTACTATGAACTTTTGGCAGCTGTGAAATGATAACCATGTCTTATATGTTCAGACCCTGATCCATCTAATAAAGGAGACTTAGCTGGGTTTTCCTCCTCAGAGTGGTACCCAGCCCTCACTATCAACTTGATACCATTCTGCTGGTGGCTGACCCTGCCCTGTCCCCTGATCTCCAGGACCCTGCTGTGCTAGCCAGGTGAGAGCCTGATGAGACACAGGTACAAGGGGACATTCTACAGAATTTCTGTTTTAATAAAGGGAACATGCTCACCAGACTATTTTTCCACTGAAACGACTCATTAGCACAGGTGCAGCTAAATACATTTCTTTAAAATAGTCACTTATTGCATGATATTGAGATAAAGTCCAACTGAGGTGATTGGCATGCACAGCTCGCTGATAGTGTTGAGTGTTTGTGATTTGGAAGTTAAAGTGTTACTAGGGTACTTCGGTCTAGCCTGGCTCTACTTTGAGGAAACTAAGGGGGTGCTTTTGATGATGTGAGATCATTGCCAATTACCGTGATCTGCATTCAAAAGAAGGTTCATTTTTTTCATATTGCTATGGAGGAATTTCATTTCCAGAAAAAAATATTTTAGTCATTTTTAAAGCTCCACTGGAGCTATGATTTCCTGAATATTAATGTCAATTCATAGCATCTGTACATCCTAATCTGTCCTAAAACTTTTAGGATGACAGGATTACAGTTTCTAAAGGAACTCTGCAGCTAACCCCATTCAGGTGCCCTGATTTTATAGGTTATTAAACTGTACTCCTTGAAGAGCTCGGTAATGTAAAATATTTCTACAGCTCATGCATTTATTCTTATTTATTCACTAGCTGAATTTCTTGGTTACTTAATATTCTTTATTTTAATGTTTATTGACACAGTATCATTGTACGTAACTGTGGAATTTGTGGTTACATGTTCATACAGACACACAATAGAATATGGTGTCACTGCAGGTTTTTTGAATGATTTCAACTCAATGATAGAAAAATGGAATTTCACAGAAATTACATGAGCTAAAGTAATTTTACAATGATTTTACAATAGTAGATCTTCGATGATAATATGTATCTATTTAAGATTATTCTTTGACCTAGCAGTTTGGGAGCCTGAGGCAAGTTCAAGGCTACTGTCAGCAACTTAGTGAGGCCCTAAGCAACTTAAAAGACCATATCTCTATAATAGAAAAATTATAAAAAAAGATTGGGGATGTTGCTCAATGGTGAAGCACACCTCGGTTCAATCCCTGATGACAAAAATAAACAAACCAATAAGGATTATTCTTTGAAAGCTATTACTGGACATTTTATTTTACAAACCATAACATGATATAACATTACCAGTAAATATAGGTCTCAAGTCATCATTTTTGTGAACAAAAAAGGTTAGAGATAGGGGGCTGGGATTGTGGCTCAGTGGTAGAACACTCACCTAGCATGTGCAAGGCCCTGGGTTCGATCCTCAGCACCACATAAAAATAAATAAATAAAATAAAGATATTGTGTCCAACTACAACTAAAAAAAAAAGATTATAGATATGTGTAACTTTGGTATTTTACTTTGTGTTTCTGGGATTACTGAGCAACCAATTCAAATAGGTTGGATAACTGAATGGAGAAATTTGTCACATTACTTCATCATGACTTTTTAAAACCTGAATTTTTTTTCTCCTTGATCATCTTTGTTTTTTTGTACTGGCTTTTCTTTACTGAGAAAAGAGAATAGGAAAACAAAGCCATAATTTATATAAAGAACTTTACAAATCAATAGCAAGATGGCAGTAAAATTTACTTAACAAGGAATTTATTACTATTTGGTATGCAAGGTCCATGAGTCTTATTACACTTACCTTTTTTTTTTTTTTTCAACCAACGTTATAAATTTTTGTGTCAGGAAATCTGTACTCCAAAAGTTTTAACTAAAAACCTGCTTCAGGTCTGAATTCTTCAATGAGTTCCAATGTTTGTGAGTAATTAATATTTTTCTTCCCCTTAGAATCTGACATTATTAAACCAGAAGCCATAAAACCCATTACCCTTATATGTTTGATTTTCAGATGAAAACTTTTTTCTACTATGTGGCAGAAATATCTTACAATACTGTATATCTCATATGAGTGATATTTAATGAAATACACACACTCTACAAAAAATATTATCCCAATAGATCACTCATAAACATAAATTTTATGCTTGGGACCCTTGAGTCTGGAGAAATGTCACCTTTAATTTGTAATCCAGAAAATATCTGTGGACCCATCTTTCAAAATTGGGTTGGATACTTGTCCTTTAATCAAAACCTTAAAATGGAACAACTCTATTTTGCTTGTAGTTCTAATTATTACTTTGATTGTAAACCATGGGAAAGGACTAAGAAAGGGACTATGCTTTTGGTGATACTTCTGGAATATTCTACCTGAGGCTCCTTATTCTGGCTTGAGGATAAAAAAGTGACATGTACAGTCACATCAGAGTATTCCAGGAACAGACCTATAATTTCAAAAGAGTTCTCTGAAAGAGACTGTGGAAATGATCTACTATATTGGAAATTTCTAATTTTTTGTACCAGACATTGAACTCAGGGATGCTTGACCACTGAGCCCCTTCCCCAGCACTGTTTTTTAATATTTTATTTAGAGACATATTTTGTTTAGAGAAATATTTAGTATTTTATCGCTGATTTGCTGAAACTGGCTTAGAACTCAGGATCCTCCTGCCTCGCCTTCCAAGTGCTGGGATTACAGCCGTGTGCATCCAATCTCAGCAGAATTTTCCAAATTCTCTCCTCTCATTTCCAGCAGCAACACAGCTGCTCTGTTATGAAAATAACTGAATTGATTCTTCCAAGTCACATGCATAAAAATAGAAGACAACATTTCTAGAGAATTCATTTTGTACCACAAACACTTCCAATGTTGATACACATACTATAATTTTTACACCAATAATACCTCCAGTGTATACAAAAAGTGCCTATTTATGTTGATAGCCGAGATGACTGGACCTCAGCATCATAGAGTGCTTAAGCTAATGCTATTGTAATTGGCAGGTCATATACACATATTTACCAGTCTGACTGCAGACTTTACACCAACATTTTCTTGTTTATATATTGTAAATATTTGGTGTGGCAATAAATAAGACAGAATTAACATGGTGTTTACATGCAATAACTCTGTGCATATTGGATCTGTGATAGGAAGGGCTCATTTCCTCTTTCCTATAATCAGCCCCACTCCAATTCACCCAAAACTGTAGAGCTACCATTATGTACCTGACCAACAAGATGGGGCACATGAAAATCAAGTATGACTCTGTTTTCACCAGAAAATCTCAGACATGAGATTATAGGAGGAAAATATGTTCTAAGATAAATGGCATTTTTTTTGACTAGGGATTGCCCCCAGGGGTGCTGAACAGTGAGTTACACTACCACACACATTTTTTTTTTTTTTTGAGATAGGGTTTTGTTAAGTTACTTAGGCCTTTCTAAGTTGCTAAGGCTGTCCTCCTACCTCAGCCTCCCAAGCACCTGAGATTTCAGGAGTGTGCCACTGGGCCCCGCTGGCAATTATCAATATACAATAAAACAGAAGTATCATTATGAATGACATTGTGGAGGCCCCAAGGGCACATATAACCCAGCCGAGACTGGGAGATGTGAGGACAAGGGAGAACATGGGCATGGGTTCTGGGTGGTGTGAGACAGAATTAAGGGGTTGCGTTTGTTTGCTTGCTTTATTTTGTACTGGAGATTGCTCGGTGGGTAAGTGCACCAGCACCAATTACACCCAGTCCTTTCTTTGTGTATTTTGAGAGAGGGCCACACTAAGACACCCATGGTAGCATTATCCTTGTGATCCTCCTGCCTCAGCCTCACAAGCACCCAGCATCTCAGTCACTGTGATTTCAGGCTGGCATCACTGTACCCAGCACCAGAATTCACTCATCATGTGGAATAAAGGCATGTTTTGATGAATCCTTTTTATTTTCTTGATTGCAGAGTTGTCCATCGGGATTGATGAAGGACATATTTGCAAAAAGGACATTTTCTTGTCTTTTTCTGAAGGTGTTCACAGAATTCTTTCCCCCGTAAGATGAACAAAGCCAACAGACTGTACAGTAACATTCACATAAGAAACACCATGTACACTGGGACTGGCATTGGGGTCATGGCCAATGCCCTTCTTCTTCTCGTCCACATCTCCTTGCACATTACTGGGCTCAGATCTAAGCCCACTGACCTGCCCATTGGTCTCCTGGCACTAATCCACCTGGTAATGCTGCTCATGAAGGACTTCATAGCTGCGGACATTTTTACCCCTCAGGGGGGCAGGTGGGATGACCTGATGTGTAAATTGCTTATCTACCTATACAAGTTGATGAGGGGCTTCTCCATCTGTGCCACCTGCCTCCTGAGTGCCCTCCAAGCCATCACCCTCAGCCCCAGGAGCTCCTGCTTGGCAAAGTTTAAACATAAATCCTCACATCACAACCTGTGTTTCCTTCTCTTCCTGTGGGTCATCTATTCATCTTTTAGTAGTCACCTCTTCATCTCCATTGCTGCTACCCCCAGTTAGACCTCAGACAACTTTATGTGCATCACAGAATCCTGCTCCTTCATTCCGATGACCTTCTTCCTCCGGCACAGCTAGTCCACCCTGCTGACCTTAAGGGAAGGCTCCTTTATAGGAACAATGGCCCTCTCCAATGGATACATGGTGGCTCTCCTGTGCAGGCACAAGAGGCAATCCCGGCGTCTCCACAGCACCACCCTGTCTCCAGTGTCATCCCCAGAACTGAGGGCCACCCAGACAATCCTGCTGCTCTTGAGTTGCTTTGTGGTCATGTCCATCTTGGACAGCATTGTCTCCTATGCAAGAATCACACTGAAGGATGATCCAGTATTTTACTGTATCCAGATCTTCATGGCCCATAGCTTTGCCTCGTTCAGCCCTTTGGTGTTCATAGCACTGAAAAACGTATAATTAGTATTTTGACATATATGTGGGAGAAGACAGTAAACATTTCAGTAACCAGTGATGGATAAGTTCTGTTAAAGTGAGAAAATGTGATTTCTTTGGGATGATGCACCATGGCACAGTGTATATGCTGTTTTCTTGAAATACAATACAAAGTTCTTCTTCTGTTAGAGCCGTATACTTGGATATGTAAGTGGTGAATACATAAAAGAAAATCAATCATTTATCTCTGAGATATTACCAGGGTTTTATGTTTCTCATTGGATGCGACTTTTCATGACCTGGGCTATTCCAAACTATTTTTAGGTACAATAGTCCCAATGCGTTTCAATAATTGTATTGCCTCAGTTATCTACATTTTTTCAAACTAGACATGTAAACATTTGCTACCATGAAACACCACATCATACAGCAGGCATGTGTGCACATGTGCACACGCACATTCACACATACACACACACACACGCACACGCACACACACAGTACATGCAGAGAGTCAAACAGTCATTTCCACAGCATTGCTCATAAAACCATGTTTTAAATAATCAAATGTAGAAAGAACCCAACACCCAAAATCATAAGAATACATAAACAATATGTTATTCAGACACTGGACTATTAACACTTAAAATGAAAGAAAATTCTCGCACAGGATGCCACATAGCTGAGCCCTCAAGGTACTCTACTTGGTGAAGCAAGTCAGTCACAAAAGAACCAATATTGTATAAAAAGTACTTAAAGGACGTTGAAGTTGGAGTTCCCAAATTGATAGTCACAGAAAACAGAATGATATTCCACCAACCCCAGGACATGGGGACAGGGGAACGTTGTCATCTTTACCCAGTGGTGGAAAATATATTTTCTGAAATTAAAAAGTGAGTGATAAATTTCTGTTTTCTTAAAAATTTTAGGTATACTTGGAAATATGTATATGTTTTATTTTATTTATTTATTTTTAATGTGGATCAAACCCAGCACCACACCTATGCCAGGCAAGTGCTTGACTGCTGAGCCACAACCCCAGCCCAGTGATAAAATTCTTAATGTGCCACGATGTCATGTGGTGAGCTTAAAACATTAGAGCTGATTCCTTTCAGTGGTTTGAAGATGGGTTTTTGAAAAGCTCAAATCTTATTCTCAGTCCCTCCCCCTATGATTATACATGTTAGCAAACATAGTTAAATGCACATGAAGTTTAGTAACTCATTATTGCACTGTTACAAAAATGAGAAGAATCAAATCTAATCACTCTAGAAAGCCAACAAACCTCAATCATAATCAATAAGAGAGAAAGGAAGGAACAAAGCATATACAAAAATATACAAAGGATATTAAACCAGAAAATCATTAGGACAACAAGTGTAAGTTGTTATACGTGTCAATAATAACCTGGCGTGTGAGTGAATTCCTCAATGAAAATACAGAGACTGTCTACATGCCTTGCTAGTCCCAGTTGTGATTGATATGCAAACAATTTTTATTTTCTTGCTTTCAAAAAAAAATTATGATGACGTACACATAGAAAAGTTCCAAAAACAATGTCCAGGTATATAAATATGTCAGACATGTTGTCCTCAAGGCCAGGGCCAGCAACAATACTTGAAGTGCATGTCCTCCAAAATCTCCATTTTACAGAAATGGCAGAAAAGGACACACTTTTAGAACTGCATTTACATTTTTATTTTATAATTTTGTATAGAAATGATACTAAGTGTGTTATATAAGTTGATTTTTAAAGCCACCTCACTATCTATTTTACCTTAAATAAAGCAGGTGTATGAGAGCAGATCTATGTAATTTTTTTTTGTGGTACTGGGGATGGAACCCAGGGCCTTGTGCATGTGAGGCAAGCACTCTACCACCTGAGCTATGTCCCTAGTCCTGATGCAATTTTTATTTATAAATATGCCAGAGAACAATGGGGGTCTGTGCCTGTGATCTTCTGTGACCTATAAAACAGATGGGCCCTCATGGAAAATCTTTCTAGTGTCATATGAGGCTTGTCATGGGAACAGACAGAAAATTGTTGAGTGAGTGAAAGAACAAAATTGTCATTTTGCCTGATCATCACATTTTGGAAAACATGATTTTTTTTTCTAATGGTGTATATAATTTTCTTTTTTGAAAACACCCTGCCTGTCCTCCCTCATGTATGGAGGCTAAAAAGGTTGCCCACATGGAAGTTCAGCTCAGCAGAGGCTGGGAAAGGGCAGTGGAAGGGGCAGTCAGAGGAGGGTGAGGGGCCCCTGGGCACAGCTGCAGGGCTGGGGTCAGCAGTTCTTAGGAGTAATCACTGAAGATCTCAGCTGAATCTAGCTTAGATAGGAAAAAGGTCAACTTTGACCAACTTGGTCTTAGACACCTGGTGGGAGAGTATAACCAAAACACAGACATACATGGACTTTTAAAAGATAAGACAATCATTTTTTATTGTTACTGCAGATGGACATCATCTCCGTCCTTCCAACAGTCAAGTGAAACTGGTAGGTTATGAAGCAAGCATTTTATCTGGGAGGGCCTGATAAATATCACAAAAAGATCCATCAGTCCCAAGTCTGTTCTGAGTCAATCTGAGACCTACAAACCTTTCAGACCTCCTGCATGGGAAGACTTGATCTCTTTTTTTTTAAATTTGTCTGTTTGCTAAAATCATTATGATGAAACCCCAGGGTTTCTAACACTAACTGGAACACACGGTGGCTGTTTTTCCTTAATGATCTTACCTGGTCCCTTTGGTAAATGACCCTACAGGTCACACAAAATCCAAATGCAGACATATCTGCTCTCTTTCATAACAGAGAACAGCAGTTTCTCTCATATCCTGATGATGTTACAGAGAATGCATTTAGTGGACCATGAACTGCTTGAGGGGACAGTAAAAGTCATAGCCTCAGCACTAATTCGATCCTCTGTAATATTTGAGCTGGGCACCGCATTGTGCCGCTGTGGTTCCAGCGACTCAGGAGTCTGAGGCAGGAGGATCTCTTGAGCACAGGAAGTTCAAGATCAATCCCTGCAATGGAGGGAGATTTTATCTCAGAAACAAACAAAAAAAAGACAATATTTGAATATTTTCTGCTACAGAGTATTAATAACATAGAGCAAGGGAGGCAAAAAAAAAAATGCACCCCATGCCTAACCTTCTTCATCTGGTTCAAGAAGACTTTTCAGAAGTCAGGAGAACAAGCAGCCTCCTACCTTTGCAACCAGAGCCCTTGGAAGACCCACCACCGCATGCCCAGAAGTGCATTTGGATCCTCCACATGCTGCTCCAGAAGGAAGGTGATGGCTTGGGTCCCCTCCAGGGGCTGAAAATTCCGCCACTGAACAGCTTTCACACTGGCCTCTTAGGGTTCAATCCAGCAGCCTGACTTCTTTGGTTCAGGCCACATTACCGTAGGTCAAACCATAGACACCTGCCATCCAGCTGTATTTCTGGGTGGGAAGGATGCAAAACAGGGGTTCTTGGCCTTTTAGTACCAGGTTGTCTGTATCATTGGCTATGACCTCGGTGTGCCACTTTCCTATGCATGTCATTTGTCTAGCAAGAAAGACGGACCATTGGTTAGACTCAGGACCCATAACCTGGGCTTGAGAGTTCAAATCCTGTCTTTCCTCACCTATTTCCTCTGCAATCCACTGACTTAATTTTCTGGGTTTGGTTTTCTTTGCTGTAAAGTGGACGATCATAATACTACTGCATTCAGAGCATCACTAAGGAAATTAAGAGTTAATACAGGATGTCTGTGTACACAGAGGTGAGCTGCTACTCTTACTTTTTCAATGTCACAAGATTTATAAATTGCATGCCATCCTTGGTCAGAGACCATGCTATTAATCTTCTTTGCATCCTTCCAATTGCAGGACACATGATGCCAAATGAGTGCTATCATTTGTTCTCATCAATATGATAACCCTAAAACAGATACTATCTCTATTTTATACTGAGGATGAAAGACCTAGGCCACTACTTCAGGGCTGCAAGGTGATATGGATTAGATCTGTGTGTTTCCAAGACATCTGAGCTCTCTCCTGCACTTTGATTCCTGATTACCTATTGCCTACTACTTTTTCCCACTCTCTATTGGTTTAGCATTCAGATGAAAATAAAATAACATTGAAAAAGTTAAATGATGCAATGGGAAAGAAATACATGAAGAAATAATGTTATAGGTATATTATGAAAACACCCAGAGTTAACACGGAAAGGATTTCATTATTCTTATTGATGTTTGTTGCTCTAATAAAAAAAAAATACATCAAAACACCTATTGCCTCAGGCGCCTCAAGAGAGTTGTAATTAGGCAAGATATTTCTTTTCCAAAGACTAAACAAAACTATTCTTCCAAAATGCATTTTTCTAGCAGAGGGTTCACAGTCAAGGTCCACTTATGGACAACAGAATGTATCTGCTTTAGGCAAGTTCAGTAAGAAAACAGACGATATATTATTTAACATTTTTATTTATTTATTTTTTTTTACAACTAGGAATTGAACCCAGGTGCAAATGATCTCTGAGCCACATCCCCAGAACTTTGTTTTTTTTTTTTTTTTTATTTGGACACAGGGCCTCACTAAGATGCTCAGGGACTCACACAGTTGCTGAGGTTAGCCTTCAACTTGAGATCTTCCTGCCTCAGCCTTCTGAGCTGCTGGCATGACAGGTGTGCACCACCTCACCTGGTTTGATAAAGATCTTACAAAGAACAACAGAAGTTTCATCTCCCTCATCCTCATTTAGGTTTTTTTTTTCTCCCAACATCAACTAATTTTTGGAAAATCAGGAGGAAATAACGTGGGATGACACTCTGAGGGGTGATCTGGCCCTGCATAAGCATGTCCTCATCTTCCCCAGTGTGGATTTGAAGAACTGGATTATTCATTTTTTGGTACTAATGAGCATCACAGCACTGAACGTGTTGTAGCCATTGCCCACCAGCATCTGGACAACAAGGCACACGGGATCCTTCTTCTGCATTTTCCCATAAGAGGAGGAGATCACACAGTCCACAAAGTACATGACCACAAAGGAACCCATGAGGAGCAGGATGGTCCTAGTGGCCCTCTGCTCTGGGGAGGCTTGTGGAATTCTGCTAGTGCTGTGGAGGTGCTGGCACTGCCCCTTATGCCTACACAGGAGAGCCACCATGTACCCACTGGAGAGGGCCATGAGCCTGAGAAAGAAGATGTCCTAGAGTATTCCTACCAGGGAAAATAAGATCCTGTAATAGTAACCTGTGGGGGAAACCCTGCAGGATTCATTTGAAAACGAAACATCTGATGTGTCATTGGTGGGGCCTCCAATAGAGACTAAAATATGAACATTAATGAGCATGTTGAACACCCAGAGAATGAGAAAGTACCACAGACTGCACTGTTGGGATGTGTGCTTGAACTTGGCCAGAAAGGAGCTTCTGGGGCTGAGGGTGGTGGCCTGCAGGACACTCAGCAGGCAGGTGGTGCAGACCCACAGGCTCCTCATCAGTCTGTACAGGTAGATGATGGCTTTACATGTGAAGTCGTTCCAAATATCCTGAACCCCCAAAATGTTTATATCCAGGAACACCCTGATTATGAGCATCAGCAGATGAATCAGGGCCAGGTGAGCCATGGCCACATCTGTGGGCCTGGTCCTGCACTGGAAAAGGAACGTGAGGATGTGGAAGAGGAAAGGGAAGATGTTGGCTGTGATGCCAAGGATCATTTGGGAAGAAAAGACATTTCTTACAGCAAAAAAAAAAAAAAAAATGGAAAGGGTGCTTCTCTTGGTCATTTTCTTTTTTCTGGTGAAAAGACATATAGAGTCCTTGTATGAGGATCAAATAAAGATAAAATTCTCATCATCACAGTGGTTACCAGCTTCAACCTCCCCAACCACCAAGTTGGCCCACCTCAAAGTATGTGGGCACTTTTTTTAATGCTCCCTTTCCAAACGCCCAACACACAAGCATAACATCTTTTCTGTTTATCTCTACTGTTTTTCATGGGTAGGGCCAGGATTATTTTTTCTCGGCATGTGCAGCACCCTGATAAAATGCTCAGTAGGTAGCATCCGAAGTGAGTTCATGCGGGGCAGATGGCTGGAATGTTCACATAGAACTCTCAAGGAAAGAGTGTGGATGCCGGATTTAGCCCCATACAGTTATATATTTTCAGTGTTCTCTATTCTGGAGGCTCATCACCAGTTTAGAGACAAAATATTAAAAAATATTAGCTCTGAACACAGACTTCTTTACTTTGTTTCTATATATTTTTCGTACCAGATATTAAACTCAGGTTTACATAACCACCGATAGTATATATATATATATATATATATATATATATATATATATATATATATATTTGATTATGTCAGAAAAAACATATCTAAGTGGGCAGAACTATCCATTTTTAGCAGGATTTAATTCCAAAATTTCTTTTCTGTCCACTCTTTGGCATATGGAAAAATGGGGAAAAGTAATCATGATTTAAGTGTGTGTGTGTGTGTGTGTGTGTGTGTGTGTGTGTGTTTCAACCAGGAATTAAACCCAAAGGTGCTTAATCACTGAGCCACATCCCTAGCTATTTTATTTTTATTTTTTTAATATTTATTTTTTAGTTGGAGTTGGACACAATATCTTTAATTTTTTAAATTTTTATGTGGTGCTAAGGATCAAAGCCAGGACCTTGCACGTGCTAGGTGAGCGCTCTACTACTGAACCACAAACCCAGCCCCTTATTTTTATTTTGAGACAGGGTCTCACTAAGTTGATGAGGCTGCCCTTGAACATGCATATCTCCTGCCTCAGCTTCCCAAGGTGCTAGGATAACAGGTACGCAATGCACCAGCACATCAGGAAAATCTAAGTATTTGGGGGGTAATAGCTTTTAGTGTTTTAATTAGGAGAAAGGAATCCAAGCTCACTCTGATAATGAAGTTTACATAAGAGAACAAGATTTCATATCTTCTTTTAGTAAGTAATAATATTTATCCAGAGGAGAGAGAGAAAATAATATAATAGAAAATTTGATGGTGACAACCTCATGGTATAGCTCCCTATAGAATGAAGGTATTTTCTTTATTTCCATCTTAATTCTGCTGTATAGCTATGAAGTATGTAACATTTACAATGAGGTGAGCAACATATCCCCCCATTCTATCATGTAAAAAACAAGTGGGTAAGACTAGCAATCATTCCCACAGCTACCTAGAAAATTATAGTTATGAGGTATGAGAAAAAACAACCAGGAGTCCAGAGAATTTAAATGTTTTAGCTTAGCTAAATGATTGCTTTGAAATCTTTGCAGAAGTGTCATTGTAAATAGTAGAAATTAATTCATGACATTAGAAAAATGTCATCTCTTCCAAATGATTAATTTGGTAAGAAGTTTTTTTTTCTTCATTCACATATTCAGCTAAAGAATATTGCCTCCTTGTTCTGCTCAAGAAAAGCAAAAAGAAAAATGGTAATATCATGGTCTAGGAGTCTCCACATTTGAGGAGTCACAGATGGTTATTAGTAGGCACAGTACTACAGGTAGCTATGGATAGATGATGCCTACTCTTGTGTGCACACTTGAAGTGAGTTGTAAGATATACACTCACATTTTGACCCCAAAAAATACCTTTACAGCAATGCAAACTGGATATGTAACACTTGAAGAGGCCATTTAAAAAATTACAGAAAATGAAATAATGATGATTCCCTTCTATCAAGTTATGAAATACAGGTTTGTCTTCAATCCAGTTTAATGCAGATTATAAAATAAAATGGAGAGCATAAAAAAAAAAAAAAAAACAGGAGAAACAGTCTACCTGATATATCTGTGGACGGAGGTCACAGGACTCTGGTTTCAGCCCTGCCGGGGGGTGGGGGGGCACACTGCATGCATCCTCATGGGAGGGAGGGATGGAGACAGGAGGAACCATGGGCTTGCAAACACAGGTAGAGAACTGAGGTTTTCTGGGGAGCATTGCCTGAAAACAAGTGAACATTACTTTTTTTTTCTATAGGAGAAATTTCCTGGTTACAGCTGGAAAACCTTATTGTTTTAGTAAAGTGCTGATCATGGGAAGTAGTGAGGTCAAATGCTCTCACGGGGCCCCCACAGGCATTAGCTCCCTGTAGCCCCAGGACATAGCAGGCAGAGAAGCAGCTGCCCATCTGCACACTGTGTGGGTCACACACGTGTGTATCAGTGAGAGCCACAGGGCCCTCCATGGTTCACATGTAGATGTTTTATAAAGAATGCAATGTTGCTACATCTGTGCTAATTTATCAGAAAATGATAAATTTATTAGAAAACATCCTGAAACATGGACATTTCATAAAAGCAAGTTAAAAGGAATCCTCTGAGCCTGTCCCCTCCCAGCTGTGCCTCACCCCACTCACACCTGCCAGGACTAGTCCGACCATGAGATCAGGGTGCAGACAGAAGCCTGTCCATCACTAGGATGATCCCAGAACCCCTTCCTCAGCTCTGGGGAGAGAGGTGGTGCAGCAGCTCCTGGCAGCCCTGATGGGCAGAGCCCCTGGTCATGACTCAAACCCTGGTGGATGGAATCAAGCTCTCCTCAGACTGGAGGTTCTGAATATGATGACCTAAGTCCAAAGAGAATAATGTGGAAAAGAAGTTCAGGGACAGGTCACTGTGAGGGAGGGCCCAGTGGAGAAGGACAAGGAAATTCTAAGTGGGCAGATTAGAGGAGAAACCTAAGTGGAGAACAAAAGGGAATGAAAATCTATTTTTTAAAATAATTATCCCTAGGGTCCTTAGAGCTGAGGGTGTGAGGTCCTTTTCAGGGACAACCCAGTGGAGATGTCCTTTCCTGCCCTGACCAAGGAGCCATCACTTAAATATCTCACATTGTGCCACTGTCCAAGTTGTGGACAACACAGAGATACTTGCCGTCACCCAGGGGCCAGAGACTAGTGAACAATCCCGAAGTTGGTGCACCCCAGTCAGTGATGAGGAAAGGAGACCCACAGCACCTTGGGCTTCTAGAGCCTGGGTGTGGGGAGATACCAGCTGGAGGGAGGGAGGGACATAGCTGCTTTCTCAGGTGCATCATGGACACTGTCCTGTAAATACTGTGATTTGGAAACTCACTTCATGATGGACATTGGGTACATGAAAGGGCAGAGGTCATGTCTTGTCTTCACACAGATCAAGTTCACCATAACCTCCCCACTAACATCCCCTTTCTCTTCGGAGAGAGGACAACATGGGACCTTTGGAAGCCAGGAAGGGGCAGTCACTACTCTCACAACTTTGGTTGTAAAATTAAGCAATTGCAGCCCCTGATCTCTGATCCAGCTTGAGACCACCCCCCAATAGCCAGAGCACAACTGGATTACTTTTGGGAGATCAAAACTGAGACAAAATACATCTGTGTAAAAAGAAAACGCTATTAGACATTTGCTAGAAATGTGAGTTTGAACTCTTTCATAACTATACAGTGTTAAGAATCATCAGCTCTTTCTGAATAATTGAAAAGCATTTCAGTGTATATGATTCTTTCTCAGGATCTCAGGTCAGAGAAGTAAACACTGAAAGAATATTTTGAATTGATTTATGGAGACAAGAGAAGGAAAATCAAGGACATGAAATAAAATTCTTGGGATAGAACTTATCTCTTCCTTGGTGAAGATTAATAGGAACTCATGAGGTTGAAGAACAAAACAACAAGACAACCCAATAATACACACTGAGAACTGAGAGAGGCATAAATTAAACTCACTATAGAAAAAGATGGGAACTTAAAATGATTTACTTGAAATAAGGTGTTGTTTTTTTAATTTAAAAATTAACAAATGTTCAGAGTCACCAAATTAAAGGGCTAAATCTATTACAAAGAGGAGCTGGGGACATAGCTCAATTGGTAGAGTGCTTGCCTGGCATGCACAAGGTCCTGCGTTCAATCCTCAGCACCACCTGAAAAAAAAAAACAAAACAGTTTTACAATAAAATTTCATTTGCAAATCTAGAGAGAAGAAACCTCTGAGCTCTTGAGTGTGGATACATAATTCAGAGCTACCAAAGAACCTAATATAGAATTTGATTATTTTGATTCTTCATCACAGCCACAGAAGCCCACTCACACACTGGTGCTGCATCTCAGGAAGAGAGAGGCACTTACCTGGGCAGGTCGCATGGGGACTCAGGGAACCTGAGCGGATCCTGCACCCTTTTTAAGCAAAGGATGTCTTTGACTCACCTCTCTGTGGGGCTTTAATTTTAGCTTCTGCAAGAAGGTGACAAGATCCCACTGGAGATCACAGAACCGTGGCTTCCCCCAGTGGAACATGTCATCTGACGACTCTTACTTTAGTCTCCGATGTACAGTAGCAACCTGGGGAGAGTTGACCTCAAAAGTTTTCTCTCAGTTCCCTGGACACATCTGCATGAGGCTCTGAAGGCTCCCAATCATGCAGACCAAACCCATTCTCTACTTTTTTTAACCTATGTTCAAATTAGTGCAAACACACTTCATATACTGCAATGCTTCTACTCTGGGGACAGTGGTTACTGGAACCTCCTGTTGGTTCCCCAGGGAGTCTGAGGGTTCTCTTCCTAAAATGTGAGACCATTGTCCCTGGTCCACTCTCACTGTGACCATGTGGTTTGGGGTATTGTGTCTCCTAGGATTTGCAAACCCGGCTTCAGGTTTGCACTTCTGTTTCAAGTTAAGAAAGACACTCAAGTATCCATGTTGGCTGTGGTCAAAGGAAGTAAAACGACATTCGTAATAAAGTCAATTTATTTTCATTCTCCAGGAATAGCTAGTGTCACTAAATGCATTTCAAGGTACAGCCTCTCCTGTTGGATGACCACGGGTTCCTGAGAGGGGGCACACATCTCCTCTAAGAATCAGAAATCTTCTAATTCTGTGAGTGAGGAAGGATACTCTCCATCCAGGGCAAGAATAAAGAGAAGTTAACCTTCATGGCCCACTCGGATGGGACCAGGTGGCTCTCTGGACATACTTTGAAAGCAGTGACATGAGACAGGATGAACAACTCTCAATGTTCTCTATTATATGACGTGGATTAGGGAAGGAACCGTAAAGTGACACAAAGTTCTGTCTATTCAAAGAAACTTTTAAATAGGAAAATTACATGCTTAAGACAATTTAAATATCTAGTGAAACTAAATACAGAACATTGAGTTTATGGCCTTAATGAAGAATGCCGTCCAGAACCCAGGTGTCCATAGAGTGGGGCTCACCCAGGCCATGACATAGTGGGTCCCCCACCCAGGGTTTCCTTACGCTCTTTAACCAGGGAGGTGGCACATTTGTGTGTGTGTGATTGTTAAAAGACAGACTGAGCAACAAACGGGAAGACACATTCAGTGGTACCCACAAAGAAGGATCTGGAAACTTCTATCCATGACAGGACCCCAGAGGCAAATCTGTCCAACACCGTAGCCAGAAAATAGTGATTTTTTCCTCAACCACCATGCAATACCAAGGTTTTAATGTCAGCAAATGATGTAAGGAAAATGCAGGTTTAGGACTTGCAAGGTATTTTCCCAGGAGAAACTGAAAGTCTTGAGCAGCAGGGGCCGGGGATGGACTCTGTGGCCCAGCACGTGCCTGGCATGCAGTACGACCCAGGGTGCTCCAGGTGCTGCATAAAAATAAGAAGAAATCAACCCACGGAAAAATTGGTACTTTGAAAAAATAAATAAGGTTGATAGGAGGAAAAGATTGCAGATTCGAGTGAGGCAGCATGTCCCCGAGCTCAGCAACCCAGAACTGGAGGAGAGAGATACAGCTTCTCCCCGAGGAGGAGAGAGAAAACTCATGAGTCGGTGGTCAGTTTGCCCTGGAGAATCAAAGACTCATCGACTCAATAAATGGTTCTAAAAAGAAGTCACCTGAGTTTATCAATCACCCATGGTCAGCCAACCTAAGAGCCATATTGAGACTGTGGAGGGACCAATGGGGACTGGAAACCCAGTCCTGTGACTCCAGAGCAAGGTCCACATGAACCTATGTGAGCCTATCAAAGGCTTAACTAGCCTGACAAACCATGGAAAATCAGAAACTGAGAGCATTTTGTCCAGAAGGACACAAGTTGGAGATGCTAGAGAGACCCCGACTCTCCCCAACCCTGTGAGTCCTGTGACTCACAAAGAATAACAAGGCCAGCTATAGCAGTCAGACCAGTGGGCCCCAGAGACTGCCAGTCCAGTGCCATCTGAGTTCCTGGGACCCACTCAGGCCAGTCCCTGCTGGGTCCCAGCACCAGCCTAGTCCCCAGAGCCCTCCAAGCTCCCTGGGATTTTAGAACCCACAGGTCCAGCAGCTTCCCAGTTTCTGATACCCAACAGGCTGCTAGCACTTGCCTGTCCCACCTGGTCCATCACCTACGAGTTCCCCAGGTCCATGGTGAACACCAGATCTAGCATCAGTCCAGCACACAACCAAGCCCCTTGGCCACCCATATTCAAGTCCCCTAACACCCAGGTCCTCTACCTAGACCACTAATCTTCCTACTAGGTTTAGAGATTTGCCACCAGTCCATAACCCATGCTGCCTGGCCACCACTTTGCTGCCTGGCCTGCCCAGCCCTTCTTCATAAGTGGCCAGCAAGGCCCATCAACGAGCCCTGATCCACAAGCCCAGGACAGCCAGGTCCACTGGACATAGCCAGCTGTGTCACCACCCAGCCACAGCCCCCAGCCCACTCATGCCCATCACCCAAGAAGGGACAATCCCATTCTCACTGATTATCTTATCCACCATGGTGGAAAGGACTCCTTCATTCATGAACATTTCACCAAGTTTTCTCACTTTTCTTTTGCTGTTGTTATTTTGTTTTGATTTTTTATTTTGCTTTTCTTTTTTTTTCTTTTTTGTATATTATTTGTGTTCTAAGTGACTCAAGAAGTCCTATACATATACACCCTTGTTTCTCTCTCCTCATTTCTAGTCTTTTCTAGGCCACAGTGAATTCATGATTATTTTAATTTTTTTTAACTGATGGAGATGGCTCAACCTTCTTCCTGGGCTTTGCAACAACTGACACTGTAGATATCACCTAGGAACTGTGTACCTAGCCCTCTGCAGCATATTGTCCATATATGTTGGTGCCATCACGGGGCTCCCCTCTCCCAGTCTGTGAGGTACTGGAACACAGAGGCACTGTGAGCTCATTAAGTAGGAATCCTATGGCTTCTGATATATCCAGAGAGGTGAGGAGACCACAAACAGTATGAATATGCAAGGGAATAAACCATCCCCAACAGCACAGAATACCTCAGCAACAGACTCCATGGATACTGCGAGGACAAAGTGTCAGAGATGGAAATCAGAAAGGTTCATGGTAACATTGATCTGAAAGATAAAATGTGATGTAATAAATAAAATCAGAGAAAATACAAAAAGAGAACAATCACTTTAATAAGGAGGTAGAGATCCTGAAGAAGAATCAGTCCAAAATCCTCAAAATGAAGGGACTGATGAGCCAACTTGAAAATTCATGGGAAAGCATCACCAGCAGACTGGATCTCTTGGAAGACAGAGTTTCAGGAAAAGAAGACAAAAATATATAACCTTGAAATGGAAGGAGAGGGGCTGGGGTTGTGGCTCAGTGGTAGAGCGCTCACCTAGCCAAACCAAAATGACTGGAAATGCAAATCATATCTCAAGGATAATTTGAAGGTAAATGAGCTAAATTCATCAATCCAAAGACACAGACTGGCACGTTGGATTAAACAGTAAACCCAACAATACACTGTCTCCAAGAAACTCACCTGAAAGGCAAATACATCTACAGACTGAAGGTGAGAGCATGGGAAAAAAATATCACTCACATGGGTCTCATAGGTAAGTAAGCAGGGGGGTCCATCCTCATATCAGATAAAATGGCCTTCAAGCCAAAGTTCATCAGAAGGCACAAAGAAGGACATTTCAGATGGCTTAGAAAAATTATGCATCAACAAACATAAAAATTGAACATTTATGCCCCAAACAATGGAGCATCTGCATACACCAAACAAACCCTTCTCCACTTCAACAATGATATCAGTCACAACAGAATAATTCTGGATCACTTTCACACAGCACTCTCCTGATGCACAGATCTACCAAACAACAACTCTACAAAGAACATATAGAGCTAAATGATCCAATCAGTCACTTGGACTTGCCTTTGGGTCTTCTATGTGTACTTCGGTGGGTACTTCGGTGCCCACTTCTCCATCTCTGTGGTCGATGACTCCAACGGGACATCACCCAATCTAATGTTTCTCAATGACTGCTGCACAATATTACAGAGGAGCTACTTCCTCGGGCATTTATTTACCATCCGGGGTGCATTTTGGGACATCATGCTTATAGGGCTCATGGTCCTCTCCAGTGGGTACATGGTGACCCTCCTGTGCAGGCATAAGAGGCAGTGCCAGCACCTCCACAGCACCAGCTTGTCTCCAAAAGCCTTCCCAGAAGAGAAGGCCACCAGGACCATCCTGCTGCTCCTGGGTTTCTTCAGTCTCATGTACTGTTTGGACTGCGTCGTCGTCTCCTTTAAGAACCATGTGGAAAAACGACCCTGTTTGTCATTGTATCCAGATGATGGTGGCCAACGGCTATGCCACCGTCAGTCCCTTGGTTTTCATCTGCACCGAAAAACAAAGTGTCACCCTTTTGAAAGGCTTGTGGCAGAAGAATCATCAATGCTTAATCGTTGCATGACGGATCAGTCCCCTGCATGAGCCACCTCCCAGCTTTGTCACAATGAACCATGGAGTGGTTGGTGCCTGTGCTCTCTGTGTTGAAGGAGTATAGGAAGTGGGGTATTTTATTTCATTTTATTTTTTAATTTTTTTTTTGAAATATTTATTTATTAGTTTTAGGTGGACACAATATCTGGATTTTATTTTTATGTGGTACTGAGAATCAAACCCAGTGCCTCACACATGCTGGGCAAGTGCGCTCCCCCTTGAGCCCCATCCCCAGCCCCACGGGGGCTCTTTTAAATTATTACTTTGAAACTGGTGAATGAGAAACACCTCCCAGATTATAATCCAAATGGCTCCAAGATAAGCTTCATAAACTCATTTCTGCTTGATGTGGACTAGGGAGCCCCAAGAGGCCACTATCACCTTATTTGTCTGAGTCCCTACATCTATAGATATGCATAAATGTCTAAATGTTGGTCAACTCCAACATTAAGTTTCCCCCTATGTTTTTGTAAGGGTCTTATAGGATTAGCCTGGACACTTAGGTGCTTGGTCAACTGGGAGTTGTTTTTTGTGAATTTTAGAAGTCATGGCCCAATTTCATTATCTGCATGTGGAAATTCAGCTCTATTTGGTGGAAGAGGTGCCCTCTCCCCTTGGGATGGTCTGGCATCCTTGATAAAAAAGCATTTGACCATTTCGGCCTCTGACATCATTTAGAAATCTGTATGTCCAGAATCATAGCCTTTGGGATGGGAGTCCCCCAGTCTTCTATGCTAGCAAAGCAATAAATCTTCTTTTTCCTTTTTATTGAATAAAAAGAAAGAAAGAAATTTCTGTGTCTATTAGGATGTATTTTTTTCTGCTTTTGTGAAAAAAAAAATATCAGTGGAATTTTGATAGAGATGGTTGATGACTTTCCATGGAGTTGGATTCTTAGCAATAGTAATTCTTTCAATTGATGGACCCAGGGGTGAAGGATCAGAAGAGCCAGCAGGTAGTTTTTAAATATTCAAATTATGCATCGGGGAAATGCAGATCATTGTGACAGTGACCTGTTCCCTGGTCCCCAGTTGAATAGTTATCAATAAAAAGGCAAAATTAAATGCTGGTGAAGATGTGGAGGGAAAAAGACCATTTATTGTGGGAAGGTAAATTATTGCAATAATAATAAAGATCAATGTGGAGACTTCTCAAGAAACATATATAGATCCACCAAAGGATCCAGATAGCCCACATCCAGAGGAAGTAAAATCTGCACCAGAGTAATTCTGCGTGACTGTGTTTTTCATATCACCATGAAAACAGCTAAGAGTCCCTAAGCCCAGGTGCCCACCAACACACTGTTGGATAAACGGGCTCACCCCCCCAAACCCCAAGCATCTGTCTAACTTCTCATGAAATCTTTCTTGTCCCACATTTAATCTCACAGGTTCAAAATGCACGGTGCCATCCATAGTATGCCATCCATAGTCTGCCCGCCAGCAAATCCCAAGTGTGAGGGCAGTGGTCCCTTGTCACCTTCACATCAAAGGACAAGTGAGCCTGGTGGTTTGCCACCAAAGACCTGGGAATACAAGTTCCAATAGCTGAGCTGGAGAAATATATGTGTCAATTCATCTGGTCTCTTTTTATTATAATTTATAAATTCTCCTTCCCATTTCCCTAATAATGAATGTGTCTGAGAGGCATTTTGTTAGGAAGACTATTTAGAGAAGTTGAGCCTCATCCCACTCAGGTTTGTAGGCTCATACTTATTTTTTTTTTAATGACATCTTTTCATGAAAATGCATTTACAGAGAAAAAATGTGCACCAGGTTATGTTCTTCACCTTTAAGCAAATTGGACTTGACTCGTGTCTTTATTGAGTTCATCAGGGACACAGATCCTCCTGCAGGCATGTTTGCATTTCCCAGTCCTGACAGCTTTGTGATGAAGCTCCTTTGCAGTTTCTTGTTGTTAGAAACAGAATTTATCTTCTACAGTTTCTGAAAACAGATCTTCAAATATTCTTAGGGTCTAGCCAGAAGTGTGAACCCTGAGCTGGACTTAAAACCTTCCAATTTACAGAAACAATGGATGATTGTCAGCAAGGTTTTTCAGGAATAGCTGTTATTCATTTACCTAAAACTTCTCCATGTTTTCCTCCTCCATATTGCTGGAGCTTGTAGATCTCACAGAGCCTGTGCACACAGCAGGGCATCTGGAGGGTGGTGGCTGTGCCCTCCCTGAGGTGCAAGTTCCATCTAGTGCTCTTCAGAGTTCCCCAGCTAGAACTGTGCCACAAAGTAGAGCTTGCTGCCTAATTTATTCTAAGAACAAAGATTCATACAGCAGGACCAATCACATCATCTGCATCTCTTTTTTTCCATTTTTACCTTAGGATACAGAAGGTGATGGGAGCCCTGGTGAGTTTTAACTACATGACAATGACCCAGCAAAGTATTATTATTTTTGTACCAGGGATTGAACCCTGGGTGCTTAACCACTAAACCACATCCTCAGCCCTTTTTTAAAATCTTATTTAGAGAGAAGGTTTTGCTAAGATTTTTAGGGCCTCGCTAAGTTTCTGAGGCTGGCTTTGCAGTTATGATCCTCTAGCCTCAGCCTCCCAAATGCTGAAATCACAAGCACACACCCATATGCCTGGCACAGGTTAGTTTTCCTATGATTTATGTCACTCTCTGTGGAAGGTTCAGTATTTTTGAGAATGTTTGCTTTCTCTATTTTATGAAATGTGATCGTTTTTGCTTTTGAAACTACATGTTTTCCAAGTACCACTGCAATCCTAAGAGCCATAGTTAAGAATCCTCCTTGATCACCCTGCAGTGAGAGAAGGGAGATTTCATCTTGTCCATGAGACTCTAGACTCCTGTTTGGTAGATTGGTAGACAAGTGTGAGTGGCAGAGTCATGGCTGGGAGGTGACATGCCTGACAATTTCTTTTAGCTTGGTTTTTTTGCAAGGCTCCTATTTACCAGAATGCTTTCTAATAAAATTGAGATATTAACTCAGACATAGCTACATACTTATGTTTAAAATACTTACATGTAATATTTCAGTGAGTAAGTTGCATGTATTTGATAGGTTTGTTGTATGGATACATTAGTGTGTGATAGAAAATTTGGAGAGAAGCTAGGTATGGTGGTGCATGCCTGAAATCCCAACAGCATGGGAGGCTGAGGCAGGAGGATAGTGATTTCAAAGCCAGCCTCAGCAATGCAGCAGGGCCCTAAGCAACTTAACACGATCCCGCATCTTAATTTAAAAAAGAGGTGATGGTGACTTAGAATGTGTCTCAGTGGTTACACACCCCTGGGTACACATCCTCTTCCAAAAAATGTTGGACCCAGCTGGATACCTCCATACGTGTGTGACCTTGCCTGTTCTACACAGTTAGGTTTTGTAGTGAGAAATGTCCTCTCACTTTTGTTTATGCTCTGGAGAAAGGTGACTCATTTTTCTTGCTGCTCTTCTAGAATTTTACCTTCATAAAAATAGGACTTGTTGGGAGTGGCCCTTGCTCCAAAGACTAACTTCCCCATCCCCAGAGAAGAGCGGTCAAATGGTGAGCCCTGCTGGCTCACATGATCCTTACCCACCAATCAAAAAGCACTCCTGCCAACTGTCAAAGCCTTCAACCATTAAACTGTCATAATTGTCAAACCACCCCCAGCCTATAAATATGCAGAGCTGTTCCTCAATAAAGGGCATTTTCTCCAACAATGAGCCTTGTTCATTCTTTCAGGACTTACCAATCATTTTAAAGCAACAATGAACAGAGGTCTTAATTTCTGAATAGCATTGAAAATTCATGTCTTCTTCTCATCCCTGCTTTATCCAAAAAATTTATTTTCCCATGACTACATTATTTGAAGTAACATGAATATAATTCCATCTGATGCATAGATTTACACGTTATTGTAGCATGTGATGTAAGAGTTTTACAAGGCTGTATTTGGGTACCTCAACTTTTAAAATGAATTGAATGCAATGAAAGCAAACTCTCCATTTTCCAAATATGGCATAAGAGAAAGCAATTTCACAACAATCATTGTACATTTTCACGTTAAAATGTTATAAATAAGTGTTTATATGTTGACTATAAATACACAGATACAATATTATTCTTTAAAGCATCACTTGAATTAGTAACTCAAACAAGTGTATGCGAAAGGCTGTATGACATTTTATGTATAAAAACAACTCAGTAGAGGGGAAGAGTTCTGAGCCTCCATATTACTTAGAAATGATACAATGTGAGAAAATATGCAGGTTAATTACCATAATGTGATCATAAAATAATTTAAACATGTATAGATTTATAATTGTGTACTCCAGATACAAGTCAAGATGTTACTTCAATTAAAGGTTAAAATTTTTAAAAATCGCATATAAACTTTTAAGCAAATATATACTTGAGTTCTGAATTCTTAAAGGTTTTACCCTATATTCTCAAATCTTTCACATGTCAGATTTCCTTAGCAAATTTTTTTTCTTTTTTGTACCTGGGATTGAACCCAGGAGCACTATGTGACTGAGCTATGTCCTCAGCTCTTTCATTAAAATTTTGAGACAGGGTCTCTCTAAGTTACTTAGGGTCACATTAATTGATGAGACTGGCCTCAGAATTGTGGTCTTCTTGATTCAGCATCCCGAGTCACTGGGAATTTCTTAGCATCTTATCTTTCACATGTATATGCCCATGAACTAATTTAGCTTTAAGACATTGCTTTTTAGATGATATTCTGATTCAGTATGTACAAACACAAATTAAATCTTAACTAGTACATATATGAGAGACTTGCATGAAAGTTAATACATGTTTTCCAGAAAAATATTCTGACAGTAAGATATTACAATTTTTTTCTAAAACAGGGGCTATGGATGTAGCTCAGTAGTAGAGACTTACCTAGCATGAATGGGGTCCTGAGCTTGAGATCCAGAATTGCAAAACAAAAACTTGAGGATCAATTTTATATCTAAACCTCTTTGAGTTTGGAGAAATACCACTGCTTTCTTGAAAGATGGAAGAAAACCTGGACTCCAAGAAGACTCATATTTCAAGATTAGGTTGAATACTTATCCTTTAATGAAATCCTCATAATGGAGTGTACCTGGATCTATTTTAATTTATGGTTTGGTTTATCATAAGAATTCCACAAATATAAATAGAAAACAATGCAAAATATGTGTTCTTTCTAATATTTTATAATAGCAGTTTTGTGAATAGGCCAGATTCTGACATGATAATAAAAATATATAAAATATGTAACTATATAGAAAAATTCAAATACTCATAAGCTCCATCAATTTTCTCCAAACAGAGATTTCCAATGTACTGTACTATTCTGGTAATTATTTTTCAGCTTTCTGAGTTAGTGACAGAAGGTGATCAGATATTAAAACAATCCTAAGAATTCTACCAACTGACATAAATGAGGATCTGCATTTTAAAAATTAGAACAATCCTGGAAAGATAACCTATGCAGTAAGTCCTCCCTGTGACTTGTGTGCATCATCCTCCTTACATCTGGATTCATTAAATGAAAATTCCCCAGGGCACACTTTCCTCAACTGCTGGAAAATGCCATATTACATTCTGTCTTTATAAATTATACGACCCAAATTTCCATGTTTTACAGGTAGATTTACACCACGTTGATTCTTTTGTGTGTAATGGTAACTTGACTAAATGATTTCAAGATTCATCTGTGGTTTCTTATACATCAGCATCACCTTCCTATTTTATGCTATGTTTAGGATTTAATGCAATATTTGGTCTTTGCATATTGTACTACTGAAGATTCCACCTGCTGTGTGTAGATGTATACAGTTTTGATTCTGATGCCTATGCAATGGGGTCACCATGTATCCTCTTGACATAATAAATTTAAGACTCATCTTTGGATTCCTATGCATAAGAATCTTTTTCCTATTTAATATTGAGTAGAACTCCATGGTATATCCAGACCATATATTCATACATTCATACACTTGAGAATATCAGACTGTCTCTATCACTGACTATTTTAAATATGGTATCCTGAGCAATGGTGTTTAAATAATAGTTGTTGTCCCTATATCCGTTTTATTTGTTGTTATATTCATAAAAGTTCATTGATAGATGAGATGGCAGTTTATGATAAGGGATGTTTACAATCTATTAGGCATAAAGGAGATTTCTGAGACTCTTGATTTATTAAAACTGCTGCAATCTCTCACATACATATAAATGTATGGACTGATTCAGAAAAAGAAAGTGATATTTACTACCTAGGGTTCCTTTCACACATCAATCAGAAATATAAAGTTATTAGCTTTGTTGGAGCCATATGGACAATAATCTGTCCTGTTTTCTCAGTTTCAAGCTTCAATGTCATCATTTTTAAAAACCACTTTATGCATTCATCCAACATGGAGAGCAAACTCACTATGCCATGATGTGTTGATGCACTGTGGTGTGGTGGCTCAAGTCGAGAACTGACCCATCATGCAATGATTCAACATTGCCCCCACAAACGTTTCAAGAAGGAAACACTTTGTCTTGCAGTGCAGATGAAAACCAAAGGACTGATGGTGGCATAGCCATTGGACACCATGATCTGGACAGAACGGCACACAGGGTCATTGTTCCACATGGTTCTTGAGGAGATGACGCAGTCCAAACAGTACATGAGCACAAAACATCCCATGAGCATCAGGATGGCCCTGGTGGCCCTCTGTTCTGGAGAGGCTTTTGGAGACAGGCTGGCGCCCTGAAGGTGCTGGCACTGCCTCATATGCCTATGCAAGAGGGTCACCATGTACCCACTGGAGAGGGCCATGAGCCCTATAAGGATGACATCTCATAATGCAACCAGGATGGTAAACAAATGCCTGAGGAAGTAGCTCATGGGTAAGATAGTGCAGGAGTCACTGAGGAATACAAGGCCCTGTGAGGTCAAAGTGGAGATGTCAACAGCAGAGATGGAGAAGTGGGCACTGAAGGACATATAGAAGACCCACAGGAAGAGAAGGGACCTCAGGCTGTCCTGTGGGGACTTAGGGTTAAACTTTTCCAAGGGGGAGCTTCTGGGGCTGAGGGTGAGTGCCTGCAGGACACTCAGCAGGCAGGTGGCATAAATGGACAGGCCCCTCATCAACTTGTACAAGTAGGCAACTGATTTACATGTGACATCACCCCAAAGCCCCACCTGAGATGTAAAAATGTCTGCAGCTATGAACACCATGGTGAGGAGCATCAGGAGGTGGGTTAGGGCCAAGAGTCCAGTTATCCAGTCTGTGTTCTTGAGCCTCTTGTCACACAGGAACTTGATGACACGGAACAGAAAGAGGAGGATGGTGTTGGCCAAGATCCCAATTCCCACTTCAGAGTAAAATGTGCTTTTTAGGTTAATAATGCCATGCACCATGTGTTTTTTTTCTCATCTTTTGGGGTAAGATTTATGTAGTTCATACCTTAGGAGAAAATTAAGAAAATTCATTATCACAAGTATTAAATTTCATCCATCTCAGCCAACACTGTTGACAGGAGGGAAATTTGTTGGCCTATCCCAATTCCCCCTTTCCCCTCTAAATGAAGTTTTGCTGACACACCCTGGAAACCATTCTTTCCTCTCTCTCTTTTTCCATAATTTCCCAATCATGGCTGGATTACATTTTATGCAATGTACAAAAGGATTTCCTGAGCATTTAAAATGATCATATCTGTCATATATTTCTCATTCAAAGCTCCAATGTTATAGAAAATCTTTCCCGGATACAACCTTGAATTTTTCTTGGTGATATCTGACTGCAAGGGTGGATTATGTGTCCTTCCTGTAGTAAGAACTATGTACTTTTGGGTCAATTGAAATTATGGGGGTTTAATTAGAAAGAAAACCCTCCTAAGCAAAGAGCCTCAATGTCTTAGGCCATGCATATTAACATTAGCTTCCTGTTACCTTTATTCTGGTTTGTTCATGAACACATGTGATTTTGTTCATATATTCACAGAGAAAATGCTAAGTATTGCAACCTCTGAAGGCAGACGGCTTGAATATACCTATGTAATCTTCCACTTAAAGGATAAGTATTCAACTTTGAGAATCCCATGAGCCTGGGCTCTGGGCTCGTTTCATCTATGAGCTGAACAAAACCTCATCGTTTATGTACATGAGATCCCATGCATGAAACAGGATGAAGCACGTTTACCATACAAGGAAGCCTTGCTGTGCAGAAGGATCTCTGTGGAATTGTTCAATTTTTTAGACTTCTGCATATCCTCATTCATAGAAGTAAACTAATAGTTGATCATCTCTATCACCAACTCAGAGAGGCTAAATATTACCAGCATTACAATCTGTTGGGAATCTCTGTTCAGAGAAAACTGAGTGGATTTTAAGACTATTTGATACCTCTATACAGCTACCTATGTTAAGAATTTTTGTTATTGAATCACAATTTGACCTATGTGATCCAAGTCCTGTGTCAAATACTAGCAGAAACACATTTCAATATTTATCTACTTAAATAGGGGTAGCCAGGCATGGTGTCACACTCCTGTAATCCAGCAATTTGGGAGGCTGAGGATTGTGAGTTTAGTGCCAGCCTCAGCAATTGTGATACACTTAGCAACTCAGTGAGACCCTGTCTATAAATAAAATACAAAATAGGGCTGGGGATAGGGCTTGCTTGTTCAATGTCCCTGAGTTCAAGCCCGAGTACTAAAAACAAACAAACAAACAAACAAACAACAACAATAACACACGATTAAAAAAAAAAAAAAAAAACACCTTAAATAAGTGGAATCATTGTGGTAAACAGAACCATAAATTAAACAGATACAAATTCACTCCACTAGAGGAATTTATTATAGTGTAAGTATCCAACCTAACTTTGAAATATGAGTCTTTTTGGAGTCAAAGTTTTCTGTCTTCCTTCAAGAATGTAATGGCATTTCTCCTGACTCAAGGGGTCCACATGTAAAATTGATACTTTGGTCTATTATATTGATGCCTCACACATACCAGATACATTTTCTACTACTGAACTACATCTCCAGCTCTGATTCTAGAGAATTTTGTAATGACTTACTGGCAGAATATTTTCCTGGTAAACATTTATATTTACTTTAACCCAAGCATCTCCTATAAGTAATAATTTAGACATAATTTGTGTTTTCACATACTGAACCATAATAACACCTGAAATCAAAGTTTTAAGGCTAAATTAGTTCATGAGCCTATGGATGCAAGAGACACTAAGGAAATCCCAGCTACTCAGGAGGCAGAGACAGGAGGATATAAAGTTCAAGGCCCGCTAGTAAATTAGTAAGACCCTATCTCAAAATAATAAATTAAAATTGGGCTAGGGATGTACCTCATTGGTAAAGAGCCCTGGGTTCAACCCCTGGTACAAAACCCAGAATTTATAAGTAAAGCTGAGATGTTAAAGCTGTGTGAACATTGGGCACCCATGAGAATTCAGAGTATAAGTACAGGTTTCGTTTCAACATTGAAATGCAGATTTATTTATTTTTCATTTTAACCTTTAGCTAACATAATATCTGGACTTAGGGAGTCTTGTATTAGAGTTCAATACATGTTTACATTGCTTGCTGAACACTTTATAGGGGAATTAACATTTTGATTTTCTCAAATTGTATAATTTCTAAGTGTGCAGAGTCTCAAAACCCTTATTTGGTTACATGTAATCACCTGATGCAGACTCTGGTGACCACATTGAGCTATAGGCATGAGACCTGCTGACCCCAGCCCTACAGCCATGCCCAGGTGCCCCTCACCCCTCCTCTGAATCCTCCTTACCCTGCCCCTTCCCAGATTCTGCTGAGCTGCACTTCTATGTGGGCAACGTGTTTACATTCCCTGTATGCGTGAGGACATGCAGTATTTCACAGAAAGGAAAATTGTATAAAAAAATTAGGGTAAAAAGTTCATTTTTTTCTGAAATGGGGTGAACAGGCAAAATGACAATTTTATTTTTTCACTCATTAGCATATTTGGTCTGCTCCCAGGACAAGCTTGGGAAAGACACTAGAAGTATTTTACATAAGGACACATCTGTTAGATGTTTCATGGATCACAGATGACCACAGGTGTATGGCCCTGTTATTCTGTGATTTCCTTGTACATAAAACTGACACACATCTCTTCTTATATACCTGTTAATTTTAAGGTAATATATATATACTGGTGAAGATTTACAGAATGTCTATACAATATGTATATTATCCATTGTTTTTGTGAATTGAAAAGATTTAAGTAAAATTCAGGATTCCTAGGGTTCTGTCTGTCTGTCTATCTATCTATCTATCTATCTATCTATCTATCTATCTATCTATTATCTATCTACCTGTGTATATCTATACACATATAATCATTTATTTACAACATTCTAAAATGAAAATATTAAAACGATAGTGCTGAAGTTGCATTCTTTTATGCCATTTCAGGAAAATGGAGACTTGAATTCATTATGTTTAATTGATTTCAAAACATGGGGCCACTCAAACACCTAACACTATAAAAATTATAGTAACATTTTAATCACTTATACATCTGAAAATTAGATAAAATTATTTTCAGTGTTACTTAAAAATCTATTCGTGCAAAGTTAGATATTTTGAAGAAAGCATGGATGAGAAGAAGCCATGAATTTCCCGTACCATACAGAAATTATAACCTCAGTTCATTGTTGCTTTAAAATGACCAGAAATTCTTATTTTTTCTGAAAGTAAAATTCCAGCATAGTAGCAAGAAAGAGAAATCTCCTTTCTCCAGTGCATATGAGAGTAAGTGAACACACTAACTGCAAAAACTAACTGTGCAAAAGAAGGAGACATCAGGTGTTTCTAGATTTATCCAGGTGTGTCCATATGTTTTTCTGGTTCCGGGGTTTGTACCTAGGGGTACCTGATCACTGACCAACATTTTCAGTCCACTCCACCTGTTTTTAAAATTTAGAGAGCGGGTTTTTCTAAGATGCTTAGGGCCTTCCTAGACTGCTGAGGCTGGCTTTGAAATTATGCTTCTGCCTCAACATTGCCCCTGGAATTATAGTCATGCACGACTGTGCCCAGCTTCTGTCCAAAGTTCAGATCACATACTGATGTATTTGTATATCATATGCATCAGACACATATACCTTATTCACTTAAATATTATAAGATATGTAAGTGTTCTAAAGATCAGTATACAGCTATGTCTGTGTTAATATCTCCTTTATATTATAAAGCATTCTGGCAAACAGGAGCCCTTCATAATACAAGCTAAAATAAGTCACCAGGCATGTACTCTCCCAGCCATGAGAATTACCACTCAGCACAGAAGAGTCTAGAGGCTCAGGGACAAGATGAGAACTTCCTACCCCCCCTGCAGTGTGTTCAAGGGGCCTCCTCAACTAAGGCTCTTAACACAGTGATGCTACTTGGAAACATACTGTTTGAAGCAAAAACATTTTTTTAAACAAGAGAAAGCAAACAATCCTAAAAAAAATATTGGACAGTCCACAGAGGGGGACAAAAATCAAAGGAAAGTAACATGTGTTGGGCATGGTGGTGCACATCTGTAATCCCCACAGCTTGGGAGTTTGCAGCAAGAGAATTGCATTTTTGAGACTAGCCTCAGCAACTTAGTGTGGACCTAAGACTAATAGCAAGACCCTGTCTCTAAATAAAATGTTAGAAAGACTAGGGATGTGCTCAGTGGTTAAGCATCCCTTGTTCAAACCTTGGTACCAAAATAATAATAATAATAATAATAATAATAATAATAATAATAATAATAACAACAACAACAACAACAACAACAACAGCAACAGCAACAGAGGGGCATAATTTATTTTGTCTTATCTATGTACTTAAATCTCCCCCTGCTCCCATCACCTACTGTATGTTAACTAAAGATGCACAATTGAGTTCTGGGAGGGGGGCTTGTCCTGCTTCATATGAGTTTGGGACTGAGGGGAAATTAGGCAGCAAGCTGTACTTTGCATCACAGTTCTAGCTGGGAAACTATGAAGATCACTAGGGAGAAACAGCTTGCACGTCAGGGAGGGCACAACCACTCCCAGCCAGGTGCTATGCTGTGTAAAAATCCACTGTGAAATGTACAAGCTACAGGAATATGGAGAAGAAAACCCTGTAGAATATTTGGATAAATGAATGATGGCGATTCCTGAAAAATCTGGTTGATGATCACCCATTGTTTCCATAAATTGTAAAGATTTAAGTAAAGCTTAGGGTTCCTAGCTGCGACTACACAATAACAATATTTTGAAATCTGTCTTCAGATTCAATATAAGAAAATTTCCCTGTTCTTAATGGGAAACCCAAACATACCTGCAGGAGAATCTGTTTCCCTGATGAGGTCAATAATGACATGAGTCAAGTCCAATTTGCTTGAAAAAGAAGAAAAGGGGGTAGATTCACATTGGTTCTGTAACTGCATTGGCATGAAAATATGAACTTAAAAAATGTGAGCCCAGACACCTGAACAGTATGAGGATCAACTTTTCACAATATTCTCCCTAACAAAATGCCTATCAGACACAACCATTATGAGGGAAATGGGAAGGAGAATTTTAAAATGAATAATAAGAAAAGACCAGATGAATGGGCCATATATTCTTCCTTCTCAACTATTGAAAATTATATTCCCGGATCTTTGGGGGGGCAAGGAAAAAGAAACCACTATCAGGTTCTCTTGTCTTTTCATGTGAAGGTGACACAGGACCACTGCCCTCTCACTCGAAATTGACTACTGGGCAGAACACACAATCTGGAGAGGCACCATTCATTTTTAATTTGTGAGATTAAATGTAGGACAAGGAATATTTCATGAGAAATTACAACACATGGTTGTGGTAATATATGGTCACCACTGTTACTATTGGGTATATGTAAAATTACTTTTTAATTCCTGAATATTTAGAAAGTCGCATATCAATGAGCATTCCATTTTTTTCAGGAACATGAGAGAAGCCAAGCTCAGCATAATTAATGAAGAGGAGACAGGGAACATGATTATTTCTATGATTATTTGTACAGGACTAAATAACATAGAAACAGGAGCTAGCACAGCTAGCATATGCAAGTGTCCAGAGAAAACTAAATAGGAATCTGAAATAGTGGAAATTTCTTAAGGAAAACAGGGAGTAATTTTCTAAGTCTCAAACTAAAGAATTACACTCCTAGTAAGTGTTCCTTCATTGCATCTCACAGAGCACCATTTTCTGGCTGAGCACCGTGGTTAATGTTGAATGGCTCTTCTAAAGCAACCAAAACCCTCATGAGGAGACCCAGTTGGCCCCTTCCTCCCTCCTCCTAGAAGCCCATGTACTCACTGCCTACATCCGGGGAAAAGAGAAAAGCTTGGCTGGATGGATGCTGGCCACTTGGTGCACCATAGAATTACCTGCACACTTTTAAGGAAAGGGTGTGGTGAGCTCATCTCTCTGCAGCCTGCCATTTTAGTGTCTATAGTTAGATGACAGGATCCCACTGGGGAGCACAGGACGACTGAGTCCCCAGTGGAATGTTTGAATTGCCCCTTGATTGGAATCTGTCCTGGTTTACAGCCATCTGGGGAGAGGTGTGCTCAAAATTTCCTCCAAGTTCCTTTGACAAAAAAAGTCTGGCCCAATCATGTGGAAACCCCAAGTTCTCTCACTTCCATCCAAAGTTCAAATTAGCCCATACCCATTCCACGTGTCATGATGCCTGAATTCTGGGGAGAGCCTCCTCGTGCCTCCTGTGGCTCTGAAGGTCCTCTCTCTGCAATGTCTGATAGGCACCCTCTTCCCCCATTCCATTCTTACGTCGGTCACTTGAGTTTTTACATTACTGCTCATGTGCACCAGGACTTCCATACTGAAGATTTCAGGATCCAAGCTGTGGCATCACACTAAAGTGCACTTGAAAGGAAATAGAAAAAACAGAGACAGAGCTGGAGGTTGTGAGCTGCAGTCATAGCAGCAGATGGAACATCCTTGAATGCATGGGCTCTTTGTCATCCACTGAGGAGGTCCACGGAACAGGGTATAGAGGAGAGTTTGGCTGCAGAGTCATGAATCAAGACCTCCAGAGACCAAGCAGAAAGCAGGTCTGATTTTATTACGCAGTTACCGTGTGTGTGTGTGTGTGTGTGTGTGTGTGTGTGTCTATATATATATATATATATATATATATATATATATATATATATATATATATATATTCAGGCAATGGCTTAGCAGATTATAGGCAGCCAATACAATTTCTGGCCAACTGTCCTTGCAGAGACCAATCAAGGATTGGGCCATGGAGCAAGCGCAAGGCTGCCATATATGCCCTCACACCCAGGGCTGTGCCTATGGGGTAAGGGTTGTGCCACTCTCACACCTAGCACGGGGGAGTGGCCTGCCGCTCAGATGCCCTTAACATATGCCATGTATACAGTACTCCATGCACTTGTCCCCACATCTCCCCCCTCTGACTGTGCTGCAAGGATTTCAGCCAGCATTGCTGTTTTCCATTCCCTGGCCTTCACAGGATTACATAAGTGTCACACAACACAAGAAAATACTATCACTATTATAAACAGTAGGGTCAGGGTGATAGCATTATATGGCTTAGTTAATTTGGCTATCAGGTTTTTGCAATGTTCAGTCAATCCCTGGAGGAAAGAGGAGGTTGTCAAGATAGACACCTTCGTCTCATTGGTTTTGACAATTGCCTTGGTAAGATTTTGCATGGTCATAACATAGTCAGCATCCCAAGACCCCTTAATATACTGAGAAAAATGGGAGAAGTGTAAGGTTACATTTTCAGATACAGCATATTGGGTGACACAAATACTATGGAATTCAGGGTCACAAATGAGATATGCAACATAAATTGAATTGACCAACATCAGTTACCATAATGTCCTTCAGAGTCTCCACACTGTGGTAAATGGCAGGATTTGCCACTGTTAAAAGACTCAGCATGTTGCCACAGTTTCTCTGATCATCTGTCCTTGGGTGGGCTCAGGTACCTTCACATCTTGGCTGCTGTGAGCAAGACTGCCACCCACACGGGAGCACCACATCCCCTAGCAATGCTGACTCCCACATATGGGCATGCATGCCCACAATGCATGGCTGGAGCACAGGGCAGCCCCACCTCTTGATCCTGGAGCACTACCCAGACTGGTTTCAGCACTATGGAAAATTAACCATCGTACACTATCAACAGTGCATATATTTGAAAGTAATTGTTGTCTTTCTTTTCACATCATAGCCATCCAGATTGATGGGACAGGAAATCTTATGGTGGTTTTGATTTGTATTTCCTTGAGAATTAGTTGATATTGAACATCATTTTATTGCTTCTTGGTTGTATCTGTGTCTTTCCATGGATGGGATATCTGTTCAAGTCTTGTGCTATTTTTGAAAAAAAAGTTTATGAACATTTTTACTAAATTCTAGGAGGTTTTAGTAAATGTTCAAAATTAACCTCTTTTCGATATGTGATTTGAAAATGTGTTCTCCACTCCAGGGGTTGTCTGTTGACTGCTGTTTATCTTTCTGCTTCAGAAGCTTTTTTAGTTTTATGTCATAACATTTGTGTATGACTGAGTTGGTTGACTGTTCTTTTTGTGTAATATCCAAGAAACCATTTTTTTTCCTTTTTTATTGATATTAAAAACTAAATAACAGGGAATGTGTTGAGAGCCACAGCTGAAGGGGCCCCAGCAAACTTCCAGCTGCCAGCAATCCAGCTGCCGGCTGATGATTGGCTCACAGCGGCCCCAGCAACATCTAGCTGATTGGCTCCTCGGCCCCAGCAACATCTAGCTGATTGGCTCCTCTGCGGTGATGCTCATTGGACTGTTTCCCTGCCCTTTCAGACCACGGAGCTGCTCATTGGGGGACTTTTTGGCTCTGCCCACGTGACCCAGCCAATCGGCCTCAAGAGCAGGAGGATTGTGGGAGGTGGAGAGAAGCTTGTGGGGGGAGAGACAGGCGTGTGGAAAGCCGGTGGTGGCAGTTGAGGCTCTGAGGGGTTTTTCCTGAGATGCTGTTTGTTTGGCGTGTTTGGTTCTAAAAATAAAGTTAGTTTCTTGTGACAAGTGGCTCCTGATTGTGCCCAGCCAGACTGCGGCATCTGGTGGCTCGCACGGGGAGCGACTGAGGGTAAGTGAACTGCTCGCCCCTGAGGGCAGGGCGAGAGGATGGGTAGCCATTTTAAGATTCTTCTTTTGTTATTTTGTTTCACTTTTGTTTTAAGTTGCCTGTCCCTGGAGATGAGTGAGACGGAAGAAAAACCGCTCACATCTGAGGAAAAACTATTTACGTCTGAGGAACAGATAGGGAGAAAGGACGGATGCACATGTCAGGAGGATAGAAAGGCTATAATGACTTTTTTTTGTTCCCTTTTTATTTCATTCTGTCTCGGTTTTGTTTGGCGTCATCTTGTTGGGTTGTATTATAGTAGAAATACGGGATCAGAAATTAGTAAAAAACAAACTGAAAGAGTGTTAAGTAAATTGTTAGAGGAAGGAGGCATCCCAGTAAAATCAATAGCAGTCAGGGCATACGTTGATACAATACAAAAATGTAGCCCATGGCTTTTTAAGGAGGAGTTGTTAAATATATCACAATGGAACCATCATGGTGAAGATTTAAAAAGAATAGAAAAGAAAAGCCCAGGGACTCTGCCAGTTGGCACATTGCCATTGTGGACGTTCGTATCTTGTTTGCTTAGTCCAAAGCCTTCAGTTCAGACAATGGTAGAGGAAGGAGAAGACATAATGATTCAAGTAAAAGAGAAGGTCTCTCAAGTTAGTCAGACAGAGAAAAGATTCAAGTAAAAAAGAAGGTCTCTCAAGTTAGTCAGACAGAGGAAAAGATTCAAGTAAAAGAGAAGGCCTCTCAAGTTAGTCAGACAGAGAAAGAAAGTGTAAAACAGAAAAAGCCATCAGGGGGAAAGTTACAACAGGAGATTGCTACTAACACCTTTCTATCACCAGAGGGTGTAAGTGTCCAACCAACAGCACCACCTCTACAGGAGACTGCTACTAACACCTTTCTATCACCAGAGGACGTAAGTGTCCAACTAACAAGGCCACCTCCATATGCTGGGAGGTCCCCAACCCCCGCAGTTGATAGTTGGGATCCTGAGACAAGATCTCAAATATTAACATGCCCTGTATTTGAGGCAGGAGGGCAGCGATTTTACCAAGTTTTAAATTTCAAAACAGTGAAGCAGCTAAAAGAGGCTGTAACAACCTATGGTCCTCAAGCACCCTTCACTGTAAGCTTGGTCGAATCCATTAACAACTTGAACATGACGCCAGCAGATTGGGCTAATATGTGTAAAGCTGTGCTAAATGGAGGACAATACCTGTTATGGAAGGTTGCCAATGAGGAATTTTGCAAGGAGACGGCTAGGCGAAATGCAGCAGCTGGTTATCCTCAGAGAAATCTAGATATGTTGTTAGGAAAGGGACCTTATGAGGATCAGCAGCAACAAATGGCATATGATCCTGGCGTATACGCACAAATTGCTGCAGATGCAATTAAGGCATGGAAGACTTTACAAGGACATGGAGGTTTACAAGGTCAATTATCTAAGGTAATACAAGGAGCTAATGAACCTTATGCTGAATTTGTAGATAGGCTTATTCAAACAGCTACCAGAGTTTTTGGGAATACAGAACAAGCAATGCCATTACTAAAACACCTGGCTTATGAGCAAGCGAATCGTTGGTGCAGAGATATCATTAGACCATGGAAACATGAAGATTTAAACACATATATTAAATTATGTAGAGACATTAATGAACAAGAGCAAGTCGTGGCAGCTGCAGTAAAACAGGCTTTAGATGCCAGAGACATTAATGAACAAGGGCAAATTGTGGCAGCTGCAGTAAAACAGGCTTTAGATGCCAGGCCAAGAACATGCTACAATTGTGAACAAACAGGACATTTTAAAAGGAATTGCCCCATTGGAGGAGGGTTTAACAAAACTAGGTATCCAAGGAGTAGAATACCAGGTATTTGCCCACGATGCCGTAGAGGGAGACATTGGGCTAATAAATGCCGTTCTCAAACCACCATAGAGGGTACTCCATTATCAAAAAATGAACAAGGACCAGGTGTTTATCCACGATATCGTGGAGAAAGGCATCAGGCTCCATTGCCAAAAAATGGACAAGGGGGCCAAATGCTCCGGGGCCCAAAACCACAAATATACGGAGCACTGGAGGAACCCAGCAACCCCATCAGGGTAGTGCCCAGGACACATTGTCCATCAGATCCCTCATCAGACAAACCAGAGGGAGCGCAGGGTTGGACATCTGCGCCTCCGCCAGAGCAGTACTAACTCCAGAGATGGGAGTTCAAATCATTCCCACAGGGGTGAAAGGACCTCTTCCCAAAGGAACAGTAGGCTTATTATTGGGACGCAGCTCTTGTACTCTAAAAGGACTTATGATAAGTCCTGGGGTAATTGATCCCGATTATGAAGGTGAAATAAAAATTATAGCCAGTTCTCCAAAGGGTATATCAGTAATTTCACCAGGAGATAGAATAGCACAGTTACTAATAATACCCAGCCTACATGATAAATTTTCCAGTCGTACTGTAGAAAGAGGTTCCAAGGGATTAGGTTCCACAGGTGTAGATTGGGCTATGCTTTCTTTAAATTTAGATTCTCGCCCCATGCTAAAACTAAATATTCAAGGACATGAATTTAATGGGCTACTGGATACAGGTGCAGACCTTAGCATCATCTCTCGTCAAGAATGGCCAAAACATTGGCCATTACAACAAGCCACTCAAACGCTTCGAGGCCTAGGAGTGGCGACTAATCCCCATAGAAGTGCAATGGTATTAGATTGGAAGGATCCTGAAGGATGTGAAGGAACTATACAGCCATATGTATTGGATCATCTTCCCGTAAATTTATGGGGACGAGATGTCCTAGATCAATTAGGTTTGACATTAACAAATAACATCAACCAAAATGCACCCACTATTATGACTAGACAAGGTTTTAGGAAAGGAAAAAGATTAGAAAAACAAGAACAAGGTATAGCAGCACCAATACAAATAGATCAAGGAACAGACAGACATGGGTTGGATTTTCAGAAAGGGCCACTGAGACAATAAAAATTACTTGGAAATCAGAAAGACCAGTATGGGTTCCTCAGTGGCCCCTGACTAAAGAAAAGATACAAGCAGCCCATGACCTGGTCAAACAACAATTAGCAGAAGGACATATACAACCTTCTGTATCTCCCCATAATACTCCCATTTTTGTCATCAAAAAGAAATCTGGTAAATGGAGATTATTGCAAGATTTAAGAGCCATTAATAATGAGATGGTTATTATGGGACCTGCTCAATCAGGGATTCCTCAGTTGTCTGCTTTGCCAAAAACCTGGTATGTTTTAGTTATAGATATTAAAGATTGTTTTTTTTCAATTCCAATTCATCCTGAGGATAGTCCACGTTTTGCATTTACTATCCCTGCACTGAATCATGAAGGTCCTGATCAGAGATATGAATGGAAAGTACTCCCTCAAGGGATGGCTAACAGCCCAACTATGTGTCAAATTTATGTTAACAAAGCAATCCAGCCACTTAGAAATCAAAATTCTGAACTACAAATATTTCACTATATGGATGATGTATTATTAGCACACAAAGATAAAAACACATTGCTAGAATGTTATGCCACACTTACAAACTTATTAAAAAATTATAATCTAGAGATAGCAATAGATAAAGTACAATTAAATTTTCCAATTAATTATTTAGGAGTTCTATTATCCTCAACCATGGTCCGTCCACCAAAAATTCAAATACGAGTAGATCAACTCAAATCACTTAATGACTTTCAAAAGTTATTAGGAGACATAAATTGGATAAGGCCTTATTTAGGTATACCAACAGGAGAGTTGGGACCTTTATTTGATATCCTAAAAGGTCCATCAGATCCAAATTCACCCCGAATGTTAACGCCTGAAGCAAGAAAGGCATTAAAAATCATTGAAACATATATGGAAAATATGCATTTGGATAGAATTGATATAAGTTTGCCTTTATTATTTATTGTACTACCAACAAAAAATATTCCTACAGGAGTATTTTGGCAAGAAGGTCCATTATTATGGATACATTTATCTTATTCTCCTAACACTATTCTTACTAGGTATCCTGAGGCTGTAGGACAATTAATACTCAAAGGAATAAAAGCAGCAAAGGGAGTGTTTGGAATTTCTCCCAATAAAATTATTACTCCATATACTATGAATCAAATTGATGAGTTAGCTAATGAGTTAAATACTTGGGCAATAATCATGTGCAAATCTAATGTTTCATTTGATAACCACTTACCATCTAATCCTTTATTGTCTTTTTGGGCATTGCATCCTGTAATTTTTCCAAAAATGACAAGAAAAACACCTATCATGAATGCTCCAAATATATTCACTGATGGGTCAAATAATGGTACAGCAGCAGTAGTTACCCCTGATCAAACTTTTACATTTTTAGTACCCAAACAATCAGCTCAAAAGGTAGAGCTTAATGCAGTTTTACAAGCTTTTGTGATGTTTAAAGATTCTGTATTTAATTTATTTTCTGATAGTCAGTATGTAGTTAATGCTATAGTATCTCTTGAAGATGCTGGTAGGATTTCCCCTTCTTCTACTGTTTTCTCTTTGCTTTCCACTATACAAAGTCTAATCTGGGACAGAAAAGATCCATTCTTTATAGGACATATCAGGGCACATACAGGATTGCCTGGAGCCCTTAGTTTGGGCAATGATTTAGCAGATAAAACTACACATGACATACATATTTTCTCTACACTAGAAGAAGCTATAAATTTTCATAAAAAGTTCCATGTCAATGCTAATACTTTACAAAAGCGTTTTAAAATAACTAAGGAACAAGCTAGACAAATAATAAAACAATGTCAAAATTGTGTGACCTTTTTACCACAAGTTAATCTTGGAGTCAATCCTAGAGGATTGATACCTAACCATATTTGGCAGATGGACGTCACACACTTGCCAGAATTTGGAAAATTAAAATATTTGCATGTTACAGTTGATACTTCTTCTGGATTTTTGATGGGCTCCCTTCATGCCGGAGAAAAAACTAAAGATGTTATAGCTCATTGCTTACAAAATTTTGCCACTGTGGGTGTTCCAAAACAGTTAAAAACAGATAATGCCCCTGGTTATACTTCTACCTCTTTTAAACAATTTTGCTCAACATTTGGCATTACTCATATAACAGGAATCCCATACAATCCACAGGGACAAGGCATAGTTGAAAGAGCTCATCAAACTATTAAAATGTACTTATTAAAGCAAAAAGAAGGAATTGGGAAGGGGTATATATTCCCCAAAGATAAACTTAAAATAACCCTTTTTACTCTAAACTTTTTAAATTTGGATTCATCAGGACTTAGTGCTGCGGAAAGGCATATGTGTCCAAAAAATGTACATAAGCCCAAGGTACTTTGGAAGGATATTCTAACAGGACAATGGAAAGGTCCTGACCCAGTAATTGTCTGGAGTCGGGGGTCTGTTTGTGTGTTTCCACAGGGAGAACAGCAGCCGATTTGGATTCCAGAGAGATTAACCAAGGTCCTGACCCAGTGATTGTCTGGAGTCGGGGGTCTGTTTATGTGTTTCCACAGGGAGAACAGCAGCCGATTTGGATTCCAGAAAGATTAACTAAAGCGATTTCTACAGACCAAAAAGAAGATGATTTGGCTCAAATCCATAACAACTGATATCCAAAACTCCAGTTTGGCTATTCTTACATCTGCAACAGAACCAGGATGCTTTTTTCAATATCTATTTTATTATTGCCCTTTGCCATATCATGAAGTTCTATTTTGTTTTTTGAGCGCATACAGACCTAGGTTAATGTTTTGCTGATCAGTTCTATTTTTTGACTATAGAGTTTTTAAACATTGCAATGGAGATTTCACCTGTAAAAAGTTATAAGGCCTTTACTATAATGTTATGTGTTGTATGTATTATGTTATGTGTGCACACTTGTGTTTTGTGTTATATGTTTGAATGTCCATATATCATATATGATGAGCGCTCATGATAAAATGGATCCAAATATTTTTTTTTGTTTCACGTGATTTATATGCTTTAATTTAAATTGGGTAAACAACTGTTGAGGATTGTTTTAATATGTAAACAAAAAAGAAGGTTAACAGATCTGTTTGTTTACTTTCACCTTTCCTTTTCATTATATTTAATAATTCTCTTAAAGATAATGTAAATTGTTAAGAAAATTGTTTTCTTTTAGTGCCTTTTGTAATGTTACATAATTTTTTCTTTAGCCATTATTGCCAGAATTCCTATCTTCATCCCAGTGCCGGTGAAGACAATGTAAACTGTTAAGAAAATTGTTTTCTTTTAGTGCCTTCTGTAATGTTACGTAATTTTTTCTTTAGCCATTATTGCCAGAATTCCTATCTTCATCCCAGTGCCGGTGAAGACAATGTAAACTGTTAAGAAAATTGTTTTCTTTTAGTACCTTCTGTAATGTTACATAATTTTTTCTTTAGCCATTATTGCCAGAATTCCTATCTTCATCCCAGTGCTGGTGAAGTCAAAGATAAAACCAATCTACACCTTCTACAATAGCCATCACTGAACTGCTTGCAGAACTTGCCTGGACACATTGTGAGCTCACCTGTATGCATTTTGAACTATCTGTTGGTGCAGCGACTTGTGGTAGTGTTGGGGTATTTTTGCTGATGATGTCACCGGTGGTACAATTTTTCAAAGGAGCCCTCAATTGGCTTAATGTCATGGCATTTTGCATCCTCCTCTACTAGTGATGGTCTAAAATTTGGGGGCCAACAGAGGTGAGGCAAAGAACCTCACCCCCCCCACTGGTGCAAAGGCCTATCCACAAGTATAGCTGTATGCTGGACCGGTAGTCAGTGACGGGTATGATCCAATTGCAGTGGTACCAACCTAAGACAGGAGGCTGACGCCTAGAGGTCAGTTCATCCGATGACGGGTAAGGACCATATGTTGAATTGGACTGCCTAACAGGCACGGTCCCTAAGCCACATGCTTGTTGTTTAAACAGAGAGGGGGAGATGTTGAGAGCCACAGCTGAAGGGGCCCCAGCAAACTTCCAGCTGCCAGCAATCCAGCTGCCGGCTGATGATTGGCTCACAGCGGCCCCAGCAACATCTAGCTGATTGGCTCCTCTGCGGTGATGCTCATTGGACTGTTTCCCTGCCCTTTCAGACCACGGAGCTGCTCATTGGGGGACTTTTTGGCTCTGCCCACGTGACCCAGCCAATCGGCCTCAAGAGCAGGAGGATTGTGGGAGGTGGAGAGAAGCTTGTGGGGGGAGAGACAGGCGTGTGGAAAGCCGGTGGTGGCAGTTGAGGCTCTGAGGGGTTTTTCCTGAGATGCTGTTTGTTTGGCGTGTTTGGTTCTAAAAATAAAGTTAGTTTCTTGTGACAAGTGGCTCCTGATTGTGCCCAGCCAGACTGCGGCAGGAATGCATTATAATTCTTATTACATGTATACAGCACAATTTTCCTATATAAAATATGTTGACACCAATTTTTGTCTTCATACATGTACTTTGGAAAATAATGACCATCACATTCCACCATCCCCTGCCCCCTCCATTCCCCTCCCATATCTCTGCCCTATCTAGAGTTCCTCTATTCCTCCCATGCTCCCCCTCCCTACCCCACTATGAGTCAGCCTCCTTATATCAGAGAAAACATTCAGCATGTATTTTTGGGATTGGCTAACTTCAGTTAGCATTATCCTCTCCAATACCATCCATTTACCTGCAAATGCCACAATGTTGTTCTCTTTTATTGCTGAGTAGTATTCCATTGTGTATATATGCCACATTTTTAATCCATTCATCCACTGAAAGGCATCTAGATTGGTTTGATAGTCTAGCTATTGTGAATTGTGCTGCTCTAAACATTGATGTGGTTGTGTCCCTGTAGTATGCTGTTTTTAAGTCCTTTGGGCTTAGACTGAGGAGAGGGATAGCTGGGTCAAATGGTGGTTCCATTCCCAGATTTCCAAGGAATCTGCATACTGCTTTCCATATTAGCTGCACCAATTTGCAGTCCCAAAAGCAGTGTATGAGTGTGCCTTTTCCCCACATCCTCTCCAACACTTGTTGTTGTCTGTCTTCATAATAGCTGCCATCATTTTCTATTCCAGTATCCTAAAGGTTTTCAACCTTTTGATTTTTACAGATTTATAGATTCACTTCTCCCATGTAAATTTTCAATCCGTCTTGAGTTTAATGTTTGTGTATGTCTGTAGGATAAGGGTCCTCTTTGATTCTGTGCATGTGAGTATTTTTTTGAACAGACCCTCCTTACTACATAGGCTATATTTGACAGTGCTTTTAAAGATGTCTTAATGAGAATGTATCTGGACATTTCTCTAGGCATTCTGTTTTGTTCCACTAGTTTATATGTTTACTTTTATGCCAGTACCATACTGTTTTCTCTGTGTGTGTGTATGTGTGTGTCTGTGTGTGTAATGAAGTGTTGATGGTGAACCGCAGGGCCTTGTGCATGCTATGCAAATGCTACATCTCCAAGATCCATCCCCAGCCCCACCACATGTTTCAATGACTATTGTTGAGAGCCACAGCTGAAGGGGCCCCAGCAAACTTCCAGCTGCCAGCAAACTTCCAGCTGATGGCTGATGATTGGCTCACAGCGGCCCCAGCAACATCTAGCTGATTGGCTTCTCTGCGGTGATGCTCATTGGGCTGTTTCCCTGCCCTTTCAGACCACGGAGCTGCTCATTGGGGGACTTTTTTGGCTCCGCCCACGTGACCCAACCAATCGGCCTCAAGAGCAGGAGGATTGTGGGAGGGTGGAGAGAGGCTTGTGTTGTTGGAGAGATTGGCTTGTGGAAAGCTGGTGGTGGCAGTTGAGGCTCTGAGGATTTTTCCTGAGAGGCTGTTTTGTTTGGCGTGTGTGGTTCTAAAAATAAAGTTAGTTTCTTTTGACAAGTGGCTCCTGATTGTGCCCAGCCAGACTGCGGCATTTGGTGGCCCGTACGGGGAGCTACTGAGGGTAAGGGATAAGGTAATCTGCTCGCCCCTGAGGGCAGGGCGAGAGGATGGGTAGCCATTTTAAGATTCTTCTTTTATTTGGCATCACTTTTGTTTTAAGATGCCTGTCCCTGGAGATGAGTGAGACAGAAGAAAAACCACTCACATCTGAGGAAAAACTATTTGTGTCTGAGGAACAGATAGGGAGAAAGGTTATAATGATTTTTTGTTGTTCCATTTTTATTTCATTCTATCTCGGTTTTGTTTGGTGTTATCTTGTTGGGTTGTATTATAGTAGAAATATGGGATCAGAAATTAGTAAAAAACAAACCAAAAGAGTGTTAAGTAAATTGTTAGAGGAAGGAGGCATCCCAGTAAAATCAAGAGCAGTCAGGGCATACGTTGATACAATACCAAAATGTAGCCCATGGCTTTTTAAGGAGGAGTTGTTAAATACATCACAATGGAACCATCATGGTGAAGATTTAAAAAGAATAGAAAAGAAAAGCCCAGGGACTCTGCCAGTTGGCACATTGCCATTGTGGACGTTGGTATCTTGTTTGCTTAGTCCAAAACCTTCAATTAAGACAAAGGTAGAGGAAGGAGAAGACATATTGATTCAAGTAAAAGAGAAGGTCTCTCAAGTTAGTCAGACAGAGGAAAAGATTCAAGTAAAAGAGAAGGTCTCTCGAGCTAGTCAGACAGAGGAAAAAATTCAAGTAAAAGAGAAGGTCTCTCGAGCTAGTCAGATAGAGGAAATAATTCAAGTAAAAGAGAAGTTCTCTCGAGCTAGTCAGACAGAGGAAAATTCAAGTAAAAGAGAAGGCCTCTCAAGCTAGTCAGACAGAGAAAGAAAGTGTAAAACAGAAAAAGCCATCAGGGGGAAAGTTACAACAGGAGACTGCTACTAACACCTTTCTATCACCAGAGGACGTAAGTGTCCAACTAACAAGGCCTCCTCCATATGCTGGGAGGTCCCCAACCCCCGCAGTTGATAGTTGGGATCCTGAGACAAGATCTCAAATATTAACATGCCCTGTATTTGAGGCAGGAGGGCAGCGAGTTTACCATGTTTTAAATTTCAAAACAGTGAAGCAGCTAAAAGAGGCTGTAACAACCTATGGTCCTCAAGCACCTTTCACTGTAATTTTTGTTTTTTTAATTAAAAGGTCTGGGGATGTAGCTCAATGGGAAAGCACCCCTGGGTTTAATTTCCAGTACCACATATACATAATAATAATAATAATAATAATAATAATAATTATTATTATTATTATTATTATTATTATTATTATTCAGCCTTTATTTCTACCTTCTGGAAAGAACCTCTAAATCCCTAGAACCCCTAGAACCATATCTGAATTTATGAAAACAAGATAGTTATTGATGAGGGTTAGCCATGGTGGAAAGATCAACCATGATCTGATTAGAGGGTTGTGGACTTTTGAGCTAAATATCATTTCAGCCTAAACTTTTCCATGAAGTACAGGGAGGGGTACTGGAGACTGAGTTCAATCACATAGCTAATAAGTTCATCAATCGTACCTATGCAATGAAACCCCAATATAAAATGAAAAACAGGAGAGTTCAAGAGAAAGTTCAAGAGAGTTCCCTAGTTCAACACACTGATGGTGACATCCTGATTCTGTGGAAAGAGGATATGAAATTTCCTTGTTTAAGCTCTCCTTGACCTCACCCTATGTGTCTCTTTACTTGACTGGTTTGTATTCTTTTATTTTTTTAGTAATTAAATACTATTCATTTTTTTAGTAATTAAAAAAAAATGTTACATAATTTTTTCTTTAGCCATTATTGCCAGAATTCCTATCTTCATCCCAGTGCTGGTGAAGTCAAAGATAAAACCAATCTACAGCTTCTGCAATAACCATCACTGAACTGCTTGCAGAACTTGCCTGGACACATTGTGAACTCACCTGTATGCATTGTGAACTATTTGTTGGTGCAGCGACTTGTGGTAGTGTTGGGGTATTTTTGCTGATGATGTCATCGGTGGTACAATTTTTCCAAAAGGAGCCGTCAATTGGCTTGGTGTATCTTCCTCCGTTCTGCTTGTCATGATTGTCCAGCTAAAATTTGGGGGCCAACAGAGGTGAGGCAAAGAACATCACCCCCCCACCCCCGCTGGTACAAAGACCTCTTCACAGGTGTGGCTGTATACTGGACCGGTAGTCAGTGACGGGTAAGATACAATTGCAATGGTACCAACCTAACGGGTAAGGACCATATGTACTATTGGACAACCTAAGGCAGGCACGGTCCCTAAGCCACATGCTTGTTGTTTAAACAGAGAGGGGGAGATGTTGAGAGCCACAGCCGAAGGGGCCCCAGCAAACTTCCAGCTGCCAGCTGATGATTGGCTCACAGTGGCCCCAGCAACATCTAGCTGATTGGCTCCTCTGCGGTGATGCTCATTGTGCTGTTTCCCTGCCCTTTCAGACCACAGAGCTGCTCATTGGGGGACTTTTTTGGCTCCACCCACGTGACCCAGCGAATCGGTCTCAAGAGCAGGAGGATTGTGGGAGGGTGGAGAGAGGCTTGTGTTGTTGGAGAGAGAGGCTTGTGGAAAGCCGGTGGTGGCAGTTGAGGCTCTGACGATTTTTCCTGAGAGGCTGTTTTGTTTGGCGTGTGTGGTTCTAAAAATAAAGTTAGTTTCTTTTGACAAGTGGCTCCTGATTGTGCCCAGCCAGACTGCGGAAGACTATCACATTATCACATATTTTAAAATCAGAAAGTGGTTCTATTAGTTTTGCTTTTTTTTAATCAAGATTACTTTAGCTATTCAGGGTATTTTTATGGTTTCATATGGATTTTAGCTTTCTTATTTCCTATTGCTGTAAAATATATCACTGAGATTGGAATTGGATATTGCATCTGATGTGTGTAAAATTTGATCATTTGGACATTTTAACGTTGATCCTTGGTATCCATAAACACGATGTTTTTTTTCCTCTTACTCATAGTTAATTTAATTTCATTCATCTTTATAGTTTTTCAGGGCACAGGCCTTTCCCTACCCTGGTCACATTTATTTCTCAGTCTTTTGCTTTTTCTAACGGTATTGTTGTGGAGATGTTTATCTGATCCATCTACATCCCATGGATAAATCCCAGGCTTTCCTGATGTATGATGATGCTTTCAACATGTTGAATCCAATCTACTCCCCTTTTTTCTCAAGCATTTTCTGTCTGTGTTCACCAGAGGGGTTGGCCTGTGCTTTTCTTGGCTTTCATTTGTGTATAAGTGTGTCAACCTTATAAAATGCATTTGGAGATCCTTCTTCCTCCCTTGTTTGGAGGAGATTAAGAGATTTTGGTGTTAGCTGTTTTAAAACCTTGGTAGCCTTCCACCATGAAGTTCTGGGTCCCCGGACTCTTCTTTTGAGGGAGGGGATGTGTGTGCTACTGGTTCCATCTTCTCAATCAATATTGTTCAGTTCAAGTCTGTCATTTTTTCATTCCTCAGTTTTTGGAGATGGTGCATGTCCAGGGATCTGTCTGTTTCTCTCTGGTTATTGTTGGTGTGTGTGCAGTTGTTCTCAGCCCTTGTCTATGGTCCTCCCTGCTGCCCATGGTTGCAATTGTAATGCTCCTGCTTTCATTTCTGATATTCTTAGTCTTCCCTTTCATTCTTTCAGCAATTCTGCATTGAAGATTGTCAATTTTGTTTTCCTTATCAAGGAACAACACCTGGGTTTGGGGGTTGATCTTTACTACTGTTCTGAGTGCTTTTCATTTATTTCTATTCTCATCTTTATTCTTGCCCTTGTTCTAGAGATTTGGGGGAATGACTTTTAATGTTGTTCCTCCAGTTCCTTAAAGGGTCCAGTTAGGCAGCTTATTTGGAAAGGTTTTCTTTTCACAACATGAAATGTGTTGATCTAGGACTCTTCACACTCCCTGCATGGAGTTCCCCAAGGTCTAGTGTGTGGTCCTCTGATTCTTGTTTTTCTCAAGAGCTTTTCTGATTCCACTTTTGAGTTCTTCTTTGCATTATTGTTTAAAAGGCGTTGCTTAAACTCTCCCATATTTGTTCTTTGCAATTGTCCTTCTTTATTTTAATTCTACTGTGCTTCTAAAAATACTAGATATGACCTCTAGGTTCTTTGGTTGGAGGAGGCTTGTTTGTTGACCTGGTATTGTCCTACTCCTCTGAGCACATCACAGTCATTTATTCTGCTGTTGGTTGGAACTTTTCCATGTGTCTTAGGTCCCTTTTGCCTAGTAGTGATTACACCTTGATGTGAAGTATATTTTTTTTTGCTTTTAATATATTGCTGTTAATTTATCTTGAGTTCATTCCATATTTTATTCATTTTGTTTCCTGACATTATGTCAGACATTTGTCACTAGGACACCTTCTTGGTGAGCTGATGCTCTTTCCCAGTATGTCATGGCCTTCTTCTCCTCTGACCATTGGTGACCTAATGTCCAAGTCCTTTGTTCATGCTAGCTGGTTTCCTTCTTGCCAGGTGCATCATTTTCCTGTCCTGTTATTCTCTCTGTGTCCTTACAACTCCAGGGCTTGTATTGCACAGAGTTTATATGGTTGGGTTTTTTTGGTGTGTTTATGAAGACACCCTATGTCACTTGATAGTGGAGATTTATTTATTCACACTTAACAGGTGTTGATAATGACTTGAATCTCCATTTTGCTCATTGGTCTCTTTTCTGTCATTCTTTGGTGTCGCGACCCCTTGCCCGCAAGGAAGACACAACTCAGGAATCTTCTTTCAGCAGTTTATTCAGGCCCTTGATATTTCTTCTTCTCCCTTTCGGATGCCCCTCCCAGCCTTAATAAAGCATCTCAAGCCCCAATGCAAAGCTGCCACGTGGAGCTTTCTCATAGGGTGGTGAAAAATCATGTGCCAACTTTCCCAAATAAGGAGTTGTTTGTTACAGACCACAGCGGAGCCAGCGCCATCTTGTAATGGCGACCATAGTCTGCAGAAACGGCAGAAGTGGCTCACCACAGTTCCCCCTTTCTGTTTTCTTAAAACAATACAGGCGAGAGTAGAGGTCCTATCCCACTGTGCAGAAGTGGCTGCATAGTATGGCTCAGTACTAAGGAGGGCCCTTCCCCAGATCTGAGGCCATATCAGCCGACGCCTTTTTTTGTGGGGCGGGGCGTGGACGCGTCTAACCTGCATGCAATAGGACATGCTCTCCTTGAGGTCCACGTCAAGGATCACTCAAGTGCAGTGCCTTGCCTCGCATCCTGTATCGTGACGATGGTGGACGAAGGGGGATAGCTGAGGCTGAACTGTGGCTGTTTATAATGACAAACAAGTTGACAGCACCCTGAAAGAAAGGCACGGACTTTAAGACGATAGAAAAGCACTAGTGTGGAAACCCATCTGCGTGCAATGGCAGTAAGACCGGCAGAGTGCAAGGGCTTTCCAACACTAAGAGAATAACAAGGAAAGTCATGTCGATCCCAGTGCAATGTTATAATAACTTGGGGTGTAACGACCATGTCAAAGGTTTACTGCTTAAGATGCGCAAGCCAGACTTGAGGTGAGTTGCCATTTTCTAAAGCTGCAAGAGCTTGTATGATCATAGCCTTATCGTGAGCACTGCAGGCCTTAAGGCAACAGAAAAACCACAAACAGAGGAACATACCGAAGCAACACATTGCACCAAAAATGCCTACCCCCACCCACTCTTTGAAGAAGGAAAAAGCAGAAGATATCCAATCGGTGAATTGACCCAAAGTCACTGGATCGACACGGGTACTGTTCAAGACAGCTATCTGGGTTAGTTGAGACTGGATCATGTCTTCCGCTGCCATGGACCAATTTCCGGCCAAATATTCGCCAATGATGAGGGAGGCATTCCTGGAATCATTAAATCTGACAGAGGTTATGCATAAATGTGCACGTTGGTCAACACAACCCAAAAGCACCAAGTCGGCCAATTCTTCTACCTGAGCTTGGAGTAAATCTATTCTTCGGTTGGCAGCTAAAATCCCTGACAAAATATGTTGATTAATTGTATTTTGGGATTCAAGTATGGTGGAAGTTTGTTGAACAACTTGATTAATGGTGGCAGCAGTTTGTACTTGACTGGCCATGGCCACTCCATCCGTAACCGCTGCAGCAGCAGACACTGCCACAGCTGTCACTATAGCTGCCGTAATTCCAAAATCCCTGTGGACTCTAAGTAGCTCAACAATGGGGAATTTATCTGGGTCTGCAGTGACTGGGATTGGGACAAAAGTTGGAATTTTCATAACCACTGCTACAGTCCAAGAACCATTCCAACACTCAGATAAGACACAGGTAATACTAGAACAATCCAGCATCCCCGACGAGGTGTCATTAGCCAAAAGGAGCAAGAACGGGGATTGGACGCAGACCATTGCAGGGGGCAATGTGGCATTATATAGCAAAGAGTTGAACGAAACAGATGTAAGTCTATTACCTCGTTCACTCTCCCTAACAGTGCCAGAAACATTAGCCAGCCAGCTTTTGGCTCCCAGCAATTGAGCCAATGCAGAAATATCAGCTGAAGCCCCCTTCTCATTGGAAATCAGCCATTGAAACCAGGACCAACCTACTCCTGTAGAGGAGTTGGCACTGTTGTTAAAGTTATAAACATACCTCTTAAGAGAGGGGGAAAAGGAGAAACCTTTAGCAACTTGATGTTTCTCCCAAGAATGATCCTGACAAGGCGTAAATGTTGGGGGGAAACCAAGATTAGGGGTACAGTAAGGAGAGGCCTTGAAACGAGTGGCATTGTAAGTACTATTAGAAGAAGGAGGCACTGGGATTAGTACCTTGGAGATAATAGCCAAGGTAGTTATGTTTAAAGCAGAGCTATTCGCGGGGGTCCCTGAACCTGATTGCTTCCCTGAAACTACTTGGCTCAGTACGGCACTGGTAATGCTCCCTGAGACCTGACTGGACCGCAATGGGTCCTCCCAGTTAGTCAAATTTTTGGTCTTAAGGCTGATGCAATTAGGGTTTCCAAGGCTGAAACAAAAAACTCCTGTGAGATTAACTTGAGATTGATTAAAAATGCTCTCCATGTTTGGGCATGGAAAGCTCTCCCCGAAACACCCCCACCATACGGCGGTGGATCCGGGGGATCGCTTTTCTTGAGCCCCTGTTTATTTCTGTTCCCCTCTCCTATAGCTAAACTCTCTAGCTGATGAGACAGCCTCCCGAGCTCTTCCTCCTCATCCTCCTCGTCCTCTGACCCACTTTCACATGGGGGTGTGCGCAGCCCACTGAGATCTGGATACAATCGTCTCTTCCCCTGTTTCACGCTCCGCACACTCCCATCCTCCTGAAGCACCTCACTTCCTGCCGTCTCCGATTTCTCCTCATGTAATTGCTCTAGAACTTCCTGTCCTTTAGTAAGTGCTTCCTGACATCTGCCATCTGTAAGGCAACTACGGACCATTTTCCAAAGGGGTATCACCCCACCCTCTAATATGCCCTGCTCAGATGCAAAGTCAAGATCTTTGCCTAATTTATCCCAACTAGGTACAGTAAGGCTGCCCGAAAATGCAAACCACGGTGCAGCGATATCTATCTTCTGTAAAAAAATCTGTAAAGTACTATGTTTCACTTCCAGGCCCTTGGAACGTAACAGGCCATCTAGGGCCAGGAGAAGCGGACTTGAAGATGCGGCACCCATGACACAACAACAAAAGAAGCACAAAAAACAAAAGCGAAATGACACAACAAAAGAAACACAGAAAACAAAAGCGAAAGTACACAGTGCAGCTGCAATAAAATGTAATGCTCTCTCTTTCTTTACAGAGGAGCTGCCCCGCTTTGGTCGCGGATCCCACTTACCTGGGACTAACCCCACTTTGGTCGCGGATCCCACTTACCTGGGACTAACTGGTGCACCACCCCTGACTGCTGAAAGTTCTGGTTCCCGGGTTTCGGCACCACTTGTCGCGACCCCTTGCCCGCAAGGAAGACGCAACTCAGGAATCTTCTTTCAGCAGTTTATTCAGGCCCTTGATATTTCTTCTTCTCCCTTTCAGATTCCCCTCCCAGCCTTAATAAAGCATCTCAAGCCCCAATGTAAAGCTGCCACGTGGAGCTTTCTCATAGGGTGGTGAAAAATCATGTGCCAACTTTCCCAAATAAGGAGTTGTTTGTTACAGACCACAGCGGAGCCAGCGCCATCTTGTAATGGAGACCATAGTCTGCAGAAACGGCAGAAGTGGCTCACCACACTTTGGTTTCTTTAATATTCTGTTACTCAGGGTTTTTTTTTAAATTTCTATACACATATCCTCTGCTTCCTTTACTTCTTCAATTTTTTCTGCAGTATTTTTTTTTTGGAATATTTTACAGTTAATTTATTTCCCTCATTTAAATATACTATTTCTATGTTCAGTCCCTATCAATTTGGCTACTCCAACTTCCACCTTCTTTAAGTAAATATATATAATATTTCTTCTTTTGTGACTCACGTGCTTCAGTGAGTAGCTTGAAGCCTCAGCTATGTTGCACTGTGTGCCTGAATCTTCTTCTGTTTTCTACTTTCCTAATATGCCAGTGTCTGCAGAAGCTATGCATTGTTTGTATCTTCTTATGGCTGTAGGTACTGAGTTGTTTCTACCTTTGAATATTTAAAAAATGGATTTATGAGCAATTTTATAGAAATAATATTTTGAATCCCTGCACAGAGTATGTGTGTGTGTGTGTGTGTGTGTGTGTGTGTGTGTGTGTGTGTGTGTTGGATCAGGTGATATTTTATGGTAGCAAAAGTTTACATTATCTACTTTCGAAAAAAATACAGATTACCAAGACAATGAAATTATTGAAAAACATTGGAAATACTGTATCTAAAAAATAGTATGGAATATACAAGACCTGACAAGTGACATTCACTTCACAGGGTCCATTGCAGACACCATGTGAAAAACGAATCCCTGGTAATATCTCAGAGAGGCATGTGCTTTAATTTTCTTTTATATATTTAACTTTCTTTTACATATTACCCAAATAAATCGTTTTGAGAGAAGAAGGAGGGATTTGTATTGCATTTAAAACAAAGAACATACACCCTCCACCATGATGAATTATTTGACAGCCAGCACATTTTTTTCATCGTAAAACAATTTGTCCATCACCGACTATTGAAATATGTAGTGTCTTACCCGACACATGTATCAAAATACTAATAATACGTTTTTCAGTACCAATGAACACCAAAGGGCTGAATAAGGCATACCTATGGGCCACAAGGACCTGGATACAGTAAAATATTTGATCATCATTCACTGTGAGTCTTGCGTAGGAGACAATGCTGTCCAAGATGGACATGACCACAAAGCAACTCAAGAGCAGCAGGATTGTCCATATAGCCCTCAGTTCTGGGGATGATATTGGGAAAAGGCTGGTGCTATGAAGATTATGGGACTGCCTCTTATGCCTGTACAAGAGAGCCACCATGTATCCATTTCAATGGCCATGATTCCTATAAGGGAGCCTTCCCTGAAGGTCATCAGTGTGGCAAAAGTGTGTTGGAGGAGCAAAGTCATGGACCAAAGAGAGCAGGATTCTGTGACGTACATAAAGTTGTCTGAGGTCCAATTAGGGGTAGCATTAATGGAGATGAAGAGGTGGCTACTGAAGGATGAATAGATGACCCACAGGAATAGAAGGAAACCCAGGGTGTGAAGTGAGGATTTATGTTTGAACTTTGCCAAGCACGAGCTCCTGGGGCTGAGGGTGATGGCTTGGAGGACACTCAGCAGGCAGGAGGCACAGAGGGAGAAGCCCCTCATAAATCTGTACAGGTAGATAAGCCATTTACATTTCACATGACCCCATATGAATCTATGAAACCCTTCATGAGCACCATTGTTAGGTGAATTAGCGCCAAGAGACCAATGGCCAGGTCAGTGGGCTTAGGTCTGTGCCTGGTAATGTGCAAGGAGACGTGCATGAGAAGAAGAAGGGCGTTGGCCATGACCCCAATGTCAATTTCAGTGTACACGGTGTTTCTTATGTGAATGTTACTGTACAGTTTGTGGGCTTTGCCCATCTTATGGGGAAAAGAAAAATATTATTAACACCTTAGGGGGGAAAAAAAAAAAAAACAAGAAAGTGTCTTCTTTGGAAATATGATCTCGTTCATGGATCTGAATGAACATTACTGCCATGAGGGAAAAAAAAAAGAAAATTCATCCAAATTTATCTTTATGAAACATGAAAACTCAATTCTGGTGCTGGGCACAGTGGTGTCTGCCTGAAATCCCAGTGACCTAAGAGGCTGAGGCAGGAGGATCACAGGGTGAAGCAATTCTTGACATCGTGGGGAGAACCTGGTTCAAAATATAGAGTAAAAATGATGGAGTGTAACTTGGTGCTGGTGCACTTACCCACAAAGCAATCCCCAGCCAAAATAGTAAAATAAATGACGCCTGTGTTTTACCTCCTGTCCCCGTGAACCTGTCCCCAAACCCCATGCCATGCACTGACTCATCTCCACACCTCCCATCCTTGGCTAGATTACATGAGCCATTGGGATCTCCATAATGGCTTACTTAATATGCCAGTTTTCTTGTGTATTAAGAATTATGGAGCTGGGATTTAGGTTCACAGATAGGTCACCTGCCTAGCATGGGTAAGACATGGGTTTGATCCTCAGCACCACATAAAAGCAAACAAAAGAAAGGCATTCTGTCCATATACAACCACAAAAACAAACTTTAAAAAGAGAATTACCAGCCCAGTAATGGTGGCACATTCATCTAATGCCAGCATCTTGGGAGGTTGACGCAGGACTATCACAAATTGAAGGCCAGCCACAGCAACTTAGCAAGGCCCTAAGCAACTGAGTGAGACTCTGTCTAAAAAATTAAAAAAAGAAAAAAAAAAAAGGTCTGATGATGTGGCTCAGTGTTAAGCACCCCTGGGTTTAGTACCTCTTAAAGTATAATAATAAACATTCCCACATATTTAGAAATATGTTTCTTTCCTATTACCACATGTATGAGGTTTTCTGGGGCAAGACAGAGTCTTGCTTGATTTTCATGTTGTTGATCTTGTTTGTCAGGTACATTGTAGTAGCTCCCCAGTTTTAGGTGGATTTGAGTGGGGTTGCTTGCAGGAAATTGGAATGAACCTCTCCTAAGCCAAGAGTGTCACAGATTACACATGCCCCAAGGTTATTTCAGGTCAGCACCATGTTAATTCTGGCTTATTTTCTGCCAGAACAAATATCTGTAATACATAAACAAGAAAACATGGGTGTAAATTCTGACCCCAGATGGCTGAATTCACTTGTATTATCTTCTTATCTTCTATTCACAGTCGCATCCCCTTGAGCTCTCTCTGCTGCTGAGATACAGTCATCTCAGCTATCAACATAGTCATGTGAATCCTGAAGATATCATATGTGAAATGAATAAATGTGCATACGAACCTTGGAAATGTTTGTGGCACATAATAAACTCCCTAGAAGTGTTGGATTCTAAAGTTTTTATCGTACAGTTGCATGTGACTTGGGAGGATCGATTTAGTTCTCTTAGTAACAGGTCAGTTCTGTTGCTACCTCTCCAGAGAAGATGGAAAGTGGACATTACTCCTGGGCATGGTGGCACACACCTGCAATCCCAGCAGCTCAGACAGCTGAGGCTGGAGGAGTGCAAGATCAAAGCCAGCCTCAGTAGCTTAGCTAGGCCCTAAGCAAAACTCAGGAGACACTGTCTCTAAATACAATATAAAAAAGGAACTGAGAATGGGGGTCAGTGTTTAAGCACCCACGGTTAAATTTCTGGCACAAAAAAAATAAGAAATTTCCAATATAGAAGAATATATGCATGACCCCTTTCAGAGAACCTGATTATATTTTTGTCTGCCCATGGAATCCTCTGATGTGGCTGCACATGTCACATTTTTTTTATCTTCAAGCCAGAATCAATAGCCTATGTTAGAATATTCCACAAATATTACCAAGTTCAAATTTCATTATTTTTCTTTTTAGTGCTTTCCATTAGAGCAGCAAATAGGACTGCAATTAAAATAGATTTGGTGTTGTTCCATTTGAAGGCTTTAATGAAAGGAAAAGTATCTAGCCCAATCCTGAAACATGGGCTCAATGATGTTAATACAAATTAAAAGGTGACCTTTCTTCAGAGTCAAAAGGTCCAAGACTGAAATTTTTGATGGAAAATTGTTGAATGATCTGCTGTGACAATATTTCATAGAGAGTGGAGAGTGTGCACATTTCTTTAAATATCATCCATATGAGATAGGGGGCATTGTAAAAGCTTTTCAGCCACAGAATAAAAAATATTCTTTTATATTGAAAATCAAGCATATGAGAATGATTTATGTTACAGCTACTGGTTCTATAATGTAAGATTCTAAGGGAATGCAAAAAAATATTAATCACTCACAAATACTGGATACCAGTTAAGAATTCAGAGGTGAGGCAGGTGCTTAGCTACAACATTTGAAGTGAAGATTTTCTGAAATAAAATTCTATAGTATTATTTGAAAAAAATAGCTATAATAAGATTAATAGACCTTATGTTCAAAATATTAATAGATTCCTGGTTAAATTCATTTTATAGCCATATTCATATTACTATAATTTGTGAAGTTCTTCATTTAAAATAAAAATGTTTTTCTATTCTCAGTCTCAATAAATAGAAGTCAGTAAGAAAAATATGATCAAAAAGACAAAAAATCAGGTGTTTAAAAGTAATGATTACATAATATGACAATTTTCTCTATTCACTCACCTAATGTATTTGAGTTGGTCCCACAATAACCCCAGGAACTCGTAGTAAGATACCAAAGTTGCACTCACCTATAAGCTTCATGGGTCATGAAAATGATAACTTGAGCCCTATCCGTACTGATCACAGCATTTACTTGTTATTATTTTTTCTCATGTAAAATAATGTGTCCAGTGATCAAGTTTTTTCTTTTATATTTTAGGTACAGGGATTGAACCCAGGGGTGCTTAATCACTGAGCCAAATCCCCAATAAGTTTTATTTTGTATTTTCAGACATGGTCTTCCTACATTGCTTAGAGCCTCACTAAGTTACTGACAGTGGCCTTGAACTTGCCTCAGATTCTTGAGCAGCTAGGTCAAAGAATATTCTTGAATATATATATATATATATATATATATATATATATATATATATATGCATTATCATTGAATAACTACCATTTAAAAATGTAAAACTACTTTAGTTCATGTGATTTCTGTGAAATACAAGTTTTGCTTGCATTCAATTTCAATCATTTTTAAAAATTTTGAGCAGACACCAAATTCTATTGTGTGCATTCATGAGTGTGTAACAATGAATTCCAAGGTTATGAATTATTATAAAGCACCAATACGACTTAAAATAAACAAATTAAGTAAAGCAAAAAATTCAGCTGATAGATAGGAATAAGAAAATTATCTGTAGAAATATTTGATACTACAGAGCTCTTGAAGGATTACCTTTAAATAACCTGTAAATCGGGGTCCTGAATGGTATTAGTTGCACTTCAGTCAACATAGAATTTTAGAGCATGTTATTTGCCTGGTAAAATGTGTTGAAGAAGTAATGTTTAAAACCTCATGATAACATTTTATATATAGACTACATATTAATGCAACTCGTCAGTAAATGCAATTTAGTTCAGGAAAGGTTAATCTTATTGATTTCTCCAATGCCAAAAATTTGAGTAATTGTCAGCAGCCTTTAAATAAAGTTCTAAATAGAAGTTCCAATATTAATGGAAATTCATCCATGCCATGATTTCCATTAATATTCAGGAAATCATAGATCCAGTGGAGCTTCAAAAATTACCACATAGTATTTTTTTTCTGGAGGTGAAATTTTATCATTGAAATAGGAAAAAATAACCTCCCATCTTGAGTATAGATCAAGGAAATTGGCATGATTTTATATCAACCTAAGTATCATATTTGCTTCCTTCAAGTAGAGCCTGGCAAGACCACAGAACTTATTTCAGAATTCATGACACTCTACCTTTTGAATCACACACATTGGTATCAATTAGATATACTCATCCAAAAAAAGACTTGAATTTACATCAACATTATACAATAAGTAAGCATTTTAAAGAAATATGTATAATGAATTCTGAGTCATATGCCATTTTAACTGAAAACATTCTGGTGAATATGTCTCCTTTGTAAAACAGGAAATTCTCCAGAGTTCCTTTATTCTTGTGTCTTGTTGGGTTCTGACCCAGCTAGCACAGCACATTCCTGGAGGCCTGGGGACAGGACAGAAACTCTGTGCCATCAGCAGAATACTATAGATATCCTTCCTACATACTATTCTTAGGAATGTATTTGTTCGGATGGTATTTGTACAGCCTATCTATATAATGCAAAAAATAATCATATTTCACACAATGAAAAAAAACAAAAAACAAAAAACAAAAAACAAACAAACAAACAAAAAAAAAAAAAAACAGGTGGCCTTCAGAGAGAATCGGTATTCTGGATATAAGGCCTTATTTGAAAAAACAAAATAATTTTTTCAAATAGGTCAAATTGAGAAAAGTTAAGAAGAAATTAAAAAGACTAGGAGGGAATATTGGGAAAACATATTATACATGAATTAGCAAATGTAAAAGAGAAAACTGATGTTTCACTTATCGGAGTTGATAATGATATCTGGGTTCCTCTCACAGGAAGGATAACCCAGCTCAGACCGTTTTATTATATGCACTAAGGGCTAATCATATTAGACGTTGTTTCATTGAGCAATTTCTAAAATTTGGGGTAATCGTGTGAAATGTGAAGTAGGCTCCCAAATGAGTAAGAAATGTTTAGGTTGCTGCACTTGAACTGGTGACCTGGAGGGGATTGGAGTGTGGGAAGAAATGAAAAGCCTCTCTGCCAATTGCAATGTGAGCTAGAACACATCACTGCACAGATAGAGATTCTAGGATGAAGGAGGAAAGGGATACACATTTCTTTTCTCCTTGAAAGCCTGAAGGAATGATGCCTGTCTTTTAAGGTGGAAAGAGTGTGTGGATAACATTATTCATGTTCAGATTAGCAACCCATGTCCACACTCACATGCAACACATGAGAGAACAGAGTTTGTTTTGTAATTCTCATATAGCTCGATTTTACCATAGCTGATGTTCCCTGTCATTATCACCTCTGTCATCTATTTCTAGGAACTGATTTAATACATGATGGAGGGATCTGGGAGGTGAGACAGGTTCTGCTTCAGGCAGGTGGGTTGCAGACTGTAGGATACATCGGGCAGCATGCTTTATCTTCTGGCCCAAGTCTAAGTGGAATATGATGAACCACACTAGGAAGAAACAGCCCAGCCTATCAGATAAGGCAAAGCCCCCACCAGCCAGCTGTCAGTGCTTTGCACAGGGATTTTCTAAAGTACAGGAAACACAGCGTAGGGTAATATAACCCTGGAGAATATTTCAGCAAATGAATGGAAGCCATGTTTTTAAAACAGCATTAGAATTCTAGAAAATTCTTGATCAATTAAAAGAATCGTAAGTATAGTGTTTTGTTTGAGAATATGAACGAGACCAAGATTTTTAAACAAAACGTCAAAATTTCAGGAGAAAAGAGAAGTAAAGACATGAGGGCAGGAAATAGTGCATTTTAAACTCAAATAAATTACAGAGTAAATAAGTCCCTTATATCAAGAGTAGTATTTAAGTTATAATAATGAGAGAGGCACAACTATGTGTATTTCACCCAAAGGTGATATTAAAGCTTGTCACTTGCCTGGTAAAAATGTGTTGAAGAAGTAATGTTTAAAACCTCAAGATAACATTTCTTATATAGATGACATATTAATGCAAATCGTCAGTAAATGCAATTTAGTTAAGGGAAGGTTCATTTGATGGATATTTCCAATGCAAAAATTTGAGTAATTGTCCGCAGTTCTAAATAGAATTACTAAATAGACTAGGCAGGAAATGTTCATATGGTGCCATACAGAACACAGCCTCTGGCCCTAGGAAGATCTTAGAGATGATGTCTCTCCTGCAGATACCAACAACCTCACCAAGAAGCCCAATCTTTCTCTTCCCACAGCCTTGCTAGGACCCCCTGCCCACTGATTCTGCATCTCTGGATCCAGGAACACTTACCCAGATGGAGGTGATGGGAAAGACTTGGTGCGCCTGAGAAGAACCTGTGCTGGTTTAGGAAAGGGAAGTCTTTAACTCATATCTTTGCAGACCCTGAATTTTCATGTCTGTAAGAAGGTGATAATATCTCACTGGAGAGCACAGAATGATGGAGCGCCCAGTGGGACATTTCAGTTGCCTCTTCATTTGACTTTATCCTCTGGTGGGTAGCAGCAATCTAGGGAAAACTGGGATCCCATTTCCTCCTACCCCTCTGCCCTATCTTTAATTCATCCATTCCTCCCATGTACACCCTCCCTGACCCACTATGAGTCAGTCTCCTTATATCAGAGAAAACATTCAGCATTTTTTTTTTTATAAAATTCTGGAAAATCGAATACAAAACCATATCCCATATCAAAAAGATGGTGCACCATGATCAAGTGGGATTCATCCCAGGGATGCAAGGTGGGTTCAACATATGGAAATCAGTAAGTGTAATTCATCACATCAATAGACTCCAAGATAAGAATCATGATCATCCCAATAGATGCAGAAAAAGCATTTGACAAAATACAGCAACCCTTCATGTTCAAAACACTAGAAAAACTAGGGATAACAGGACATATCTCAACATCATAAAGACTCTCTATGCTAAGTCTCAGGCCAACATCATCCTAAATGGAAAAAAAGTTAAAGGCATTTCCTCTAAAAATTGAAACAACACACGGATGTCCTCTTTCATCATTTCTATTCAACATAGTTCTTGAAACACTGGCCAGAGCAATTAGACAGATGAAAGAAATTAAAGGGATACAATATAGCAAAAGAAGAACTTAAATTAGCATTATTTGCTGACAATATGATTTCATACCTAGAAGACCCAAAAAGCTCCACCAGAAAACTTCTAGAACAAGTCAATGAATTCAGCATAATAGCAGGGTAAAAAATCAACACCCGTAAATCAAAGGCATTTCTGTATATCAGTGACAAACCCTCTGAGAGGGAAATGAGAAAAAACTACCGAATTTACAATAGCCTCAAAAAAATAAGATACTTGGGAATTCAGTATTATTTTATTTAAATATTTTTGGTCTTCCCTACCTTACATATCCTCTTACACACATGCAAGAGACACTGACATAGTCCACAAGTTTTCTGAAGTTTTCCTTCAGATCCATTTAGTTGTGAATGTTCTATTTAGTGAAATTTCAATCACTTGGTCTTTTACAACAACTTTTATTTTTAACAACTTCCTTGATTCTCCCTGTACTCAATGGTGACTTCTCCAGTGTATGTTCTCTGAAAATACCATAATTAGTTTTTCTAGATTTTTTTAAATTTTCTTTTGGATTTTGGGTATGGGATGTTATGGAATTCAGAGGTGCTCCATCAGTGAGTCACATCCCTAGCTCCTTTTATTTTTATTAGAACTGATTGTCTTGCACAAATTCAGCAAGTACCCACCCACACAGCTGCATCAGCATTGCATTCATATTATTTTTAATTCTTTAGTATTTATGGCAGTTTAGAACACAATTGAGTATATAAATCATATTTTCTTAATCCATTCATCTATTGATAGCCATTTGGGGTGATTTCATAATTGGGATATTTTGAATTGCACTGCTATAATTATTGACATGGCTGTAAGTGTACCGTATGCTGATGTTCATTTTATTGGATAAATACTCTTTAGTGGGATGGCTGAGACCAATGTTTGTGTCCTCCCTCAATTTGCCCAAAAATGTAAGCATGTAACATTTTACCATATCCCCACCAACACTTAAGAGCCATTCTCACTGGAATGAGGTGAGAGCTCAGTAACGTTTTAACTTGCATTTACCTTATTTCTAGAGATGTTGGACATTTAAAAAATATTTTTGTTGTCCATCCATATTTCTTATTTTGAAAAGTGTTTGTTGAGTTCCCTTACCCATAGATGGATTGGGTTATTTGTTTTGTTAGGGCTAAGTACTTTGAGTTCTTGATATATTATGGACATTATTTCCCTGTTGGAGAAATAGATGGCAAAGATTTTCTCCCATCCTGTATTTTCTCTGTTCTCATCTGTCATTATTTTATCTGTCATGCAGAAACTTTGTGATTTGGTTGAATCCCACTTGTTGATGCTTTATTTCATGAGCTTAAGTGTTCGGTTAGGAAGCTGGTGCCTGTGCCTGTGTGATGGGAATGTTGACTCTATGTCTTCATCTAGCAGTTGCAAGGTTTTCAGTGAAATCTCTTAAGTTTTTATCTATTTTGATTTTGACTTTGTACAGGTTAAAACATAGGGATCTAAGTTTATTATTCTATGTAGGGATATCCCAGTTGTCCCAGCACAAGTTATTCAAAAACTTTTCTCTAACATTTATAATTGACACTTTTGCCAAGTATCCAAGTATCAAAAGACTGGAAGTATGGGGTATGTCTGAACTTTCTATCCCATTGATGTTTGGGTCTTCTTTGATTTCAATACCATTCTGGTTTTGCTACCATAGCTCTCTAGTTATAATTTGAGATCGGGTATTGTGATGCCTTCTGTATGAGTTTGCATGCTCAGATTGTTTTGATTACAGTGGGACTCTTTATCCTCCAAATAAATTTTAAGACTTTTTTTTAATTCTATGGAAAATGGCATTAATATTTTGATGGAAATTGCATGTGTATATCATTTTTGATTATAGGACTATTTGACTGTATTGATTCTGCCCATCAAGGACATGAGAGGTCTTTGATCTTCTGAGTTTCTCTTAAATGTCTTTCTTCAGTATTCTAGTTTTCATAGTAGCAATCTTTCAACCTTTGGTTAGATTAATTCCCAAGAATTTTTTGAAGCTATGTGAAGGGGGGTGGCTTTCCTGATTTCTTTCTCAGAAAAGCTATCAATTTTTGAGTATTGACCTTGTATCCATCTACTTTGCTAAATCCATTTATTAGCTCCAGAAGTTTTCTTGTGGAATTATAGGGGGAAGTTCCAGATATAGTATTGTGTCATTAGCAGACAGTGATAGTTGACTTCTTTTCCGATTTGTATGCCCCTAATTTCTTTCTCATGCCTGATTGCCCTGGCTAGAGTTTTAAGATCTATATTGAATGGAAGTGTTGAGAGTGGAAATCCTCTTCTTGTTCTTGATTTTAGAAGAAATACTTTCAGTTTTTCTCCCTGATGTGTGATGTTGGCTATGGGTTGGTCCTATAAAGTTTTTATAATGTTAAGTTTATTGAATCCCTAGTTTCTCTGGTGTTTTTAAAATGAATGTTCATTGTAATTTATCAAAGGCCTTTTCTGCTACTATTGAGATTATCATATAATTCTTGTTCTTAATTCTATTAAGGTGGTGATTTATACTTATTAGTTTGTGTTTGTTGAACTAGACGTGCATCCCTGGGATCGAGCCTACTTGATAATGATGTATTATCTCCCTAATATGTTTTTGAATGCTGTTTACTAATATTAAGGGGTTTTGCATTTGTGTTCATCAATGCTGGTCTGTGTTTTTCCTTTTTAGATGGTTAGTCTTATTTGGGCATCACAGTTATATTGTACTCATAGAATGTGTTTGGGAGCATTGATTCTTTTTTTTTAATTTCATGAAATAATTTAAGAAAGACTGGCATTATTTCTTCTTTGAAGGTCAGGTAGAACTCTCTTTAAAACCCCTCTAGTCTTGGATTTCTTTTAGGTAGGCTTCTTTAAAAAATAGATAGATAGATAGATAGATAGATAGATAGATAGATAGATAGATAGATAGACAGATAGATAGACAGATAGATAGATATCTCAAGGGGCCTTTATTTTTATTTATGTGTCCGCTGTGCTGAAATTCAAACCCAGCACCTCACACTTGTGAGGCAGACATGCTACTCCTGAGCCACAACCCCAGTCCCTTTTCTGAGACTTTGAATCGCTGTTTCTGTTTAATGATTTGGTAATTCTGTTTTGACTCTCTATATTCCTGGTTCAGTTTAGGCAACTTTCATGTATCTATAAATCAGCCAATACTTTCTAGATTTTTGAAGTTTGGGGTATGTAAATTTTGCAATTTTTTTGTTTGCCCACTTGATTTCACAAGAGTCTGTGGTGATAGTTCATTTTTATCTCTGATTTGTTGATTTCGGTCTTCACCTTCTTCCTTTTGGTCATCTTACCCCGGGGTTGATCAATGTTATTGGTTTTTGATATTTGTTCTTTCTAGTTATACAATGAGAGAGGAGTGTATTTTGGCTCATAGTACATACCCAGAGTATAACTAATTCTAATTAGGAACCCATTCTTTTGGACAAGCGTAATGTGGAGTTGCTCTTGTTTTGTACTTACATAAACAAAGGAAAGTTATGTCTGGTTCATTCTACTGTCCTTCCTATTCCCATCTCATTTTCCATCCCTATTCTGCTTTTGGCTAATCCAATGAACCTCTACTGCTCCTTCCACAATCCCTAATTATGTGTTACCATCCACACATCAGTGAGAATATTTAGCCTTTGGATTTGGGGATTGGCTTATTTCACTTAGCATAATAGTCCCTAATTCTATCCATTTACCAGCAAATGGCATGATTTTATTCTCTATGGTGACTGAGTACTATTCCAACACCTAGGTTGATTCCATAGCTTAGATATAATGAAATGAGCTGATACAAACATTGATGTGGCTGCCTTACTGTAGTATGTGGAGTTTAAGTCCTTTGGGAAATACTGAGAAGTGGGATGACTTATTGAAATGATGGTTTTATTCTATGTTTTCTGAAGAATCTCCATACAGAATTCTATAGTAGTCACAAAAACTTGCAGATCCACCAGCAATGTTTGAGTGAAACTCCCCCCCACACACACACACACACTTCCTTGCCAACATTGATATTTGCCATTTGGACTGGATTGAGATGGAATCTCAGGGTACTTTTAATTTGCATTTCTCTAATTGCTAAACATGTTGATCATTTTTCCAGTTTGCTTGCCATTGGTATTTCTTCTGTGAAGTGCCTGTTCAGTTACTTTTCCCATTTTTTTCATTTTTGTGTGTGTGTGTCAAATATATGAGTCCTTTGTAAATCATGGAGGTTAATTGTGTATCTGAGAGACAAATATGTTCTCCCATGCTCAGGCTCTCTCTTTACTTTCTTGATTATTTCCCTTGTTATGAAAACAAATAGTTTGATAGCATCCCATTTGTTGATTCTTGATTTTCCTTTTTCTCTTTAGGAATCTTGCTAAGGAAGTCTGTTCCTACAAACAACATGATATTGAGATGGGACTATATTTTTCTTTTCATGGACACAGGGGTTTTGTTCTAATACTTAGGTCCTTGGTCACTTTGAGTTGAGTTTTATGCAGGGTGAGAGATAGAGATTAAATTTTATCATACTACATATGAATTTCCAATATTCCCAGAACATTTTTTGAAGAGTTGAAGAATTCCTGAAGAATGAAAAAAAAATAGCTTCAAATGATTTTTTGCTTCTTTTGCTATGGTCAGATGTATATTTTGGTAACTTTCTTAAACTGAAACAGAACTGAAAACCTCAAGCTGAGTTTGGAAATCTTACAAGATATATTACCCAAACCATGTGGTCAGCATGATAATGGGCCAAGAAAGATGGTCTCACATTTTAGAGAGTGGACCCTAGAATCACTGGGAACCCATGGAATGATCCAGGATCCACTCATCCCAGAGTAGAAGCATTACAGGATAAGATGTGGTTTGGGACTAATTTGAATGTAGATTTTTAAAAGGAGAGAATGCTTGTGTTTGGGAACCTTCAGATCCCTCACACAGATGTGTCCAGGGAATTAAGAGAAAAGTTTTGAGTTTGATTCTTCCCAGGTTGCTGCTATCCAGCAGAAACTAAAGTAGAAGTAAGAGACAGGTGACATGTTCCCCTGGGGAAGCCACAGTTGTGCATTCTCCAGTGGGAACCTGTCACCTCCTAAAAGATTCTAAAATTAAAGCCCTACATTAAGGTGAGTTAAAGACATCCTTTCCTTAAAACGGTGCAGGATCCGCTCAGCTCCCATGACTCCCCATGCAATCTGCACAGGTAAGTGCTTTTCTCTTCCTGAGATGCAGCACCAGAGTGTGAGTGGGCTTCTGTGATTGTGATGAAGGATCAAAAAATCAAAATAGCCTAACTGTATGTTAGGTTCTTTGGTAGCTCTAAATTATGCATCCAGCTCTACCCACACTCAACAGCTTCAAGGACTGAAGAAAATTTTCTTCTTACTATCTTTTGCCCTTTAATTTGGTTACTCATGAACATTTATTAATTTTTTTCTAATTTTTTAGTTGTTTATGGACATTTATTTAAATTTTTTAAAATGTGGTGCTGACAATCAAACCCAGTGCCTCACAGTTACTAGGCAAGAACTCTGCCCCTGAGGTACAACCTCAGCCCCTTATATAATTTTTAATAAGAAAAAATATTTTAAATAAATCATTTTTGGTTTCCATCTATTTCTCAGACCACAATGAGTTTAATTTGCTATTTTGCTCTATCAGTTCTCAAAGTACATACTGTTAAGTTTTCTGATTATTTCTGCTTCAGCATTGCTAATTCATATTACTATTCACTACAGAAGAGATAAAATTTTAGCCCAGAATTTTATTAAACACACTTGGTCTTCCTTATCTTCTCTCAAAATCTCAATTTAAATACATTTAAGCATTTCCTTCTATTGCTGAGATAATGAGAAATATTTATATAAACCAAGATACTTTTTTAGCTCATCAGAAGGAAATAATATTGTGGTTTTTTTTCAAATATGATACATATAAATAAAGTTTATCTTCACATTTTTAACAAATAGCAAATAGCATTTTCTTTATGCTGATGTATTTTTCTCAGTTTTGATCTCACAAAATTATAGCAATGGTGCTCTGGCAGCCTGAAGATTTCAGACTAGCGCCTGGACCAGGGGCTGCAGTTGCTTAATTTTACAAACAAGTGGCAGTAGTGATCGCCCCTTCCTGGCTTCCAAAGGTCCCATGGTGTCCTCCCTCCAGGTCATCAAGCAGATAGGGGATGTTAGTGGAGAGATGATGGTGAACTCGATCCATATGATTGTAACAAATGAAATATGCCCTTTCATGAATCTAAAGCACCTCATTAAATGAGGACACAAATTACACAATTTACATGATTGTGTCCATGGTGCACCTGAGAAAGCAGATATGTCCTCCTCCCTATCTCCAGCCTGTGTCTCTCCACACACAAGCCCTAGAAGCCCAAGATTCTGCTGGGATCTAATTTTCTCACCACTGACTGGGGTGCACTGACCTCAATATTCTTCACTAGTTTCTGGCCCATTGGGGGACAACATATATCTCAGGGTTGTTTGTGATTTGGACTATGTCAGAATGCAAAATATTTAACTGATGGCTTGCTTGGTTAGGATAGGAAAGGAATTGTCAACTGGGTTACATTTCCCAGGGAAGGACCTCACACTGTCAGCTCTTTGGACCCTGGCTATATTCCTTTAAAACAAAACCGTGTTGCATTTCCATTTTATTCTCCACTTCTGTTTTATCCTCTAATCTGCCCACTTAGACTTTCCTTATTTTCCACCCACTGTACCTTTTTTGACTGGGACCTATTTCTGAACTTCTTTTCCACATTATTTTCTTTGAAATTATGTCATCATATTCAGAACCTCCAGTCTGAGGATGGCATGTTTTTTTTTTCTTTCTATATTTAAAGTCATGACCTCAGGCTCAGCACATCAGGGACAGCCAGAAGCTGCTGCAGCGTCTCTCTCCCAAGAGCTCTGAGGAGAGGTTCTGGGATCATCCTAGTGCTGAACAGGCTTCTGTCTGCACCCTGATCTCATGATTGTACTAGTCCTGGCAGGTGTGAGTGGGATGAGGCACAGCTGGGAGGGGACAGGCTCAGAGGACTCCTTTTAACTTGCTTTTATGAAATGTCCACATTTTCAGGATGTTTTATAACAAAACTGATAAATTAGCACAGATGTAGCAAAATTGCATTCTTTATAAGACATCTACCTGTGAACCATGGATGGCACTGTGGCTCTCACTGATACACAGGAGTGTGACCCGCACAGTGTGCAGATGGACAACTGCTTCTCTGCCTGCTATGTCCTGGGGCTGCAGGGAGCTAATGCCTGTGACAGGGGACCCATGACAGCATCCAACTCTGCCACTTCCCATGATCAGCACTGTGGGAAAACAATAAGGTTTACCAGCTGTAACCAGGAAATTTCTCCTATAGAAAAAAATAGTGTTCCACTTGTTTTCAAGCAATTCTCCTTGGAAAACCAAGTTCTCTACCTGTGTTTGCAAGTCCATGGCCCCTCCTGGCTCCATCCCTCCTTCCCATGATGATGCAGGCAGGATGGCCATCCCCCTGGCAGGGCTGAAACCAGAGTCCTGTGTCCTCTGTCCACAGATAACTCAGACAGATTGCTTCTCCTCTTTTTCAGTACTCTCCATTTTATTATCTTAAACTGCATTAAACTGAATTGAAGACAAACCTGTATTTTATAACATTACAGAAAATGAAAAAAAATATATGATTTTTTTCTGTAATTTTTATTTTTTTTTCATTTTCTGTAGTTTTAAGGACTTCTTCAAATGTTATATATCCAGTTGGTGTTGCTGTAAATGTATTTTGGAATTAAAATGTCAGCGTATATCTTACAACTCACTTCAAGTGTGCACACAGGAATAGGCATCATCTACCCATAGCTACATGGAAAATAGAGAAACCATGTAGCACTGTGCCTACTAATAACCATCTGTGACTCTTCAAATGTAGAGACTCCTAGACCATTATATAATCCCAGACCATTATATTAGCCTTTTCTTTTTTATTTATTTTTATTTTTTGAGCATAACAAGGTAGGAAATCTTTTGTTGAAGATGTGAATGAAGAAAAAAAATCTTCTTAAGGTCTTGGACACATTCTTTGGGTTTTTATATGCTATAAATCCTCCAGGATTTTCAAAATGTTTGATTAATGGCCAAAAGCTTTGCAAAAATTTTTCCACATGTCTCTCACTCGTATGAATTCTGAGGTGCTGAGTAGGGTGGGGACAACTGTTGGAGACCCTGTCACCTATTTTGCAATTATATAATTTCTGTGCTATCATATCTCTGGTGTGAAATAGTGTTGAACTACCATGAAATAAAGGTTGATTTATCCTTAAAGACACCGAATCAATGTTTCCACTTGTAAAACTTCTGTCTAGTATAAAATTTATAATGTTTAGTAAGATGTGATCTTCAAATTTAAAAGCTTTGCCATTCTTCGCATTTATAGGACTTCTCTCTAGTATGGGTTCTCTGGTGTCGAATAAGTGATGATTATTGATTAAAATCTCTGCCACATTCTCTACATTTGTAGGGCTTCTCTCCAGTATGAATCCTTTTGTGACAATTAAGGTGTGAGTTGCTATTAAAAGCTTTGCCACATTCTTTACAGGTGTATGGTTGCTCTCCAGTGTGGATTCTCTGGTGCTGAGCAAGTAATATTTTATGATTAAAACTTTTGCCACATTCTTTACATTTGTAGGGCTTCTCTCCAGTATGGATTCACTTGTGCTTATTAAGGGATGATTTTTGAATGAAAATCTTGCCACATACTTTACATTTGTAGGGCTTCTCTCCAGTACAAATCCTGTTGTGGCAATCAAGCTGTGAAATGTATGAAAACTTTTGCCACACACTTTACATTTGTAGGGCTTCTTTCCTGTATGAATACATTTGTGCCGATTATGCTGTGAGATGCTATTAAAAGCTTTGCCACATTCTTTACAGTTGTAGAGCTTCTCTCCAGTGTGGATTCGCTGGTACTCTGTAAGTGATGATTTTTGATTGAAACTCTTGCCACAGACTTTACATTTGTAGGGCTTCTCTCCAGTATGAATTCTGTTGTGGCAATCAAGATGCAAGTTTGTATTAAAACTATTGCCACACACTTTACATTTGTAGGGCTTCTATTTAGAATGAATTCTCTGTTGATTTTTAAGGCTTGGTTTTTGACTAAAAGCTTTGCAAAATTGTTTACATATGTGGGACATCTTGCCAGTGTGTGTCCACTGGTGACAAATAAGATTGGAGCTTTTATTTGAAGTTTTGTCACATTCTTTGCATGGCATACTTCCTGTATGAACACTGTGATATAGAGTAAACTTCTTGAGTGTGTTGCATTCTTCACATTGGTAGGTCTTCTCTGCGAAATAAATTTTTTAGTGTTGTGTAAGAGTTGATCAATTTTTTAAGGATTTTCTACACTTTTTACATTTACAGGACTTTTCATCAGTATAAATCCTCTGATGCTTAAAAAGTTGTAATCTTTCACTAAAAGGTTTTCTGCATTCTTTAAATTTTTAGGGTTTATCAGTGTCATAATATCAACTTTGTTTAGAAGATGTTGAGCAATCTGATGCTTTGTTATATTCTTTAAATTTATAGGTCTCTGTTTCTCTAAAAATTCTCTTGTATTGAACAAGCTCTGCAGTGTGATTAAGAGCCCTTTCACATACCTTAGACTTTCAAGTTTTGTCTTCACTATGAATATTTGCATGAGTAATAGATTTGAGCACTGAAGCAAGATTTTTCCACATTTTTCATCTTGGTAAATTTCCTTTAGAAAATGACTAGGAGTTTCTCTATACTCATAATTTTATCACCAATGTAAATATACTTGTAATTATTCAAGGTAGAGACATGGCTAAATGTGTTAATTATAGGATTATGTATATAGTGCACTTTCCAGAAAACTGTATCAGAATTGTCATTGAGCAATAGTGGGGAAGTAGGAACATTTTTACAATTCTTAATATTGTCCATTTGGGAACAAGGAGAAATTACTATTTTGTTTCAGAAAAATAAAAATTTTGTAAAGAAACTCTCAAAAGTATCCCTTTTAGAAATTTGTCTTAAACTTCCAGTCAAACATTTGCAAAGATATTTAATTCAGTGCTACAGTTATAATTGGTCAAGTCAAAAACTGATGCATGGACCTGATTTCAAATTTTCCACATTTCCTTTCACTTCAAAAATGGCTGTGGATATATTCTTAAAGACATACACAGCCCCTCAAAAGTAATCAAAATAGTCTGAATATTTTTTTCAGATATTAATTGTTCCTGGTGTTTTTTGACCATAAAATTTTTATCATAAATAGGCACTACTAATTGGTTTTGTTCATTATAATACGATTTTTAATCTTTACTCTCACCTATATTTTCCATTTTTTTTCTTAGTTGTAAATAGTCAAGGTCACACTTTCCATATCTTCCCTCTCTCTCTCTTATTCCCTGCTCTGGTAAAAATTCTCGAGGATGATGAGAAGTCATGGCTGAAATAAAAATAATAATCCTGTTTACTTACTGTACTGGACTGAGTATATTTTCCAAACATAGGAAATTACTGCAATAAAGGAACATCATCAGGGGAGTAGGGTATTAAATCTAAGCCCACCATTAATGTAGAAATATATAAATCAAATAAATATGTACACAGAAAATTACTTTGAGAACATTCCAAATCACCTTATTGGTCACAGTGTCCAAGATGAGTACATTTCTGTAGAGAGAAATATAGTAGAGGAAAATACATTGTGTTACACAAAGCCTTTCCTCCTTCACAATATATTATAAAATTTACCAGCTTTCTTCTTTCATTAAAAAAGAAAAATTTGAAACATGGGAATATTTGCAGACTGTTCAAAAAGGGGTTCCTGCTTACCAGCAGATAAAAACAGGGCTAAACCTACTGTAAGAAAAATGAGTTATGAATTACTCAAAGGGAATAGTAAATGATTATTTAAAAGAAGTTTACTGAACTACACCAACACACAAAAAATAGAATAAAATTTAGTCAAGAATTGTTAATAGTCATAAGCAGAATATGTGTGTTTAAAGACTTTCTTTTGAAAATGTCTGAAAGAGTATGGGGTGGTTGTACATAGCAACATAGGAGGTTGAGCCAGAAGGATCAAAATTTCAAGGACAACCAAAACAAAATATGCCAAGTGGTAGTTCTCTTTCCAATACTAATAAATGCATCTCAGAGAATAAAAAGAAATAAAATAAATAAAACATCCAAGCAACTCTATTATCTCAAAGTTGTAAAGACTCAAAGCAGGTTTTAATCTAACTTTTAAAACTTACAGAGAATATTCAGAGCATTCAAGAGAAAAAGATGGGTCACCTAGAAATGTGTAACTATATAATTGGGGAATCCTTAGTCAAAACTTCACAACACAGAAAGGAATTCGGGGCTATTTTCAAGGGATGAAAGAATAAAATTATCAACCAAGACATTATATTCATAGCTACTATCTTTCAAAAGAGAAGGAAAATAAAGACTTTAAAGATATAAATGCACACACTACTCATCAACACTAGACCTGTTCTCCACAAAGTACTAAAGGTAATCCTTCATACTAAAATGTAAGTGTTCACAGCAAAACAAGTCATGAAATTCTAAACATTTCTTGGCACAAACAATTCTATTTTATTTTAATGATGGGTCACAAAACATTTGAAAGATAAAAACAAAACTGTTAATGGGCATATATACCTGTAACAATAATATTGTTTTGAAAAGACACAAATATATTGAATTTTTAATAAAGTGAAGTCAAGTTGATACTCATAGAAAGTATGAGTAGGATATTCTTCATTTTAAATATTTTTTGTTGGAAAATTCAAGATGAAAAAATTCTGATCAAAACGAGCCTTTGCTATGTGAATTAACTCTAAAAATTAGAACTGTAGGTAGTCCACAGGATACTCTAAATCTGAGGACACACACATACTGAAAGCAAACGGATATAAGAATGATACATACAAAAGTGACCAAACAAAACCCGGGCTGTCTAAATTATAGTACACAAAACATAGTTTAAGACAGTTATAGGACATAGAATACGTTTCAAATTTTAAAAAGCCTTTGAAAATAGGCAGAGTTGAGAAAAGGAATCTTTCCCTAGGTTCTGAATTAAGAGTAAATACATTCACAACGTACATCCTACTTCCCAAACACACACACACACACACACAAAAAAAACAAACATTGAGAGAGTTGAATTAAAACAAAGAATCATTGTCATACTAGGAGACATCAATCTCCACTTTCTGCAAATGGAAATACAGTGAAGCAAAATGGTAATTTCAAAGCATAAGACTTTGAAAATATTTTGAATCTATTGTACTCATAGAATCCCTGTTCTTAATCACAAATGGGATATTATGCTGGATAGACCAATTTTATGTATTAAAACAAAGGTTAATAAATATTTAAGTGATAGTTATTTTGTAACAATCATGGAATAAAAATTTGGAGTCAAAAGTGATAGGAATGTTAAAAAAAATTCCTAAATATGTGTCAGTTGATTAAACACTCTTGAACATGCAGTTGTTCAAGAATTGAAAGATTAAATTTAAAGATGTTTGTACTACTTAAAGTTAACTACAGGCTCCAGGTAATATTCATCAAACTGCCATTTTTTTGTTTTGTTTTCTTTTGTTTTGGCAGAGAAATCTATCCTTTATATTTTATGAATATCCCCTCAAATACAAATAAAATTAGAAGAATATTTCCATGCAAAAAATATACTAAAAGTCACAGCATTCAATTGTAAATGCAGACATGGAGTTAAGTAGATGGACTTCTTAGTGAGTGTTAGCAATAACATTCACATCAATAGCAAATTAAAAACATTGCACACTAGTTTTGTTACATTGTTATTCAACAGAGCCATCATTGGGGGTGCAACCCAAATATCCCTTGAAATGAACAATGAACCAATTTGGAATATAGAAACTATAGAACTTTGAAGTCAAAGAATTTATTCTAATTATATATTTTACAAAATATATGTACACTAGGTTAACTTAAATGTCACAGAAAGAATACTGAAGAATTCTCTGAACATGACATTGCTAAACTAAAGAAGCAGCTTTCTGAACAAAAGAGAATGGTTTTGTGATGGGGAGACTGAAATGAGCCCTTGCTTCCTAGGAATTGATTTTTTTTTTTTCCTTTGAGATGTAAACTTTTTTTACAATACATTGCATAAGAATTTGAATTAATGTTACTAAACTTTATATTTAAAATTTTGGAGACAGTTTTATTTTTTTGGTTTTGATTACAATAACAATTACAAACAACACATAAAAGAGAATTGCAACATTTTTTGAAGCTACATTTAAAATAATGTATTCTTTATCCTATAAATAAGAACAAATGCATCAATATACAAATGATGAGCATGCATGTAATCTCAGCTACTAGGAAGTGTGAGGCAGGAGAATTGCAAATTCAAGACATACTTAATCACTTAGTGAGGACCAATCTCCAACTATGAGTGAAAAGGAGCTTGGGGTGTAGTTCAGCATTAGAGTATCACTGCGGCCAATTCCCATTACATTTACATGTAGAAAACTTCAATTTCTACATACATGGGCAGAATGAAAATCCAATCAAGATTAAACACAAAAGTCATAGACAAAAGAGGCTTAATATTTATACAAGCAAAAGCACATATAACATTATTGGCAATACAAACAAGAACCATGCATATTTTAATTTGTGAAGCAATTAACTGATATGAGGAAACCCAGTCTATAACATGAAACCGAATGTACACAATTAAAAATATAAAGAAAAAAATTAATCAACCAAATTGTAAATATCCACCGATGTATTATTTTAGTAATCCTCTTATTCAACTACAACTTACACCATCTCTCAGAACAGCAATCTTTGTCAATCTTGACATTCATTCCATGGCAGATAATTTCACAGAAAATCCATTACACATATTCAGAAAGAACTCTGAGAAGGAAATTTTAGTGAAAAAATGTACAAATAAGATTAGAGAAACTACTTATGATAGTAATGTATTACAACGGGTTGAACTAGAGATCTTCAGAAATGTGCAAAAATTTCTTGCAAATAATGCAAGAAGGGCTGGAGTTGTAGACTAGTGGTGGAGCACTCGCCTAGCATGTATGAGGCCCTGGGTTCGATCTTCAGCACCATATATGAATAAATGGGATATTCATTAACAACTAAAAAATATTTTTTAAAATTATGTAAAACCATCAGATAATATTGACACTCAAAAGACAAGGGGTGTATTTTGTTGTTAATTTGAATGTATGGATACATTACTGGAGGAAAAGCAGGAGACTAGATAATTTTAAAGCACAAAACACAGGACAGGTTCTTCTATGAAAACAAGAGAAAGAAATCAAAGCTTCTAAATTTTTTTTTTTCTGTTGGGTAACTTCTCAAACAACATTCTTGAATTTAGGCTTCCTCCTTTACCTCAACTATGTCCTCCACTATATGTGGGCCACAGGATTTGGCATCACTGCATTCCTCTAAGGAAACCATATATCAAGTGAAGGATATATATCATGCCAACAAAGGAAAATATTAAGGATGAAAAGAAACATTATTAATATTTTCTTATCAGCACCAAGAACTACCCCATCTTCTTTATTGAAAGCATAAATCTGAAACTTATTATTGTGGAGAAGTTCCCAAAATATATACTTCAAGGGAAGAAAATTAAATAATGATATTTAGGAATTGTGAAGCAAAGTTATGCTCACCCACAAAGACCAGGTTGCTGTAGTTCTCCAACATCACTTCTCTATATAAATTCTGCTGAGCAGGATCCAGGCATTCCCATTCCTCCTCAGAGAAATCAATGGCCACATCCCCGAATGCCAATGGCTCCTGAAATAAAAATTGGTATATCAAGAGAACACGGACCGAACCATCATTCAGTTTTTAATTTGAATTAAGAGTTAGTAAAACTGACTGTCATGTAGGAGAGTGACTTTAATTATGTAATAATATACTTTCCATTATCTGATTCAGAGGAAAATACATAAGGCCAAAAACAGTGTGTGTGTGTGTGTGTGTGTGTGTGTGAGAGAGAGAGAGAGAGAGAGAGAGAGAGAGAGAGAGAGAGAGAGAGAGAGAGAGAGAGAGATTCCATATCAGAGTGAAGTGAAGGATATATACCATAATCCAAGTACTGTATAAAAGCCCAACTTCTAACTCTTCTGCCATCAGTGAATGTGAAATTTGGCGGACAGTCCAGATGCAAATCAGACTTGTCAAAGATATTCTCATAAGGAGATTGTGCCCAAGGGAGACAAAAAGGGTGGTAAAAAAAAGCTTTTGAATACAGTCTCGTTGCTATTCTCTTTGCTTTGTATCCATGAGATAGATTGAGCTCCCAAAACAATTAGTTTCAAGTATCATCCATGACACATTCCCAATGTGTAAAATATTCATAAAATATTAACGTTTGGAGACATGTAAAGTGACACTTCCACCTTGTGAAAAGACAAATTTGAAATATTTCAAGTTCTATAAGCAGTTCAACTAGTAAATAAACTTGGTACAATAGAGGCCCAGACAGCAGCATGTATGTGTTCAAAAGACTGAGGCAAAGAAATGTTTAATAAAAGAAAAAAGACCTTTTGATGTAATTGTAATGGAAAAATAATGGTAAAAATAAGTTACTTAAAACAACCAAAGAAATATATCCAAGGAAAATGATGGTTTTGAGAAATACATAATAAAATTATTAGTCATAAGAGGCACAGGACTATCATCTTCTCTGTGTGCAAAAGGAAGAAGAGATCAGTAAGACACACCAGAAGTGTCCACACGGGTTTTCCACATGTGAATGGATCCTAATTACTTAAACATAGCTACTTTATTGAAAGAATTATATTGACATCAGAGAATGATAACCCCATCTACAAAAATAACCAATTAAAAATCTTCAATAGCAAAATGTTTAAATACTTGAGTCTATTGGAATTGTATGGTGTCAAGATTATATGAAAGGGACAACAACAAGAAGATAAGTCAGGTTAGTAGATGATTATAGTCACTGTTCACAAAACACAAAAAATAAAAATCCTGACATATTAGAATAAATATATTTTACAAACTGTGGAGCACCCTCACTATAAAACTGTAGTCTTCTGTGGCTCATTCCTAAGCAGTGAGTGAAGTAATTCTGGGCAGCTAAGAAAATAATTCTGTAAAGTCTACACACCTCAGATACCTTTGGCAAAGAAAGGAAATGCTTAGTCTTCCAGAGTCACAATTCTCACCAGTAAACAGACACATAGCTGCAGTCAGTTTAAGGTCCTTACCTACAGTATCCTTTAAAATTTATTTTTCTAAAAAAAGTGTAAATTTTCAGAAAATTAATTTGCAGAGAATCAAATTGGGGTTGTGTCTCAGTGGAAGAGCACTTGCCTAACATGTGTGAGGAACCAGGTTTGATCCTCAGCACCACATATAAATAAAAGAATAAATGAACATCAACAACTAAAAAATATGTTTAAAAAAGAACATTTTTTTGACACTGGTTGGCACAAGTGTCACTAGTTCAGATCTCAAGCTTGCATCTTTCACCTAATTCTGATGCCACTTATAAATCCAGAATGTCATGTACACTGCTAATCAACTTCCTGTATTTGGGGGACCCTACAGCTACTAAACATAGAAAGGATAATTCACTAGAAAGGAGCATTCAATATTAATATATTAGTTATTTACAACTCTAAAAAATGAATTAAACACAACCATGATAAAATCCTAAAAAACCTGTTGCACAAATATAGAAAATTTGGCTTCTAAAGGATATATGGAGTAGGCAGGCATGGAGAATGGTCAACAATTCTGCAGAATAAGTTTACAGGACTGACATATCTGACACTGAGATTAACTATAAACTTACAGTAACCCAAAAGGTGAGATATGTGGCAAGGAGTATACAAAGGAGTATACAAAGAACTGAAAACCTAGAAATAAACTCAAAAACACACAAGAGATGACAGGACTTCCCTGGAGGTGATATAATCTTTTTACTGAATTATGAACACCTTGGCATCTGCATGCAAAGAAATGAATTTGACACAGAACTTACAACTTTTAAAAAATGAAGTCATCAATCTGAAAGATAATGTTAAATTTGTAGCTTGTGTCAGACAACATAGCAGAAATTTTATGTGGCTTCATTATTGAAATGAACATTCAAAGCAGTATGGAGATTCCTTGGAAAGCTGGGAATGGAACCACCATTTGACCCTGCTATTCCTCTTCTTGGACTGTTCCCAAAAGACCTAAAAACAGCATACAACAGGGATACAGCCACATCAATGTTTAAAGCAGCACAATTCACAATAGCTAAACTATGGAGTCAACCTAGATGCCCTTCAGTGGATGCATGGATTAAAAAAATGAGGCATATATACACAATGAAATATTACTCAGCATTAACATAGAACAAAATCATGGCATTTGCACATAAATGGATGGCACTGGAGAAGATAATGCTAAGTGGAGTTAGCCAATCCCCCCCCACACACACAAAAAATGTCCAATGTTTTCTCTGATATAAAGAGCCTGAGAATAGTGGGTAGGGAGAGGGAGCATGGGAGTAATAGATAAATTCTAGATAGAGCAGAGGGGTGGGAGGGGAAGGGAGGAGGCAGGGGATTAGCAAGGATGGTGGAATGTGATGGTTATCATTATACAAAGTGCATGTATGAAGACTTGAATTGTGTGACAACATACCTTATATACAAGTACATATGAAAAATTGTGATATGTGTATTAAGAATTGTAATGCAAAAACTTACATGTATAATGGCATAAATTGATATGAACATACTTTATATACAGAGATATGAAAAATCATGCTGTGTGTGTGTAATAAGGATTATAATGAATTCCACTGTTGTCCTGTATTTAAAAAGTAATAAAAACTTTAAAAATATATAAAAATAAATAAATAAATCATGACCTAAAAAAATCTGAAAAAAGAAAGAAAGGAAGAAAGAAATTGTGAGATAGGATGCATGTGGTGCTACACACTTATATCCAGTGGTCTGGAGGCTAAGTTAGAGGGATCACAATTGTGAAGCTAACCCCAGCAACTGAGTGAAACCCTGCCTAAATTAAAAAAAAAAAAAAAATAGGCAGTAGTAATTTTAAAAAACTAAATTAAGAAAAAAATTTAAAAATTTAAAATTTTTAAGTGAAAATGTAAAAACAGCTGAAGATATAGTTCGGTAATAGGACACCCTGGTTCCAACCCCCAGTTTCACAAAAGGTAAAAAGAACAACAGCAAGAAAGTTTTTCTCCAAAGTTACAGAAAATAATATTTTTAAATCTATAAATAATTGTATATATGAAAACAAAAATTCTATTCATCAAATGACTTCATTAAAGAGTACAAGAAGAAGTGACAGATAAGAAACCAATTGCCTCACCTTTAACCAAACACTTGTAAAAAAGGAGAACAGAGACTGCGAGAGAAATGCAGGCAAGAGCCGTGAACAGCCCCTTCAAATAGCAGGTACCTAAATATCCCATCCTCACAAAGAAATCAACGTCTTTTGAAAGGAGAGACTGTACAATAAAGTCACATTGTACACACAAATTGAGACAGTGTTTAAGAACATGTGGTATTATCATGAAGGGAAGATGGAGTCTGAGCCCCCCACTATTCATTTGTGAAGCTGTTTGCTAGGGAGCATCCGTGGCCCCCAGAAACATATGTGGACACTACAGCACCTGTTCATATGGGGACACAGTGTGCTCCTCCAGAGCCGAGACCTGGGGCCTGGTGACAGAGGATGTCCTTTTGGGAATAGATAAATAATAAACTATGGAAAATAACCATTTCTGACAATCAGCCACATTTTGTTTGCCATTTGCGATACAGTTTGACAAATACTATGAAACACTGTGTCAGTTTTATATAGATGTCACATAAATGTTGCATTTCACACATACTCATATTTACAAAGTACATCTTCAGAATTGAAAAAATGCAAATGAATATGACCACATAACAGACTGAATTACACACCCTGGGAATAGATAGGACTCCTCATTATAAAGAGGATTGCTTCACTCAGGTTCATCTATGATAACACCGCATCAAAATTTCACCATGATTTCCTTTTCATTGAAGAAGGGACCAAAGCAAACAGTTTGAAAATTCTCTTGGAAGGTTGAGTTGATATGAAATTAGCCAAGAAATCTGAACTCTAAGAGCAAAAGCAGGAGCTATCATTATCAGGCAGTAATGCATATTATAAAATTATCATGTTGCAGTAATTTGAGGACACAAAATATCACAATGCAGAAATTACATAGATGACTGCATATGTACATAAATGTCATTTTCATTATGAAGTGCAATGAAAAGGCCTGTGTATATGCAACCATCTCCAGCAGAATATTTGATGTGAATGAACAAGACAATCCAGCATGAAGGGAGGTGAGGGAACTGGAGCCACAGAGCACTGGTAGGGCTTGGGTGCAGGACGTGCGTGGTACTGGATTATACTCCAGCACCCCAAAGAAGCACATATTGAGAAGGATGATTTTTCAAAATTATACTAGAATAGGAGGCTCCTGGATTCTCTCCACACATGGATACACCAAATAAACACCTACTTCTGTTTGGAGTCCCTCTTAAATAAAGTTATACATGGATTGAGAGACATATGCTTTGGCCCACTGAGAAAATCTCTACCATCCGAAGGGCAGGCAAAGTTGAGGTACACTTGGGCATTAGTCCTGCCTTGAGCAAAGTGCCACATAATTGGGACCGAATACCCCAATCCAGTGTCACCCAGAGTAGAGGCAGACTGATTGGGGTCACAAATGGAGCACATTGGACATTAAATAACATAGCTGGTAACGCAATTAGTCTGGTGCTCATAGAGGAAAGAGCTGGATATACACAAGTATCAGGACGAGATTCTATGGCTGTGGTGGGTCATGAGCTATATCAATGGGACCAGGGCAGAAGGGGAGTGAGGTCAAGGGTCCCAATGTATCTCAAGAAGGAATTTGCCAGCTTGATCTGTAAACTGTGGTTGCTAACAGTTGAGCTCCGCACTAGCCAGTCCCTAAGACTAGACAGGACAAATGCAGTCTACCCAGCAGTCCTGCCTGAGCCCTCTACCCCCTACCTCGGTAATAACTCCAGGCCTGACCAGTTTTTTTCTGGAAGGAGTAGTCCAGGCACTCAGGGTCCCAACATTTTTTTCCATTCCATGGACTCCATCCTTGCCCACCAAGCTTTGGGAGCAATGGCAACTGTGGATATGCAAATCTCCCTAGATCAGCAAGGAGGGGCTTCACATTGGTGTGCAAGCGTTTCCATGGAGTAGGATCCCTGCCCAAGGAGTGAAGGAAAAGGATGAAAACCACAGCTCCCTGTTTCTTTCTAGAATAGGGTCACAACACCTTCTTGCAGTGAGCACAGGCAGCCTGGGTTCTAACCAATTCCATCAGGAATTCAATCACCAGCCAAGTAGGAGAGCTTTTGCAGCCTGAGTCCACCTGTGGAAAAGGCTCCTATCAAACAGGTGAAGGAATTAGTCCTCCAATGACATGGATATGGAGAAAGGGACCCGCTCACAGGGGGCTAGAATATAAGCTTAGTGCAGCCATTTTTAAAAATAGCATGAAGTTCTTTAAAGGATAACAGAGTAACAACCATTCTGGACGCATTTCCAAAGGAACTTGAACCAGTGTGTTAATAAATGACGGCATGTCCATCGCTATTACAGTATCCACAGGATACGAGGGAACATCTGAAGTGGCTTCTGGATAAGGAGACTCCTCCCAGATGAAGGGCAGTCACCTACTCGCCTGAGAACCTACTTCCCCTAAATGCACCTGCTCATAGGTCAACAGGTGGCTGATATTTACCAGATGTTCAAGAGACCTCAGATGTGCCAGGAGTGGGGTCCTTCTGTCAGGCAGAGCCAAAACATGACCAGGAAAATCTCAGAGAGGGCATGGGACCCATAGGACATGCAGTCCACATGGGGGACACTAAGCCCAAAGACATTCTGACAAGGTGTCTGGCCTGGGAGAGAAAGGGAGAGTACACATATGGACACACATGGAAACACATACACACATATTTTTACAATTGTCAAGTGGTTTTTGGTGTCCTTTTCTCTCATGTGAAATGCTCATAATAGTAATCAAAACCTTTGCTTCTTATTTTATTACAGTGGGGAGGAAAACTGTCACTGGAAATGGGAATAGGGAACTGGAATTTGAGGAATTCGTTGATACATGTGTACAGGTTTCATCTGGGAGATGGGGTTCTGGATCTGACATTTTGCTTCTCTTACATTTAGAACATTCAGGGGGACCCAGGCAAGAGGGTCACACCTGTAATCCCAGCCACTCGGAAGGCTGAGGCACATTTTCAAGGCCAGACTCAGCATCTGTCTCAAGAAAAATAATAAAAAGTACGAGGGATGTAGCTCCATGGGAAAGGACCTCTGCATTCAATCCACTATGCCCCTGTGCGCCCCCAAAAGAAACAAAAGCTCCAGGGGAAGAACATCCTGAGACCTCTGCAGATCCCAGCCATCTTGGGTGGAGAAAGGGCACAGGGAGTGGTGATTCTCTTGGTCAGGACACCCTGAAATCCACCACAGATGAAATTCAGGGAGGAGACTTGAGCTGCCAATTTGCACAGGAGATACCCATGTTTTCAATAATAAGAATAAAAAGAATTCAATATCTTTAGAAATCCAAGAAATTCAAAATAACATTAAATCATATCAATGAAGATAGGAAACAAAAGAATTCCAATAAACTCAAGGAGTTTAAGTGCTTCTTAACTATTTGTGGAAACTGTTTTGCTATTAAAGACACATAAAAGTCCCTCACCACAGTAACTTGGTGAAATCAGTTCATAGGACCAGAATAATACATTAATAGTCACGGTACATTCAACTTAAAATAGTATAAAATACCATGGGTAAGTTTTACATGGGTGTCATATGCATGTGGTGTTATGTATAACTATGATGCACTAATAAACAATCCAGCATGCTTTACTCTTAATGGATGCACCCAGGCCTAAAATTCATCCACAAAGTTAAATATATGTAAACTTAACCAAAATATTTTTGAAATATAAGAGTAAAAAATTGTAAGAGCAAAAAAAAAAAGTAGTAATTACCTAACATGTGCATTGGGAAGTTGTTTTGTTACAATTGTCATCAAGGAATCATGATGTCAACAAAGTCCACCCACAAACCCACGTGGATGTGAAAATCATACACTTAATTGCAATGGAAAAGTCATTGTCAATAAAACTCTAACCAGGCCAACCTCAGCAACTTCGCTAGACCTGCGGTCAGAATGAAAACTTAAAACTACCAGGCACATAACAGAAGGGTGCTTTACCACTCAGCTAACTACCAAAGCAAAAAATAGAAAAATAAACTCCACAAAATTAGCGTAGGAATAAGTGAGATCCCTGTACACAGCAGCTCCCCTCCTGCAGGAAAATGGTGGAGATTTATTTATTTTTTTCTTTTTTTGGTACCGGGCATTGACCTCAGGGGCCCTGGACCACTGAGCTCCATCCCCAGCTCTATTTTGCATTTTATTTAGAGGCAGGGTCTCCCTGAGTCTAAGTGCCTCCTTGACCTCGAAATCCTCTTGCATCAACCTCCCCCTCTGCCCCCAGCCGCTGGGATTCTAGGTGTATGCCATCAACAGGCTTGCAGATTGGATCCTTCTAGGGGTCCCACTGGTCAATCACCACAACCCAGGAAGAAGTCAGGCAGCCGCACTCACCTGCCAGACAGGACTGGAGCAGGGGCTGAGGCTGCCCCCAGGGGATGGGGAGGCTGCGAGGGGTCTCCGCCACTGTCACGCTCCTCACCCGGCTGGCCAGGCGGACTGAGGGGCGTTGTCCCCAAGGGGCTCAAGCCTGCAGACGCAGAGAGCACCCAGAGTCAGGGAAGGCCAGCTCGGATTCCCTCTACAGAGGGTCCAGCCAGACGGACTCCCCTCCCTCCCAAGCCTCCCTGACCAGGCACCAGGTGCCACTGCACACTCACCATTTTCTGGTGCCCAGCAGCCAAGCCTGCCCTGGAGAGCTTCAGCCCCTGTGTGGCAGGGCCACACGGGATCCCGGGCACAGAGCAAAGCCTGGAGTCCAACTGAAGGAATCCTGGAGAAATAAATCCGATCCTGAGCGTGGAGGCCCGCTGGCTGCACTCAGAATTGGACAGCGCTTAGCACCGGGGCTTCTGATTGGACAGGGCGTCTGTCAGTCCCCACTCTCTGCAGTCTGAGCTCAAGGAGCCTTCTTTTTGAGTGACAGGGGGTGATATATTCTCCAGGCAAGGAGGAAAACAGAATGGCAGGATTTGGGTACAGCTTTTTTTCTTTTTTCTTTTGTTTTTGAGGTCTGGGAATTGGGTTAGGGTTAGGGTGACCAGAATTCTAAGTTCTGTTGGGTTTTGATGTTAGGGAATTGAAGTCATTTCTTGAAAGTTTCACCACCTGGGGCTCCTCCTACCCAAAGCGTCTTCGGGGTGCTGACTTGTCCTCTGTTTATCTGTGCAAAATTCTCCAAGCAGAACTGGCCTTTTTGACCCTTTGGGAACTGCCCAGTGCATCACAGCCAGCGCTGGTGGAGGCTCACTGGGGGCCTGGCAGGCGCCCTGGAGGAGTTTAGCACCCAGTTGGCAGTGTGAGAGCTGATGTTCCTCCAGCTGTGTTGAATCTATCTCAAGTCCACATTGAGGCTGGAGGCAGAATAAGGAGATGAGCAAAGAAGAGACCCCCAGAGCACAGACCTGGGTAAACCCCAGCTGCACCAGGGCTCCCCCACTCTCTGGTGACCTGGGGTTGAATTCAGAGGACTCGACCTCTGAGCCCCTTTCCCAGCCCTACTTTGAATCTTATTTATGGACAGGGTCTCTCTGGGTTGCTTAGCACCTTGCTTTTGCTGAGGCTGGCTTTGAATTCGCCATCCTCCTGCCTCAACCTCCCCAGCCACTGGAATGACAGGCTTGTGCCACTTTTTTTTTCTTTCATTCTTTTTGAGAGAAATACCTGTGGTGGCCACATGATAACAGCCTTGCACAGATCAAGGCCACCCTGGGTGCTCTCCCTGGTTACTGCCAGTCCCCTGGATCCCAGGCAATGGGATCCTGCCTCCTCCTAAAACCAGAGACCCCCTTGCCAGATGTGCATCCTTAGTATCAGCTGAATATTCTGCACTTGACAAGAAAAAAGAAACAACAAACAAACAAACAAAAGACTGACCCTACCTGATTGTCTTGATGTAAACAAAGTCAATGTGTTTCCAAAGAGAGCTCTGGTCTTGTCCCCCCAATTTAGTGGTGCAAAAAGTCACATAATACAGAGAAGACTTCAAGTGAAGGGGGGCTCAAGGGTCTCCCTCATTAAGGAAAAACAATTTGCGTTTGATTGGGAGTCCAGGAAAGCCAATTCCAGGTCCTAATTTGGTAAATAACTCCATATACTCAAATGCACCCTGCTCCTATGTGCCTTAGTTAACCTTGGAGGCCTCAAGGTTACCTGCCCTCTCGGACCCCTGCACCTGCAGATGAATGCGGGAGAGGGATCCTTTCTTCTCCATACAGTGCCCTGAACCTCCACCTTCCCTTCAGGCTACACCTTTGGCAGCATTCATTGGGGGAGCAGTTTAGAAAATTCTGGAATGCACTTGAAGACATTTCATCATCCAGCTAAGATGCTATCAATTTGGTCCCATGGTCCTTTTCAGTACTTTTTATCTTTTTCTATTTTATTAGTTCTTCTTAGATATACATGTTCATAGAGTCCAATTTAATAAAGTTATCCAAACATAAAATATACTTTATTCTCAATAGGACCCCATTCATTTGGATGGGCAAGATGGGCCAATTCACTTAGGTATTTTCATATATTTAAATAGGAACATTATGGTCAATTCATGCTATTGTCTTTCCTGTTCTTATCTCCCCCCATTCCTGTTGCTCCCCTTTGCCTCATCTACTGAACTTCTCTTCTTGCCCCCCACCTTCCTTGTGATATAGATAACACATGTCAGAAAAAATATGTGACCTTTGGTTTTGGGGGATTGCCTTATTTTACTTTAGCATGATAATCTCCAGATCCATTCATTTTCTGGCCAATGTTATGAAGTCATCCTTTTTTAAAGCTGAGTAATATTCCACCGTGTATATATACCACAATTTCTTTATCTACTCATCTGTTGATGGGCATTTAGGCTGACTCCATAGATTAGCTATTGTGAGTTGGGCTATTATAAACATTGATGTGGCTGTGTCCCTGTAGTATGCTGATTTTAAATCCTCTGGTTTATGCTGAGGAGTGGGATAACTGAGTCAGATGGTGGTTTCAGTCCTAGTTTCTTGAGGAGTCTCCATCCTGCTTTCTCGAGGAGTTGCACCAATGTGCAATTTTACCAACAAGGTGTGAGCATTCCCTGTCATCCATATCCCCCCAATTTATTGTTACTGTATTCCTGATAATTGCCATTCTAACTGGAGTGAAAGAGAAGCTCAGTGCAGTTTTAATTTTCATTTCCCTAATTGCTAGATATGTTGCCTTTTCAGTATTTATATTTTAAAATATTTTTTCTACTTGGAGTCAGACCCAATACCTTTATTCTATTCATTTATTTTTCTGTGGTGCTGAGGATGGAACCCAGTGACTCTCACATGCTAGGCGAGCACTCTATGGCTGAGCCCCAGCCCCCCCACCCCCATTTCAGTATTTTTTACTTTTGCTTCTCAGTAACAGCAGCCCAGGTATTTGGGGGACCAGTTTTGCTGCATTTATGAAATGGGAATATTTCTCTTGAAGGAAGACGTACAAGGTGAAGGGACATGACCAGGATTCCTGGGATGAGCAGGACACAGTTGTCTTGCCCAGGATAAGAAGATTATGTGGGTGAGAAGAGGGAAACAGCTGGGGACACCTTAGGGCAAGAATCCCTACTTCCCACATGAGGGAAATTATTCTTGCTATTAGTTTTCTTAAACAAAACGTGAAATTTTACTAAGGTAACAGTGTCACTAGATATAGGTCCTTGAATGGAGCTCAGATTTGTCTTCAGAGGCAAGGAAAAGTGAGTAACCAACCCAGTGTTTTCAATAACCAACAAGCTAGAACTTGGCGTCCTTGGGACAAAACATTGTGTATTACCCAATAATTAACAATCCAACAGCACTTGATACCCAATTAATGGGGGATGGAGAATTGGATCAGTGGGTATGGGGGTTTGTGGGTGGCTAGCTGCAGGAACGTGTCTCTGGGGTGCATTCCTTGTATCTGAGAGGTTTTTCCACACCAATGAGATAAACAAAGTGGCAAGAAAACTGGCAAAACCTCTGTAATACTCCAGCCAGGAAAATTTATGAGCACTTTAAAAGCTTCTTAATATTTACCCTTGGTCGAATGTGCGTCAATCAGAAAGCAAACATTTGAAAATACCAGTCAACATGAAAAGTTTCTGAAATCTGCTTGTGGACCACATTTGTGGATCACTGCAAAAACCATATGAGTTCATTGCTAAATACATAAGTAAAACTAGAAATATAATAATGTGCATTCTCTTAAGACTTCCATCCTGAAAACACTGCCCTGTTTGCTTTGATAACTAAATGATCATTTAGTTGTCCATCTAGCAACACTTGAGGTCCATAAAGAACTGTGGAATATGTCTGGTTGGGGCAGAAATGCTGGGATACAAGAAGAAAGTTACAATGAACCTCAAAGGAGAAGGTTCATAAATCACCAGAATGCAGGAATTCCCACAAAATTTGAAATTAAAAACAAGGGACTGGGGTTGTGGCTCAGTGACAGAGAACCTGCCTAGCACCTGTGAGGCACTGGGTTTGATCCTCAGCACTACATTAAAAAGAAATATATAAAACAAAGGTATCCTGTCCAACTAAAAATAATTTTTAAAAATAAAGATCAGATTTAAAAATAAAAGTAAAAATAGGCAAGAGAGGATTTTAGATAATACATAAAATATAATCAAAGTAGAGCATATTATGTTGGCCCAGAAATCACTATCAAGAGGGAGGGGAGGAAAAACAGTGAGGTTTCTCTGATATCTCTAGGCCCCACACCCCCTTTGCTCCTCAAGTTTATGGGAGATACTGTGGGTGATTCCAGAATTCTACCTATGGACCAATTCCTAGTTCTTAACTGGCAGTAGGATGACATCATATTTGTAGATTCCTACTCCACATGGTCTTTTCCAGAGACAACAAAGCAAAACCTGAGTTTCTATGTGTGTGTGTGTGTGTGTGTGTGTGTGTGTGTGTGTGTGTATGTGTGTGTGAATTTTACTGTAAAAAAGTTTTATTATGGCAGCTATTATGAAGACAAACAAAAACAAGTGTTGGTGAAAATGTGGGGAAAAGGTACACTCATACATTTCTGGTGGGACTGCAAATTGGTACAGCCAATATGGAAAGCAGTATGGAGATTCCTTGGAAATCTGGGAATGGAACCAAAATTTGACCCAGCTATCCCTCTCCTCAGTCTAAATCCATAGGACATAAAAACAGCAACCTAGAAGGACACAGCCACATCAATGTTTATAGCAACACAATTCACAAAAGCTAAACTGTGGAGCCAACATAGATGCCTTTCAGTGGATGCATGGATTAAAACATATGTGTTATATATACACAATGGAATTTTACTCAGTAACAAAAGAAAATAAAAACATGGCATTTGCAGGTAAATGGATGGCGTTGGAGAATATAATGCTAAGTGAAGTTCGCCAATCCCCCCAAAAAATGCCAAAAGTTTTCTCTGATATAAGGGGGCTGACTATAGTGGGGAAGAGAGAGGGACCATGGGAGGAATAGATGAATTCTAGATAGGGAAGAGGGGTGGGAGGGGAAGGGAGAGG